>NC_137154.1:15184234-15784234 GCF_951394435.1 Stenella coeruleoalba
GGGCTGCAGGGCACCGGGATGGCGAGGAGGGGCAGCTCTGGGAGGCCTGGCCACGGCAGACCAACATCCCTGGGCTGTGGGGCCAGAGGAGGAGGCTGGGGGGATGGGAGGCTCCTCCCTGCGGTCCTTGGGAGAACGAGGATGCCACAGAGAAACAGCTCTCTGGGGACAGTGGTGGTTTGAGGGGGAGATGGTAGGCTTGTTCCGGGCTTACGTTTCAGCTGTCAACGTGGAGAAAAGCAGCTCAGAGTGGGGAAGATTCTTTCCAGACTGGGGGAGGATCTGACTCCAGACGTGGAAGTTGAGGGCCCTGGGTTGAGAAGTGGAAACGGAAGCTGGGCTGGGGAGGGACAGAAGGAGCAGAAGGGAGCAAGGGAGCTGGAGGAAAAAAGAAGAGAGGGGAGCTGAGGAGAAAAATGAAATTTCCTCTCCACTGAGAGGAAAACGTACAACAAGAATCACTCACTCGGGGCTTCCCTGGTGGCGCAGTGGTTGAGAGTCCGCCTGCTGATGCAGGGGACGCGGGTTCGTGCCCCGGTCCGGGAGGATCCCACATGCCGCGGAGCGGCTGGGCCCGTGAGCCATGGCCGCTGAGCCTGCGCGTCCGGAGCCCGTGCTCCGCAACGGGAGAGGCCACAACGGTGAGAGGCCCGCGTACCGCAAACAAAAAAAAAGAATCATTCACTCGTTCCCTCACAACATGGACTCTGCTAGGACTCGTGCTGGCTGCTAGATGTACAGACACTGGCAAGATGCGGAAAACGCGCTTGTGAAAAGGAAGAGACTCAGAGGCAGTGGGTTTGAATCCCACACGCTGGCCACTCAGGATGGATGCCAACTTGGGGTAAGTTACTTAACCTCTGTGTGCTCACATCCCTCATGTGAAGAAGTGAGCCTCATAGTGCCTATTTCATAAGGTGGGGAATCCAATGAGTGACATGTGACACTAGGCAAGAGCCCGGACAGGAGCTGGCGTCTACCCAGCGCAGTAAAGGGAGTGAGGGATTCCTCCCCTCGTCGCCTCCCCAGCCCCTTTGATCAATGGCCCCGCACTATTCCTTGAACACCCCAGGCTGCTCCACTCGGGGCATCTGGGCATCGGGTCACTGGTCCTCCCTCGGCTCAGAATCTCTGGTCCTGGATCTTTGCTCAGTTTGCTCCCTTATTTCATTTAGGTCTTTGCTCAAATGTCACCTTGTCCAAGAGGGCTTCCTGGACCACTCTGTCTTGGGCACCTCCCTACCCCACCAGTGACTCCCTGAAGGAGAGTTCCAGGGGGATGGAGACTTTGTTCACCGTTTCCCTAGCACGGAGAATATTGCCCGGCACAGAGTGGACGTCAACATACGTTTGTGTAATAGCCAAGACATGGAAGCAACCTAAGTGTCCATCAACAGAGGAATGGATAAAGAAGATGTGGTATATGTATACAATGGACTATTACTCAGCCATAAAAAAGAGTAATGTCATACGCAGCAACATGGATGGACCTAGAGACTACCACACTAAGTGAAGTAAGTCAGACAGAGAAAGACAAATATGTGATATGACGTACAGGTGGAATCTAAAAAAAAATACAAATCAACTTATTTACAAAACAGAAACAGGCTCACAGACATAGGAAAGAAACTTATGGTTATCAATGGGAAAAGGGGAGGAGGGATAAATTGGGAATATGGGCATTAACAAATACACATTATATATAAAATAGATAAAATAGAAAAACAACAGGGATTTACTGTAGAGCACAGGGAACCATATTCAATATCTTGTAATAACCTATAATGGAAAAGAATCTGAAGCTGTACACCTGAAACTAACACAATATTGTAAATCAACTCTAGTTAAATTTTTAAAAAAACATACATTTGTGAATGAATCAATGGGTGAGTAATGAACGACCCAGACACTCTGATGACCCAAACTTCTCCAGCAGGACCAGGGAGCGGTGAACAGGCTTGTGAATAAGCACAGTGATGGGCAGGTGTGGATACGTGGGCTTGCTTGTTCCAAAGCCAAGTTCTGGGGTTCTTGGGGCTGGTAAAGGCCTAGGTGAAGGACCTTGAAAGCAATGAACAAAAAAGTGTAACAGCATTCATCAGCTCCAGTACTATGGCTGGTACCTAACTGATGCACCATAAAGTAGCTTCTTTCCTCAGATGGAGTGCGTGTTGAGGTTTACCGCAGTCCCCACCGCTCCCTAGTGTCTCCCAGACAATCAAGTCATGGTTTAAATGCCCATTATCATTGAGCCTGGGCTCCTGGTTTGTTTGTTCATTTGTCACTCAACCAACTCACTTATTTGTGCTTGCTGTTTGGCCCATGTAAAAATTTGAGTGATCCCTGGCCTAAGCGCCCTTTGTCTCAGTTTCCTCACTTGTAAAGTACAAATGATTTTTCTTCCTAAAGTCAAAGAAGATGAATGAATGTGGCCAGACTATGGCTGGTACCTAATTGATGCTCCATAAATATTTTCCCATCCCTTTCCTGTCTGGCTAAACTGGCCCAGCCCTTTCTTCTCCAATCAGCAAGTAAAAACTGAGCAATACGTTTATGCCAAGCGGCAGGCGTGACCCTGGGATGCATTTGAACAACAAATGGACATGTCACTGCCTCCATGGCACCTGCACACTATTATTAAGTCAAATCACTATCATTAAATTCAAATCAATCTGTAAATCCAGTTAGAGATACATGTGCCACAAAGGCAATAAATAGAGTGCAATGAGAGAGAAGAGGAAGGAGGGCTCCCCACGGAGGCTGAACACTGAAGAATGAGAGGGGCTGGACAAGTGCTCTAAACAGAGGGAACAGCCTCTGTGGAGCCCCTGAGGCAAGAACGGGCTCACACTCTTCTAAGAACTGAGATGAGGCTGGTGGGGATGGGGTGGGGTGGGTGAGGGGAAGGGTGTGGAGAGATGACCTGGGAGGAGGACGGGGGCGGACCATCACGGGAGCAGGGATTTTATTCTAAGTGCGGCGGGAGCACAGAATGCTGGCAGAGGCATGGTGTATCCCAACTGCCTTTTTCAAGAAGGCAGACAGGAGAAATGACATTATGCAGAGAGTAAAGCCATGCCCTTCCCCTGGACTCCCAGTGCAACTCCCCACACCACGGCTGACTCATGCCCTGGTCAGAACACAAGCACCTGTGTGTGTCTAGCCACAGGCCACCCAGATGTTGAGAGGCAGACCCACGGGATGAGGGGCTCTGGCTTCAGAGTCAGATTTCTGGTTTCAGTCCTGGCTCTACCACTTGTCAGCTGTGTGACCTTGGGCAAGTTACATAACCACTCTGTGTATCAGTTTCCTCATCTCTCAACCTAGTGAGAGGAGATGAGGCAGGTAAAGCCCTGTGCACAGTGTCTGGCGCCCAGAAGCTGAGGTGCTAATATTGGTGACATTTGCAGGCAGAAGACACAGGGACAATCGAAAAATGCCTGCAGTTCATGGACTGGTGGACACAAGCTTTTTTTCTCTTCCCCTGTTCCAGGAAAGCCCTTCTTTCTACTGTATCCCTCTAACTTTGGGATGTAAAGAGTATTTTATATCCCCTAGCTCCCACCGTCTTTCCTCCAGCCCTTTAAGGGAGATTTTATCATTGTTCCATTTTAATGATGGGAAACGGAGGCCAGAAGCTCCCGGGTCAAGGCCCCACAGTCAGGGGAGGAGCAGAGTGAGGACACACAGCCTGATTTCCGAGGCCACCGCGCCCTGCGTGTGTTGTGAGACATGCTGAGAAATCACCCGCCTCTAAACATTCTGATGGAAAAACAAGCCCCCCAGGGTCTCTGTGTATAAAGTGGGGGAGCTGAGAATCCAAGAAATGGCCTTGTAAAAGAATATAGGCCCCAGGTGATACGGAAACCCACAGACAACCCACCTCGACACATTTCTATCAGGCTCGAGGGCTGGTCCAGAGACATGCCAGAAACCTTTAAGGACAGCCAGACCCTGACTCCTGTTCCCAGCTCGGGTCCGTCAGGAGGTCCCCCACAGAAGGGGACTCCTCTGGGGTGCATCAAGTCAGGCAAGACTAGCCTTGTCCTGGGCAGGGCTCAGCCTCTGCAGGAGCCTGAGGGGGCTAGGTTTACAAAAGGCGGCGAGACCCAGTGAGAAGTGTGAGGGCCCTGGAGTCCCACAGACCTGGGCTCCCACCCAGCTGCCCTCCTCCTCAGTGATGTGAACTGGGCCAGTGACTTAACCTGGCTGGGCCTCAGTCCCCTTATCTGTGAAATGGGATAAACGTCAGCCCTATCTCATAGGGTGTCCTGAGGATTAAAGCGTCACTGGGTTAATAATCTGTAAAGCTCCCACAATGGTTTCTGACACGTGGAAGGTGCTGGATAAATGTCAGCCTCCTAACTGATTGCCTTCTAAGAGTCCTTTGGTTTGGAGTCAGATAGAGATCAAAAAAGGGAACTCTCTGACCACCTTTGGCACTCAGGAAGCATTAAGACTGCCTGGGTGAGAACACCCCTGGCCTCCCAGCAGAGCCCTGACCAGTGAGCGCTCCCCAAAAGGCAGTGCATTGCTTCATTCTCAGGTTCATTCTGAACCCTGGGTGCACTCCTACTGTTCAACTGGCCGCACTGACCCATGAGGATCTGTTTGGTGTCTGTCTCCAGGACCAGAGAAGAGTTTATGGAGGACAGGGGTGGGTGGATGTTGATTTTCCTATTCCCAGTACCAAGCAAAGCCTTTGGTACCGATAAATGTCTGTGGCATGAATGAATGAATGAATGATGGCAGTGTCCCTGTGGAGGCATCAGACAGGCAGTCTGTCCTTGCTCAGGCTTCTCCTGAAATGGAATAATAATTTCAACAATCACAGCACAGTAAAAAGGGTACTGGCCCTGTAACCACAGGAAGCCCAGCCGTGTTTACACTGCAGCCTCCTCTCACTGGGGTGAGAGAAGCCAGCCTCCGGAATCTCAGGCATAGACCCCAGGGCCCTGGGCTTTATCTCCCTGCTTTCTCCTTCCTCCCATTGTCCCTGCTTGGCTTCCCACAGCCCCAGGCCAAGGGCCTGGCTTTGTTTGGAGGTCACTGAGTGGCCCTGACGGGCGAGGTACAAGGTAAAGCAGAATGGCCCGTTCCCCTCCTGGAGACACATTCCTTTCGGATCTTTCCCAGGGACCCTCCCCCTCACAGCTTGGTTTCCTCAGAAACAAGGAGGCCTCCACATCCCCTGTTCCTGCCCGCATCCCTGGCTGGCTAGTGGATGGAGGCCCCCAAGAAGTCAAATGATTAGCTAAAGCAGGGAATATGCAAAACAAAAAATACCATGCCAAATAAGTACCCAATAGTACGCTAAATAATGACCGCCAGGAGGGGCATGGAATGGCAGGGGTGGGGAAGTGCACCAATCCATCTCTCCCTAGCAGAGGGGAAAATCCATGCAGGAGGGCATGCAAACGCACCAGGAGCCTCTGGATTCCTTAGAACACCACTTAGCTCAAAGAAACTCAAAGGCCTTAACTCCAAACCTTCGACTGTGGTGGGGAGGCAGGTTTTTCACTGAGGGAAGATCCAGAAAACAGGAGGTAGGGGTTGATGGGTGGGATTCAGGACCAAGCCTTGTCTTCTAACTGATTTACAGCAGCTGCCGGAGAGCAGAACTCCAGTAGCTGTTAGAGACGAGCGAGAAATAAGCCTCACTGATCCTGGTCTTCCAGTGAGCGGGACGGAGAGACCCGGCTCCCAGTGGCTGACTCCTTTCCCCTTCTCCCCTTCTTCCCCCGCTCCAGCTACTTGACTTCAAAGAGCTCCTCTTATTGTCACAGAGAGGGATGGAACATGATGAAGGCAAAAATATCTCCCGGCAATATCAATTCTATTCATTTTGCCCTTAAACCTGAGTCAAGACCTTTCATTTCTGGTGATGTAATGAAGGAGAGATGACGTGAATAGTAGCAGCTCACGTTTACTGAGGGCAACTATATGCCGGGAGTGTCTTGCTAATCCTCATGGCAGCTCAGGGAGGATTTTACAACGACTCAGAACGTGTAGAAACCTGCCCAATGCCGTCCAGCTAGTGGGTGAAAGATCAAGTGCTCAAACGCAGCCCCTGCCAACCCTTAACTCCCTTAATCCCCTTAACTTGGTCTGGCAGGACTTAATATTATACAAGTGGGCAAACTGAGGCCCAGATCAATGACTTATCTCTCTTTTGCCCTCAGGAGCAGGGCCTGGTCTTCATTTGGGGTCTAACATTTTCTCAGTTAGATAGATTGTGTCTACTTAGGCTGCGGGAAAGTGCTCCTCAGATAGCTGAAAGGGGTTGTAATTCCTGGGCAGAGAGATTGTGCTCCAAACACTCATGCTCCCCTTCCAGAGTGAAGAACTATGGCTGGAAAAGGGCTGCTCAACCAGGAACTACATTTCCCAGCCTCCTGTGCACCTATGTGGCCATGTGACTCATTTCCACCAATGGGAGTGGGAGTAATGTGAGCTCTCCTAGGCCAATGTGATGAGGAAGCAGATGAACACTCTTTACCTTTTCTTCCTCCTTCCATGGTGACCTTGGAAGCCACATGTTGAAGACAGAAGGAACTAGGGGCCCTAAATTCTGTATGGAAAGCTGCCCTCCACTTTCAATGAACTGTTGCTGAGTGAGAAATAAATTTGCATTGTGTTAAAGCACTGAGATTCAAGCTTTTTACTTCTTACAGCACTCAGCACTGCCTTAACCAATACGCTAGCCTTGGGTTCTCATTTACTACAACCATCTCCTCCACAAGCACTATTGAGGATGCTGGGAAAGACCCTGGCAACCCCAAAGGCTCAGCTAAGAGTTCATTTAATTCAGGAGACATTTACGGAGCTTCCTATACCTGGCCCCATCTCACCAACAGGTGAAAGTCCTCTGGTAAACCCATTACTTTACCTCCCCCCCAGGCACAGCGATGACCCTCTCTTTTCTGCCTTTCACAGTCATACTTCTCACAGGAGTTGTCTACACCTCTCATCGCCATTTCTACATCTTCCACTCACTTCTCAACCCCCTCCAGTCTGGCCTCCATCCCCAACCATCCTAAGAAACAGACCAGTAAAGGTCATCCTTTCTCTATGCCCACCAAGGTCTGGAGTATCTTGACTTCTTGGAACCTTGGAACCTGCAACAAATGGCCTCACTTTCAGGAGCACAGCTGCCCACACAACCTACAAAGCTGACTCCTGACCCTCACTACACCTCAAGAGATCATTCAGCTCATTTCTAGAAATTCCTGTAGACACCTCCTATGTGTTAGACAATATCCTAGAAGTAGAAGAAGCGGTCAATAAGAAACCATCCTTGTCCTTGAGAAGCTTTCAGTCCAGGTAGGGTAATGTGTCCACATTTTTCAGATGAGGAAACAGAGGCTCAGAAAAGCTAAGTGTCTAAAATAACATAGCTGATTGGTGACATCTTGCCCATTGACCCAACACACAGGAATCATCTGAAAAAGAAGATCAATGAAGATGATGCACCTCCTTCAAAAAATTAAAACCTTATTATGAGCCTAACTCAGAATTCCCAAATGGAGACAAAGTGAAGAAATTGAACAATCCCAGGTTCATCTTCTCTTCTCTTTTATTTTATTATCTGTAATGGTCTAATAAAAGTCAAGCACTCTTAAGCACCCCCAGTGAGACCTAAGGAAATGTCTTGGTCTTAATTTTAGCTCCATGCCAAATAGCCCAATATCATATCAGTTAAAATTATTTAACTAATTATGAAATTATTTAAAGGTTACATCTCCTCTCTGTGCTTCAGCTTCCCCTTGTGTAATGATGAGAGAGCTAACCTAGAGGGATACTCGGGCTCCCTGCCATCCTCAAGGTCTGTGACTCTAGGATTTTCTCACTTGCTGATTAGACATTGGGAGTTGCCACCCCGTCCACCTGTCCCTACTGTTACGTGAACGTTTTATTGAGCGCTTATCCAGTGCTTCACAGATTGAAGTCATTTATCTTTCATAACAACCCGGTGAAGTAAGGGCTATCATTTTATAGATGAGGATACCAAGAGGCAGAAAGTTTAAGTACTTTGCCCAAGGATGCACAGCAAGTAAGTGGCTGAACCAGGGTTCGAACCCAAGCAGTCAAGCTCTCGAGGGCTACCTTGGCAGCTCCCACAATCCCATCTATTCACAAAAGGTTCTGCCCCTAGCTCCTGAGGAGTGGACAGCAGACCACAGACCCCCACCCACTTGCCACAGATGATGGGACCAGGGAGGACACCTGTGCCAGGGTGGCCCACCCTTTGACCTTTAGCAGCCTGAGGCATGGCCTGATGGGGAAGGCGTTCAGGCTTGCCCAGGGAGGCTCTGAGGGCACTGGCCATTAGAGTGAAACCCATGAGAACGCAGGGTCGACTCACCAGGGTCAGAGTCCAAATTAGCAGACCCTGCTAGTCGAAGCTGAGAGAGCATACAGCTGCCCTGAAGGGCCTGACCACAGCTTAGAATTCTTCAGATGTTTTACCAGCTCTCGGAGCTTGGAAGTGGCCCATTTCTGTCCCTTGGATTGCTCTGAACTCTGGATGTGTCCTGACAGAAACCTGCCTTGAGTGGCTCCGGGGCGCGTGTCCGTCTGTCCCCTGCTGCCCCAAGGAGCTTGCTGAAACCAGCAGCTCTGAGAAAACTGACTCCGCTTCTGCTCGCCAGACGCCTTCACTGGGTCTGAGTGCACCTTTACAAAACGGACACGCTCCTAATAAGTGAGCCATTGGCTCAGGCACTGGACTTTTCTGTAATGTAGAGATTTGCGCTGTCACCATATTTACTGTAATAGGATTTGACAAATAGAGTACTGGTGTGGAGACAGTTTGTATAAAAGGGAAAAAAAGAGAGAGAGAAGGTTTTTGCAAAAAAAAAAAAAAAATCCTTCCCAGCTCAAGAAAATGGAAAAAACAAGCAGAGTGCATAACAGAGGGGAGAAAAGTCAATTAAATCATGATAATTACTTCCGCTGCGGTGCCCGAGAGCAGCGTCTGAGCATCTATTAATTAGGATTTCCATGTTGACTGTGGCCGCCGTTTGACTTCAGCGAGGCTGCCAGTGGGCTCAGTAATAACGTTCTCCTGGAGAGCAAATGTGTGAAAATATTTTCACCCTGACAATTAGCAGTTTTAAAGAACCTCACACACACACACACACACACACACACACACACACACACACACACACGCACACACACACAGCTGGGTTCCCTGGGCCCCTGTGATTAGCATGAAATGCAGCCCCAGCCTCCAACTCCAGAAATCAAGATACCCCAACCCCACTCCTTGTAACTACCAGCTCCTCCCAGCTCTCTAATTAGCACTAAGATGCTGGTCAGGGTGCAAATTCCCACACAGGTGCACAGACCAGAAGCCTAAAGGAAGCGGCAGGGTTCTCTTGTCCAGAACCCTGCCTATGGCAAGACCAGCCCAAACCACCCAGGAGAGGGCCAGTCTTAACGCAACTTTGAAGGAAGGACATTCAGAGCAAGTTGATTCCATCCTCAGAGCCAGATTCACATCTAGAAACCAGAAGCTTACATACCAGTGGGTGTGCTACACGATCCGTAGAACCTGGGTCTGAGATGAATCTCCCTGTTCAGACAGGCAAAGGCCTGCAGCGTGTGCTCACGAGGGGCCTAGCAGGCCCGTCTCCAGAATATCAGGGTCAGGGGTGCTGTGACAGATGCTCGGCCACATGGCAGACGAGGAAACTGAGGCTCAGGAAAATCAGGCCATGTGCTTTCTAGTGGCAGGGCCAGGACTCAGGCCTAGGCCTCTTGAGTCCCAGCCGGCTCTCGGACAAACGCAGCACACTGGACCAGTCACCCCTCAAAACCCCGTGCCACCCTCCCCGCCCACCCTGATGAGTTGGAAACAGAGAACCCTGGCGAGGACCCCGGGTGGGGGGCCTGCTGCGTGCTCTCTGGCCAGCTGGTGCGGCCGAGCCAGGAAATCCTCCGGCCCTCGGGCCCCAGGCTCTCCCTGGCCTCAGAGCCCAGGGCAGAGGAAGGTCAGGGTCAGGGCCCAGGAGAGCTGCGTCCTGGAGGATGTATGGGAATAGCGTCCTCTCCAGGGGCAGGGCTCGTGGAGGGAAATGGGCTTTCCTGTCATTCACCGTCTGTTCCGCAGCGGCCAAGCCAAACAACAGAGACTTGCCTGCATCTCACACCTAACCAGAGCCAAAATCTGGATATCCTGACTTGCAGGTTCGTGCTCCCTGCCCTCCCAGCCTAATAAATATTTAAGGCTAAAAGGAACAGGTACTAGCACTCAGCGTGGAAAGAATCAGAGGTCTGCGGACAGACTCTCCGGCTTCCTGGATGGATGGGTGATCTCAGCTATGGGACTCCCTTCCTTGGCCTCAGACAGCCCATCTACAAAGCAGGAATAACCACAGGCACCTCTGGGGACGCTTGTCAGGGTAGACGTAAAGCGAATCCACACTGGGGGAAGTGCCTGGACCACAGTGACTGAGGGTTTGGACACAGGGAAGGGTGGCCTGGTGAGACGTCAGCTCCTAGGGCCTCATTTCCCCATCTGTGAAGGAGACAGGCTGGGGAATAGCTGTCACACAGGTGATGCACCTGAGGCACTTTGCATGGTACCTGGACCACAGTGGGTGCAAGGTGAGCAGGTGGTGGTACGTCAGTCCTTCTGTACCTTGGTGGTGGCTGGAGTTAGAGTTCCCAAGTCTTGCCTCCCCCGTAAAAGGATGACTCATCCACACCCTTGCCACGGCCTCACGTGGGCAGTGACCTCCCACCCCTTGACTTTGGGCCTGAATGGGTGACTTGCTTTGACCAACAGGATGTCAGAGCAGAAGCACGGCTGTCCCTGCCTGGCTGGGAGGGCCCTCTTGGGTGCTGGTCAAATGCTATGAAAAGAACATGTCTCAGTAGCCACTGCGCCTCCAGCCTGGCCTGCAGAATAAACGTGCATAGAGCAGACCACGAGCCCCTGCAGCTGCTGGTCCAAGGAGGACGAGAGACACGTGCAACAGACTCAAACCCAATCTGCAGCCAGCGCCTGGAGTCCAGGCCAGCCCAGCCAAGGTGCAGTCAACCCACGGTCCCTGAACATGAGAATAAATGATGCCACTGAGCTTTGGGGTCTTTTGTTACGTGGCGTTATTTTGGCGATAACGAATGTAACTCCCATTTTACTATGAGAAAGAGAGGTTAAGGGACTCATTCAAGCTCTCGATGCTCAGTCAGGGCTGAAACCCAGGACGGCCCTCTGGGGCACACCCTCAAGCTGCCCCTCTAGCAAGGTGAGGCAGCGATGCCCACAAGGTGCCCCCAAGGGGGTGTCACCAAGCAGACCCCAACGTCCACCCCTCCAGCCTCACACTTTCCTGAGTAGCCCCATCAGACTGCATCTGGGCTGCTAACCACAGCTCTGGGACCAGAGCCCAGCTGGCCACAGGATCCCCTGCCCTAAAGGTTACCCTCACCCAGGGCTGGGCATTCTGATTTATCATCCCCTCACACTTCCTTGGCAGGGACAGACCCAGGTGAAACGGAGGAAGAGGGAGAGCAGACAGCGGTCAGAAGAGAAAGTTGCCAGGTTCTTGCTGGGCCACCCTACCTCCTGTACCCAGACAGCAGGCAGCCGGGGAGCCAGCTCCTTTGAGTAAGTCTACATTCACCTTGACTGGGAGGCAGCAGGCTTGCGGAGAGCAGGAGGGGACAGGAGGAGCAGGCAGTCAGCGTCTATTCCCGTGGACTCACTCCTCGTGTGATTCTCTGTCAGGACACAGTCTCCAAATGTGTGCAGGGCCCTCCCCTTCTCTGAGAAGGCAGCTGTTACAGCAGAAAGAGCATGGTGTTTGCAGTGAGATGGGTTCCATTCCAGGCCTCATCCCAGCTGCAGGACCAGAAATCAGTTCTCTGGGCCTCAAAACCCGGCATAAGGAGAAAAGACCTAAGGCCTACCCCCAGGGCTGCTATGAAGACTTCATGGGTTATGAGCACCAGGGCCCCGTGTAAGCTCTAAGGCAGTGTAAAGCATTAGCTAATACTATTCTCTGATGTGAGTCTGTGCCAAGGTGGTTGCACAAGTACTCAATACTCCGGTGGACCAGAGGGGAAAATGAACAGATGCTGAAGACGGGTACGTGCACAAACATACCCAAAGCAGTTTCCTGCCAATTCAGTCACAGGTGAGGCAGGAACGGCAAAAGTGTGGCACGCATGCAACCACCTTCTAATGCCCACCCATGGTAGACATCACTAATCAATTACAGTACTTTTTGCTGATCAGCCCAGAAGAGTCCTCAGAATCCTTTCAGCCCAGTGCACTGGCAGCTGCTATCACTGGTCTGAATTGGCACTAAGAGTAAAACCTATTTCTCATCCTTGGTCTAGTCCAGCAGTCTTGTTTTACAGAGCAGAGGCCCAGAGTGAGCAACGGACTTGCCCCAGGTCACACAGGAAGGCACAACAATAACTCAGGTCTCGTGCTTTCCCCACCTCCCTGGAGCCTCTGCACCTGCTCTCACTCCCTCTCTCCTCTCCACTCCTGACTCACCACCTCCAGCTGCCACTCTGGAACCTTCGTGCTGCTGTTCCCCCACGCCAAGCCCATTCCCACCTCAGAACTATGGCTCTTGCCATTTCCTCTATCTGGAATATTCCTCTGCCAGGTTCTTCTCAGGCTTCAGGTCTTCACGCAAATATCCCCTCATCAGAGGGAAACACCAGACCCCCCCAACGTCACTCTCTCCCATTATCCCGTTCCTTTATCCGTGTATCACTTTCACTCCCTAGAATCATCTTATTTCTTTGCTTGCTTTAGTTTTCCTTTCATCTGTCTGTTCCGTCTGACTTTAAACCCCATTAGCTGGTACCTAATGGCTCTGTGTTAGCTGGTCTATTGCAGTGGCTCGAAGAGCTACTGATGAATGAGTGAATGAAGGATGGAGCCTTCCTGTGGGATCCATTCCTCCTGGATGGAACTCCCCTCCGAAGCCCCAGCACTAGCCCGGGCATGGTGCATTGCGTGGAACAGACACTTAGGAAATGTCATCCAGTGAAGGAGCTGTCTTGTTTTCAGGGCCTCAGTTTCCACATCTGTAAAGTGAGGCATACGGACAGGTCAACACTCTTCAAACCATGTGGCTGGAAACCCTCCGGAAACGGTTCCCACCGGCTGCTTTGCCGCTGCAGGTTTCAAATCAGCCAATGAGCAAACTCCAGACGGGGCAGTGAGGTTTCAGGAAGATAAAGTCCTGTCCTTCCTAATTGGGGCGGAGAGGGAGCAAATCTTTCTTCTGTGAAGTAACCGTGCTGGGAGGTGGTAGCTGTCTTCTTTCAACATCCTTATTCTGCGACAGGAAGAGGTTGTCAACCAGATGCAGATGTCAGTCCTGACTTTTTTTTTTTTTGGTAATTTTATTGGTAAAGGAAATGAAGTCTGGGTTCCCCACCCTGGTGCTCTGCGGACATGCCCCAAACAATGAGGCATTTTCCACCAACAAAGAAGAATTAAACCTCCCCAGGACTCGTTTGCTTTTGTCTGTTTCCTATTTTGGGCTCCCTTTGAAAAAGTAGTTTTACTGCTTTATAGAGCTCGAGGATCTCTGAAGGATCTACCGCCAAGGACCCGTCCCCATGGTCTCTGTACCCTTGATTCTTGTCACATCTTGGTCCCTGTGCTGCTCAGACTTTCCTCCAAGTCTGGGTGTGCTTGTCCAGGTGTGCAGAGCCAGGCTGATGGATCTGGAGGACCCAGAAGGGGTCTGCCCAGTCCAGCTCGGGCCTGCATGCTGGTCTGGCAGTGCCGACTGCCCTCTGGCCCACACACTACTTTCTGGGCTTCTCGGCATCAGGCTTTGTGCCTCCTTCAAAATAAGACAAGATAACCGCACTTGACGTACATTTGCGGCGGATGCGTCTGGGGCCCTTGGCACTGGGAGTCCTTCTTTTTTAGCTGCGTTCAGAGAGACCCACTGTCTTGTTCAAGGTCACACGGCAAGGAAAGGTGCAAAGCCAGTTCTTAGAGGTCTCCCTCCCAGCAGCACCCGATGAGCAGGAACTTCAAGAGCCCTCTGGCAGCCTGTCCCAGACGTGAGAAACGTTAAGCCTGTCTCCAATTTACTCACCCTGTGCTCATACCCCTGGGCGTGGAGTGCTTGGGCTGTGGCAGGCCCTGCAGGGCATCATCCCCACCACAGACGCAAGCCTGTGTCAGGAGCTCCACTCTCCCCTGTGGACACTGAGGTTTGGGAGGTTTCAGAAGTTGCCCACGATCCCACGAGGAGTCCGAGGTGGCGGAACCAGGATCGGGCCTGAATCTGCTCTTTGTGTCTGTCCCTCTTTGTGTCTGTCCCCAAGTCGTGGCTGCAGGTCCTTGTCCACAGGGCATTCAAGCTGGCCTTTCTCTGCATAGGGTCGTTTCTCTAGAAGCAGCCTGGCTGAGCCCCTGTCTTGCAGAAGCAGGAAGAGCCAGGCTGCTGAGACCAGGAGCGGCTGGAAAAAATCTGGGACTCGGAGACATCAAAGCTTCAGGGCCGCTCTGAGCGAGACCGGGAGCTGAGCACCGAGCGACAGAAGGCTCCCGCCAGGTGAAGAGTATGGGAGCGTCTGCAAGGGCAGGCCTAGTGCTGGGGAGCGTCACAGAGAGACACGGCTGTGCTCTGTCCTTTCACTAATTACACACAGAGCATTGATCTCTGTCACAGAGCAAAACAAGTAATTTGTGCCCTTTTGTGCATGGTGCGTGTGTGTGTGTGTGCGCGCGTGCGCACTGCTAGGTCCTGGCATTCCTGGGAACCCAAGAGGCCCACTGGTGCCAAAAGCAACAGCATCACTGGGCTGGGGGCCGCTGGAGGCATCCCCTCACCTTCCTCGGGTACCCGCTTTGGCGAAGAATCTACCAGCCCCTCCTCCAGCCCAGTGAAGCTATTTCACGAGCCTGGCACGTTGCCTCAATGATCGTGATGCCCCGCATCCTTCAGGGGTGGGGTGGGCGGGCAGCTGGAGAGGTCATCCTGTCATCTGCTGAGCCCCCATTTCCGCTTGGGCGCCCTTTTTGAGTTCCCTCTTTGAGCTGGGGTTGGCTAGTTCTGTAGGGAACAACCACAGTAACTGCTCCTCCCACACCAAAGATAGACCCTAAATTCCAACCCTAACTTCCAACCCACCTTAGGCTTCATGTAAAAAGGCTTTATCAACCACCTAGAGGGGTGGGATGGGGGGGTGGGAGGGAGACGCAAGGGGGAGGGGATATGGGGATATAAGCATGGGTATAGCCGATTCACTTTGTTATACAGCAGAAACTAACACAACAACAGTGGAAAGCAATTATACTCCAATAAAGATTTTTTAAAAAAGAAAAAAGGCATCATCAGATCTCACCTTAAACACACCCATGCACCTGGAGACCTTGAGCGGCCTAACCTCAGAGCACTCTGCTCGCCTTGTTCTGAAATACCTCCCTGCCTCCGGCCAGGCTGGGCCCTCGCGGGAATGAATGCCACCCCGCCTTCCCCACCAGGCAGACTGCTGTTCACCATCCATTAGTCAGAAAGGGAGTCACTCCTGGAAAGGTGGGTCCAGGCCCCGCAGCAGAATTTGCTGCTCCCACCCTGTGTTCTGCGAGCACACAGTACACCCTCCATGATTCTGTCTGCTTGTTTATCATCCCCCTGGACTGCCCTCCAGGAGACCAGAGGAGTCATAGCTTCTATCATACACCAGAAACAGAAAATGTCTGGAGCCTGGAGGAAGGAAGGAAAGGGCACAGTAATGAGAAGCACAGACCTGCGTCCCTACTGTGCACCAGGCACCTTGCTAAGTTCATTACGAGCTCAAACTCATTTCATGGTTACTGTAACCTCAGAGAGGTAGAGCCATTTGTCCAAGGTCACACAGCCAGGAAGTGGTCACTTTGGGAATTTGAACCCGGACCTACAGATCTGCAAAGTACATGCTGTTTGCCCTGGTTAGGCCCGCCTTGCCATGGAGGACAGGACATGCCCAGCCTGGAGGCCCATCTGGTGGCGATCCGCGAGGCTTGTTCGGATGAATCACTGAGAGGGGCGTTTCCACCAGGTGCAGCAGGAGAAACAGGCCGAGCACGGGGTTAACCATGACCGCTGTCACCCCAGGAAGGGAGCTGACCCTTCTATTCTCCTTCTGGGGGTTCCTCACTTCACCCACAGCTCTCTTCATTAAGGAGCTTGTCAGCACATCAAAATAGTGCTCTGGTTCACTCACTGAACAAATAGTTGCAGAGCCCCAACTTTACACCTAAAGCTAAAGAAAATGTTTTTTCAAAAAGCATAAAATATGGTACATGCCATCAAGGAGTCTGTCACTGGAAGATTAATTGTGCTTGTATTTCTGAGTCCATCTCCAAGGCTATTCTCCCCGCCTCTCTTTTGTCACATCCTTGGAGTCGTGCTGAGTACCTAATAGAGACAGTTATGAACCCAAACATCAGATTATGTCAATAACATCAACAGAAACTCAATCTCCCAGCCGGACAGCAACCAGCGCAAAAGTGGTGACTACAGCGTGAGAAGGCTCAGGGGTATGTGTGTGTGTGTGTGTGTGTGTGTGTGTGTGTGCACGCGCACATGCGTTTAAGACGCGAACCAGGGAAGTGGAGGTATTTAAACCACATTTGTAGAGCAGGAAGTCTGTTCTTTTGGGCGATGAGACAGATATTAACCAAATTCTTGAATTATAAATGCCTTCTGGTTTAGTAATATTAAGAAATGACTGTGCAACACGCATCTGCTTATTCCTTTACAATTTAAAGAAAGTGGGATAAACCCAAAAGATTTGAAAATACAGTCAAACAAGTCTATGTACATGCGTGCTCATGGCAGCCCTAGTCCCAACAACCGAAGGGTGGAAACAACCCAATGCCCGTCAACAGATGAATGGATGACAAACTGTGGTGTATCCATCCCATGGAATACTACTCAGCCACAAAAAGGAATGAGGTACCGACACATGTGACCACACGGATGAACCTCTAAAACATCATGCTACGTGAAAGAAAGGTTCCAGCCACAAAAGTTACGTATTGTAGGATTCCATTGATATGAAACATTCAAAATATGTAAGTCTATTGAGAGAGAAGGCAGATGGAGGAGGAAGAGGAGAATGGAGAGAAACGGCTTAATGGATGAGGGGTTTTACTATGGACCGACGGAAACATTTTAGAACGGGACAGGGGATTGCGCAAGATTTTCAATGAACTGAATGCCACTGAATCGTTCGGCTTAAAATGGTCACTTTCATGGTACGTGAATTTCACTTCAATAATTTTTTTTTTTAAATTTAAAAATTTGTAAGAAAAGCCTGAGCTTTCCCAGTGATAAGAAGGCAGCGGGTGATGCAGGGTACTGGGTTACGAGTCAGGAGCCCTGGGGCTACTCTTTTTTTTTTTTTTTTTTTTGCGGTACGCGGGCCTCTCACTGCACAGGCTCCGCGGCCATGGCTCACGGGCCCAGCCGCTCCGCGGCATGTGGGATCTTCCCGGACCGGGACACGAACCCGCGTCCCCTGCATCGGCAGGCGGACTCTCAAACACTGCGCCACCAGGGAAGCCCCCTGGGGCTACTCTTGTTCAACCTTTTCTAACGCTGGAACCTAAGGCAATCATTTTTGTGCTCCCTCGACTCAGTTTCCCCCTCTATAAAACAGGGGCTTGCCGGGCTGTAGGAGGGTCCAGCAGGTGCTAGCGAGGGGAGTGATTTTGAAAATTAAGATGTATCAAGCAAACATTTATCGAAGACTCATGGGCCTGTTACTGTGCTCAGCATTTATCGCGTTTCTTTTTTCTCATTTACTCCTCATAACAAACCCATTTTACAGATGAGGATTATGAGGTTTAAAGAAAATCAGAGCTGGAGCCAGAGTTCAAGCCCAGGCTGCTCTACCATGACGCCACACCGCCTCACTCACATCATACTCCCTACCACTGTTCAGGAGAGCTGGCTAACGCTGTGCTCAGAGCACCTCGAGGTAAACACCAAGCATCACTCCCTCCAGACTCACGAGTCCACCTCAGCTAAACACGAATGTTCAGCGCTGAGCAAGGAGCTGGGTCATCCTGCCCCGCGTTTCACCGGCCAGCTGCCCCTGTGGGCTCTTTGCTCTTCAGACGGCTTCTTCCTGATCTCTTGCCACCCACTGCTATGAATTTCCCTGAAAGTGAACTTCAAATTCAAATCCTTTTTTTGCAAAAACAACATTATTGAACACTCTCTATGTGCCAAGTGCCATGCTGGGTCCTGGGGATGCAGAGCTGAGTAAGCCCAGGCCCCAGCTTCGAAGACCTTGCAGTGGAGAAAAATAGGAAAATAAATGAGAACTCTCAAGTGTTATAAACTCAGTGATCGATGTCTACTCAGGAGATACCGGGTGTGTGTCCAAGGAACTCATGGGAAACTCAGTGTGGCGAAGTGTTAAGAAGGCAGACTTGTCCTAACCCTGCTTCTCTCACAGCTGAGCTGTGTGTCTTTGGGCAAGTCACCTAACCTCTCTGTGCTTTACATCTAAAACGAGGCTAATTGTACCTGCCTCAAAGGGTTGTGCTGAGGATTAAATAATTGAAGACATGTGAAGTGCTTAGAACAAGACCTGACACGTGGTAACTGCTATACGATTAGTGTTAACTCTTATTATTATCAGCCTGGTCTCTGCCTGTGCAGAGTGTAGGCCTGGGGAGGAGTTAAGGCACAAAGTTCAGACAGACACCCAGTGAAACATGATAGATCCAAATGCCAAACTAACTCAGGCCTGTTTTCAAGGGAAAGTCCACGTGCCAATGTGAGCCTTGTGTGAATAAGGGCAATCGGCAGTTATCACAACCATGGTGAGAGAGACGTAGCCCAGGAGACTGTCCCACAAATTCAGATCTACTGGGAAGTGAGAATATCAATTTCCAAGGAATGTCAAATTATATCTTCTTCCTTGTGTAGCTTCCAGGCCCTGGGGGGTAATTTCATGTTCAAACTGCTTTTTAATTCCATGTGATTGCCTCCCCCAACCCACCCCACCCCACCCCGTGGTCTCTAGAGGATGCATTTGGACAATTTTACTGGCTCCTATGCTGCAGAGAAATGTGAAAGCCCCAGATCAGATGATGATCCCTGGTGTCTCGTTTCTAGAAAGACAGGTGAAGTGAAGAGTATAAGCCTGTGGGATGCCTTTACTTAGGGGATCCTTATGTACAAAGAGGTGGAGGATTTTCTGTTCAATTTCCTGTCTCTTCTCCTGCACCAGGTCTGTCCATCACCACAGCTGCTCCCTGGACCCAGATTCAGAAACACCCATCCCGAGGGCGGTAGGAGCAGGGTTTTGGAGCAAGACAGTGAAGGTTTCCAACCCTCCCTCCACCTCTTCTAGCTATAAGATCTTGGTCAAGTTACTTCACCTCTCTGAGCCTCAGAACCCTCATGTGTAAAATGGGAATAATATCACTTTTCCCATGGGGTTGCTTCAGGAGTGATAAAAATCCAAGGGAGGCACCTGGCACATAGTAGGAGCTTTAAAAAATCAAACCAAAGCTTCCTGAATTACTCAGTTTCTTCTCCTGGCCCCATTCCAGCCTCAGAACTGCAGGACGCTGCCTCTCAGGATCACTCCCTAGACTCAAACATTCTACGGGACCCCTCCTGCTCAGAGCCCTGGAACTCAGCCAGCCCACACTGCCCCCTCTCTTGGGCAACTGGAGTTTGGATCCATCTTCCAATCTGGATGCCACTGGAGGCAACTCTGACTGGAGAGCCACTTCCAGTCCATATCAGCTCTCCCTCCATGCCCAGAGCTCCACAGGGATGATCCCCTCTGTGCCATCGGATGGGGAAACTGATGCTCAAAGGCGTCAAGTGACTGGCCTGAGGTTACCAGGCCAATAAGCGGTGCAGCAGAGATCCAAACCCAGGTATGAATGCCAGCCTCTCTAATCCACTCAGCTAGCGTTCCCCAAACTTGAGTCGCTCCCATAACCCCATCACAATATTTGCAATCTCCGCACCACTGTATACTCCCTTCCTTCACTCATTTTACCTTATTGATATCCCACCTATACTATTCTTTACTGCCTCTTGTTCTTTCCAATGACTTAAAACTAACCCATTTTTTTAAACCTAACCTTGTCTTAAGCAATACTATCCAGGAAACCATGGGTTGCAGATGTGAAATATATTTTACCAAATACTCATTCAAATAGCTATATAACCATTAAAATGAAAAGTGCTCTAATTCATGTGCGTTCCACCTAAAATCATCTAACACATCACAAGCCGCTGACTGCTAATGTACTTCCTCCCCGCTCTGGAAGTGGTGAAGGAACTGGCCTCCCAAAGTTCTGTTGGACTTAGATCTGCCGAAGACTTCTTAAATTATACAGCCAATATTCCAACAGTTGTCGGATAGAGAGTCTGCAGAATCAGAACATGCTCTTCCAGCCCCAAGACAAGTGAGACAGAGTCTTATAGCGGAACAAGTGACATAAAAAGGCTAGCTCTGACAATTTTCTTTAGAGGTCCAAGGAAGTTTGGGGTTGTATAATGCAAACACCACTGGTGGTGTAGTTAAGCAGCTACATTTCTTGGGAAAAAGCACTGGCTTCTTGGAACCCGTCCAGCCCCCAGCAGGCCTAGCCCAAGTTCAGCTGATGCGGGCTTGTTAAGAAAGAAGCTGGGCTTCCCTGGTGGCGCGGTGGTTGAGAGTCCGCCTGCCTATGCAGGGGACATGGGTTCGTGCCCCGGTCAGGGAAGATCCCACATGCCGTGGAGCGGCTGGGCCCGTGAGTCATGGCCGCTGAGCCTGCGCATCCCGAGCCTGTGCTCCGCAACGGGAGAGGCCACAACAGTGAGAGGCCCACGTACAGCAGAAAAAAAAGAAAGGAGCTGACAAATCGAAAACAATGTCTTACTCCTCTTTGGAGGCCCTTCCCCCACACTCTGCACCCAAAAGGCACTCAATAATTGTTTATGAACTACATATGTGGAACTTCATAAAATACATTGACTCTTTAAAGGAGGAAGATGTACAGTGTTCCCCCCAAACGCATGACCATGGGAACCTTAGGATGTGGCCTTATTTGGAAAATGGGTCTTTGTAGATGTAATTAGTTAGGATGAGGTCATCCTGGCTTAGGGAGGGTCCTAAATCCAATGTGTCCTTGTAACAGGAGAGGAAGCACAGAAAAATAGACACACAGAAGGAAGACAGAGGCAGAGATGGGAGAGATGCAGCTACAAGGCCAAAGAATGCCGAAAGCTGCCAGCAACCACCAGAAGCTGGAAGAGGCAGGAAGGATTCTTCCCTAGAGCCCTAGATGGCTCCTTGATTTCAGACTTTCATCCTCCAGAAGTGTGAAAGACTGTACTTTTTTTAAGGCACTCGGTTTGCAGTAATTTGTTATAGCAGTTCTAGGACTAACAGAGAAGGTGAGTACAGAGACCCAGAGAGAGCAAAGGACTGAGCTGAGGTCCCACAATTACTTAATCTGAGATCTGGGACTGAAACTCAAGCCTTCCCGGCTGGATCTTGATCTCACGTTGAGAGGAACAGAAGCGTCGTAGAAACCAGCAGCTAGCACACGAGGTGAGCATATTCCCTATTTTAATTTGAACAATGGGAAAATACCTGAGACCGTATTTGCCTCAGTGGAAGCAGCTTTTTTTTTTCACTTCTACATCACAAAGAGCTGTGAAAATCGGCCGGAAATGCCACCTGTCATTAGCCAAGTCTCTCCACGTGTTCTCCCTGGCTGTCTGGACAGATGTGCACATCCACAGCTCCCACTTAGAGCTGGTTTTTTCCTCTGCCAAGAAGCCCCACCCAGGCATCGATCAGACCCAACTTTTATGCAGAGCGATAACCAGAGCAGTTCCTTCTGAGTGGACAACACCAGGCTGCTTCAGCCACTCCCACCAACACGCCAGACAGGCACTCCCCATGCCTCCCCCAGGTTGGCTGAGGTTTTCCCTGCTAAATGCAGCCAGCCAGGAGAAGGTCTATTACTTCTCCATAAACTGATTTCCTCCCCCTGAATCTTTCCCAGGCTCCCCACCCCCACACCACCCCCCCGGGGGCTGGGCTGGTTGCTCACCCCATTTAAACACCCCTGGCTGTTTTTATAGCTCTAACCTCCACCCCAGAAATCAGCAGGGGGTGGGGAGTGGAGAAGTTTTCTTGTTTTCTCCCCTTGCTTCTTCCCTCCCCCCACCACCCCTCCTCCTCAGAAATGCAGTCCACTTGTTGTTTTAGGCTGGGGTTTGTAAATGCCTTTGGACTTGAAAGGAAAACTTAGATCCAAACCTTAAAGATAAACACACCATTGACTGTAAGCATGGCAGCTACCAGAGGGGAGCTCTGAAACCGCAGCCTGCAAAGAATCACTCCTCCACTGCACACCGGTCCATGAATATTAGTTAAGAGGCTTCTGAGGGAGGGCTAGGCTCAGTGCTGAACTGAGATGAATAAGGCAACCCTCCTTCCTTCCCTCCCTTCCTCTCTCCCTTCCATCCACAAATACTTGTTGGACTCTTCTATTACCAGACACAGGAATGTATTCTGGGTCCACAGGAGTCAAAAAGAACAGCCATGGCCCCAAATGAATTCAACATCCGAAGCAGAAAGAGTCAAAGAGACAGAGTAAAGATGAGTAGCAATGTAATCTGATAAAGACCGTACAGACGGGCTCTGGGCTGGCAACATTCTATCTTTCTTTTCAAGCCTTAATAAATGCTGGTCTAACTTCTATCTCACTGCTGAGAGAATACTGCTAGAATGGAATTCTGATGTAGGAACAGTGATGGAGTAAGAATTATAACTCTTTGCTCGAAGCTGAGTTCATCGTCTCCCTGGCCCCTCCAACTAGCTCTTTCCCCATCCTCATTGTTTTTCTTAGCAGCCCCAGCAATCTCTAGGCACCTCAGGTCAAAGACTCACAGACATTGTCATTTCTGCTCTTGCTTCTCCCAATTCGTACCAAAGTCCTACAGAGTCTGCCCATGGCTTCCCGCGTCTGCCGCTTTATCTCTGCCCCAGCTGCCCGGCTCTACCTGACACCTGCATCCTCTATTGCTTGGATCCCTGCAGTAGGCAAGTTGTTCCAGTCTCTCACTTCTTCGGTCCATCCTCTACACCCCTGTCAGAGCAAGACCCCTTACACCACTGGCTTGATCTGAAACCTTCAAAACTCCCACCATGCCCCGAATGGCTGAACAATTAAATCCAAACTCAGCAATTCAAGGCCTATAATCGGGCTCAAACCTACCTTTCAAATTTAATATCTCACTACTCCTCTACATGTTCCCAGAATTATCATCAAAAGAGATCGTTCCTTCTGTGCTGAAAGTGTACACCCCGTGCTTTCCCATGTCCAAGTGTTGTCAAATGCTGCTCCACCAACTGAAATGCCGTCCTCCCAACCCCAGTCCTCTAAGGCCACCTCAAGAAAGGCTTTGTTCACCCGTCTCGCACTTTTGTCCCCTAAAATGTCTTAACTATCCTTGTGGAGTTTGCTTCTGCCACCATTCATACCGTACTTTAGTGTTATAGCCTGTAATTACTCCCTTTCTTTTCTTTTCTGTTATTTTATTGCACAGATTTCCTGTTTTTATTGAAGAATAGTTGATTTACAATGTTGTGTTAGTTCCAGGTGTACAGCAAAGTAATTCAGTTATATATATACATATATATACATATATAGTTACAAGGTTGAATTTCTAGGGGCAGAAAGCAGTGAATACCTTTTAATACCTGATAGGGCCCAGAAAACATCAGGTTCTCAGTTAATGGGTGGTTAATGAAATCACTTCCACTGTTCCTCTCTCCATACACTATCCCCACCACTCTCCCCTACCGTCAAGAGGTTGGTATACCAGTTGACCATAGCAGCTCAACGTCAAAATAATAACATTTTAAAAATGTTATACAAAATAACACTAAAAATGTTTATTTATTATTAATTCATGTTTAAATAATAACTTGAAAAGTACAAACAACAATAATTAAATCAATAGCTTCGTGCACACTCAGGGGGAGCTTCCCTCGTAAAGTCCTCAGTATAATTTTCTCTCACCATTTCATCTTTCCTCCCACTATTTTGGGGACCAGTCTAGACAAACTGAGGGCCCCTACCTCCCAGCTAGATGCTAGGGTTCTCCCTAGCTCCCACCTGTAGACCCCCAGCTGCCTCACCCCAGGTTCTTGAGCCCACCTGGCAGAAGGGTGTGTGTGTGTGTGTGTGTGTGTGTGTGTGTGAGCAATGATCACCTGCCAGCAGGTCTTTCCTGCGGGGGCGGCGGGGGGGAGTCCTGTCTGTGTCTCTGTTCCTCCAGATCCTTGGCTCCTACTTTGGGCCCTGCTGTAATCCATTCTCCATGCAGCAGCCAGAGATTTATTTAAAATGCAAATTAGAACATGGAGCTCCTCTGCTTTAAACCCTTTGAAGGTTTCTTATTGCACTTAGAATAAAACCCAGACTCTTCATTGCCTGTGGCCCACGAACCTGTCTCTTTTCCTCCAATCTCACCCCCCACCCACCCAGCCACATGGAGCTTTGCTTCTCTGAGTCCCTGAACACACCTCAGAGCCCCTGTGTTTGCGGTGCCCTCTCCAGGAGGGTTCCTGACGCATCAAAGACCCCGGGGATCAGCGCAGTGTCCCCCATTCTACTGCCTTCCCCACCCGCTGAGGGACCTTCCCCCACTTCCTAATGAGGCAACTCCAAGACCTACAGGGTAGTTTAAGTGGAAAAGGGAGAGAGCAGGGGCTCTGTCTTTGTCCAATACTTTCCTGGGCGCTAAGAATGATTATATTAAAGTTTTCAAGTCCAGTGCTGGCCACCAGGACCTGCGTTCAAATCCTAGTTTTACCCCCTACTAGCTGTATAGCCTGGGCAAGTTACTCCATCTTTCTGTGCCCCAGTTTCCTCATGTATTAAACTGGAAGAAAGATGGGAGCTCATCATCAGATGGACATGAAGATGACCTCATCAACGAGACACTGCCCTGCCCTGGGCCTGGCTTAGAAAGACCGTGGGTCTCAAGGGCACCCGGCTCGTCCCACAGACCTCATCCCTCTGGCACAGAGCTGGCTCCTTCACCCAGCTCTGAAACTGAAACTTCCTTCCCTCCCATCCACATTAGAGTCTGGGTGGACCCCTCAGGTCTGCAGAGGGACAAACAGCTCTCAGAACTGGAGTGGGGACTGGAGTACGAGGTGGAGGAAATTGGCCCCGAGTCACGTGGCAGCAAGAGACCAAGCCAGGCTCCAATCCGGCACCCAGTGCCTGGGGGGGTGGACAAAGCAGGTGACCCCTGGAACGCGCCTTTGACAGGTTCCACCTGCTCAGAACCCAAGCTCAGCGCTCCGCAGACCTCCTTCCGAAGGACCACTGCAGCTGAGTTTCTCCCTTGTTCGTGGAGATGGTGGGCCCAGGACTTTGGGAAACATACTGGAGGTCCTTTTCAGCCAGAGGCAAGCCAGAAATGAACAGCTTCTGTGAGGAGGAAAGCGGTGCTTCCCCAAAGCCTGGTCCAGCTCCTCTCTCTAGAAAAATAAGGCACTAACAGCCCTGCTTCGTGAAGGTGGCCTAGAAGGTCCAGGGAGGTTAAATGACGCTCCCACGGTCACTTAGCGGACAGTCGGGGGACCTGGAGCTAGGAGAGTAGCCACTGCTTGGAGGCAGCACTCGGTATGTGCCAGGTGCCTAGAACCATAAGGGTGGTCATTCCACAGGTGAAGAAATGGGGGCTTGAACAGGGCAGAGACTCCCCCAAGGTTACAGGGAAAACTGGAGCTGGGCTTCCTCTGTCTTCTGCAGGCTCAGCCACTGCCCTGAGGTGCTCGGCCCATGGAGAAATTTATTATCTTCTCCACTATCCCCCACCAAGTCCCGGAGCTAGGGTGGCTTCTCCAGATGCTGTATGCATGCTGTTTTATTGCACAGGTATTTATTGGGTGCCTTCTATTCGCCCGGCTCCAAGCTAGCAGAAAGGGATGCACCAGTCAACAAGCCAACGCAGGAACACACGCTCCACGGAGAGACAGGCGTAAACAAAGAATAAAAGAACCGTGAGTTACCCTAAGTTCTGTGGACAGAACTTAGGACAGTTCTAGGGGCAGAAAGCAGTGAATACCTTTTAATACCTGATAGGGCCCAGAAAACATCAGGTTCTCAGTTAATGGGTGGTTAATGAAATCACCTCCACTGTTCCTCTCTGCAGAATGGCTGCAGAGAAAGGTAACCTAATGTTTTCATTCAGAGAAGGCTTTTCTGAGGAGGTAATATTTAGTTTATGATTTTAACTAACGATTGTGGAAATTTTCAAACATACACCCAGAGAGAATACGGCAGTGAACCCCCATGGACCAATCACTCAGCCTCAACAATCCCGCCATTCTTATTCTGATGTGTAGTTGACAAAGCATCAGACTCGGGGTCAGAAGATCTGAGGTTAGGTCCTGCCGCCACCCTTAACCAGCTGTGTGGCCCGGGGCTGTAGGTCAAGCCCCCTGCAATCCCCGAAGCCCCGGTGGGGTCCCTGCATGGTAGAGAGCCATTGTGGCCTTCTGGAAATCTCCTTTCCCAGGAGACAGCCTTCCCTGAAAACACTGCGCCTCTGGGGGGAAAGCTCTGCGATTGGCCTTCATTTAGGATCTGACAGACGGCCTAAGAGGTCCCGACCCACACCCACCCCCCGTCCTGGGAAGCCACTCTCTCAGGGAGGGGACCACAGAGGGCCTGGGGGATATCTGGTCCAAGTGGGGAAACCAGAAACTTCCACAGGCAGGTGTCACCCAGAGTCCTGCCAGGAAGCCCAGGAAGAGGCTCCCCGGGGAGATCAGTCACAAATACGTCGTGCGCAAAGCTTCCCAACACCACGCAAACACAAGCCCGTTGGTCAGTCAGGAGAAGCCCCGGACTGGGTGGTCGGTTCTCTCACAGACAGAGGGGCTTGTCCAGACCCGAGCGCTGGTCTCCTGCAAAAACCTGGCTTTCACTCACAGCACATGGGTTGTGTTGACCCTGACCCAAGGGCTCAGATGAAAATCAGCTGAGCCAGAAGAGGTTCCGATCCCGGCTCTGGCGCCTCTGGCAATTCCTTTTGAACCTCAGTTTCTCCATCATCGAAATGGGTGTTGTAATTCCCATATGGTCATCCTGGAGACCGGGATGGGAAAGGGCATCACGAATCTCGAGGCGCGTGCCCCCGAGAGAGGCTGTTTGGGTGGCAGAGACAATGCGTGGCTCACAGATGCTTGCGAAGTCCCCTGATCAACGCAGGGGATGTCGAAGAGCAGCTCTGAAAGCGGCCTGCCTGGGTTCGAATCCTGACTCTGCCACTTGCTGACCGTAACCCTGGGCAAGGAGCATCACTCCCCCTGCCTCTGTTCCCTCTCCTGCAGGAAGGGAATAATAGCAGCGGCTACCTCACGGGGTTGTTGTGACCACAGAGATCATAGCCGGCACATCATAAACGCTCAACAAATGCTCCTCCTGAAAACATCCTGGCCCTGGTCCGCTGCCCTTTCCCCACCACTGTGTCTGTGTCTCCTCCCCACTTACGAGCCACTGCTCGCTCATGGTTGTTCTCCCACACTGTGAGGGGCTAATAGATGTTTCTGGAATTGAAATGCAATTGAATGCGGGCTGGGGAAACCTAAGGGAAGATCGAACTGGCCGACCTAATAAAACCGCTAAACCCAAGGCTGACGTTGGGCTGCGGTTGTGCTGTTTGCACCATGGGTGTGGGCTGTGCAAGGGCAGTGGGGTGGGGGACAGGCTCCTGGGGCCAAGGACATCCCTCTCCCCCCCAGACCGGTTTAGTCTGGTTTTCCAAGGGGACAAGGTTCAGGGAGGTCTTGGGCAAGGCTGAGGAATGTTCCACAGGCCCCTTGGGGAGGGGGCAGGAGGGGTCTACAGACTCACAAGGGTTCCATTGTGTCCTCTCCACACCGGCAGGCCCAACAGTGGCCGGGTCTCTGGAGAGCTCCCAGAAGAACAAAGAACTGAGGGAGGGGAAGGGTGAGGAGGGGGCAGCACGGAGCCTGGGAGAGGGGGCGGGGGTGGGGGACCATAGGCCAAGTCACAGAGGCCAGGGTGGGAGGTGACTTCCCCGCGCTGGGCTCCCCTGGTCGACCCCAGTCCCCCTCAATTCAGTGAGGGATGGGAGAGACTAGAAAAGCAGGAGACGGCCAAGCCTGGACGAGGCTGAATAAAAGTCCTTTATTTGTCTTAATATCCCTTAAATGCACAAACTTGAAACCCTAAACCCTCCCTCTCTATTTCTTTTGGACGTGGCTGTGCCTGGCAGAATTCTCCCTCTTGCCTTAGCTCCTGACCAAAATTATACCAGTTTCCTGTTTAAAACTCTCCAATTCCATGGGCTTCTGAGATGCTCAGCAACAGCTCTGGGGATGGCTGGGGGTAGGGCGTGTGGTGGGCTTCCCAGCAAGCTAGCAACGCAGACACCAGATGGGGGGCACTGGGATGGCTGGGTGAGGGTACCGGCCCCTAGCAGGATAGGGTAGTGGTTAGGCTCGGGGAGGGGCATGCTCTGGGACCTTCCTGTGACTACATCCTGGTTCGGCTACTTTCCAGCTGGGCGACCTTGGGGAAGCCACTGAACCCTCCCAACTCCCGCTTTCCCCATCTGTAAAATGAGGATGGAGGTGACAGTATCCATGTCCCAGCGCTTTCAATGAAAGATGCCTGGGAACTGCTCACAGCAGCGTCTGGTCCAGGGTGTGACTGAGTAAAGAGTGACTATTATTGTGATGCTAATGACGGCACCATTTCAGAGTAATCCTCAGTCACAGAGAGTGATTTCCCAAGAGCCAAGTGTGGGAGGGCACTGTGCCCCTTGACCCTCTTCAATGACAGCCAGCGATTAAGCAGATATGAGGGAGGCTGGCCTGAAGAGCCTTTCTTGAAGTGTGTTCAGATGTTAAGTGCACCAGCAGAAAAAGGCCCCGGGATCAGTGAAGTCTGGGAAATGCTGGCTTAACCCAAGTTAAATAGGATCTTTTGTGCGGGACTCATCAGGGCCTTTGTTTGACCCAATCTGCATCTTGAATCTCCAGAAAGGGAGGCAGAATACACGCTGGTTCCCAAACCTCTCTGCGGCACAACAGCTTAGAGCCAGGGGTTAGTGTTCTATGCCACCCACTCTGGGAAAGGCCGGATGTCGCTCCACCTTGGGCCTGGGAGTGTTATTAATTCCTGTTTCATTTATTCACACTTTCCTGTCTTCATGAGGCCTTTCCCCTCCCTCATTCACATCTGCACTCCACAAACCATTCATGAGAACCTCATCCCACCAGGCCCTGCACCAAGCACAAGGTTGATCAAATGATGCATCTGGCACAGAAACAGTCCTGAAGAATCTTTTTGTCTCATCAGGGAGACATTGCAACTGTGTCTGTCCCCTCCCCCATTTTTGATAATGGCAGGACTCTTCTCCCAGATGCTCAGGCCCAAACTCTCAGCCACTCTCTATCCCTCCTGTTCATCATCCTTCACATCCATCAGCAAAGCCCTATGTCCCAAATCTAATCACGGCTCACCGTTCCTAACTACTACTGCACTAGTCCCAGCGCCTGTCATCTCTTGCCTGGATATTGCAGTTGCCTCCTCACTGATCTCCCAGCTTCCCTCTTGCCTCACCAGTCTTTTCTCCACAGAGTTAAATAGAATCAGATCATGCCACTCCCCTGCTTAAAACTGTCTAATGGCTTTCTCTCACACTAAACCAAAGCCTGCCATGATCCCACCTTACCCACCAACTTGTACACAATTCACCCTGCTGTTCACTATCCTCCAGCTCTGCCAGTGTCCTTTAGGATCTCACCCCAGGGCCTTTGCACTTGCTGGTCCCTCTTCCTGCTATGCTCATCCTCTGGAGCTTCACACAGACGTCAGGAGTCTGTTTGATTATCCATCTTCTCTAGGAGACCCTCCCTGACCACCTCATCCAAAGTAGCTCCTCCCATCCCAGTGGTCACAGTCGTTATCACATTTCCCTCTCTCCTTCATAGGACTACCTCCATTTGAAAGTTTTGTACTTAACTTGTTTCCATGTTTCTTTTCTCTCTTCCTTCACTGTAAGGTAGGACGCTCCATGAGGGCACGGGATTCCCTTATGCATTGTTCTAGTCTTAGTATCTAGCATAATGCCTAGCTGTAGAAGGTGTCCCAGCAATATTTACTGATAGGATGAGTGAGGAAGAAAGCTCAGTAGACAGAGGTGGGGACAGTCACCGGGTTGTAGCATCACCAAGGATGATCCCTGGTCCTGGTCCAACTGGGAAAATGCTCCTGTGCGCCGTCAGCCAGAGGCTCCAGGTGCGGAGCAAAGAGCCAGGAGACCGCCCCACTGGGAGAGCTATAGCCAGGTGCTGTGCCAAGCGCTGTGCCAGGCACTTGTACACACAGGAGCTAAGTTTAAACCCTTCACGTCAACACTGAGAGGTAGGTTTCACCCCTCTAATTATAGCTAAGGTCACACAGCCAGTCCGTAAAACAGTAGATCAGTAACAGATCTTTCACTCCAAAACAGTCCACCATCGGAGGCTGCGAGGGATGAATGAATGAATGAATGAATGGACCTTCTAACTGCCAAAATGGGGAGGGAAACAATGGTGGCCGTGGTGGCCCCCACCAAAGCCTTTCCTCTTCTCACTTCTCCCCCCTTCAGCAGCCCCTCAGCCCATCCTCCCTTGTTCCCTAACACCCACCCCCCATCAGGGTACAGCAGGGGCTCAAATGTCCAGAGTCTGGCTCGTGAACTCACTGGCCTTGTGCCTTGGGAGGAGTCAGCTTTCTGGAGCCTCTGGGTTCTCATCTATAAAATGGGCAGAGTGAGCCTTGCCTTGTCTGCTTTCCTGGGTAGCTGTGGGAAATCAGATGAGCCATCGGCGCAACGTGCTCAAAAGACATCCATGGTCATCATTAGAAGTTCCCTCATGGCCTCAATGAGCAACGCCTCCCAGGGGCATCTGCGTTAGAAAAAATACCGAGGGCAACGCTTATCCCCCGAGAAAGACCCTCCCGTGCTAGAATGTCAGGTCTGGTGACACCTGGAATGAGATGTGTTACTTGGGGCCAAGGGGGTATCCTCAACACCCTCAAAGCTGATAACAGAAGACACCCACCAGCCACGGCTCCGATGAAACCCCAGTCGGGACCACACCAAGCCAGTGTCTCAGGGGGAACCATTTGATGGAGAAAGCCCTGCAGACTCAGGCCTGGGACCCAGGAATACGCATGTTCAATGAACTGTGCTGCGGTTGCTTTAATTTGCAGCCAGGGCAGGAGCACAGGGGCAGACAGCGGAGGGGTGGGTGGGCTTGAGTTGGCCGGGGGTCAGCAGGTCTGGGGTTCTTTTGTTGCTGTATGACTGAGGATATGCCTGTCCCTCTCTGGTCATTATTTCCCTCGTGCACGAAACAAGAGGGCAAGACCAGGGTGGACATTCTGCCCACCCTGATATTCCGGGTTCCACTGTGGGCACCGTGAACAAGCCACTCCCACCCCACCCCCAAGCCTGCCAGGGAGCTAACAATAAAATCCAAGGAGGAGCAGCCCAGCCTAAAACTGGGACGGAGGCTCAGCCCGCCCACGTGACCCTGAGCACTGGGCCCTTGGTTTATATGTCCGTGGTGTGAAAACAGAATACTTCTCCAGTGATGGTGGAGGAACCCATGGGGTGAAGGTGGAGGCAGAGGACCCTGACATTCCTTTCCCATGAATCAGCAAAAAAATCGAAAAAACAAATTTCTTACTCCATGCCTTCTCCATCACACGAAACACACACCTCCAGCCATTTGCCAATAAACTCCGAAACATGAGCACAAATAACTAAAATGAAATTACAGTTGTCAAAATAAATTAGCAACGAGCCAGGAGCCTCGTTTCTCCTCCTCCTGCCATTGTGTGAGTCCTCAGCCGGCTGTTCTGTAAGAGCTGGCGATCGGGGGCGAAGGGTCTCTGGACGCTGAGACAGTGAGTGAGAGACAGCTGCGAGGCGGGAAGGGCCCAAGGGTGCTGGGGGGGGGGGGCACAGAGAAAGACTGGCAGGTGTGTATGCAGCCATGGCACGCCCTTGCAGTTTGGGGTGGGCAGTGCTGGTGACAGGTCAAGTCTGTGGGCTATGAGTCCACATTCAGCAGGCCTAAGGGCAAGGGCTCTGGCCAGCCCCCATTCACTCCAGAGTCACAGGAGACCCTTGGAGCAGTTCTGCTGTGGGCTCAGGGCCCGGAGGTGGTCCCACGTGCCTCCACTAAGGAAACAGGCGCATCCCGCAGCTACCCAACCTAAGGCTCCAACCACCTGAGGACTAATCAGATTCCAAGACTGATGCCTCCAGGGTGTCTGGTAAGAGAGTCCACCTTTCTCCCTGCTCCTAGAGCAGGAAATGGGGTCTAGACCACCAGAAGAGACAGGACTAAGAAGCTGGCGTTTCCTGGGTGTGAACTCGCTGGAAGTTTGGTGCATGTGTGATCCTTACTCCTGTGTGCCGCAGGTGGCCACCACCCTCATCTGCTTGGACTAATGCCTCCTGAGCCTCCTGAGGTCTCCTGAGCCTCTGCCCTATTATTTGGCAGAATGAATGAATGGGTGGAGGTAAGGCTATCATTAGGCCCATTTTACAGATGAGGAAGCAAAGGTTTAGAGAAATGATCTGGCTCACGTTTACTGGGGTAGGTGATGTGGGACAGCGGATTTGAACTCAGGCTCCGGGGACTGGACAGTGGCATCCTCTATATGATGTCAAACATCTCACTCACTGAGGAAAGAGCGGTCCCAGCATAGAAGCAGGTGGTATGAAGACGGGAACTGGCCTGGTGTGTTGAAGGAACCCAGGGAGGCCAATACGGCTGGAGTAGAGGGAGGGAAGGGGAGGGGGGGAAGATAGGTTGGCAGGAGCCGGCCCGCATGAGGGGTTTAGGTGTGACTTTAAGTGTGATGGGAAGACACTGGGGGGCAGGGTTCCAACAGCAGATACAGCAGCAGCAGCTCTTAGGGACAGGCCTGAATAACGTTGATTTCTGCCCAAAGCCAGTTATGACCCGTCTTTCATGCATCAACCGAAGTGGCACCATTTACCTCCATTGATTCAGCTAATAAATATAAATGCTTATAACTAGCATTTACTAAGCTCCTACTGTGTGCCAGGCAGTATCCTGAGCGCTGTGACATACATTTGTTCTCTCATTAAATCCTCACGCCTAACCCATGACGCAGTTTTCCTTATGACGTGATTTACTTTACAACAATACACAGGTTACTTTTGTTATTATCTCATTTTACAGATGAAGAAACTGAGGCTCCACTGGTTAAGGAACTTGTCCAGTACCCCAGCCACTGGCAGAGCCAGAACTTGAAACTATGTCTTTGTCCTTAATACTAACCCCCCTGGGAATTCCCTGGCAGTCCAGTGTTTAGGACTCCAAGCTCTCACTGCCGAGGGTCCGGGTTCAATCCCTGCTGGTTGGAGAACTAATATCCTGCCAGCTGCACTGCACAGCCAAAAAACAAAAAAAAACCAACCAACAAACTAACCCCCCTGAGCTCTACACACACACACACACACACACACACACGCACACACTTTGGGGTTTAACTCTCTGGGCACTAGGAAACACTTGGTGGGGGTGGAGCTAGTAGAATCCAGAGGGCTACAATTTCTCAAACAAAACTTGACCATGGCTCTTTCTCTTTCTTCCTCTTGCTGTGCGTTCAGAGGCAGCTCCTGCTCTGGCCCGTGAGATGGGGCGCCAGGGGAAGGCGCCCCGCTTCTCCCTCCTCTAATGGCTCACGTTCATTTCTGGATAACGCAATCAGAGCTCAAGGATTAATGGACGTGGCTCTTGCTTTCAAGTCCCACCCGCTGACAGATCGCCTAATTCCCTCCCTGTTCCTGAACCTTTCAGAAAAAAATACAGGCGGCTTGCTTATCTTAGTGTGGGGTTGCCGTGGAAACTGCATCCCTTGTGAGATGCACTGTCATAACATTTCAGTGCTGTTCGGAACGCTTAAAGACACAGCCTCCTGCTCTTCGGGGCCTCAGTCCACGGGCAGTTGTCAAGTGGTTGGGGAGCGGGTAGGAGGTGAGTGTAGTGAGAAGCCAAGAATTAGGAGGACCCCTGGTTTTGGAAATGTCGGCTCTCATTCTTCTGAGGCTTGGGGTCACCTGGTGCCCGGCAAGTGGAGGGGAGGGTTCAGGGAACAGACATTCTTCAAGCGGATTCTAGTCTGGGCAATGGGCTCTGCTTGGGTTATTCGTGATGAATAGTTGGCAGTAGTATTACGATCCCCGTTTTACAGAAGAGGAAACTGAGGCTCTAGGAGGTGAGGTCATGGTAGTGGCTGCTGTGGTGGTGCTCTGGGTGACTGACCATCCTGGTTTTAGTACTCGAAGTCCCGCATCCCAGGAAACCCCTTGGTCCCTGGCAAATGGATGGTGGGTCCACCTCCTGTGTATTTGTTTCTAACACCTACACCTGTGATTCTTCTTCACATGGCCCTTGGGCCCTGGAGCTGCTCTGCCCCCAAGCAGAGTCAGAAGTGCTCTAAGCCACCCACCTCCATGCTGGGGGGCCCTGAGCCGATGGCCGACAGGAAAGCCCAGTTCTCTGGTCTTGGCGAGGACAAGCTCTGAGCTCCCCTGTGGGGTCCAGTGGAAGCCACCCTTTTGGGGGGACACTGCCTGGGATCCCCTGACTTGATGTCCTCCCCTCCCCTCCCTTGGCAATTCCCCCGCGAGCAGATCCTTAACAAATCACTTGCACAGAACCCTCTTCTCGGGCTCTGCTCCTGGGACAGCCTGACCTCGGTCACACAGTAGGTCATGCTGGAGCTGGTCCTGTACCCAGACCTTGGCTTTCAGCACTTCCCCATCCCCCGCACACCCTGGACGTCCAGCCACACTGAAAGACTGCCTTTCCCCACAGCCGCGCTCTCCCGAACCTCAGGGCCTTGGCCTGTGCGCTCTGCGCGGCGCCTCCGTCTCAGGCTGCTTCCTGGGGCTGAGGTCCACGTGCCCTGCAAGGGCTGGCTGAGGCATCCCCTTGCCCGGGAGGCCCTCCCTGGACCTCAGCCACCGCTGAAGGGGCTCAGAGGGGCACGGGACCTCCTTGTTTCTACAACACTTCCACCAAAGCCCCATCTTGAAGAAGATGTACTTGGTGTCCTGGAGACAGCTTTGAGCCCCCAGGGCAGGGTGTGCCTTCGTCTCTGCATCCTCACGGCCCCTCTCAGGGTGCATCACTGAGGAAGTGCTAACAAACACTGAATGAGGGAATGAAAGCGCACTTAGGTAGTACCTAGTCTGTGCTGAGTGGTGGCTAAGACAAGCCCCACGGTTTTCACCACATCTGCAAGGCCCTATATGATGGCCCCGGCTGCCCCCACCTTCTTGCACTCGTCCCCCCACTCACCACACCAGTCCTGGGACACGGCAGCCCATCACACCCTAAGTCTTTTATGCCTGCGGTTCCTCTGTCTGCAGTCTTCTGTGCCACAGAAGCCCTAGGCTTGTTCCCTCACTTCCTCTGTTCTCCACTTAATGTCCCCCTCAGGGCTCTCCCTGACCCCTCTATTGCAAACAGCTTTCCCCCTCATCGCTCACTGACTTTCTCACTACCTTCAATATATATTTGTTTATATATAAGAGCCTACAATAAATATATATTTAATGATAGGCATACAATTAAATATATAATATTTATATAACATAGATCAATTCATGCTGACCATATACTTAGTTGTCTGTCTCTCCCACTAGAGTACAAGGTCCAGAAAGGAGGGACCTTTGTTCACTGCTGTAACCCCAGTACCCAGAATAGTGGCTGCAGCACATTATAAATGCTCAATAAATATTTTTGAATGAATGAATGGAGTCCAAGCCCCTAATCGACTGCTGAGAAACAGTCCTTTGATGTACGTGCTATTACACACTGAAGCTCACTGGGTGGAATGACTTGCCCAAGGCCACAGAGACCAAGGGCGTCCTGGCTCCACAGTCCTGGCGTTTGACCACCAGACTTGACCATGAACCCTCACCAGCAACACCACACCCAGCGTGCTGCCCCGGAGCCTGTCGCCTCTTTCCAGAGCAGATGCCCAGATCTTGGTGATGGCTCCTCCATGGCAGGGGACACAGGGGCGACCTGGAGGAGGAGACGGTCCACAGAAGAGGTGACTGGGCTGCCTCTGAGCATCTCTCGGTGCCCACGAGGATGTGGGGCTGGTGGAGGCAGGGGTAGTTATTCTTCAGAACAGAAAGATGTCCCCACCAGCTCCTTAACCACTGCCAAGTCTTTCAGCCTCCCCACATTGGGGGTCCAGATGAAAGCTCTCCAGCCTCTTCACGGGACCCAATATGTCCATTATTAATTGAACATATGAGCCCATTAGCTCAAAAGTTTGCATATTATTATGGATGTGTTTCAGGCATACCTCTATCTCCCCCCCCCCACCCCGCCAACAAAGCAGGAGGAGCAGGGGCCCAATGACATTGGTCCTTTTGCTCACTCACTAGGCCTGGAGGCCCGGGCTGGAGTCAATCAATGGCAGAGAGTTGCCAGGGGCATCCCCGCTCACCTTGCCTTCCATCCCTGCTGTATGTTTCAGCAGTGAGAGAGGAGTCGGGGGATGGGATAGGCCACCCTAGGTCCAGTTTCCAAAAGCTCACAGGGAATGGAACCCTCCAGAAGGCTGCCACTCACACTTGGGCTTGGCTGGAGCTGCAGAGGGCTGAAAATGAAGGGTCCAGCGTAGCCTTCATTTTCTGAGGGCCTGGAGAAGGCTCTCAGGAGAGACCCTGCCCTAGATGCGCTAGGAAATTCCCACCTCTGACACAAAAATGCCCTTTCCTAAAGGGATCCACAGGAAGAAGCCACTGTCACCAGAGCAGCCTGTTCTGGCTACCACTGTGCACCTGGCCCTGCACCGGCCTGTTCTCTACACCTGTGAATTAGCTTTCCACAGTCCCACTTTACAGATGAGGAAGCTGAGGCTCCTAGGGGAAATGCGGGATTCTAAACCTCGTGGTGTCCCCGTTTGAGGTACCTCACTCTGCCTGACCAGGTTCCAGGGGTTCTTAGACATCCGCCATCCCATCTCCTTTTCTGTTCTCCGAGAGCCCAGAGCAAGCATACATACAGGCACACACACACACACACACACATACACTCACGTGCACACACACATATGCACACACACAGCAGCCAGGCATCTTCCCGGCCCCTGATAGCCCAGCAGTGAAGTTGCTGCCCAGGTAACTAACCAAGGGCGGTGAGTCCATGATGCCTGAGGTCTTCGAGACAGGGACAGGATGAGGACATTCTCATGATGGGTGTCCCTCTCACAGCCCATGATATCCCAAGAGACCCTGCTCCCTGGAATACCAGCTGGCATCCCCCAGGCCCCCAAAGCACTCAAAAGGGGCTCTAGCATGGGGCGAGGGCTCCAGAAGGGGTCCTTCTGGTCCGTGTACCCTACACAGTCCCACAGATAAAGATTGGGAGGAGGGGGCCAGGGCTGCCTTTTGAACATGGACAATTATTGTTTTTCCTTTTCTGATGCTTGCGGTGTCCTGCTGACAGACTATGAAAATAAAGACTCATTTCCCACTGATGTGGGATATTTTTCCTTTTCATTCCACAAATACCATAATTCTGGGTTTCTGGCACACAACCCACCCCTGGCTTGCTCCTGAATCAGCGTCACTAATCTTGAAGTCTCCTTGTGAACACACCTCTCTCTGGCATATCACAGCCCTGCTTTCTGTCTCGGCAAATTCCTCCCCCTGCGAGATATCATTGCCCACCAGAGACTGAGGTTCGGAGAGGTGAAGTAACTTATCTTAGGCATACAGCAAGTTCACAAAGGAACAGTCAAATCATGGAAAGCTGTTTTTCTTAGCAGATATGAAAGCCAATAGAGCTATTTTCCTTTCCAAGGTTCCAAATTGGACAATTTCATCCTGGCGTCGGCTAAAGATGGGAAAAACCCTATAAGATCTACCACTGGGTGATTGTTTCATTCCCCGGCCCATGACTTATTTTTGTTGGGAAGTGAGAACCTCAGCTTTTCTGACCATCCCAGCCCTGCCTTGCGTAAACATTCTTAAGCTGTGAAAAGAATTCATTGATGAATTCATCCAACACTCCCTTCTCCCTGGGTGAATGAAATCCAGCCACTGACACGAGGGTGGTATTTCAAGGCTGCTGCACGTTTCTCTTCCTTTGCTGTTCCCGTTCCTCTCTGGATGCCCAGACACCCTGCACAGCCTCGTCTGCAGAAAGGCAAAGGCGGCCAAACGCCTGGGTTCTTCCTTTCTCTTGCTCTCTCCTCTCCTTGGAGTAGTGGGGAGGGAATTAGTGTAAAATCAACTCTGACACGTGACCTTCTCAATCCTGGCCAGCTTCTCCAGGTACAGGAGAAACAAAGCTACCAGCGAGGTGTCACCAGTTCTTGTCAAACACGTCCCTTTGCAGGAAATCCCTCCTCCAACCTGCACTCTCCACTATGGCAGCCGCTAGCCCCATGTGGCTATTAAATTTCAATCAATAAAACGTAAATAGAATTAAAGGGCCTGGGAGCAAAGTTCTGCTTTGCCAGGTCCAGTCAATGACCCGATGCACACAGAGTAGAACAGAGAGGGGGGAACCTCTGGACAAGGGGAACACTATGAATGGTATAAGCCACCATGCCAAAGCCACAGATATTTTGCGGAAAAAACTCACAGTGGGCTGCAGCGTGGGCCAAAATGAAAATGAGGCATTTGAGGGGAAAGGCTGGCTTCAGGGTGTGGTGGGCCGTGGGGCACACATACCACCAGGAGAATTTGTTTCTGTCAGTGGAAAAAAAATCACCTATCTTTCTTCCCTTTTAACAACTGCAGGGGTGGGACCAGGAGATTCCGTAACGCTTCCCATGAGAGTAGACCTCTACAGGCATTTGCTGGATAAATATTTCAATGAAGAGAAAATATTAAAGTAACGGATGTGGAAAAGCCATAAAAAAAAAATAAAAAAGCAAGAGGGGGATAAATGCAAACTCCAGGATGGGAAGACACTGGCTCAGGCTGGGTGAGGTCTTTGGTGTTTCTACGTCGGGGCGGTGGGTACTCACGTGTTCAGTGTATTGTTATAATTGGTTCCCTACACTTATTTGATAAATATTCTTTCGCATCTGATCAACGATCAACAGAAGCAGTCACACATGAGACATATCAGGCCCCTAAGAAACATCTGGATTTTAGCACTAACCCTGCCCGTATTTAGAATCATGTTTTGTCTTTATCGTGGTTAGGGATGATTAAAATCACCAAGGACATTTTTAATGATACCTTTTATTTATATCTAACACTCCACATTTTTATAGCATTCACCACTTGCATTATTGGGTTTAAACTTAGAAGAAAGGAATGCAGCCGTCGTAGGACAGAACTGCTAGAACCCAGATCCGCCTTTCACCTGTGACTCTACCCCTCGTCAGCTGTGAGACCTTGAACGAGCCACTGAACCTCCTGGAGCCTCGGTTTCCCAATCGGGAACATGGGAGGATGTACTTAGTTGTCTGTCTTGTCGGGTGGTTGTTGGTTAACCTTCACTAATTGGTAACATATTCACTGAGCAATCCCTGTGTGCTGGGCTCAGCCCTGAGTGCTGGGGACAGGGCAGGGGATGCAGCAGAAGACTTCTCAGAGGCTGCAGTCCAGGAATGGAGACCGTGGACAAAGGATATTATAATAATACCTAGTTACAACGAGAGAAATATGAGAAGTGATAGTGCAGGGTCCCCAGAGAGCTTATGGCAAAGGGTTCAACAGGTCTGAGGGGCAGCAGTGGGGGCATTAATGCCTGAACACATTCTCATAATCTGAAGGCTTGTTGGAAAGGTAATGGGTTGATATGAATAAAAAGGCTTTAGAGAAAACAGGGTAAAGGCAAGACCATGGGCCAGGAACAGAAGGCCGACTAGGCAGTGCCGAGAGCCCAAGAGCACAGTCCTGCCGTACGCTGGCGCTGGCTGGTAATTAGCTGTTGCTCTGGGCTCCAAAGTCTTCCCACAGCTTCCCCAGCCCCTCCCCCGCAGCTAAAGGAGGGGACGTCTGCCCCTGCCCTAGAGACCTCTGGGACCCAGCACTATGACCAGTGTCTACCTTGGTTGGTCAGTGCCAGTACCCACCTGTCATTAAATAGCTGGCATTTTGCCCCTGAGTCAAAGGATGGGGTTCTAAATCGTATCTCAATCTCTCCGCACAAGCCAGCAACGCAGGCTGTACCATGACTCCGCCCCTCCCTTCCAAGCCCCGGAAATGAGCCAGGCTCTGCCTCTGGGGTCCAGGGAAGTTCCCCTCAGGAAGCCACACTGGAGGTGAGTTCTGAAGGGGGAGGAGAGGTAGTGTGAACAGCCAGGAAAAGTGTATTCTCGAAGAACAGCCTTTGTGAAGGCAGCTCCCCGAGGGAAAGGTTTTAAAACCTTGAGAGACTGAGAGAAAGCCAGTGGCACAGATAGTGAGAGGGATGGGGCAGAGCCTTGAGGCCGCGTGGAGGACGTTGGGATTTACCCTTTGAGTGCTGGAAGTTCAACAGGGGGCGAGCCCGAACAGGCCAGTGTTTCAACAAAGAGCACCCTGGCTGCTGGGGGAGTGGGACCTGTAGGACCTCATAGGTTTCAGAACGTGCCTGCCATACGCTAGTCCTCACACATGGTTGTGGTACATCCTGGGCACGTGTGTTATGATTTTCTTCTACTCCGTGGCTTTCTGATTCATTTTCTTGACAGAAGTGAGCAGAAGTTTTAAATTTTGGTGAAGTCCAATTCATCAGTTTCTGCTTTAAAGGTTCCTATTTTTACTGTCCCGTCTAAAAAACCTCTGCCCACCACTAGGTTGTGAAGCTATTCTCCCATGTTTTCTTCCAGAAATTAAAGAATTCCTTTAACTCAGTAATAAAAAGACAAACAATCCAATTTTAAAAAATGGCCAGGGGCTTCCCTGGTGGTGCAGTGGTTGAGAGTCCGCCTGCCCATGCAGGGGACACGGGTTCGTGCCCCGGTCCGGGAAGATCCCACATGCCGCGGAGCGGCTGGGCCCGTGAGCCATGGCCGCTGAGCCTGCGCATCCAGAGCCTGTGCTCTGCAACGGGAGAGGCCACAACAGTGAGAGGCCCACACACCGCAAAAAAAAAAAAAAAAAAAAAAAAAAATGGCCAAAAGAATTGAATGGATGTTCCACAAAAGAAGATACAGATGACAATAAGCCCATGCATGGCAAGATGCTAAACTTCACTAGCCAAACAGGGTACATTAACACCACAATGAGATAGCGTTATACAACTACAGAACGTCTAAAATCAAAAAGCTGTGTTGACCATACCAAATGTTGATGAGGCTGTGGAGGAACTGGAATGCTCTGACACAGCTGGTGGAGGTGTGAAATGGTACAACCATTTTAGAAAACAGCTTGGTAGTTTCCTGTAAGTTAAACACACACCTGCCCTATAATGCAATCATTCTACTCCTAGGTAGTTACATGAGAGAAAAGAAAGCACATGTCCACAAAAAGACTTGCACTCAAGTGTTCATAGGAGCTTGATTACATAGTAGCCCCAAATTGGGAACATCCAAATGTCCATCAAAGGATGAATGGATAAATAAAGATTGTGTATACAGAAGATGGAATACTGTGCAGAAATGAAAGTAATGAGCTCCCCATACAGGCAACAACATGGATGAATCTCAGAAATATCAAGCTGAGGGAAGGAAGCCAGACACAGGAGGGCAAACTGTAGGATTCCATTTACAGGAAGTTCTGGAACAGGCAAAGCTAACCTACAGTGATAGAAAGCAGATCAATGGTTAGCGGGGAAGGGGCATGAGGAAACTGTGCTGACGGAAGAGTTTCCTGTCTTGCTGGGAATGTGGATTACATGGGTGTAAACAAGGTCAAAATGGAACGAACACTTTAGATCTGTATACAAATTGTACCTCAATAAAGTTTCAAATTCTTTGCGGGAAAAAGGAAAAAGTTGCTGGATGAAAATATACCTAAGTCCTTCAACTATTTTATTTATGTTTTTAACAAGTGTATTTATTTATTTATTTAAATATATTTGACATATAACATCGTGTAAATCCCAGGTGCCCAACTTGTTGATTTGATACACATATACACTGTAATGGGATGGCCATTATAGCGAGAGCGCCTCTGTCATGTTGCATAATTGTCGTTTCTTTTTTGAGGTGGGAATAACTAAGATCTAGTCTCTTAGCAAGGTTAGTGATTTTAACACAATAGTGTCCATACTCGCTAGACTGTGCATTAGCTCTCCAGGACTTATTTGTCTCCTAGTTACAAAACTGTACCCTTAAAGGACACCTCTCCTGTTCCCCCTTGGTTTAGAGGCTCCACAGTCTGGCATTGTCACCAAACATGCCAGGGACAGGGGAGAAAAGACAGAGGCAAGCTGCTGGAACATTCCATTCATTCCTCATCCAACAAAGATCTGTTACCCCTACTGTGTGCTATTATGGCGTCTGGAGCAACTAAGGCCAATAAGGCGACGTCCCACCCATCAATGAGCTAACAGTCCTCCTGCGTGTGTGAGTGTGTGTGTCTCGCTTCTCAAGAAGTTAGCCATCATAGTTTCCAATAACCAATAAAAGTGTAATAATATTAAAAAAAAAAAAACCCCAGCCACTCAGCCACCTCTTCATCCCCCCCTCAGCAGCTCCAACAGCTGGACCTTCATCAAGGAGGCCCCGGAGTAGCGGAGGGAGGGGGAGGCAGGTGAGGAGGGGGCGGGTCTCTCAGTGGGATCTGGTGACTGTGGGCGGCCCTTCAACAAGGCCCAACAAGCTGCAAGGTTTTCCAAGCCGCCAACAAGGCTTCACTATCTCGTCTCTACAGACAGCACAACTGGCTGGGGGCCCGCCGGTGCAGCCGCAAGAGGACGAAGCCACCGGTTTCTGGCTGGTCCTCCAGCCCTTGGCAGAAACCTCTAGAGCCTCACATTTCCTTAATGTGTGTGATAAGCCAGTCCTTTCTCAATCGCTTTCTCTTAAGGGGACAGAAAAATAGAAACTGACCAACCATGGCTGAAAAGTAGGCATTCCACATGCAGGCCCAAAGACACACCAGGACTGCTCATTCCAGCCCCAGGAAGCTTGCAGGTTGCAGGCAGTTTATTTCACCTCATTTCATCCCTGTTTTAAGGAGGGTTTTGATTTATTTTTTTAATTGTTGTATAATTGGTTTACAATGCTGTGTTAGTTTCTGGTGTGCAGCAAAATGATTCAGTTATACATATTCTTTTTCATATTCTTTTCCATTATGGTTTACGACAGCATATGGGATATAGTTCCCTGTGCTCTACAGTAAGACCTCGTTGTTTATCTATTTAATATATAGTAGCTTGTATCTGCTAATCCCAAACTCCTAATTTATCCCTCCCCCACTTTCCCCTCTGGTAACCATGTTTGTTTTCTATGTCTGTGAGTCTGTTTCTATTTCGTAAATAAGTTCGTGTCATATTTTAGATTCCACCTATAAGTGATATCGTATGATATTTGTCTTTCTCTGACTTACTTCACTCAGTATGACAGTCTCTAGGTCCACCCATGTTGCTGCAAATGGCATTATTTCATTCTTGTTTCTGACTGAGTAGTGTTCTATTGTATGTTTATATACCACATCTTCTTTATCCATTCATCTATCGATGGACTTTTAGGTTGTTTCCATGTCTTGGCTACTGTAAATAGTGCCGCTATAAACATTGGGTGCATGTATCTTTCTAAATTAGAGTTTTCAAGGAGGTTTTGTTTTTTTGTTTTTTTTTTTTTGCGGTATGGGGGCCTCTCACTGTTGTGGCCTCTCCCGTTGCGGAGCACAGGCTCCGGACGCGCAGGCTCAGCGGCCATGGCTCACGGGCCCAGCCGCTCCGCAGCATGTGGGATCTTCCCGGACTGGGGCACGAACCCGTGTCCCCTGCATCGGCAGGTGGACTCTCAACCACTGCGCCACCAGGGAAGCCCTCAAGGAGGGTTTTAATGATGGATACAGAAGTCCCCAAGTTGGTGTTCACGGCTGCCATCCACAGGGCCCAGCGCTCTTCCTGGGATGAGGCACCATGATCCCCATTTTCCAGGTGGGGAAACTGAGGCTCGGGGATGACAGGACAAGACCAAGGCCACACAGCTAGCAAGTGGCAGAAATTTGACTCTAGAATTTCCGGGTCCAAATACAAGTATCAAGTCCCCATGTCATTTTCTCCTTTGCAAACCTGAGAACCCTGAGGTGAATGCCTGGTTCACTGCTATCAGTATGTGCTGGAATGAATCACTGGGTGGATGAAAATGTGAATGAATGAATGGATGGAGGGATGGATAGACGGATGGATGGGTGTGTGAAACAGGAGGAGTCAAGAAACGCACCAGCCTCACAGGGCACTTACACTGGGCCCAGGATTAGTCCCCAGTTCAACTTTCCCACTCTCCCCGGAGCTCTTGCTGGGCTTAGTGCCCGGGTAAAAGAGTCCCGGATAACCCAGATTTCTGCAGGCCAAGAGCTGAGAAACAAGCAAGATCATCCAAAAGTCTGGTTGCCGCCTGTGCGTGCGTGAGTGTGCGTGAGTGTGCGTGCGTGAGTGTGCGCACACACACACACACACATGTGAATAGTGGGGCAGGGCAGGGAGGACCTGTGTTTGGAGACAGGAACTCTGTGGGAAGGACAGAGTGTGCATAGGAAGGCCGTGGGTGGGAAGTGGGAGCCGGGGTGGGTGTGGAGAGGCACGTGCAGGAGTGCGTAGGTGTGCACAGGCGTGTCGTAGGTGCACAGGTATGTGGTCAGCCTGTGCGCGGGACGGTGAGCACAAAGGCATGGGTGTGGCAGGTGTGTGTGCCCATGAGAGGCAGTTGAAAGCAATGGATCTGTGTCTTAACAAGACCACGGTGGCGGGCTCCATCAGCTCCCGGGGTAACACATTTCAACCACAGCCCTGATCCCAAAGGCTCCCAGCCTAGGAAGTTTGCTGCCCCCCACTAACCGTCCCTGGGATCTGCCCCAGCTGGCCTGCCCCACTCCCTCCTGCCTATGGCAGGTCAAGGAAGGCCCTCCCTGAATGCAAAAAGCGAAAAGGCGCGCATAGTGCTTTTCTTAGCATCTGAGGGCGCCAGGCCAGAGGAGGTCCTAGACAGTTCTGAAATCTCTGCTCCCTCCCTGGCCCCATTTCAGAATACTGAGGATAAAGGGCTGGTCTTCCTTCACCTGACCTGGGATAAACTAAGGACGCAGCCAGCAGGGAACCTGGGGAGGGGTGTTGAGGAGGAACACATAAAGCTGGAAGGAAAGTGAGCACGATAGAAGATAGAAGGTTCTCCCTGCTGAGAAGAGCCCAGGGGGTCAATCCCGGGGCAGGCTCCCAGGAAATACAGGCTGGGCCCAGCCTGCAGCCCTCACAAGGCCCACAGTGACCAGACTAGCTCCTCCCTCGGCTCAGCAGGGCCCGGAGCCTGGGCCGAGGTTCTCAGTGCACAGGTTAGACCTGATGGGCACCTGACCAACCGGTGTGGGGATGCCTGGTGTGTGGGCCCAGGGACCAAGCCCGATGTCCCAAGAGAACCCCATGCCCTCTGGCCACCAGACAGGTGGCCACATAGATTGCTATCTGTCTGGAACAATCAAGGCCCCCAGCCCTGTCCTTGGTCACAGCTGACCTCACACTTAAGATTCTGAAAACCACAGACCACAGGACCGTCAGCTCAGACCAGGACTGGAGCCAGGTCTTGGCTGCCTGACTCACCAGTATGTTCCTAGGAACCCCCTCCCCAGTGCCAGCCATGGTACGTGCACAGTGTGGAGAGAATGAATGAATGAGTGGATGAACAAATATTGACTAGCCACTGGGAAGTTCCTCAGAAATCAAGTGGGCCATTCCTGTCCCCATTTCACAGGTGAGAAAACTGAGGCCTGGAGAAAAGAAGCAATTTTCTCATCGCCAATCCATTGCCAAGGCTACCCTAAGGTCCCGCCGTCCACTGTAAGGCCTCCACCTTCCTCCAGGAGGGCTGGTTTACACTTGTTATAAGTACCCGCCTCCCTTGCTTTACTGAGGATTCTGTGTCCAGCGAAAGTGCCACAATCAATCAGTGATGTCTCTGAAAGGGAGGGAGGAGTGACAGCACATCTGCCTCATATTTGCTCCTCCTGGCCTCAAGGGGAGGGGGGAGGGGAGGCGAAAATTCCCATCTCTCAATAGAGGCCTTTATTTGCCAACTTAGTCCTTTACCACAGGAGGCGGGAGGCGGGCTCAGCCCAGCTAGTTCTGGAAACTGGGCAACCCTGGGCCGCCTCTTCCCTTATCAGTACCTTCCCCAGCTCAAAACCAGAAATAATCCGGCCGAACCCACATTTCGGCAGCTCCCCCTCCTGCTTCCTTCCACAGGTGCTATGTCCCTGCCCCCCAGGAAGTGCTGTCCTTCACACCTCCAAGGCCCTGTGCTCTTCCCGCTGCCCCAGTTACCCCTTCTGCTGAGAAAACAAATCCTTCCAGGCCCAGGACAAGAGGCAGCCCCTCTGCCCAGCTTTCCCCAGAGTCATACGGACAGAGCCCATCTTGCCCATCCCCCTGCCCCCTCAGGTCTCGAAGCAACTGTTTCCTCCAACAGACACTGCTGTTCTTTGTTCACGTGCCCCCTTGAGAGAGAGGCCCGGGACGGCGGGTGAGCTGCTCGTCTCAGTACCCGCAGCACCCGAACCGGGGCTGGAATACAGTAGGTGCTCGATAAGTGCATGGGGAATTATACTGACACATCTCCTCGGCCGCCCCTTCTGGAGCTGGAGTAAAGCCTACAAGGAATTGCAAGAAAGGAAAGGGAGGGTTTCAAGAGGCAGGCGGTGGGGAACCACAGTGTGATCTGTTAACAGTGGGAAAGGAGAGAGAATGAATTCATTTCCTCCCCGTAGTAATTTGCCTGTAAATATTCACAAAACACGCACTTTCTCTCAGCCTTGCTGTTAAAGATAAATGCATAAATAAACCAGCCTACCCAGGGCTTTGCACCCAGGCTGCTGTTCCTGTCCTAAAATACCAGAGTGACTATTTTGTTAGCCACAACCCTCGTGCAAGAGTCCCAGAGTGGGAGGGGGCTCAGCAGAGGTAGGGGTCAGCGTTGATGACTCTGGGGCTGGAGCAGATTTGCCTACAAGGCCCACGGAGTTGTGGACCCAGCAGCCCAGAGGCCAGAACAGGTGGCCTCATTGGCCGGGGTTTGGCTTGGAGAAGAGTACTCCCCACCCCTCAACCCTGACCCCAGGGAGGGTCCGGAGGTCACACACAGGCCTCTGTGCTCCAAGTGGATCCCTTGATAAAGAGAAAAACAAATGCCTTCCTGAAATGCTAGAAATCCATGACATACGGAGAGGGAGCACGAAGGCCTCAGACAGACAGGCTATTGGAGGGCAATGACCTCTGGTTAGGGGGCCCTGTCAGGGCAGAAGTCTTCCATCCAGTGACCAGGGCCCTCATAAGTTACCACGGCTCCCTCTTGGTGTCCATCTCTGAGCACCTGGGGAGGGGTAAACGTAAGCCAGACAATGGCAGGAAGAAAGTGGGGCTCTTTCCTTCTCCCCAGACTGACCGTGCAAGCTCCCGGGGCACCAAGAGGGAGCTTGGGCCCAAAGCCCCCTCCTGTTAACGTGCTCAGGATATGGACCAAATCCTGAAAGACTGGTGAACCTGGACTCACTTAAGCAAGTCCTAGAAGGACAATGGCAAATCCTTGCACAGCACTGGCCTGGACAAGCTCTCTTGCTTTTAATCCTCATGGCAGCCCTAGGAGGCAGGTTACTATTATCCCCATTTTATAGATGGTAAAACTGAGGCCCAGAAATACAGCCACACAGGGAGTGGGAGATGGAGTCAGGATCCAAACCCAGACATTCTGGCCCTGGACTCTCGCAAAATGACTAGCGCACAGAGGAGGAAGGACAGCAAAGCGGAAAGAAGCTGGACGCAGGGTCCCAGGACCGGGGTGTGTGGGACTTTTGAGGGTAAGGGAGTGTGTGTGCTGTTTTTCTTTTAAATATATAAAGGCCCAGGTATGCAGCCCACCCACATGATTACCTCACTTAATCTCATCAGTAGCTTTGTAAGGAAAGGCTATTATGCCCAATTCACAGATGGAGAAACCAAGGCTCATGAAGCTTAATGGTCTTCTTCCAGCCAGGAAGTGAGAGCCAGTATTTGAATCCAGACAAACTCACCACTGCCACCTCTACTGGCTTCAGGCCCAGCTCCTCTACCAGCCAGAGTGACTTGGAGCAAGTCCTTCACCTGGTGGGCCTCAGTTTCCACATCTCTAAAATGGTCCTTTCCTGAGCCCCAGCCCAGGGTGGCTGGGAAGACAGTGTGAGACAGTAGCGAAAGTGAAGGAAGGGCCACTGCACAGAACACAGCCTACGCCGCAGGCTCTAAAGCCCAAGTCCTGGCCACACCTAGAGGACTGACATTTACAACAGCGCACCCCGACGCCCACAGGATACTCTGCCAGCAAAGAGATTCAATTATGGTCATTATGCTGCACTTAGGAAAACCAGGGAGCAGCCTGATACATTTCAGAAAGATTTGCAAGAGCAGAGGATGAATCAAAATGAGTTTTCTACTTAACCCTCAGTTAAACAGAAAATCCATTTAACCACAAGGCATCACTCTGTCTTCCCACTCTGCAATCATTTTCTTTCTTTACTGTCTGCCACTTCGATTTATATTTTTATTCCCTGAAGCTGCCTTAGAATGAAAAATAAGTTCATTGATGGAGAGAAAGGTGTCATAAACCTCTATGGGTCTGCAGCCCGGTATCAACATCCTCAAACCTTTGCTCTCTCTAACAGGGCAAAGGCGAGTACACTGCCTATATCCGTGGCTGCCAGAGGAGCTGGCGGGCTCTGGAGGAAGCAGTTCCTCGGGCCCAAGGAGGAGTGCTAATTCACACCTCCCACCAGCCCCTCCTCCTCCCTTCACAAAGCAAACCAAACATCTGCAGTCCTTGGAAGCTTCCAGAAAAAGGTTGGGGAAAGGATGTGCTCGGAGGGACCACAGGGGCTGGATTCCTTGACCTCCAAGTGTGTTAAGCCACAGAGCCGTGGTGATCAGAGTTGTCGGGGAGGCACGATCAATCAAGAGCAAAAAAGGATAGATTCAAGTTAGGGAGAGTGTTCCCCCCATGAAATAGGAAAGAAAACACAGCAGCAGCTAGTTTTCTGTATCGTTAAATAAAGGAGCATTGAATGCCTACACGCCACAAGACACTCCAGGCACACAGTTGCCAGATAAAATCCAGGATGCTCAGTGAAGAGTTTGCATTTCAGATAAACACTAAATAACGTTTTAGCTTATGTTCCAAATAGTCCATGGGACTAATACTGATGGGATATACTCGCACTAAAAAATGATTCACTGGCTATACAAAGTTCAAATTTACCTGGGCGTCCTGTAGTTTTATTTGCTAACCTAGCGACCGTTTCCAGGAGGCACGCATCTAGCATCTAACATTGGTGGACACTGGAAGCGAGCTGCATGCCCACAGAGGGGGCCCCTAACCCAGTGCTGTCCAGGAAGGAGTACTACGCGATTGTTTTGCAGCGGGAGCTGGTGCGCAAAGAAAAGCAGGAAGTCGAACTCGGCGGACTTTCTGGAGGCATCTTTGCCGAACATGCTCCTGGGTGGGAACAAAAGCAGGAAAGGAATGGGCCTCTTGTGCTGAGAGGGGCACTGAGCGATTTCTCTTCCCTTCGTTTTCCAAGCTCTCTGTAATGTTGTTTTGCAGCCTTAACAATAACAGCGTGCGCTGGCACACACGCCCAAGCGCACAAAGGGCTCGACGTTTCTTAGCTTTGAGAGGAATCAGGTTGTTCTATCAGATTTTGAGCTCATTGAAGTCGAGGACTGGGAATTTTTAATCCCTGTATCCCACTGGATGCTCAGTGAATGATGGAGGGAAAAAGAAAGGAAGAAAGGGAGGGAGAGGGGGAGGATGTGTCGGCGCAAATGCCAAGAGCTGGGAAATCAGCACTGGGAAAGGGGCTCCTGGGGCCCGAGGGGACCTCCCAGGCTGGAGGAGCCACTCTATCGCCCTGGGTCTCCTCGCTCCCTCTCCTGGCTGAGGAGGTCTCCACCATCATGGGCGTGGGTGCTATTTGGAGCGCAGGCAGTACACAGCCGCAGGTCTCAGACCCCCTGCCCCGCAGTGCTCTGCGTGTACCCAGAGCCACTGCCCAGCAGGGTGATGCACCACCAGAAGGAGGAACGGGCCTGCGGAGCTTCCCCCAGAGACAGACAGCAGATTCTGCACCCTCCTGCTTTGCCCTGTTCCCCTCCGGTGGGATGCGCCTGCCTCTCGGTTCAAGTTCAGTTTGAACAGATGTTGTGTTCCTAGGAAGCGAGCCCCGTCTTTGAAGCCCGGGAGAAAATCTCAGCTCCGAAGGGACGTTTCCTACCAAGAAGGCTCTCCAGGGAGCCTTGGAAGAGATAAAAACCCAAAGTCCTGGATGCTTTTCTCCTGGTATTTATGAGATTTTTCATTAGAACGGCCGTCTTCACGGACCGCTCTGCCGAAAGGGAAAGGGAAGGAGAGAAAGGGAGGGAGAGAGGGTAGGGATCCCACTGGGCAGGCCTGGATGTGTCCCCGGGAGGGAGGTAGCCTCACATCCACCAGGGCAAACCGTCACCCACGGATGAAGCTTTCGGTGCCCGACCCTCTGTAATACTAAACTCTGTGCACAGATGGTACGCAGAACCAGGGTGGCCTTTAGGAACTAGAGCCTAATGCCAACCTACTCAGGGTCCCCCAGGACACCAGGCTCCATCCTGCCTCCCTCTTCAGTGTGTACTGGACACCTGGAAGGCCTTTCTGCACCTATGCCCACCTGCAAACTAGCTGGCCATACTGCGGGACCAGCCCACAGGGTCTTCCCCTCAGGGTCCCCCGCCCCCTCCCCTCCATCGCCCAACAGCCCTCGTGGAAACATCTCCCAAGGGCGGGGTAGTGGGAGCGGTCTGCGCAGGGTCCATAGGGGATGAATTGCCTGTAGGGAATTTAAAAACAAACATAAAACCGACTGAAAGCTGACAATTCTAAACAATGTCAATGATAAAACATACTGCCTTAAAAAAAAGTCCTGTTGCTCCAGGCTCTAAACAATTGCTGTAATCACAGCTGAGTTTTAATAATACGTGTGGAAGCTTCAAATGAGCACATTTTTATTACTTGACCTTTAATAAACATTGTGTTTACATGGACATTAGTTCAGAGAACACCCACTTATTCCCCAACACAAGCCAATTCTGCTACACACGTTCATTGTGAGAATAAGGATTCAGAACGCTGGAGTCCTCTTTGAACATAGTTCCAGTCCCTATGCCACCAGATATTCTCACAGTTAAATAGCAGATTTTAACCAGGCAATGACAGCGCAGTGACTTAAGGATGAGGAAACAGAGACGGATTATCGCCAAGGCCGCCACCTCTGTTCATTCTCCCAACCTTGTGGGGTTCACTCTTTTGGAACTTTGTGTATTTTTCTCTTTTTTCAAAATATACATTAATGTAATTAACAAGTATGAACCCATTACCTTTTCCCCCATTTTTTGCACTGTAATGTCTGTTTGTTTGTTGACTGGCCTGGTTCTATATACGAAGTCCACTAAAGGGAAAGTTTCACTGTTTCTTTTCTGGCCGTTATTAGAATTGGTTTTATTTCACCACTGTTACTGAAAATAATTTTGTTGTATAGGGATGACAGGTGTTTAAAAGCCATCTTCCCCAGGTGTTGAATATCCTAGGTATGTCCTGCTGCTCCTGTTCTATTTTATGTCGGTCACTGACAGCTGAACGACGCCCGCCTTCAGGGCAGGCTAAGCCCGGGCTTGCTCTTGCAGCTGGTTTCTCTTCTGGAACAGTCCCCAGGACAATGCAAAAATATCTGTTCACCCTGGTGTCCTGGATGGGCCACCCTCAGGGCAGCTCCAGGTAGCAGCCAGTGGGCACCTTCTACAGGTCTTCCAAGACCGTGCACTCCCCAATCACCTTCTCCATCCACACTCACACCCAGGGGATCTCATTAAGCACTAAGGCTTGAAATACTCTATAAGCTGATGGCTCCCAAATTTGTCTCTCCAGCCCGGACCTCACCCCTGAACTCCAGGTTTGTATCTCCATCCATGTTCTTGCCACGTCCATTTGGATGGATAAATGTCTCAGCTTAAAATGCCTCAAAAGGGAACTCAGTACGTTCTCCTTAGACTCCTCCAAAGCCTAGCCACCCGGGCTCCTCCGTTTACAAAACTCTACGGTCACCCTTGACACCTCTCTTTCTCTTCCACCCCATCAGTGAGTCTTTCAGCTCTACTTTCAAAACAGACGGTGAATGTTTTGGCTTCGAAGCACCTCCACCACCAATTTGTTCTTCCAAATCACCTCATCTCTTGCCTGGCTTCTAACATCAGTCTCCACCCCTGTCTCCTTGTCCCCTGTGGTCTGTCCTCCACCCTGCAGCCAGAGTGATCTTGGTAAAATGTAAATTCGATCCTGTCTCTTCCTTGTTTACTGGCTTCCCATCACATTTAGAGTCAAAATCCAAAGTCCTCACCTAGCTGGCAGCTCCCTCCTGGCCTCTCCTTCCTTCCCTCCTTCCCTCTAGCACCCTGGCCTCCTTGCTGGTCCTCCAACATGCCAGCTGCCTGCCTGCCAGGAAGGCTCTTCCCCCACATGAAGTCAAGACTCATTCCTCACTGCCTGCAGGTCTCTGCTCAAATGACATCTGATCAGGAAGGCCTTCCAAGCACCCGCTATGCAAAATAGCACAGCCCTGGCCACTCCCTGCCTCTAATACTGCCTGACATTCAGCTTGTTTGACCTCTGTCTCCTGCAACTAGAAGCCAAGCTCCATGAGGGCAGGGACTTCGCTCTTTTGTTCACTATGATATTCCTAGAATGGAGAGCAAAACCTGGTACATAGTAGGGGCTCAACAAATACTTATTGAATCAATGAATGTGGACTCACATTTGATATCTGCCCTCAAAGAACACTGGGCTAAGTATTGTTGCCGCAATACCCATTCTGCAGATGTGGAAACTGAGAGAATAGAAGGGGTATACCCTCAAGATCCCTCAGATAGTGACAGATTAAAACATATGCTTCAAAGGAGAGGAACTCAATAGAGAAAAATCAATAAAATCAAAACTGGTTCTTTGAGAAAATTGATAAAAATAAAAAAGCCTCTAAACAGGCTAAGAAAAAAAGAGAGAAGATACAAATTATTAATATCAGAAATGAAAGAGAGGACATCACTATCGTTCCCACAAACATGAAAAAAGAAATAAAAGAACACTATGAATAATTCTATGCCCATAAATTTGATAACCTAGATGAAATAGGCCAATTCCTTGACACAACTGGCCAAAACTCATACAAGAAGAAATAAACAATCATAGGCCTGTATCTATTAAACAAGTTGAATCACTAATTAATGACCTTTCAAAAGAGAAAACATCAGGCCCAAATGGGTTCACTGGTGAATTCTATCAAACATTTAAGGAGGAAAGTGTACCAATTTGCAACAATCTCTTCCAGAAAATATTAGCAGAGAAAATACTTCCTAACTCATCCCATGAGGCCAGCATTAACCTAATACCAAAACCAAAAAAGACATTCTGGGAAAAAAAAACTACAGACCATACCTCTGATGAACATAGAGGCAAAGATCATCAACAAAATATAAAATATTAGCAAACAGAAATGAAAAAAGTATAAAAAGAATTATATACTACGGCCAAGTGGGATCTATCCCAGGTATGCAAGACTGGTTCAGCATTCAAAAATCAGTTAATGTAATCCATTATATCAAAAGGCTAAAGAAGAAAAAGCACATGATCACATTAATAGATACAGAAAAGGCATGTGACAAAATCCAATACTCATTTATGATAAGACTCTCAGAAAACCAGAAATAGAGGGAAATTTCCTCAACTTGATAAAGAATGTCTACAAAAACCCTACAGCTAACATCATCCTTAATGGTGAGAAACTAGAAACTCTCGCATTAAGGAGCAATGCGACAAGTCTCCCCACTGCTTTTTAGTTCTGTCCTGGAAGTCCTAGTTAACGCAATAAGACATAGGGTTTCTTTACTTTCACAGATTGGGAAGGAAGCTTTTTAAATTTTTACAGGTGTTTTAATTTTACAGATTGGGAAGGAAGAAATAAAACTGCCTTTGTTCACATATGACATGATTGTCTACGTATAAAATCTGTAAGAAATGACAAAAAAAGGGGCTTCCCTGGTGGCTCAGTGGTTGAGAGTCCGCCTGCTGATGCAGGGGACATGGGTTCATGCTCCGGTCCGGGAAGATCCCACATGCCGCGGAGTGGCTGGGCCCGTGAGCCATGGCCCCTGAGCCTGCGCGTCTGGAGCCTGTGCTCCGCAACGGGAGAGGCCACAACAGTGAGAGGCCTGCGTACCCACCCCCCCCCAAAAAAAAAGAAATGACAAAAAAAACCTTCTTGGAACTAATAAGTATTTACAGCAAAGTGAGGTTGCAGGATACAAGTTTAGTATACAAGAGTCCATTGCTCCCCTATACACAAGCAATGAACAAGTGGAATTTGAAATTTAACAAAATAATAATACATTTCCATTGGCACCAAAAGAAATGAAACAAGGTAGAAATTTAACAAAATATGTACGAAATCTATATGAGGAAAAACTACAACACTATGATGAAAGATATCAAAGAGGAACTAAATAATTAGAGAGTATTCCATGTTCATGGATAGGAAGACTCAATATTGTCAAGACGTCAGTTCTTCCCAACCTGATCTATAGATTCAATACAACCTCAATCAAAATCCCAGCAAGTTGTTTTGTGGTTATCAGCTACTGATTCTAAAGTTTTATAAAGAGGAAAAAGACCCAGAATAGCCAACACTATATTAAAGGAGAAGAACAAAGTCAGAAGACTGACACTACCCAACTTTGAGACTTACTATAGGGGGCTTCCCTGGTGGCGCAGTGGTTGAGAGTCCGCCTGCCGATGCAGGGGACGCGGGTTCGTGCCCCGGTCTGGGAAGATCCCACGGGCCGCGGAGCGGCTGGGCCCGTGAGCCATGGCCACTGAGCCTGCGCGTCCAAAGCCTGTGCTCCGCAACGGGAGAGGCCACAACAGTGAGAGGCCCGCTTACCACAAAAAAAAAAAGACTTACTATAAAGCTATAGTAATCAAGACAGTGTGGTATTGGCAAAAGAATAGACAACTAGATCAACGGAAGAGAATAGAGAGCACAGAAATAGACCCACATAGATACAGTCAACTGATCTCTGACAAAGGAGCAAAGGTAATACACTGTAGAAGAAGTAGTCTTTTCAACAAATGGTGCTGGAACAACTGGACATCCACATGCAAAAAAAACTAATCTAGACACAGATACTATAACCAATAAAAAATTAACTCAACATGGATCACAGACCTAAAAGTAAAACACAAAACTATGAAACTCCTAAAAGATAACACAGGAGAAAGATCTAGATGACTTTGGGTATGGCAATGACTTTTTAGATACAACATTATAATCCATGAAAGCAATAATTGATAAGCTAGACTTGCTTAAAATTTTAAATTGTGCTCTCTGAAAGACATTGTCAAGGGAATAAGAAGCCACAGACTGGGAGTAAATGTTTGGAAAAGATATATGTAAAGGACTATTATACAAAATATGCAAAGAACTTGTAAATTTGTAAGCTTGCATTGTAAAACTCAACAATAAGTAAACAAATAACCCAATTTAAAAATGACAAAAGACCTGAACAGACAACTCACCAAAGATACACAGATGGAAAATAGCGTATAAAAAGATGCTTTACACCATATGTGATCAGGGAATTGCATACATTGGGTACCACTGTACACCTATAAAAATGGCCAAAATCCAAAACTCTGACAACACCAAATGCTGGCGAAGATGTGGAACAACAGGAACTCTCATTCATTGTTATAGTGGGAATGCAAAACAGTGTAGCCACTTTGCAAGACAGTCTGGCAGTTTCTCACAAATTTAAACATACTTTTACTGTACAATCCAGCCGTTGTGCTTCTTCGTGTTTACTCAAATGAGTTGAAAACTTATGTCCACACCAAAACCTGCAGAAGATTTATAGTAGCTTTATTCATAATTGAAAGCAAACAAGATGTCCTTCAGTAGGTAATGCATAAATAAACTGTAGTACAACCAGACAATGGAATACTATTCAGTGCTAAAAAGAAATGACCTTAGCATTATTCACAATAGCCAAAATGTGGATGCAATCCAAGTGTCCATCAACAAATGAATGAATGAGCAAAATGTGGTTTACACATACTGAGAAATATTATTCCGCTTTAAAAAGGAAGAAAATTCTGACATATGCTACAACATGGATAAACCTTGGGGATATTACACTAAGTGAAGTAAGCAGTAAAAAAAAAATAATAATGTACGATTCCACTTACGTAGGTACTTAGAGTAGTTAAAATCACAGGGACAGAAAGTAGAATGGGGGGTGCCGGGGGCTGGGAGAAGGGAATAGGGAGGTATTGTTTGATGGGTATAGTTTCAGTTTCACAAGATGAAAAGGAGATGGATGATGGATGGTGGTGACGGTTGCACAACAATCTGAATGCACTTAATACCACCAAACTGTACACTTAAAACGGTTAAAACATTAACTTCTGTTATGTGTATTTTACCACAAACAAAAAAAATAGGGGAAAAAAAGGAGTTATCAAAACATGAAAAGACATGGAAGAACCTTAAATGTATATTACTAAGTGAAAAAAGGCCAATCTAAAAAGGCTCTGTACTGTATGATTCCAACACTATGACATGAAGAAAAAGGCAAAACGATGGAGACAGTAAAAAGATCAGTGATTGCCAGGGCTTAGTAGGGAGGGAAGGATGAATTGGTGAAGCAGTGAAACTACTCTGTATGAGCAGTTTCCACTATAGTAGTCTGTATATAGTATATACATAGTAGTATATATATAGTAGTAGTATGTATATAGTATATAGTATACTCTGTATGAGTAGTTTCCACTATAGTAGTATCCACTATAATGGTGGATACATGTCATTATCCTTTTGTCAAAACCTATAGAATGAATGTACAACACCAACAGAGAACCACAGTATAAACTATGGGCTTTGGGCGATAACGATGTGTCAATGTAGGTTCATCAATTGTAATGCATGTGCCACTGGGTGCGGGATGTCAGTAGTGCGGGAGGCTGTACATGTGCGTAAGGATGTATATAGAGACAGAGAACGTGAGAATTCCCTGCACTTTCCCCTCAATTTTGCTGTGAATCTAAAACTGCTCTAGAAAATAAAGTCTATTAAAAAAAAAAAAAAAAGCTTCAGAATCCACAGCCCGATCTCCTTCCTCCATCCCACAGTGCCTTTCTTTCATAACTTAGCCCTGACCGTGGCCCAGAAAGGGAAGACAGCTCGGCAAACCCCAAAGCACAGGGAACGGCCCCATTCATTTCTTCTCAGATAATATACTAACACAGCCACCAAACATCACTGTCAGCCAGTTTGGACTTCTTCCTTTATTTGTAGGCTATAAATTAAAATACATTATTTTACACTTTTAACTAATAAAAGACGCAGCTGGGTGCAGCAGAATGATCACCAGTCCAGGTCAGAAGACTCACAGACTGAGCCCATCTCTACCACTCCATAGCTGTGTGACCTCGGGCAAGTCACTTCCCCTCTCTGATGCTGACATGCATCTGAAAATGGGGTTTCTTTTCCCTCCCTCTTTGCCACATCTGGCTGTTTGAAAGTTCTTCAGCTGTGATTCACAATGTGGATATAGGTCATTACTTAAAAAAAAAAAAAAGCCATTTAAGGGCATGTTTTGCTAATTTTTGCTGCATGAACAGAAAAACAATGATTTGCTCATTCTTTAGAAGAGGAAGTTTAGACTTATTATTATCTCTCCATGATGTTAAGTAGTGGTCACCCCACAGAGTGAGGGGGTGGTCTGGCCTTGCTCTCACAGCCGACCAGGTGAGGGAGAGGGGGCAGCTCGGAGGGAATAAGCTCCACTGGCTGGGCTTCCCATCGGGGACAATGGGTGTGTGGTCCTGGGATGAACCTTCTTGTGCAAATTTAAAACAACTTGCAAAACAAAAGAAGGAAAAGGTTTGGGATGGACAATATCCTAGAAGGCAGAGAAGGACCAGGTTGCTGTCATGAGTCACATATGGACACAGGGCTGGCCCCAGGCCAGAAGGTTCTGGCAGACTTTGAGCTGAGTAAGCAGGAAACTGGGGTGGTGAGAACCTGTCACCCTGTCCCCTCACACACGTGTCCCAGAGAGCGAGGGGGAAGCCAGGAGGGAGACGAGGCCTGGGGCTGCTACCCCTTCCTGCCCTTAAACTCAGGGCTTGTGCGCCATCAGTCAGAATTGGACAAAAAGGAAGGGTGGTACTGGGACGACACAGGTAATGAGATCCACCACTTCCTGGAATGTTGTCTCCTTCCTGGGCAGTGGGCTACACACTTGATATCCATCACCTCATTTAATCTTGACCATGAAGCCTGCAGTTGTAATGACTATCTTCATCTAACAGGAGAGTACACTGAGTTCATCTGCCCCAGCTGAGAAATAGCCCTGAAATTCATCTAATACCAAAGCTGTGCTCTCCCTCCTGGATTAACCTGCCTTATGGTTTACAAATAATGCATGGAAATGTGATGTAAGCAGCAAGAGTGAATCCCTTTTCTACTTGGTCAACGAAAAGATGGGAGCTTGAGTCCAAACAGGATGCGGGAATCCCTGGATCCCAACGCCACGTCAGCTCCATGAATAGACATCAAAGTTCTGGACTGAGGGAGATGATGGTCTCACCCACCTTGGCTGGACTCAGAACACAGCTGGAGCTCTGGCCTCAGCTCTGAGGGCTGAACTATGATAGTGCCAAGTTCAGGCCAGAGTCCACCCAGAAGAGGGTCAAGAGAGCAAGAAGTGCAGAGAGCACCTCGACCTGCATCCTCAGAGGGAGGCAGAGGTAACTACGACCCTGCACCCAGAAGATGAGAAGCTGTGGGGTGGGGACACAGGAGAATGGCCGGAGGGAAAGGGGTGATGCTTGCTCCCTTCAGCCCCACAAAGCAGGTTTGGGGCAAGAAGATGGAAGGCACAAGGAAATAGATCTCAGTGCAGCACAAGGAGGCATGTTGACCTGTCAGAGACAGCCCAAGGCGGCCCAAGGCAGCATAGGCTGCGTTGGAGGCTATGAGCCTCAAGTCCCTGGTTGGGCGGATAGTGACAACCACCTGGCAGGAACTTTGGGGTGGAGGATCTGCCACGCATTCTCTGCCAAGGATCTGTCAAGGCCTTTAAGTCCCTTCCAGCCTTTGCAGAGCTGACCCGCTTGACCCATACCCAACCCTCTGAATGAGCAGGCAGAGAATATCAATTCACCTTACAGAGGCAATGGAGGTGCTCAGAGAGGTTGAGCAACTTGCCCAAGGTCACACAGTGGAGCAGAGCTGGACTGGGACTCAGGTCTTCCTCCAAATCACACTGGGGTGGGTAAGAGGTTAATCAAGCTCACCTGGACCACTGGCTTCCGTTCTCACCTTTGGCATCTCTAAAGCCTTCCCGGAATCAAGGAGAATCAGGATGTCTCCCTCGCTAACCTCTTTCAACTCTATCATGGCCTCTTCACCCCCACGATTGAAGCTTTAGTTCAGGGCCACATCCTCTCCACCCTGCACTGTCCTGGATCATTCCAGCAGCCTCTCAACCAGCCTCCCTAACTGTGCCTCATCTTCCTCTAAACACCAGTAGTGCAAAAACTTTGGTTGCACATTAGAATCACCTGGGGAGCTTTAAAATATACTAATACTTCTCCGTAAGTTACACATAAAGCAACAGTAATCAAAACAGCATGGTACTGGCATAAGGATAGATATATGGACCAGTGGAAGAGAACTGAGAATCCAGAAATAAACCTACACATCTATGGCCAATGGATTTTCAACAAGGGTGCCAAGATTATTCAATGGGGAAAAACAGTCTCTTCAATGGTGGTCCTGGAGTAACTGGATACCCACGGGCCAAAGAATGAAGTTGGACCCCTACCTCACACCATGTACAAAAATTAACTCAAAATGAATCAATGACCTAAATATAAGAGCTAAAGCCTTAAAACTCTTAGAAGAAAACACAGAGGTAAACCTTTATGACCTTGGACTTGGCAATGCATTCTTAGCTATGACACCAAAAGTACAAGCAACAAAAGGAAAAACAGGTAAGTAGGTACAGGCTCCGCTGTGGCGGCAGCCAGGCCTCCTTCACCACCACCCACCCCCACCAGCCACCTGCTTCCCACTGTCAGATCTCAGCAGGAGGACCATCTAGAGGCCTCCTAAAAATTGCCTTCACTCATTTGCTCAGCCTGCTATAGAGGGCTGGCTGGGGAGACAAAAACATCAAGGGATTCCCCTTTCTGCCTGACCTCCAAACTCCATGCAAGGCTGGGTGGAGAACGCAGGAGCAGTGCAACCATGGGAGCTGTGGGCTGTCACTGCAGGCATGTGGGATGCTCTGGGGACACATGGGGACCACCATGAATGCCATGGGGTGATGCTGTGAGTTCCTGGGGGGTGCTTCACGAATGACTTAGGGGGCTCTATGGGCACCATGGGGAGCCACTGTAGTGCTGTGGGGAGTCCCTATGGACACGCACAGGGCACCTCTGTAGGTGTGGAGGGGTGCCTTTGCGGGCACTGTGGGTGCCGTGGGTGGCTATGGTAAATACACTATCCTTAGGGCAGGAGCCCCATGTTTGGGTCCTAACCTTGTTGCTTTTTAGAGGTGAACCCTGGAATAATTTACCACTTTTCTGAACTCCAGTTGTCCTCACTTAAAAAGAGCTCATTACTCCCTGCCTCTTGGGGTGTGGGGGGATCAGGGATTACCTACAGAAAGGGCCCAGGAAAGATCACCAGGAGTGAAGTGTAAACCATGGGATAAAGGCTCAGGGAGAGCTGTTCACACCCGAGATGGCCCCATGCCCCAGCGGTGTCAGAACAGAGAGCTGACACAAGCCAGGCCCTTCATCTCAGCCCTTTTTTAGACCACGCACAGAGAGAGGTATGTGTCTCCAGGGTAACCCCACTGTGTGGTCACAAACACCCAGCTTTCACATCCCAAGAGCCTGAGCCTTTTCAAGGAGGTCACCTTGGGAGGCTCCCCACATTATTCCAGGGGGCTCCCCTCGTTCAAAGCACACAGGATCATCTAGCCGGTGATTTCCTGGCCCTCATAACCACCTGGGGGTGGGGTGGGGTGTGCAAGCTGTTTGCCCATTTTATAGATAAGAAAACTGAGACTCTGGGCAATCAAAGCACTCACCCGGAGTCAAACAGCTACTGAAGGGCAGAGCTTCGACTCAGCCTCCACCAGCCCCCAGCAAACATTTCCCGCAACAGCTCACGCCTGTCTGCCCGTCGCTGACACTCATCTTTGGATTCTCCCTGTGACTCTATAATTTCTGTTTCCTGACTAACAACAGGGGCCAGGCAAAATTACTCTGCCCCCTCAGCAGCCCTGCTGAAGGTAAAACAAGAACGACGGCCCCCTTGCTGCTTTTTTCTGTACTTAAAGAGATTCTTTCCTCTCGTCTGAGGCCCACGGCTTCCCCTGATGGAGAAACATCCCGAGGAAGTTAAGCTTTTTCTGACTCGCTTCAGTGCCTTCTCCTGATTAAGAAAACCTGGTGGGATCCAGGCTCTGTGATAAGGTGAGAGCTTCCTGCAGGGACCAGGGCGGCTGCTGCCAGGAGGCTTACAATGTAGATTATGGCCCAGGAGGCTGGCAGAGCAGGGTGAGCTGTGGGACACAGACGCTGTCGAGGGAGTGAGAGAAGCCCCCCAGGCCCTGGCCTCGCTGCTCCTCTGCCACTGACCTCTTGGGTGGGCCTTGACGTGGCCCTGTTTTATCTGCTGCTAGGACCTGGCCACCCTGCCTTGGATTCCAGCCTAAAGTAATCCCGGCCGGCCAGGGGGCACATCCAAAGTTAAGAGGATGAACTTGGAGACCAGGTGAATATCAGATCAGTGAGTCAGAAAGTGGCCGGTGCTTCCCAACCATGGGCACCAGAGGCAGCTGAAATCGCAAACACCATCAGGCGGCTGGGCGCAGCACTTTAACGTGGGTACACGCCATCCACCCTCACAGCAGCCCCAGGAGGCGGAAGGCCGGTGGAGGGGGTCTGTAGGGAGGGAGGGTGTGGGGAGATTTCTTCAGCCCCCTCATCTCATCTTCTCCCCAAAACAACCCCATGAATAAGTGCGATGTTCCCATTTCAGAGATCAGAAAATCAAGACTCACAGAGATTTTACGAAGAGCCCAAAGTTTAAGAAAAAAATTCTAGGAAAGAACTCACTTCCATGTCTTTTTCAGGAAATGAATTTCGGAGAGGTGATTTAGCTTCAAGGATTTTTTAACCTTAAGATTCAAGTCATAGAGCTGGTAAGCAAAATGCACAAGAATGCTTGGGTAGCTCAGGGAGGGGCTTCAAGTAAGCCACATTACTTACTGCTGGGTGACCTTTAGCAAGTCGCTTAACTTCTCTGAGACCTGGTTTTCTCTTCCCTGAGATGGAGGTGATAACAGGGCTGCTGGTAGAGGGTTTGCACATAGCCCTCCACTTGGCACGGAGAAGCCCTCAGTCAGTGTTGGTTAATCTGGCTCTTCTCATTAGTTGGGACTCAAACACAGTCGCAGCTGCACCTCAGACCCTGTGGTCTTTCCCCTGAGGCTCTGAGTCATCCTTTGCTCGAGACTGGCAATCGAATCTCCTCAGAGCTTTCAAATCCCCTCTCCTCTCCACAGCCATGCCCAAGCCCCACCTCCATCTCTGCCTCCCCGCTGCCCCCAAATCTGCCCTTCCCCCAGCTCAGCCCTGGTCTTGGGACCTCAGCAACTGAGGACCTGCGGGCTGGAACAGAGATTCAAGTCACTGCTGCCCCACTTTACAGATGCGAAAATGAGGTCCAATGAGGGAAATGGCTTGTAAGGGCTCTAGAGGCACAATGGTGCCACAGACTGGGCCAGAGGACAGATATCCTGGCTCCTCATTCAGGAACCTTCCCTGAGGCGACCCAGCCCGTCACCAGTCCTGGGATTGTGGGCAGCCCAAGAAGCTCCCAGAGCCCAAGAAGCAGACCAAGGCTTCTCCGTTCCCAATTCCGTCATGGAATTTGGTGATTGGTCCTAGTCCTTGTGGATTTGAACTTTATCCAAAAAGACAGTCCTGGAATGGGGGAGGGGATGGGGTGAGGGAAGGGCTGGAAATCACCCCAGGAAGGCATTTCCTTCCCACAATCCCAAGACCATGGTGGGTGCGGAGGAAGGGGAGGCGTGGCAGGGGTCCTTGACAGAGGCGGGACCCTCCGTGGTCCCCCCAGGAGCTCTGCTTTCCCTTGGAGGGCTCACTCCCTCCAGCCCTTCAACCCTCACTTCCTGGATCGACTCAGGACCCAGCATGACCTTCGGCCCCGTCAGTGGGGTGGCACCCAGTCTGGTGAGACCCCATCAGCCTCTGTCTCCTCACCCCTCACCTTCGCTCCCCAGCCCCGAGCAAACATCTGGGGGTGAGGACAAGAGAAAAGCCGCCCTTTGCCTGCCCTGCCCTCCAGCACGAGCTGAGAGCTTTCTCACTCAGAAATGGAGAGTCTGGAGGGGCAGGGAGCAGAGAGAAGATTAGACCCTCTTATTTGAATACGTTAAGATCCACACTCCCATGTCGCCAATCATACCTCTTTCAACTGGTGTCTTTTCCTTTCAGGGGTGTCAAGATTCTCTTGAAGTCTCTTTCTGATGGTAGCTTCAGGATAAACTCTAGAAGGAAAAGAGGGAGAAATATATTTTAAAAAAGCAAGTGTGGGGGGCATGTGGCTTCTGGGGGCCACTTCGTCCAGCTGTGCACCCGCTCCCTCCTCCCATCTCTGAAGGTGCAGAAGCCACAGGCCCCGTGGCCAGAAAGACAGAAGCAAGCACCCAGCCCCACAGAGGGTCCCAGGATGGCATCCCCAGAGCCTAGGGACTGGGGCGTATTTTCAGTCTTCCAAAATCAGGAAGCCTGCACAACGTCCCTGTGATGAGACGGAGCGTGCCGTAACCACAGCGACACATTGGATCACTTTGCTTCTAGCTAGAATAGTATCATGTTGGTGTGGGAACTCCATTTTCCTCAGGCAGAAAAAAGGCTTTCTGAGTCATTTTGAAAATGCAAAAGCGAATTAATCATTGCCTAATGAATGCAGGCTTTGGGGCAGACGGAGATTTTCAAGACCTGGTATCCGTGAAGAGAGAAGTAATATGTGGAGAAATCTTTGGTGGTGAGAAAAGCAGCTCAGCCCGAGTGCAGGGGCGAGAAGTCCAGCCTCTCCCCCGACCCCTGCCTCCTCTCCGTCAGTTTGACAAAGAGCCCCCAGGTCACGGGAGAAGGATCAAATTCACCATGTCCAGGCCACGTACCTGTCAGCCAAGGCTTAGGCCGGTCTCAGGGGACCAGCTTGTTCACAAACCCAGCTGAGTAACAAAAGGGCAAAACTTCACAGCGGAATGGGAGCGGGGAGGGCTAAGCAACCCCGTCCTTCCCTTCCCCACAACCTGGCGGCACAGAAGCAGCCCTGATCAACTTTCATATTGTCTCAAATGACAATGACACTAATCCCGACGCCCTCAACAATTCCATGAGAAAGTGTGGCCACTTTAGAGATAAGGACCATGGTGAATTCAGAGGCATTAACTCACCCAAGGTCTTACCACTGAAAAGGGGCAGGGCCAGGGCTACACTCAGGTCCGTGGGAAGTCAAGTCCCTTGCAAGGGCATCTCCATGGTGGGAGAGGAGCAATCAGGAGAGCCATGAGTTCAAGGTCGACCCTGTAGATCCCAACACCAGTGCCCCCGGGCACGTAAGAAGTTCTCAGAACTCCCTGCTAACTGATGGGGAACAGGGCTTGGCCAGAGGACGTGATCTCGCTTTATTTAGCTATCTCTGCCTCAGACGTCCACCCAGGCAGTGTCAGCCCAAGGGACCTCAAGTGTCATGGGCCAGACTAAGGCTAGTCAGAGGAATTCACGATGCATATACACATCCGTATACATATACAGCCATATCCGTATCCACACACGTGCATATACATATGGATGAAGATATATAATATAATATAATTTTCATTTTTAACTATAAAAGTGAAAGTTTGTCCATACTCGTTCATTCTATTTAACAGATAAACCCACTGCAAAATCTTTGTAATATGACGTTGTAGGCTATATTACATGTAATCACACATGTGTGTACATGTGTGCAGAAGCATGGGCCCATGGGGGCCCACAAGCAGACAGTGGCAATTTTTTACACAAATGGGATCTTACCTCGCATGTTCTACAACCCCAGTTATCAGTGATACCATGTCTACCTCTGCGAGTGAGCACACGTGCATCTTCTGGAGTCTTTTTCACAGCTGCACAGTATCCCATGGGAAGCGTGGACCACAATGCACTCACCTCTCCCACCATGGATACGTGGATATTTCCATCTCTGGCCATTACCACTTTGCGGCAACGGTCCCCTCGGTGCCCACATTTATGTGTGGAAAAGTTCATGCAGTTCCAAAGCCCGGATGCCCCGAAGTGGGACCGCCGGGCAGAGGCTCTGCACACATCACATTTGGCAAACTGCCTTCCCAAAATACTGGATCAACTCCCCTCAAATAGCAGGGCAGGAGCCCCTTTGCTTGAATGCAAATTTGAACCCAGGGTTCAGCCTACAGAGTTGCTTTTCTGCTCCCCTCCCGGTGGCCTGGGAGGTCGCATCCCCGGATGAGGGAGGAGTTTATTTCTTGGCTCACGCAGAGGTCCGCCCCTCCACTCCCCCCAGAGCATCTCCCAGTTCCCGGCCCACCTGAGCCGGGAACTACATTTACAGGCTCAGAACTGATAATGAGCTTTTATGAGCTCTGGGGACCGCGAAGAACACGTATTAATGTCAAGTGTGCCTGTCAGCCACGCAGCCTGGGAGAATGTTACCCATTAACAAAATTAAAGGCTGCAGCCACGCCGGGGAAGGAGCCGAAGGCTGCACATCTGGCGGTGCGGGCAAGACCCGTCACTAACACAATTACTTTTCAGGTTTCGCACTCCCGAGCCTGAAGCCGGCTCCCATCTTCAGTGGAATTCTGCCTTCCTGCAGACTGAGAGGAGATTGGCTTATTACCAGCCTGCCAGGAGAGGCAAAATCCAGCACTAATCCTAATTCCCATTTAAGCAGATCTGCGTTGTGTGAGGAAAACCAGCTGCGCTCGAATTTCTTCCCCCTTTCCCCTGAGATCTCATTCCAGCCCCCTCCTCTCCGTGGGGGAGGGAGGTCACTACAGATGTTAGGCCCGGAGCCCTCCCAGGAGGGGGGAAAAGAATCCCGAGGTTTAGGGCCAAGACGGGAACTGGGGCTGGGTGACAAGAGGCAGCGTTGAAAGGTGGTGGGCTGGGTGATGGTGGTCGCCGTTGACCCGGCTGTCTTGTGCCGTGGAAGGGAGAGGCCCCCATTGTTCTGGCCCCAGACCTGCTCTTGCTTTTGTACAAAGATCCCCGCCGTCCCCAGGTTTGAAGTGGCACAGGTTGGGATCCTGAGTCCAACTCTAACTAGCTTTGTGACCTTGAGCAAATGACCTTCCTATTCTGTGCTCAACTCCTCATCTGGGAAACAGGGTTAACAACAGCTGATGCCTCCTAAGAGGCTGTGAGGATTACGTGAGGAATGTATACACAGGACTTAGCCGAGAGCCTGGCACACGATACCCTATTTCTTGAATGTAAGACTCCGTGGGTTATAATCGTACCATTATTATACGGACTTCTAAGAAAAAGAAGACACTGCCCGTTAAACTAATTATGACATGTCACTTTTTGTTTGATGCATCCTGGTTTTAGAGACCTTAAAATATACATATTTTTAAAAAGTGTGCCTTCGAATCCATGAAATATATAGTAAGAGCTTAATCAGTGGTACTTAGTGATATTGGCCAGGTGCGCCCATTTTGCAAGGTCTAGTTCAAAGCTTAGACCTTCTTCCTCCCCTTCTTTCTTCCAATCAAAGCAAATCTGCACTGGGTGGGGATACCAGCCCTCAATTTATAAGAAAAATTCTGATAGCCACTTCAGTATCCTGGATAGGACCCGGATGAGAGACTTAAATATCTACCCTGATGATTCCTACTCTAGAACAGAGCACCCCTGTGTAACGGGACACCCAGATCAAAGACTCTTCACTCTTCTCCCAGTCAATGTTTCTCTACCATCCCATGTCTCCCAAATCATCCCTGCCTCTCCATCCTCACTGCCCCTGCCAGCCCCGCCTGGGCTCAGCCTGATCGTTGCCTATCTGCTTGCTGCAAACGAGCTCCTGCTGGACCGCCAGCCTGCAGCTGTCCCTTCCAACCTGCCCTCTCCTTTGCTGTCAGACTGAGCCCATAAATGTCTTTCTCTCCTGCTTCAGTGGGTTCCCTGGCCTCCCTTTGTCTATACACAGGGCCTTTTGTCATCTGATCCGCAGTTGCCTTTTCAGGCCCATCTTCAGGTCCTCGCAATACGCACAGACCCAACAGTTGAGCTGAACTCATCTGGACTCACACGCCCCACCAACACACTCAGGCCAAACTCGCTGCTGTTCACTCTGCCTGCAAGTCCGTTCTTCCTTTCCTAACCCTGAACTGCAGCCCCACACACACTCCCCAAATCACCTGGCAAACTCCTACTCATCCTGTAAAACCTTCCTTCGATATCTCCTCTGAGAAACCTTCCCAGACTTCCACAGCCATGATTAATCACTGTTCTCTGGGCTCCATGAGTTCCTGAAAGATGGCGATGATGTCTCAATTCCTGACTCAGATAATAATAGTGGGATGAATGGATAGTTGCTATGATAGATAGATGGATGGGTAGAGAATGGATCTATACAAGAACGGAATGGTAGAAGAGAAAAAGAGGAACTAGGCTGTAGTTGGTTTCAGGGATGGATGAATAATTGAAGGGATAGAAAGATGAATGAATGGATACATGCATGGAGGCATGCAGAAATGGATGGACGCATGGATGGATGGATGGAGAAATGGAGAAATGAACAGGACAGTTGGAAGGTGAATATATCTGTAAAAGAATGGGTTAAATGAAGAGTGGGAAAGCAAAACCAGGTTAATAGAGATAAGAGAGGGAACAACTCTCAGCTACTTGTGTAATTTTCTCTGGACCCCGAGAAGCTGAGCCTCTTGCATCTATGAATGTACTTTGCTTTAGTCCCTTATGGATCCTAGCAGAGACCACTCAGTCAAACACGGTCAGCCCCCAGCTCCACCCCATTTCAACACTCACTCTAGCTGTGGAGCTACAAGTTGAGGCCTCAGGAAGGAGGGGTCAGAGTTACCTCTTGCCTTGGCCTTGGCTGACGCAGGCGGTGAAGCACAGCGCCACAAGGAGACCAAAGTTTCCCTGTGTCTGAGTCAAGCTCCGGTCTGAGGGGCAGTTGGTTTGCCAGCTGTGTGCAATAGGCCTGGGACAGGCCAACTGCTGATGGAAGTTCCATGCTCCCCTGAAAAGATGCCATTTGGAAGAACCCGAAAATGGCTGAAGGGTCAGGGCAGGTAGACAGTGTAGCAGCATTTGGATGGTCACCTGTTAGTGGGCTTTGGAGGGGATGAATCCCCCACTAGAGCCTGCTGCCTCTCTGCAACGTGCAGCAGGGTAGGTGGTAGGTGGGAACCCTCCGCATCAAATGGCGGCAAGGACTGTGGCCTATTCCACAGGCCTGGGTTTGAATCTCGGCTAGGCCAGCTGCCGCCCGTGGAGCCTTGGGAAAGTTCCTTAACCCACTAAACCTCAGGTTATTCACCTGCGAAGTATGGGCCATCACAGTCCTACCTCACTGGCCTGAGCTGCGGATTAGATGAGCTAACGGATTATAAGTGATTCCCACGGTGCTCAGCACAGAATTGGCCCTTGGAAGCCCCAGGAATTATGTAAAGTAGAACCTGCTGATACTCTCTGTAAAAAGGGTAGTGGCCATGACCACCGGTTCCACAGGGCCCATACTCCTCAGGGCCCTTCCCTCTCTCCCTTAGGGGTCCACATTCAGAACAGATGGAGTCTACACCCCATGTATACATCCTACCACTTAATTCACAACAGCTGGTCTTTCTGATCGTTTATATATTAGGTTTCCACATGATGTTGAAGGTGACTGATTTAGAGCCTCTTGATATCCTAGAATCCCAAGTCAGTAGGATTTCAGAGGAGGTGGAGAGCTGGGAAGGCTTCCTGGAAGAGGCAGCAAGGAAAGGCGAGAGGGAGGAAGGTGATCAGCTCAATGATGAGCCTCTTCCTGGCTAGCTCCTGCTAGAAATCTCTCCCCAACCCTCCTCCACTCTAGCCACCCAAAGTGGACCAGCCATCCTTCTGAGTTCTGTGACCACAAGGACTCTTGGTCTTGTGCCACAAGAAGTGGCAGCAGCGTCCTCAGCGAGTCCCAGAAGCCGGCTCAGCCTCGGGCCCCTCTCCCCACACTGATGCCAGGCCACAGGATCCAGGCTGGGCCACTGCCAGCCTGATGCATCGCTTGTTGACGGATAAAAGCTCGCAGTTTATGGCTCCAAAGCAAAGCTGGGGCTTTGTTTTGCTTTGTTTTAAATTAGCAAAGCAGGGGGTGGTGGCGGGGAGAGGGAGAGGAGCCAAGGCTTATTCAGGACGAGCTCCTGCTGCGTCCTGCATCTCAGCGATTCCCTGGGCAGCCCTTAATGAAGCTGCCTGAGCGCATCGTGCCTCTGCCTTGTCTCTCCACCTGCACTTGTCTGGCTGGGGGAGTCAGAGCGCTTCCCAGTGCCGCCCGCCCTGTCACTCAGCCCCATCACTCTCTGTTCCCATAATGAGTCCCTGAATGAGCCTGTTAACTGTGCCCCAGGGTCACAATGGGGCTGAAGGGGGAGCCATGACAGCCTCAGAAAGACTGGGATTTACGATTTACTTTTGCTCTGGGAGCGGAGGGCCACTCCCTACCTGTCATTGGGCACAGCGCAGTGGGTGCTTGCACTGCTAGCAAGGGCCCCGGAGGGTCTGCCCGATGGGCGAGGGACTCCCAATCTGAGCCCATTGGCTCTTGGTGGCTTGGGGAGGGTGAAAGGGCCCAGAAGAGGGATGTACCAACCCCATAAATTAACATGTGAAGCTGTTTATTCTCAATGCAACTGTCATTAGCGATCATCTCCTCTGCACCTGCCGGCAGGTCTGGAGCTTTTCTGCACATGCCAGCCAGGGTCTCCATTGCCCTCCCCCGTAGGATGCATACAACAGACGCCACCGCCAAGATGCTCTACGGAGCAGGAAGGAGAACTGGGGAGACCCCCTGTCACCAGTGGGCATTGCCCTGCATCTGCCCACCCTCTTTCCCGTCTGGAAGCACGTTTTTGGTACCCGAGGAGGGTAAGGACAAGGGCTATGCATACACTGGAGCTGACTTTACTTCTGATCTTCACTCCCCTTCCTCCCACACTGCAAGAAAAATATTACCCGTCTTCCCATTTTACAGATGAGGAAAGTGAGCCTGGGCCACAGCATTTTTATGTAATTAAACATCGGTTCAGTTCATGGGGAAAGGGAAACAGAATCAACAGCAGTGTCTGCCAAGGAAGGCTCACTCATTCTCACAAGGAGATGGGGCTCCAGCAGACCTGTCAGACAAGTGCCCAGCATTTGGTCCCAGAGGGACCCGGAAGCCCTAATCGTTTAAGGGACTTATCTCTGAAGATGTAGCCTGGCTTGCCTGGCCTTTGTTCATCTGTGTGAACAAAGAAATGAAAGATGTGAGCCCCACAGCTCTTGTACCGAGTGGCCAGCATTCTCCTCTTTACTAGCAAAGGAAGGAAGGGATGCTCAGAGAGGTCAAGCATCTTGTCTGCAGTGACGGAGCTGGACCAGGCAGAGGGAGGACCAGAACCCACCATTTTGTCTGCAGCCAAAGTCTTGGAGACACTTTGCCTGAGGCCAGCCTGCATTAGGCTAACCCCATAGTGTCTGTCCTTCCAACAGTGCATCTGAGAGGTTCTCAGGCCATTGGGCTGTTCAAACAAAGATACCTGGTGTTTCAAAGGCTTCGAGAACAATCCAGCACTTGTAGCACAGGGTTCAAGAAGAGCTAAGTCTGTCTCAGTGCTGAAGCTGACTTTGGCACAAAATGTGTCTCAACACACTGCAGACCTTGAACTCAACGGGGATCCGCTGTGCAGTCGGTCATACACCTACGGGAACGCCTGTGAGAGGCTATTCTGCCTCTGAGAGAAGCAGTATTAAAAAGCCACACGACAGTAATAGAGATGTTTCCAAACTGGCTGCCCTGCCGCTAGAAAGGAAACCAAAAGCTGAGAACTCATCACTAAAGGGCCAACCCCACAGCCAACCACAGCTCTCCTCCGCAACGCGGGGCTATTAATTCAGACTTTATAACCCACAGGGCTGCAGTGGAATCTGGGCAAAGGGCACCCCAACTCCTTGTAATTCTTCCCTGCTCAAGCCCCTGTAAATATATTCCGATGCAGAAAAGCGTCTGCGGGAGGGAAGATGGCAGATCTATTAGCATTTTGATGGGTTTTCCCAACACGGAACAAGAGAGCTTTAAAATTCACAGCCCAGAGATTAATCCTTCCATCACATCTCTCCCTCCACAGCTGGAAGTGGCCAAGAACTTTTTACCCCTTTCAGACCTTGATTAGGATAGAAAGTTAGGAACTCAGAGAGCTCAGTCTTCAGAGTCCTACAGAGAAGAGACAGCCGGGTTTTCTAGACCAAGTGTATACAGCCCTCCAAACACAATTAAACGGCAGAATCAGGGATGGGGAGGTGGAAGGCCGTGACACTGTGCGGGGGTTGGGAGCGTCTGTGACTCAACAGAAGAACACGGCCAGTTCCGGAGAGGAGCCCTGCTTGTTCCAACAGCAAGGTTCGCCTTTTGTAACTGACAAAGGCCAGGCTTCTTAACATCCCTGTTCGCTCACTCAACAAACATCTTGGAAGAATCACCATGTGCCACATATTAGGTACTTGAGAGGGAAGGATCAGGAAGATAGTTCAGCTCAACAAATCCCTGACCTCAAGAAACTCAGTCTAGGGGCTTCCCTGGTGGCGCAGTGGTTAAGAATCAGCCTGCCAATGCAAGGGACGCGGGTTCGAGCCCAGGTCCGGGAAGATCCCACATGCCACGGAGCAACAGAGCCCGTGCGCCACAACTACTGAGCCTGTGCTCTAGTGCCTGCAAGCCACAAATACTGGGCTCACGTGCCACAACTACTGAAGCCTGCGTGCCTAGAGCCCGTGCTCTGCAACAAGAGAAGCCACGACAATGAGAAGCCAGCGCACAGCAATGAAGAGTAGCCCCCGCTCGCCGCAACTAGAGAAAGCCCGTGCGCAGCAACGAAGACCCAACGCAGCCAAAAAATAAAAACAAATAAATAAATTAAAAAAAAGAAAAAAGAAACTCAGTCTAGATGGGGGGGGCGGGGGGAATGGACGAACACAATAAAATGCAGCAGGCGACTGAGATCAACGCAGTTGCCCTGGGACCTTGAGATGGCAGGGGATGGGGCACCTCAATCAAGCTGGGCTGAAGAGCTGGTCACACCCTTGGGGATCCTGGTCCTTCCTCAAAACTTTCTTTTGAAAATGAATGTGATGGAATATTAAGTGTAGAAGGCAAGGTGTGTAGTTTTCTAGTGTATGATCAGAAAGAATATACAGATACCGCTAAGGTAAATGATAAGCAAACTTTCAACATCATACTGGAGCGCTGTTTAGCAGACTCACCCAAAGGGTCATTATCTAGGGGATTCTAGAGAAATGTAACTTTGACTCATGGGAGGTGACAGGTGAATTTGTAGATTTGTTTTGGCCCGGTAGAAAAGATAACCCAACGGTTCGGATTAACCTGTGTGTATACAATCCAGCCATCTTCCAGTTCTCTTCCTCCCATGCCTACGTAACCGCTGTTTCTCTCATCTCCAGCTTAGCCAATGAGCATCTCCTGTTGGCTTCCTCATTCACGAGTCAAATCAGTCTCTGACCCACGTTCATTCTAGATGTCCATGTGATTCTATAAGATTTATAATTTTTTGAAACTTATACTTTGACAGCACATGCCCAATTACACACACACACACACACACACACACACACTGCACAGGGATAAAAATGGAAAAAACTACAGCAAAATGTTACCAATGGGTATCTTTAGGTAGCTGGCATTTGTATACAAGTGACTTTTATAATCAGAAAAAAAGTGATCAACATTAGTTTTTAAATGAAGAAACACACACCCATGTAAGGTTCCCCAGACTAACAGTTAATACCAGTTTCTTGCTTATCCCATCTGTCAGTGGGCGGGGCTCTAAGCACTGAAGAACACCACCTCGTCAAGGCCTTGCCGTCATACCACACCACGCCAAAGGCACCGTTACTCTCCCCATTTTACAGATGAGGAAATGGAATCACGTAGTTAGCCTCCGCTCACAGATCTCAACAGTAAGAGCTACGATCTGAACCCCAGGCAGCCTGGCCCGACAGGCTGCCTGCTTAACCACCCTGCCAGACGCCTGCCTCCCAAGTGGAAAAGGAAGAAATAAACACATCTGCCGGGCTGCCAGGGTCAGGCTTGGAGAAGACCGTGTTCCCACCCCCGCCCAGAGTACAGCGTGCCGGGAAGCCAAGCGCGAGGCTCGCCAGCCTTGAATTGAATTCACATGTGTCTCTCCTCTCCCGCACTTGCAGGCAGGGACCTGCTCTTCTCCATTCTTGAACCTCCCATCAGGCTGGGATTGGACCCCAGTGGATGCTCAGCAAATGTCTCAGAGCACCTCTCTCCCTGCTCTGATAGCACACTCCATTCAGGGACTCTAAAAGCCAGCCTCTAATTAATAGTTCGCTCCATCTCTCTCTTTGTCCACACAGGCACTACAGACCGGTTTATTACCTAGATCATAAAGGAAAGTGCAGCCTGGCTTCAGCAAAGAGGGGTTTCGGTGTGTTGGAAAGGACCCCGACCTAGGAACCTGGAGGACGTGGGCCCTCTCTTTAAATCACTGTGTGACCTTGGGCAAGTCACCAAGCGTCTCTGGGCCATCACCTCACCTTTAAAATTTGCAGGGGGACCCACTGTGCTATGATGCCCCAGATGTTTTGCCAGCATCAATCTCGCTTTCACTGCCGGGGTGTTTTACATGCAGCAGGCGTGGAGCCCGCACCACAGACCCACACCTATTGATTCTCACTAAAGCTCTTCACGTGGCAGGTCACTGCTGGTTAAATCTGTGCGGAAAATAGGTTTTGAGGGAGGAGTGCCTTGTGATCTGGAAAACCAAATGGGGGTGGAGGGCTGCAAAAGGGGGAGTGGGGAGAGAGAGATGCTTCATCTCAATAGGGCTCTTGAGAGCCCCTACGCATCACCCCATCTCTGGGTTCATTCTGGTCGCAATGTATTTATTTTTATTTGGGGGTCATATCCGCTTGCAGAGGCAGGCACGATTGTTTGGGTAAACACTGTTTCAAAAGATTCCAAATAGAAAGCTTCATTTTCCTTGATTTAACAATCAATATCCATCCAGCCTCTACCTATGACTGTGAGGAAGGTAGGAGACAGAATAGCCGTCAGCCACGAAGTGAGCGTCCATGTTGCAAGACGCATCTCTAGGTGATTAATTAGGACCAGTGGCCAAAAGAAACACAGGACAGCCCTCTTATAAAAACGGAAAGGACACTGCTAATGAAAATGATTCTAGCAGACGTGCCTGCTTGTGATTCCTGGGTGAGTTACTGCCCCTTTCGGGGTCTCACTTTCATTCTCTATCACCTAATGGCCTGTGATTCTCAGAATGGGTTTCCCAGGGGCTCCTCAGGAGACACCCAAATGGAGGCGGAGGGGCGGAGGGGGGACCAGCCCCCTATGCCTGCTTCAACAGGGCAGCTCCCTTTCCAGTTATTCTGGAGGCTCCGAGGCTCCACGGTGAACTTTCTTTGAGGTCTGTGACTACAAGTAAGTTGAATGTCACTGGGCTAAGTCATCACAGCTTCTTTTCACTTTAGCATCTTGAATGTACCTTGGTTAGGAAACTCCCAGGCATTCTGATAGGCAAATGGTTTTTACTCAAAGGCATCATGGTGGTCCATGCATAATATCACTTGGGGATGGAACGCCTCTGACTCTGGGATGGGTTGTCTATGTCAGGTAGCAAGCCCACATCCCTAGCAAAAGAGTCTACCAAGACAGATCATAAAACCACAGTAAGAGCTGGCACACATGCGAACACTTACACTGTCCCATATACTTTATCCCTCTCAGCGCTCGTGGCCACTTTATGCAACAGGCCTTGATCCATTTTGCAGACGGAGAAACTGCCCGTCAGAGAAGTTGAGTAACCTACCCATGGACGCACAGCTCTTCAGCCCAGATTTAACCCCAGCACCCTGTCTCTTTTCTTTTATGATTCCATTTATTAAAAATGTCCAGCATAGGCAAATCCATAGAGATAGAAAGTAGATTAGTGTCGCCAGGGGCCGGGGCAGGTGGTGGAATGGGGCAAATGGGGAGTAACTGCTACCAGAGAGAGGGTGACTTTTCAGGGTGATGAAAACGTTCTAAAATCTGTGGTGGTGATGGTTCCACAACTATGCAAGTACACTAAAAGCCACTGAATGTTATACTTAAAGTGGGTGAACTGTATGGTATTTAAAATATATATCAATAAAGCTGTTGTATTGAAAAAGAAACCTCAGGGTTAAAAAAAATTCAGGGTGTTAATCTCTGCTATGAATAGGGAAACGATCACCTCGTATCGGGACCCTTGACAGTAATGGTCAATGAATTTCCTTTTTAAACATCTTTAGGTTAGTCACACAGATCAGAGTTATTAACATTTGGAATTTATTTTTTAAAGAGGAGGTGACCATCTTACCCACTGTCCCAGGAAAGGTGAGGGTGAATAGTGGAAATAATTACCTAAATCCTAAATAATTACCTTTGCCTCCTGCCATTGCAAAGGCAGAAGAGCCGCTCAGCATCTACATTAAACAGATTATCCACGTGATCAGATTGTCCATTTCAGATTGATCCCAGTACCCTGTCTCTTAATCACTGCCTGAAATCACTGCGTAAACTGCCCCAGACAGCCACAAGATATCACGCCGGAAGGGGACTTGGGGATCAGCTGGTCCTCTCCTTCATTTTACAATGAGTGACTGAGGCCCAGAGAGGGTAAGGGACTTACCCAAGGTTCGTAATGAGTTTGTAAGTAGAACAGGATTAAAACTCAGACTCCCGTCTTGAAATCCTATGTCCTTCCACTCCACCTTGGCACCACTGGGCCACGTAGGACAGCATGCTTTGATGGTCAAAGCTTAGTGTGAGGGCAGGTCACTGCCCAGTTACAGACCCAGCTGTGCCACTGATCGACTGTGTGACACTCAGCCTCCCAGGCTCCTGTCTCACCATCCTTAAAACAGGAATGATTTTCATACATAACCTGTAGGGCTGTCGCAAGGATTCAGCAGGACAGTATATGTCATGTATTCTCAATAAATTCTAGCTCTCTTAGGGCCAGAACCTGGGGCGGGGACAGGCACACAAAATAAAGGGGGTCCTTCTGATGGGCTTGGCGCAGGAAACATAAGGTCCTAGTGTCCACAGCCCCTCCTCCATCAGCAGCAGCAAACTGACCACCACCCCTGTTTCCCTGGGCACCTCTACTGGGGACACCGAGAGGAAGAGGAATGGGACCCAGTGAGACGCTATCACATTGTGTCTCTCCAAAGTCAAGAACGAATGATCCTCTTGAACTTTCTAGTTTCTCCTGACCCCATGTTAATTTCTAGCTCCAAATAAAATGATGTATCTTCAGTATCAGGAAAAGGTTAAAGAGTAATTTCAGGTTGGCACACGGTCCGCCTGATGAGATCGGATCCACTCATTTGCGGAGTCGGGGAAATCAAGATGCGGGAAGAACCTCGTCTCAGACCATCTGAGATACTGCAGAAGAAAGTGATGATCTCTTTAAAAGTAAAACTGGCAGCTCTGCCTCTGTTGTGAGGGAGGAGCCAAGGCCCAGAGAGGTTGAGTGATTTGGCCCATGTCACACAGCCATAGAGGCTTTTGATAAAAGAGACAGAGTGAGAACCAGATCTCCTGACCTCATGGCTCTGCTGGCACTTGGAGGGGCCGGCGGGGGGAGCAAGAGACGGGAGGGGAGTTTGAGTGTGAAAATGACTATTCATAACTCTGAGTGTAAGTAGTTGTGAGAGCATGAGCCTCTGAGGGAGAGGGAAAAAGCTGTGGGGCATCTGACGTGCCACCTGCCCTTGGGCTGCGAGCGGATCAGTGTGAACAGGTGTAAGCAAGAGGGCTGTGAGCGCGGAGTGAGTGAATGAGTGAGAGGAAATCCGAGTGCTGGAGAGAGAACAAGAGGAGGAAAAACATTTGGGCCGTTTTCAAATTCCCACAGTCAAATAAATCAAAACAGATTGTTCTGAGACAAAGAGGCCATTTCAAACCACATCCTTTACACCACAATAGACCCTCAGTGGTCCACGTGACGCTTTCTCACAACCAATAATAACGGCGACAGCAATGTTCACAGTCATAGTTAGGATTCTTGAGCGGCCATGATGAGCAGGTGTGATCAATGCCCACTTTCCAGATCAGGCCACTGAAGCTTGGAGAGGGTAAGTCACGTGGTCCCTACACCTCCCTGCCCGGGTGATTCCCGGAATCAGGAAGCCTGGTGCGCAGCGGAGATGCAACCAGCAAGTGTCACCTGGAGGCGCCAGATGTTCCTGAGAACTGTCCCCTTGAGGCAGGGCCACTCTGGCTGCTGCAAGCAGGATGGAGAAGCAAGGCACCGAGGAGCAAGCAGGGAGTGAAGACGGAATGTTCCTAGCTGCCCCACGGGGCAAAGCAGATGCCCGTCTGTGCAGGAGTGCCTGGCGCCATGATGGTCACTATTAGCTACTAAGGAACTGTGCTCATCGCCTCACCTGGACGCCTGGCCCTGACCAGCCAGAGGAAGGCCCTGCCCTTCCATGCAAGCTGGGGCCCGATGCACAGGACTGGGCCAGAGAGGAGGGCACTGCCAGGGCCCCAGAGAACAGGTCTCCCATCTCCCACCTCAACCTCAGCAAAGGGAACCTGGGTCCAGGCGGCCACGTCTCAGTAACCGCCGAGTCTCTGCTCCCAGTGGGCCTGAGGGGACAGCACCAGGCCTGCTGTGGGGAGGAGGGAAATGTAGCTCTGCCAAAGCAGCCACGGCCACCAGGCACGCCGTGCGTTTTCTCCTCGTAAACTAGTCCCAACCCCCAAACAACCCTATGACGTGCTGTTACTCTCCTCGCTTTACAAATGAGTAAACCGAGGCTCAGAGAGACTCGCCCAAGGTCTCCAAAACTGCAAGGGTGCGCACAGTCCGGACTGAACCCAGCCTGACAAGGAGACCTTGCTCCTTCTACCTCATCCATCACTCACCCGCAAAGCCCTTCTCTCTGACGGAGGTTGGGAGTCCCAGAGGGCAGCGTTTCGTTACGAGTTTCAAAGGCAAATCCCAACAAACAACCTGAAACAGAAGGGGAGAGAGGTGTGCACCCTCCCAAGGGGGCAGCCCCTGCTCACCCCCTGCCTGCTGTTGCCACGTAGGGGCCTATTTGTCGAGGAAGGAAGAAATCTAGAGTTTTATGCTACATCTCTTTTTCAACTGGTTAGAATCCTCTGTTTTGTTAACAGAATTTAAAATTTTGAAATATATATACACAAAAGTACATAGGTCTGAAATGTACAACTCCATGAATAGTCACAAACTGGACACACCTGTGAAACCACCAAGCAGAATAAGAAAAGAAAGAGACCAGCACCCAGAAGCCCCTCATGCTTCCTTCCGGGCCCTCCCCAACCTCTGCCCAAACGGAATCACTATCGTGACGTTTAACACCATAGCTTCACTTCGCCGACTCTGAACTTTATATAAATAGAATCATTCCGTGTAGATAGAATTCTGTATAAATAGAATCATTCGCCTTCACCTCTGCTGTCTTCTGCTGAACATCAGGATTCTGAGATGCCCCCCAGATCGCCATCAGCAGCTGGAGTTCATTCATTCTCTGCTGTGTAGTACTCCCGCATCCATTCTACCATGTATAGACATTTGGGTGGTTTCCAGGCCTCTCATAGAGAATGAAGCTACGGACATTCTTCCACATGCCTCTTGGGGAGCACGTGTACGCTCTTCTGTTGCAAAGAGTGCAATTGTCGGGTCATACGGTGTGTGTATGTTTTAGTTACATTTCCCAACATTTTAATGTTCGGTCAGTTTCACGTTTGCAACATTGCGCACATTAAACAAAATACACCTGTAGCTTGGATCTGGCCTGCAGGCCACCACGTTGCACCTTTGGCCTGTGTGCCTCATTCATTTTAGCCACTGGCCAGACCATCTTGCTTGGTGCCTCACAAATTCATATGATACGTGGGGAAAATTCTCACAATCCCCTCCACCAAACCGCTGAGTGAATGAGGCCTCAGTAAGCTATCAATGGCTGTCCTTCCGTGAGTGCTTCTCTATGACAGCGGTCCCCAACCTTTTTGGCACCAGGGACCGGTTTCGTGGAAGACAATTTTTTCCACAGATAGTGTGGGGGGGATGGTTCAGGCAGTAATGCGAGCGACGGGGAGCGGTGGGCAGCGGCAGGCGCGGCTTCGCTCGCTCGCCCGTCGCTCACCTCCTGCTGTGCGGCCCGATTCCTAACAGGCTACGGGCCGGTACTGGTCCACGGCCCGGGGGTTGGGGACCCCTGCTCTACGAGGATGAAATTACATTGAAATCACTTGAGCAGTCTCTTCAAAATACACATGCCCGGCACTGCACTAGTACCAACCAGACTTCCTGAGGATGTGGGCAGCCAAGCATGATTATTTTGAAATGTAGCCCAATTAAGAACCACTGCCTGAGGTCATAGAGCACAAAGCCAGTGACTGCAGAGCACCCAGGTTCCCAGTGGCTAGGCTCTACCTAGCACACCAGGGTTCCCCAAATCTACCCTGTGGGCTAGCACTCCACCCTCCTGCAACTGTAACAGACATCAATAATTGATCTTGGCACTCCTTCCTGCTGAGCCCGAATAACCCAGCCTCATCTACCCTTCAGCAGGCCCTACCAATCGATCAGCGTTGGCATTTGAGATGACATGCATTTGCCACACCTGCTATTCAGTGTTGGACCCCGGAAACCCTTGCCATTTTCTCAAGTGGCTCAGCCTTCTTATTCCCAGGATGGGTAAGAAACAGAGAAAGAACCAGACCCAAGCCTGGCCCCATTCTTTAGCTTATTTGACCCCGATTCCCACGCCAACCCTACGACGCTTGCCTTGACGATAATGTATGTCTGCCCTGGGGTGTTTTTGTTGGTTTGGGGTTTTGTCTACAGGTTGTATGGGTGGCAAACAAGCCCAGAGAGGGCTAGTGCCTTGCCCCAGGGGAACTTGAACCATCTCCCCATTTCTAATTCAGGGCTCTTTCACTCCACTCCAGGGGGCCTCTCACAACCAGTTAGGAACTACTAGAAAAGCCAGAAACACGATGGGAACCTCATTCATCTCGAACCAATCACATCTGGTTCACTTCTCCCTGCTAAGCAGTAAACAGTGGAGACAGCACCCAGGCTGGCTGCAGGCTGGGATCTCAGCTCAGAGACAAGGCTGCGGCCAAGAGCTGGTGAGGAGTCATTCTCGCGCTGATCCCTGGGCTCTAAGAAAGAGATTTTCCTTAATGAGGCTGAGATCGGTGATCCGACACCACTAAAAATTGCCCTTTTCCAAAGCGATTATCCACACAAACCCAGGGAGGGGCTCCAACGTGGAGGTGCTTCCAGCAGCAGCCCAAGGGGGGCCTCTGTGGTCCCACCACTTTCTGTCTTTATTAACATTTGCAGAAAAACTCACAGTGTGTTTTGAGGCAAATGAAAACCAAGCAATGTCATTTTCTTCCCTCAACCAGGCCACAGGGCTCCTCCTTGCCCTTCTCTCCTCACTCACACTAGAATTTTTTTCCTAAGCTCAAAAATACTAAAAGTTCCCTGACATCTGCAAATCTGCCTTTCAAGGTCATTTTTAGCCAAAGGTGCCCAAAACTGAGTTCATCGGATTGTGTTACGACGGCATCTCCTCCCTCGGGAACAGCTGTATCTGCACCTCCAAGTCTTTGCCTTCTATGGGGATTTGGGGCTTCTGGGGGCGGCAGAGGAAGGCACCCAGCCTGCCCATCCACATCCACGTCCATGTCCACATCCACATCAGCAAGTGAAGGCAAGACCAGAAACAGCTGCAGCGTTTGGGAGATTTCTGGCGACTCCCAGAGGGCGCAGGACTAACGCGACGGGAAAAAGAACCCAGGCAGCTCGAAATGTGAGGAGTTCCTATTCCTGCACACACTTCTCTCCAAACTTCTGGGGACTCGTGTTCATGGCGGGGGTCCGACTCGGTTACTCAGCCTCCCACCAACCTGCACTGCTGTTACCTAGTTTCACGTGGAACGGAAAGAAGTATCAAGGCTTTACCAGCCCGAGGTCACACACGCCAGAAAGTGGCAGGGCCAGAATCCACCCATGATGGCTTGACCCCAGGCCCGGGCTCTAACCACTGCCCCACGAGGCTCTCTTCCCATTACCTACTGAACTGACCAGAATGCACTTTGCCCTAATCCCGCCCCTCCTCCTTCCAAAGATACAGTCATCTGCTGCCTTCAACAACACACTTATTTCCAACAAGGCTCTGGGTGACACCTCAAGGCCCAGGTTCAGGGCCAGCAAAACCCATCCAAGTGCACACATGTGTACGCGCACGTGCGACACCAACTCCTGAATTCCTTGTTGGGGGGAAAAAGTGCTGCTTCTGTTCACAGCCTCCTGTTAACTGGAAGGAAAGAGAAGACTACAGATGTGAGCTAGGAAGATGGCCCGCCACTCCCCATGGCGGGGCTCTTAAGGACAAGGTTCTCTCAAGAACCTCTAGGTACCGAGACAAAGACAGTCTCAGAGAATCAGGCGGCATCAGGAGTGTGAGGGCCGGGAGCCCCGCCAGGACCCGGCAAGAAAGCATCTCTGGCAAAGGGCAACTTTGTATGGCAGGGAAGGAGGGCAAGGTGGGTACTGGAGAGGCTGTGTCCCCATCAGTCTCTGTGTGGCAGCAGTACCAAGCCTGAGTCACCCACATAAGGGGCAGGGGATCCTCCAGGTGAGACCAAGAGAGCAGAAGCTCTGCGTCCTCAGAGGGAGGGGCCGAGGGGGCCTGAGACTTGGGAGAAGCTTGGGAGGTGAGAAGAGTAAGCGAGAGGGCCCAGCCTGAGTCAGGGACCCAGGAGAGAACTCCTCCTGGTGGGTATGGCTCAGGGGCTTCAAGACCAGAAAAGACTGCTGTGCAGTACTGGACTGGGTGGTTACACACCCTCTGGATGTACCATCCTCCACCTCAAGTCTTCAGTAAAAGTCTAGTACAGTCGTCCCTCGAGACTAGTTACAGGGCCTCCATGGATAGCAAAATCCACTGATGCTCAAGTCCCTCATATAAAATGCTACAGTAGGGGCTTCCCCGGTGGCGCATTGGTTAAGCATCCGCCTGCCAATGCAGGGGACACGGGTTCGAGCCCTGGTCTTGGAAGATCTCACATGCCACGGAGCAACTAAGCCCGTGCGCCACAACTACTGAGCCTGCGTGCCTAGAGCCCGTGCTCTGCAACAAGAGAAGCCACCGCAATGAGAGGCCCACGCACCGCAACGAAGAGTAGCCCCTGCTTACCGCAACTAGAGAAAGCCCGCGCGCCGCAGTGAAGACCCAACGCAGCCAAAACTAAACAAAAAATAAATAAATTTATTTTAAAAAAATGGTGTAGTGTTTGCACATAACTTACACCCATCCTCCTGTACCCTTGGCGTCTCTAGATTACTTATAATACCTACTACAATGTAAATGCTATGTAAATAGTTGCTGGAGTGTGGCAAATTCAAGTTTTGCTTTTTTGGAACTCTCTGAAATTTTTATTTTTGAATATTTTCAATCCGCAGTTGGTTGAATCCACCAATGCAAAATCTGTTGATGCTGAGGGCTGTCCGGACACACGATGGAAGAAAGAAAGAATGAACGAACGCCTACACCAAGCAACACCAGAAGCTCCTTTTCTGCATTCAACAGGCCTCCCAGGCAAAGATCCCCTTACAGTGGAAAAGGTGGGGCCTTGCAACGTTTCAGAAAAACCCTCCCAGTTTCCCACATCCCTCCAACCAACTGGGTGATCTATGGAATTCCATAATCTCAGCACCTCAGGTCTCCCTTCCATAAAACAGGGATTAAAAATCTCATCACAATCAGACTGTGGGGCATCAAATGAGATCATATATATGGGTCTGCTGGGTACATGGAACAATTCTGCTGTGCTTCTGGAGAGGAAAGGGAATGAAAGAGAGCCGACGTGGCCGGTCACTCCAAGCCCTGGACCCAGTGGGTCCCGCTTGTGCTGTCCCTTTTTCTTCCAGATGAGGAAACTGAGGTTCGATTAGGATAAAAAACTTGCCAAGGTCATGCAGCTTGTGAGGGGCAGAGCCAGGATTTGAACCGTTCGATTCAGAAGTGGGAATTCCCACTTGCTTACGGCCCTACTCGAATGCCACCTGGACTCTACAGCTGCCTTCGGAACTCCTTCTCGAAGAACATTTAACTTTAATCCGTACATTCCTCCCCAGCAGACATGCACACAACTTTATTTAAATATATCATCATTATCATTGTTTGGCCAAAAAGATTCCTTATCGGTGAGATCTTTTTCTCTATGCACACAAACACACACACGTACCTCTCCAGCAGGTTTGAATAGATCTTTGTGAGCGGTAGGGCTACTTAGAAACAAAATTTGCCCATTATATCAATTCAATTACATAGCAACCACTTTTTTAAGAGCATATTTATTTGAGCTTAGTGTGCGGTGAATCATCAGACATTTTCTTTCTTCAAACTCTTTTGGGAAGAGAAAATGATCAAGTGAAAGGGAGGAAATGTTATGCATATCATCCCAGCTATTGAGAATAATGCTGATGGATTTTCCTCTCACACTTTTAATTTACTTAATTCCCCCGCTTCCATGAACAACCACGCCTCGGCTTCCTGAGCGCTTGTCTCCAGAGGGTTCGAGGCTTTCCAGTTGCAGTCCCCACTGCAGACTCTAAAGGGAGGTTCTAGAGTCATGGGACAAGTAGCCCCACTCCCAGCGTGTGGGCGCGATGTCAGCGGTCCTCCGCGGACACGAGCACTAGTTGGAGCCCAAACGGGGTTCGGCTCCAGTTTCTGACTCTCTGGACTCCCAGTCCAGGGCTCTCCCCATCTCTTCAGCTGGGGACGCTAAGGACGGCAACTCGGGGGTTGAGTCTAGTCTGTGGTCCAGCCCTCTTGGTGACCCCTCCCTGCTCCCCCAAATCCCAGGCCTCCTTGAGCCCATCAGGCTCTGAGCTCGGCCCCCATTGTCCCCATTTGGTCTCTGGGCTCAGAGGAGGGAAGGGTCCCCGGGGACAGCCGCCACCTGTGGCCCCAGCGCTATCCCCTCTGCAGCGCCAAAACTTCATCTCCTCAGCCTCGCAGAACCTGCAGGCAGTGCCCTCAGAGGGCGCTCTGTTTGCCTTGGCTCCACAGCCTGCTTCCCCAGCAAGAAGCCGCTAGAAAGGAAAATAAAACAACAACAAAAAGCCTTTTGATCTGCCAACGGACGTCCCCATCCAGCCCTGTAGGAAGGTGGAAACCACCCTCTGTAGTGACTTGCTGGCCTCCCTCTCACAAGTGTTCTCCAAAGGCCCCCAGGGTCTTTCAGAGACCCCACCTAGCCCAGGCTCCTGGACCCCATGAGATGAAAGGGTCAAAACGACATCTGTGGGGACCAAGTGGGGATGGGCAGGGGGCAGGAAGAGGCCAGAGAGGACCAAGCAACTATGGGAGAGAGAAGATGGCCATTGACCCAGCTGGCCACTCCACAGTAGGTGGGCTCCACAGATTGTCTGCTGGGTGGAGCGGCAAGAAAGAGGTGTGTTCCAGAAAAGCAATTCAGTTCGCCCGTAGGGAATCAGGCAAAAACATCATGGCTGTCCACGCAGGGATATACTAGTCATCCATCACAAGAGGACGTGGTAAGTAAATGACACGTGAGCTGTGCCTCTCCCCTACACCGTGGTCCGCCCTGGAGACCCCCTACAGCTTCAGGGGACAGTTCCGCTCACTCTGGTAGCCCCTACACAAGCACCTCCTTCAGTCTCTTGGCTTGAAGGCAGCCTGGAAGCTTCCAGAAGTTGATGTCCCCAGGAGCAACCCTCAACCAATGAGAGACGGAAGTCGGTGACCACTCGCGGGGTCGATTCTGAGGTGTGCTTCACACAGTCCCTGGGAGGGTCCCCAGTGGGACAGGGCCCAGGTGCCCACAGCGGGATGCTGCTCATTAGGGCATCTTTCGTTGGCTCCCCTCCCCTCCCTGCTCACTCACCTCTCTGGAACCAACCTCATCATATATAAACTCTGCGTACCCAGATCCATGCTCAGGGTCTGTTTTTGGAGACCCCCAACTAAACCAAGGCAGAGGTGTATGTGCTAAGACGGAACAATTGAAAAGATGCAGAGTTGAAGGGATGGAACGCCGCAGGGGATATAGGAATGGCAGGCACCATGTACACAGCTGTGCTCATTTACTGGGAGAACAACCCAGCAGAGACGGGGCTGCCCACACTGGTGGTCTCCCAGTGAGGAGACTGGTTTAAGACTCAGTTTCCATTGAATACACTTTTGATCTATTTCCGTATTCTCTTACTATGTTTACTCTGATTATTTTTTCCTTAGGTCTTTCACCAGTAAAAAGTGATTCATTTCAAAGAGCTTGTGGTAACTCCTGGAAAATCAAATAAATGAACTACGGAGAGGGAGAAAATCCCAGAATCGATAATCCTCCTCACTTCCTAGAACCCTCCCACTTCCTTCTCACCTCCTCGTACCTCCGGCCTCCCTCTCAGCCCACATGCAAGACAATAGGTCCCAGTCCCCTTAGGGGTTTGACAGCTGCCATTGAACAGGGGATTAAGGACTGGAGGGGAGCAAAGGACCAGGTGAGAGGCCTCCGAGACCTCAGATTCTGATTTTCTCCCACTCTGGCTGTTAAGACATGGACTGGCTCCAACAGGGAAGACCCTGGTGTCCCACAGAGGAGCAGAGCCAGGGAACAGACCATGTAATGCTGGAGAGCAGGCTTGGGGTTCAGACCTCCTGAGTCTTTAAAGAGATGATTAAATTAAAATGAGGCTTTTAGGGCAATCTGACTAATGCCCTTATAAGAAGAGATTTGGACCCCCAGGGGACACCAGAGGTTCACGTGCACAGAGGAAAGACCCTGTGAGAACAGTGAGAAGGCAGCCTTCTGCAAGCCAGGAAGAGACCTCAGAAGAAACCAAGTCTGCCAACACCTTGATCATGAGCTTCTAGCCTCCAAAACTGTGAGAAAATAAAATTGATAAGAATTAACTTATTTAGTCCTCACAACAACCCAATAAATCAGGTATTATTTTTAGTCCCATTTTATGGACAAGAAAATGATGAACAGAGAGGTTGAGTAACTTGCCCAAGGCTACGGAGCTGCTGCGTGGTAGAGCTGGGACCCTAAACCATTCTATTGGATGAGATTAGACTCGTTAAGTGCCTGGCACACTGAAAGTGATCAATATGTCAGCTGCGCTCATTACCCAAGACAGCCTGAAAAAGACTGGTCTACAAAGGGAAAAATGGGGGGAGGCATTTTGTGAGCACCTGCCAGGTGCCTGGGATGGATGAGCAAAGACAGACAGGGTCCCTACCCTCCAGCGGTTACGCTAGAGCAGCGGAGATGGAAGTTAAATAATCACACAGACAAGTCAACAATTGCTCAATCGTGACTAACTCCTGTTAGGGAGGGGATGGTGGAGCAATCAGAGCCAATAGGTGGGAAATTTGGCCCACTTGGGAGTCCAGGAGGGCTTCTTGGAGGAGGTGATGGGATCCAAAGGATGAAGAGGAGTTGGGTAGTTAAAGAGGGAGGGAAAGCATTGCAGGGATGAGGGAAGAGCATGCAGAGCAGACCTGTTTGGATTGGGGCAAGGTGGCTGGTGGGCTGGAGCAGAGGGAGGCAGGCCTGGGTGGGGGAGGGGCAGAGGCTGCAAGAAAGCCTTGTGAACACAGGTGAGAATCTATTGAAGCGCCTCCGAGAGGGCGCGAGGCGGCTAGCACGATCACAGTACACAACAGATGTTTTCCCTAACAAAGTGTGTAAGTCGAACTTCAGTAAACTGAATTTTATTTTTAAGGCAGTAGGGAGGAATGGGAATCTGAGCGTAAATCTGTCTGTAAATTGGATGAGGATCCTCTGATCCAGCTGGCATTTTCACAGATCCGGCCGCCTCGAGTGAGGTACACCTGTTAGGTAGTAATACCGGAGGAGGACTGGCCTTCCATGTGTCAGGGTGTGGGCGGGCATCTCTGCTGGTCGAGGCTGTCTGTTCCCCCATAAGTCGCAGGGACACCTGACACTGCAAACGTGGCTTTCCCCATGGAGCCATCTCACAGCCTGTTTCCTGGTGACCACGACTTTCCAGGCCGCCCTTCCCCATCTCCCCCTCATCCTCCAAGCTTTAACTTGTGCTTACTTCCACGGGGAGGCCTTCACTGCCCCCGCCCCCAGATGTAAGTGCCTTTCATGACTCCCCACTGGCACCCCTGGCTCCCCACTGGATTTGTCCCCATGCTGTCCGCAGTGCCCCCACCTAAGGGGCGTTACGGTGCATAGCAAGGAAGGATGCGATCCCTAAGAAGCTATGACTAAGAATTCATCATTCATTCCCTCACTCATTCATTCTGCGTGTATGAACGTCTACGAACGTCTATTCAGTCCCAGGCACTGAGCTACACACTGCAGGCTCCGTGGAGACTGAGACAGACAGGTCTCTGCCCTCATTCCGTTGAGGGAAACAGATCAGAAATAAAATAATCAGAATCATTCCAACATTCACTGAATACTTTTAAAGTGCCACCTTGAATCCTAAAAGATACATTTATGTATTTTGATCTTATTTTATCTTCATAAAACCTTATGAGGGTGATCATTTCGCAAAATATACAAATATTGGATAATTATGTTGTACACCTGAAACTAACATAATGTTTTATGTCAATTACACCTCAATTTAAAAAAAAAAACCTTAAGAAGTGAAATGGTGGTACAGGGACTTCCCTGCTGGTCCAGTGGTTAAGAATCCACCTTCCAGTGCAGCAGACACAGGTTCAGTCCCTGGTCGGGGAACTAAAATCCCGCATGCCGCAGGGCAACTAAGCCCCTGCGCTGCAACAAAAAGACCCTGCATGCCGCAACGAAGATCCCGCAGGCTGCAACAAAGATGCGGCACAGCCAGATAAAGAAAGAAATATCTTTTTAAAATAAATAAATAAAACGGTGGTACAGAGAAGTTAAGTATCTTGTCAAAGGCTAAACAGAGGCCATGGACTGTGGCTGAACGGGGACTTGAACCCGGGCCCTTATGTTCAGAACTCCTAACCCCGATGGCGTGTTGCCTCTCGCGCTTTCAATGCATGGGGATGAGGCGGTGTATCTGAACCCTCGGCCTCCACAGCTGAGCCTCCAAACCCTCCTGGGCCCCTGTGAGATGGGCGCCAGAGCTGGAAGCCTTGGCTATTTCCTCCTAGGCCCCCTTCTCTTGCAGAGAAGTCCAGACGACCTGCCAGGGAAGAGGAACCCAACTTGCCGACATCACAGTGACTTCCAGTGCTAAAGGTGAACCCAGGATAAAGAGCGAGAACAATTCATCTGGACCAGATATTCTCAGCCCGAGAGGAGATGGAGATGGCAGGCAACTCCAGAAAGACGAGTTGAGAAAAACGTAAATGGTGCCTTTCACGAAGTCCTTTCATATTATTACTTCTAAAAAACATCCTATCTGCAATTGGTTATAATTCACATGCACCCATGTTTCTTAAGCCCACACTAACACCCAGCACCCTTCCAGACCTGCTGGGCGGGAAAAAATATGGAAAACAGCATCTGACAAATGTTAGCAGTGGACAAAGTGTGTCTGATGCAGACATTTACTCTTTTGATGCTTAGAACTAGGCCACGAGGTGGGTATAAATCCCCACTTTATTGATAAGAAAACTGAAATGTACAGAGATTAATTTTCTTGTTACTTACTAGTTGTAGAGTTGTGTGACCTTGGGCAAATGACAATACTTAGCCTCTTGGGTTGGTTTTCTTGGCTGTTAAATGGAGCGATAACAGTACCCACCTGTTGTGGATTGAATGGTGTGCCCCACGTATCCTAACCCCTGGTATGTATGAATGTGACCTTATTTGAAAACAGGGTCTTTGCAGATGTCATCAAGTTCAGATGAGGTCATTAGGCTCTAATCCAATGTGACTGGTGTCCTCATAAGAAGAGGAAAGCTGACCTGGTGCAGCTACAGGGAGAACACCGTGTGATGACAGAGGAAGAGGCTGGAGTGATGTGCCCACAAGTCAAGAACACCAAGGACTGCCAATAGCCACCAGAAGCAAGGAAGTAGAACCCTCCTCTAGAGCCCTGCTGACACCTGATTTTGGACTTTTAGCCTCCAGAACTGTGCGAGGATGAATGTCTGTGGTTAGAAGCCCTCAGTTTACGGTACTTGTTACTGCAGCCCTAGGAAACCAACGCATCACCTCACCGCGCTCTTGAGCTGGTCCACAGCTCTGCCCCGGTGTTTCGGGGTGAGGGGCTGCAGAAGCTGAGGTCTGGGGGCAGAGTGAATGAGATGTGTTTCAGGGACCCCACGTGCCTGACTCACTGCCTAACCGGCCTGCCTCCCACCAGCACTTTTCAAGGAAGCCAGGAGCATCCTGGTGCAGCTACAGTGGGAGGCCACTCTCTCAGTGCCCCCAGGAACAAGCATTCACTATGCCAGGGGGCCACGGGCCACGTCCGAATCCCGTCTTGGGGAGCCATACTCTCTCAAAGACCCCTCCACCCTGGTGTCCAGCTCGCCAGTTATCCCTGTGAGGTCTTTTGCAGGGGACAGTAAATCCCCATTTTTCGAGGCGTGCTTGTATTTTGGCTGGAGAAGCACCTCATTCCCCTGGGGGCTAAAAACTCAGACAAGATGAGTACCCTGAGCTGGCCCTGCTGGAGAGAGCCCTAAATGTCAGGCACCAGGTGGTGGCGGGCTGCCCCCCAGGAGGCCGAGGCGCACTTGGCTAGCAAGAGTGCTGCAATCTGTCCCAGCCGGAGAGGCAGCACCCTCAGGCCCCGCGCCCACAGCGGTAATTAGCCGTGAAAAGACGGGCCTAAATCCAAGGACCGGGGCTCCAAATTCTTCTCCCATTTCCAATGGAAGCCATAGTAGTTCAACTATTATGAACTAGAGAGCCCAGCCCCAGGCCACCCAGGATGGGAGCCCAGAGCCTCTCCATCCAAGAGATGGGAGTGACAGGCGTGTGCGCAGGGGCGGGGGGGGGGGGGGGGGGGCGCTTGGAGCCTCTCCTCGGGTGCTGGCCCCTTGCCAAAGGCATCTCTCGTTTCTTACTCAACTGGGCGAGGAGCAATGTGTAAACCTATTGACACCTACTAGGTGCCAGGCACTTGATCAGCTTTCTACATTCTTCCCATTTTGCAGAGGAAAAAACTGAGGCTCAGAGAGAGAAACAAGGGTTAAAGTAGAGGTGTCAGGATTTGAAGCTAGGTCTGACCACCTTGCTGTTCTCAGAAAAACAGGGCTAGAAACCCTCATCAGGCCCCCTCTCTTTACCTGCCCAACCCCACAAGGAGTGAAAGGGGCCAGCAGGAGGCTGCATAGATGGGACAGGAAGCACAGGTAGCCTTCTGTCATTTGGGGGACACCCCAAAGCTTGAATGCACAGGACTTCCCAAAGTAGTGTACATGGAGCCGAAATTCCTGTGGCTTTCACGATGAATATTTAAAATTAAGGCTTCTCATGCCCCTACACTACTCCGTCAGCTTCCAGATAGTTCCTGCAGCCTCCCCCCCGCCTTCTCTGCCCCTGGCCCTTCTCCCCCTGCCCCATGCACACACAGAAGATGAATACAGAAGCTCTTCCCCATTAGGGCATGGGAGGAGGAGACAGGAGCAGAAGTAGGTGCTGGAGGGTCCTGGAAGAAGTTCTAAGAGCAGTAAACTTCAATAAGGCAAAGGAGGCCATGGGAGCTCTGGGGTGAAGGTCAAGGGTCTGGCTTAGTGCCCTTGCTGTGTGCTCACTGGCCAGCCCCTTGGCCCCTCCAAGCCATCCCCACCTCCAGTGTATTATGGGCAATATATGATCTGTCCAGAGATCATTTCCATGGACATGGTCTGTAATCTCTAAAGAGCAATGCACATCAGGGATCATTAAGGAAAGGAAGCATCCGTGTTTTAAGGACTATGTGCCAGGTCTATACTAGAAGCTTTAAATGCATCATCTCAATTAATCCTCGAAGTACTCTATCCAGGAAATATAAATGCAGGGAGTTAGTGCTCAGTAAACACCCAGCCTCCCTTGCAGCGGGTTTCAGGCCAGGTGACAAGTGCTCAGTAAATACCCAGCCTCCCTTGCAGCTGGCATCGGGCCAGGTGACAGTTCTGACCAATGGACTGGAGCTGAAGTGATGTGTGTCACCTCCAGGGGACACAGTGGAGCGTTAGTGTGCCTTTTCCTTTTGCATTGCTCTCTTCGCCTTCTGCAGTAACCATGGATGCCACATCGTCCTGGAAGTGCAGCTATGAAGATGGTGGAGTCACCATCCGCCTGCGTCCCTGAGTAACTGTGTACAGCAGAGATCCATGTTAGACAAGTAACGTAAGTGAGAATTAAAGCCACAAGGTTAAGCCACTGAGAGTCTGGGGTCATCTGCTGTGGCTGCTGGTATTACGTAGCTTAACACTCTTATTGTTGCTGTTATTCTGCTTTTCACAAATACGGAAACCAAGGCCACATAGCCAGAAACAAGATGCAAGTTCACATCTGTGACTCCAACACACATCCTCTTTCAATTACAACCTTTTGTTGCTGAATAAGATCATCCCCTTCCTGTAAGCAACCTTGTCCCCAAAAGCTCCTACCCCTCAGTGTCCCCAGGATGGCTGAGGAGTCAATGCAGGATGAGAAAAGAGAATCTCAGAAAGCACTGTGAGCCTGGAAAATGAGCAAAAGCAGGGAGGAGGGGGCCCGATCGCATCTCAGGGAAATCTTTTCTGGGGCTTTGGAGCGCACAGGAGGGTTCGATAGGAGAGGAAACATCACAGAGTGGTTTCGAGCACAGAAGGGAGAATCGGACCAACCTAGGATCAAATTCCAGTCCTACCACTTGCTCCCTTGATTTTTCTGAGCCCTACGTCCTCATCTGTAAGATGGGGACAATATCTGAACCGACTTTGAGGGTGGAGGTGAGACGAAGCATTGTCTAGCTCCCAGCCGAGGGTGCGCACTCCCCAAATGTCTGCCGCAGGAAAGATGGTCAGGCTCAGAGAACAGCCTTTGCTGGAGGGAGCTGAGGACGAGGTGCAGCCAGAGGCTGCCCCGCCAGGATGGCTGACGCAGCCCAGACAGCAGACCTGGCCCAGCTCGCATCCCTGCAAGAGACCAAGGGGCAGAACCCAGAGAGCGGAGCGGGGCCAGCCAGACACAGTGCGACGCAGCAGAGGAGCCAGATTATTTATTTTAGAGTCGAAAGTGTCTTCTAGGAGGACGGCCTTTTATTTGGGTGTATCTCGGAGTTATCAGCTTAAACTCATTATCTGTACATATGGTCTTTGTACTATAGTTAAGGGTGGGAAACAAAGGATGGAAGGGAAAGGATGGGCATACACTGGCTGATGAAATATCATCCCTCAACTGCCAGTAACCAGGATATGTTCAGTGACATCACATTGGGCTTCCTGCCACAAGGATGGGGCTATCATGAGAATACTCACAAGATTTTAACTCTGGAGTCCCTCAGTGAGGCAGGGAAAGGAAGAAAAAAAAAAAGAAAAGCAATTTGTTTTATTCACCCTTGTCTTCCACCTCAAAAGCAGACACACACACACACACACACACACACACATGCACACACACACTGTGCCCAAAAATATCAGAGCTGGAAAGGATCAACGTTGATCCCTCCCTCCCACTTCACAATAAGAGTATTAGTAATAATAATAATAATGACAATGATGACTGTATTTGTTGAGCATTTACTACCTGCTGTGCCCTGTGCTAAGTGTTTCACATGTTTTATCTCGTTGACATTTCACAACACTCTGATACAGTATAATTAGTCCCATTTCACAGATGAGGAAACTGAGGCACCAGAGCTTGAATGGCCTAAGGTCACACAGCTATTAAGTAGAAGAAAGCCGACATTCAAACCCAGGCAGCCTAACCGCCTCACAATGCTGCGTCTAGAGAAATAGGGAAACTGAGGCTCAGACAGGGGTGGTGAGTCACTCGAGGTCCCACAGCTCCATGTATAACAGAATTGGGGCTAGAACACCAGTCTCCTTACTCCTGGTCCAGCTGGTCCAGTGACCTTTCCACTCCGTCCTGTTGCCAATCAGTATGTACACACACGCATAGGACTAGTGAACATGCTGTTGCTCAGCTCCAAGTTGTTCAGTTACTAATTAAACTAGCAGTCTTGGGTACAAACAAGGGGCAAGGGCTAGACCTTAAGATAACAGGTGCTGAGATGAAAGAACTGCTTTGCCAGCTGCAAACACTGGGACCCATCTCCCTCTCCCTCTCTTTTTTTTTTTTTTTTTTAGCGGTACGCGGGCCTCTCACTGCTGTGGCCTCTCCACTTGCGGAGCACAGGCTCCGGACGCGCAGGCTCAGCGGCCATGGCTCACGGGCCCAGCCGCTCCACGGCATGTGGGATCTTCCCGAACCAGGGCACGAACCCGTGTCCCCTGCATCGGCAGGCGGACTCTCAACCACTGCGCCACCAGGGAAGCCCTCCCTCTCTTTTTAATGAGTGTTACATTATCTGCACACAACCCCACCCCCCAGTCAGAGCACTGATGCGGGTCCAAGGTGGCAGCCCGTGCGGCAGGAGGAGCCCAGGCTGGCGGGTTACTTAGCAGCATCAGATTGCAAAAATACCCCATCAAGCGATCATCTGCTCTGGGGGACTAAAGTGCTGGTTTCCAAGGCCCCCTCCCTTTGCTGTGTCCCAGCTGAGCTTGAACAAATGTTCCTGATTTTCCTTCTCAATGGCTGATGAAATAGACCAGAAGAGCCGCCCTCTGGAAAGAGGGGTCCCTAAGAGGGGCAGTCCAGCCATCACTCTTTGCTCGTAGCAGGAAAGAGGAGGGAGTAAAAACTGCACAGGCCTCCAGAGAAAGGTAACATGCAAGCTTGCAGACAGAAATGGGGATCCCAGCAGGAGCTGATCACCAACATCACCCTCTCCATCCCCAAACCGCAGTGTGATGGAGGACAGGCACCTGGTTCACTTTGCCCTGTCAGGGCGGAGCGGGGCAAGACGGCCAGGAGCGGTGCCCCCCACTGGACAGAAGGCAGAGCAGGGCTGCCTAGCGCCCTAAAATGTTAGACTCTCCTGACTTTAAGTTTCAAGCCCCCGCCTCCTCAACCGCCACCCCGGCCCCAGACCATTAAAACGTCACTAATTCAGGGAGCTGTTTCCAGGCTGACAAGGCAGTTTTTAAAGGAGGAGAGGGTACTACCTGGATTAGCCCAAGGTGTCCTAACTCCAACTCCAGATGAACTGATGCTTCTAGAAAGTGGCCTGGAACTTTCACTGATATACCTCCATTTCAGCCTCAGGCTGGGTAAAGATACGCCAAGGGTCTGCCATTTGAATGGATCTGGGGACCAGACGACCAGGAGACACAGTGCCCAAGACCTGAAATATTGCTGAATCAGAGACCTTGGAGTTTGCCTGGAAGCAGTCTGAGTCCACACATGATACTCCACATCCAAACAGGGACGTCAGCAGTCCCAGGGGTCTCAGTTCCCTCCCATCTTCGGGGCAGGTTGGGTGTGAGTGAGGTGCAGGGAGCAGGGGTAGAACGCAGAGCCGCCAGCCCTCTGGGGGCCCCTTGCTCACTCCCAGTTTCCAAGGGCAGGGCTGTTCCAGGCAGGCTTCCCTCCACAGAAAAACTAGAGTCATTAAAACCAAAACAAAACAAAAAAACAAAACAACTCCTTTTGTTTTCTGGCCCCATGGAATGTCTTGAAGACAAATCCAGAGACAGCGGGCTTCTCCACCCTTTCCTCTGTCTCCTCCCTACTCTTCTGTCCTCTTCTATTCAAAATAAAAACCATGCTGATCTTTCTTTACAGCAACTTTGTCCTCGAGCAATTTGAGAGCATCCAACAAAAACATTTGCTACACTGAAAGCAAGAACCTCAACTCTCTTTCAGGGACCACCCTTTTCCATCACCTTTGCAGGGGACTCTGGGAACATGAGCGGGGGGGAGGGGGGCTGCCCAATGAGCCCACACTGGCATCCACGAGAAAGATGAAAACTTCCGCCAGCCACTATGAGACCATGCACGTTCTTAGATTTGCTCATTTGTACTCACTTGGGGTGCAGGGAAGAGGGAGGGAATTAGAGAGAAAGATGAGGCCACAGTGCTTCAGGGTCCCTCCAATGTCGAACAGCCCACACACGACAAAGATGATGCTCTTCATAGATGCCAGCAGCCGTCTGGCTCCCTGAGGCCTTGGCACAGACCCACAGACTCAACACACAGGGGCCCTGAGGTCCCACAAGGGGACACGTGGCAGGTTTCCACCAATAATTGTGAAATGACCACATGAATGTGGCCTGTAGACTCCAGACCCCAAGAGGAAATGAAATTTACCACTTGAAACTGGACTGCTAAAGCCTTTAAGGGCCCCCATCAACCCCACCCTGTGCCTCCCAGTTTATTTGTGCCCAGAGAGGGGATTCACCCCAAGACCCTCAACCCACCCACACCAGAAAGGGATCTGGCCAGATCCAGGGAACAAAGGTACAACTTTTACCAAAAGGGTGCATTCAGCGGTTTGGGTTTCAGACCCCAAAGAAACCTCAGAAAGTTAATGCTCCCATACACTTACTCCACACCAATTCGCTGTTAATGTAAAGTTCCCCTCCTTTTGGTTTTTCTGCGGGTGAATTTTTTATTCACCCATACATCCTGCCAGCTCCCCCAAGAAAAACCAGCTCCTGAGAGCCAAGCTTTCCAGTACACAGCGCAGTTATAACTGGGGCATCCCAGCCTCACACTCCGACCCTCTGCCCCATTCCGGCTGCGGTGGGGTGCTCCTCAGGGCTGGCCCCTCGTGTGTTGGGGGTTGGTCTGCGGTTGTCGGTCCTGGATTTCGGTGCATTTGTCTCGCAGGAACCAGAACTCGCCTTCCTGTGGGTGAAACGGCCAGGGAAGGGCGCCCCCTCGCGGGAGCGAACTCACCTCAATCCAGCCGGGACTCAAAGCCGGCGCGAACCCACCCGTGCCCTCCAACCCTCCAAGAGGACTCCCGCTGCGCCCCCTAAATCTGGACGTGCTCGAGCCTCGGATCCAACGAGCACCCAACGGAGTCTCTGCTTCCCCAAACCGCACACACCGAGTACGGAATAAAGGGGGCCCCGAAGGAAAGCGTGGCGCCCCCGCCCCGCCCCGCTTCCAGGGACTCCGAAGGCGACCCGCCCTCAGTGGCCCTGCTGGGCCCGGCAATCCTCACGGCCCGGATCCTCGCTCCTAATCCTTAGTCCCTACCTGCCCTCCTACAGAGTGGCATGGCGCGCACCGCCTCCCTCAGGACGCAGCCCTCGCCAAGACCCCGACTTGTAACCACACCTGCCACCCCCGCCATTCTGCTGCCCCCCCACCCCCAAATACCCGCCCAGAGCGCCAAGCAGCGCTGCACCTGTCCCGGGGGAAGCCTCTGGCCCTCGGCGGATTCGGGGCAGGGATGGGGACGAGCACGTCTCCCCCCGCCCCTTCCCCAGCCTAGCCGAAGTAGAACTTGAACATCCTGGGATCCCCCCATTCCACCCCCACCCCCACCGTGCCCAACAGTCGCCCGGGGGGAGGCGGGAAGCGCGCTTGGGCCCCCAAGGCCCCCGGGGCGCGGCGGCGGGCGCACGGAGGGCACTGAGGTGCGGAACCCCTACCTTCCAGCGGCAGTGGCCGGATCCCGCGCCAACTCCAGTCGGCGGCCGCGGGGGAAACTTTCCCCGGGCGGAGAAGCGCACTCGCAACTTGCTAGGCACCGGCTGCCTTCCCGGCTGTGGCGGCGGCGGCGCGTCCGGGGACCGGCTGGCGAGAGGCGGCGGCGGCGCTCGCTCGGGGCTCGGGCTCGGGCTCGGGCTCGGGCGGCCTCGCGCGGCTCCGCGGTGGATCACTAGGCGCTGCGTCCGCGCCGCAGCCTGGAGCCCCCGAGACGCCGGCGGCAGCTGCAGCCGCCCGCCCGCCGGCCCCACCTCCCCGCCACCGCTCCGTCCCTCCCTCCCTCTCCCCCGAGCTCCCTCCCCTCCCCAAACCTCCTCCCCTTCAGTCTCCAGTCGCCGCCGCCGCCGCCGCCGCCGCCGCCGCCGCCGCCGCTGCCTTGGCGGCCGACGTGAAGGCACGTCTCCTCCGGCGAGCTGCCCCACTTGCCCCCTCCCGGGCTTGGTCCAGCATCCAGGCCTCGCTCCGGGGGCCCCTGGGGCCACCCTCTGCCCTTCTCCCCTTCTGTCACCCCTGCCCTCCTCCCCACTCTGCTCACAGGCCCTCGCTTCGTCTGAATTCAGGAGATCCGTAGGGGGAGTGGGGAGCTGGGCGCGCTAGACCGGAGTATTTATTCCAGGGAAACTTCCACGCTGCCCCCCGACCTCCGTGGCCGGACCGCAGGGCTGCGGGGTGGGATGATCCCCCATCCGGACCTCGCTCCTCATCTTCCCGCTGCCCTGGAAGGACCTGTTGAAAGCCAGGGTGATTCACCCTCACTGGGCTGCTTTGGACCGATGCCGTTAATAGAGGAGACTGGAGGGGTTGCAGCAAGAGGTTGGGGACGCGGGGGTGCCCACCCCAGACCAGATGCAAACGACTTGATTGCAAGAGGCCAGACCTGTGTCTCCATCTCAGGGCTTATCTTTTCATCTTTGTACCACTGCCTGAGCCACAGGCCCCCTCCCCAGCCACTGACACATGACTTCACCAAGACATTTAACCTCTGAACCTCTTCTGTGAAGTAGCTACCCACCGCCTGCCCCAGACAAAATGGGCAAGCAAGCAGATCAAAGCAGACAGCCCAAGTGAAAGTGCTCTCTAACCCCCCAGAGGAGAGGGGCTCAGATTGCCCACTCCTTGTCCCTGGGCAACAATTTTTTGAGTCCCAGCTCTGAAGATTCCACACCCAGTGCCTGCCTGCCAGGACATTCAAACACACACAAGTTCTGCAGGAGGCCCCTTTGTCAACTGATTTGCACTAAGGGGTGAGTGACTGATAGGAGTTGAACCTACTCCAGTCTTGGATAGGAATGTTGGTGATGTCAGGCCACAGGGCAGCATTTGCAGGGGCAGGAAGTCTCTGCCTTTCCTTGCCCACATTCCAGGAAAAGGATACATCCTTCTAAGGACTTGGAAGATGTCAGGTCCTTTCAACTCTTTCACTGAGTAAATTGAGGAGGGCCTAATACAGTAGAGGTGTGGCTGGAAGAAAAAAACCTGGATCCACAGTTTTCAACTGGACCCAGAGTGAGCAATCCTTAACCCAAGGGAAGAAAAATCTCTACTAATGCAATTTCTGTAAAACAAGGACAAGGAAAACTTGAAAGGGCTTCAGGCTCCACATTCACCCCTTCAGCTGCCAAAACAGTGTTGGGGGAGAGGCTGACCATTTGCCCTGAGAAACCTCACAGGCTCTTCGTTTCTGGAATGCTGTTGGGAGAGGCCGTCTGTGTGCGCCTCCTTGGCTGCAAGGCACCACACAAATTTAAAGAGGAAAAAAGCGTGAACCTACCATGAGGGTGCTGGGGCCCAGGAGGTGGAGGCCAGGGGCAGCGGGAGGGATGGATGGAGTTTCTGGGGATCCACAGGATGGGCAGAAGCAGGCGGGAGGAAGTGGGAGAAAGGAGCACAGGGAGGTGAGGACAGGGCAGGCCATTTGGACAGTCAGACACCCAGCTGGGAGGAGAGCTCTAGTTCCAAGTCAGAGTTTCCCAGACCTCAGCAGTTCTCTGCCTCCGTTGAGAATCTGGCCCTATCTGCACACCAGGTAGAACCATTTGCTTAATCGCTTCCTTTAAATCAACTCTTGGGTTTTTTATTTGCTTGTTTTATTTTTTTTTAAGTAAATGTGCGTGTTTTACAAAGAAATGTTACAGCATTACCATAGATGGAAAATGGGCATCACGTTACTATAAATAGAAGGTAACCATAAAAATGAATACAATGCAAATAAAACGGTGTTATTAAATTCTAGCAATATATATTTAACCACAGTAAAAAAAAAAAAAAAAAAACTCCAACACAATACTGCTGCTTAGGGAAGGTGTGAAGCCAGAGGCCCACTGTCTCTGGAAAAGGGAGATTAACAAGGATAGAAAGGTGTTAAGGACACAGCAACAATAAACCAATAAACCTCCTTCCCAGGAGGTCTGTCAGGGTACTGAAGACCCCTTATATCTCCTTCACTATCTCTACTGCCCCACAATCAGGAAACACAATTCTGAATATATTAGCTAAGAAGTACTTTCTGGCCAAAGTCAGGAACCTTAAGAGTTTAGTCCTGCATGAGAGAAGGTGATTTGGGTTACAGAGAGCCGGCCTTCCTCCTGCTCACAGGATGGTCTTGGGGAGGTCCTGCCTTGTCTGGCCTCAGTGTGGCCACCTGCACCACAAGGGCCCAGGGCAAATGGCTTCTAGAATCCTTTTTGGTATCCTTTGATAAAAGCAAGAAAGGAACTAAATTTGTGGCTTGTTGGGAAACAGAGAGGGAGAAGGCTTTACTGAGGAGAGAGGCCGGAAAAGGGAGAAAATGTTGGGAGTGGGCAGGGCTGAGGGTCAGCAGTCCCCAGGAGGGAGTGAAGGTGGTGTTAAGACCACTGCTGACCAATTGGCGTCTAGGTGGTCACGAACCCAGAAGTGGCCTGGCCCAGAAGGTTCTAGATTCCCCATTTGCCCACCCTGGAAGGAATCTTGTGGAGAATTCACTGTAATCCAACCCCTTCATCTTACAGATGGGGAAATTGAGGAAGAACCACAGACTATCGTCTCCTCCTCGTGGTCAGAGAGCTGCATTGAACCAGGCCTCCTGACTCCGAGGCCAGGGCCCTTTCTACTCCCCTGTGTTTGGGGGTCTAGTAGAAATAGTTCTTCTGAAAATATTCACCTCTTCTCCAAGGGGGCTCTTAGACTTCATTTTTCTCCGTCATCTGGGGAAAAAAAAATGTTGAATTGGCGTGAAAGCCCCAAACTCACCTGAGTGTGGCCAGGTGGGCAACCCAGGTATTGTGCTCCAGCCACTGGCACAGGACACCTGGGGTGAGCGGCCACACATTGGTACCTTGGGGGCACTAATGCAGAGCAAAGAGCTCCAAACCACGGGTCCACAGACCGAAGTTCCAGGCCTGGCCATCTTGACAATTCTCTTCCCTCTCCAGGCCTCAGTGTTCCCATCAGTAAAATGAGTGAGATGTTTGGGCGGGATCAGTGGGTTTCAAGTCAGGCTGGCAGTTCCCACTCCTAGGTACCTAACGATCGTGGAAGAGGGAGGGAAACTTCCCTCCCAGCTTTAGCCAGAAGCAGGTTCCCTTTTCATCTGTTTTGTACGCTGGTGTCTCACGTAAGATTTTAAGGAGAAAGTGTCCTTCACTTAAAAAGAATTCGAAATCACTAGATTTGCTTCTAACATTTATAAATTTATGGCTAATCAGACTGTAAGCCTCTCAAGTACTGGGGCCCTGCCTTGTCCATCTCCAGGGCCTCTGCACCTGGCAGAGCCAGCGCTCAGGGGATGTTGGGTGCCACTTCCTAACTGTGCCACCTTGAACTGTCCACTTAAAAACTCTCTGAGCCTCAGAGAATTGATGCATTTCTAGATGGGAATTGTAAACGCACCTCTGGCATGGGGTGGCTGTGAGAGTCTCATGGAAAGCCCCTGGCATATAATAAATGTTCAGTCAAGGTGAGCCTAATGTGTGAACGGATGGCTGGATGAATGCTGGCCGGGCTGGATCCTTTCCCCAGGAGGCATCTTGACCTTCCAACCTAGCTTTTGCAAGGCAGCCTGCGTTTTAAATATTTAATCACTGCCTCCCTGATTTTTTTATGAATTGTCTCTTTTTATATGTAATTTGCAATCATTTCTCCCAAAATGACAGTTCATTAAACGTACAACTGAGTGTGATTGAATTCGTTTATCTTTGCCATGATTGTCATAGAAATAAATTTGCAAATCCCAGGAACATCCTTTGGAGCTTTGATGAATATAGTTTTGACCCTCCCAGACCTGGACCAGTTACAGAGTCCCCCTCTTTCTCTCCTTTTCTCCCTCCAGCAAGCTACCTACAGACACTGGCCAGCCCCTCTGAGGTTTTCAGCACCAGACCCGAGGGCCTGTCTGCCAAGGTCCTCCTCCATCCCCAGGAATGCTGCTGGCTGGGAGCTGGAAGAAAGGGAAGGCCCATGTGCTCCCTCCCCCCAGCCCTCTGCAGGAAAAGAGGTGGATTCTGGATGGTTGCACTGGGAGGGGCCCAGGGTCAAGCTTCCTCTGGGTGCTTTGTAGCCCAGCTTTCCAGAAAGCAGCTCCCTGGAATAGATCCTGCCAGATAAGGATACTTCTGAACCTTCATCATCACCTTCATTTTCTTTATTAACTGATAGTAAGTAATGCAATGCTAGCAACTACCATTCATGGAGTGCTCACTTGGGTAGAAGCTCAGGTTATAAGGTTGGATAAACCCAGGTTCAAAGCCTGGCTCTTTTGTTTACCAGCTGTGTGGCTTTGGGCAAGTTACTTTCCCTCTCTGTGCTTTAGACTCCTAATCTTTAACAGGAGGAATGTGTACTATATGCCAGGCACTGTGATAATGCTGTTAAAGCACCAGCTCTCTAAGCCTCCAAACAACTCCATTAGGTAGGGATGGCTAGGAAGCCTGTTTTACAGAGAGGGAAACTCAGAGACCTCCCGTAAGTTGTCCAGCAAAAAAAGAACAGGGATTCAAACCTTTCCCTTTTCATTACCTTTGGAACCCTATGCTCATAAGACAGGGAGAGAGTGCTAGGCAGGAAAGAGGTCAGGAGAAGACCTGAGACCAACCTGGCATTGAACTTTCTGGCTGTGTGACCTTGGCCAAGTGGCCTAACTTCTCTCAACCTCCCTCTTCTTTTGTAAAGGGAGATGATAGCATCTACCCCACAGGGCAGTTGTAAACATTGAAGGAGGTGATATCTGCAAAGGGGCTTTGAAAACCAGAAAGCAAGTAACAAATCTAAGTTCTGGGTTTTTAAATCATCTTTATCATCCATGTTTAGAACTCAGGGTCCCCCCGGTACAATTCAGTCATCCAATAAATATTCGTGAAGCTGCAACTGTGGATCAGGAACCGGCTCCATACCTGGACATCCAAACCTGAGTAGTAACAGAGAATGTGTACGGTCCCTACCTTCCCTTGATGACTGAACAATCAACACAATCAGAAAATTTTTAAATTTAAGACTCATCTTGTGCAATAGCCCTCTTAGTTTATAGATGAAAACACTGACGTTAAGTCCAGGGTGGGCAGGGGCCACTTACCTAAGATCTGCCAGCAAGTTGACTTCAGGGCTTAGGGGAATTTGGGTCCTGCTTCCAAATGGGTATTCTTTTTTTTTTTTGCATTATGCGGGCCTCTCACTGTTGTGGCCCCTCCCGTTGTGGAGCACAGGCTCCAGATGCGCAGGCTCAGCGGCCATGGCTCACGGGCCCAGCTGCTCCGCGGCATGTGGGATCTTCCCGGACCGGGGCATGAACCCGTGTCCCCTGCATCGGCAGGCGGACCCTCAACCACTGCGCCACCAGGGAAGCCCTGGGTATTCTTTTGAACAAACCACCTGCCTCATTTTCTGCTCTCAGACAGAGTGGATACTGTCTCCCCTCTATGAACTATTAGTCCCCACACCTTTGCTCCCTAAACTAAGAGCCTATGTCCACCCTTTCTACTCTGATGCAAGCAACTCCCGAAGAAGGACTTGGCAATGCACTTGATTGGTCAATCGGGGGCCTCAGGCAACATCCAGGAATTGCCCTAGACCTGGGTCTTTGGCCAAGGGCTCTTCCGCGCATGGGCAGTAGACACCTCATCTGGGACATTTAAGCCAGCAGGGAAGTCATGGGGGTTACGATCAGTTTTTCTTGCAGTGTCAGCATGTTGCAGCTCTTGGACTCCAGGCCAGGGTAGACCTGGGCTGTGACTTAACTTCCCTGAAGATCAGTTTCCTCCTCTGCAAAATGAAGATAGTAAGTACCTCTTGGGGTTTCGGAAGGTTCATTGAAATAGCACACGTAAAGTGCTTCCAGCAGGCACAGGCTAAGTACTCAAGACTGTTCTACCTATTTTCCTTGCAGACCAAGTCTCACTGATGCACGAAGCATTGCGAGCCTACTGTGTGCTTAGAGGGAGGCTAAGCTGCAAAGGCCACAGCCAAGAACGTTATCGAGCTCTTACTAAACCCCAGGCACCTCACTAAACACTGTACCTCCATTCATTCCTCTCAAAAATCCTATGAGGAAGAGTCTATGATTGTCCCCCTTTTACAGAGGCTTCGAAAACTGAGGCTCAGAGAGGTTATGTTGCCTGTCCTCGATGCCCTAGCTTGTCAGTGGCACAGCTGGAATTTGAACCCAGGCAGTCAGTCATATTCCAGAGCCCAATTTCTATATCCTGACTCACTGCTTCATACCCACGGTCTCTCTGTTTTTCCCAATAACGCTGTGGTTATTAGTGTTGTCCCCATTTTACAGATGAGCAAAATGAGGTTCAGGGAGGTGGAGTAACTCACCGAGCAAGGCAGCAGCAGAACTAGAAAGAACCCTAGATGTTCTGACTGCGATGGCCTTGACTTTTGTGACGCAGGGCAGGTGACTGGCCTATGAGTTCCCTCTAGCCTGGAAGAGCTGCCTCCTTTGAAGCTAAGTGACCTCACAGGAGTCATATGGGGCTCTCAGGCCACTGGGGTGTGTGCTAGGCGTAGTGACAAGAAGGCGAGGCCACCTCGTGGTCATCGATTCTGATGTCCATTCCGTGCCCTGGGGTGCCAGTCAGCTACAGAGAGCTGGGCTGAGAAACCTGGCTCCCTGCCGGGCCACCCTGAAGTTCAAGGACAGATCTGCACCTGGCTGTCACAGTGACAGGATTTGTGAGCTTACGGGACCTCAGAGATGGAAGGAACCAGGATGGTTGGCTAGCCCTCTGCTTGAGTGTGTTTGTGACACGTCTGTGCTTACGATGTGTGTACACGGGTAAATGTAATGTCTGTGTGTGTGTGTGATGGTACATGTCTGTGCTTGTGTAAATATGTGTGTGTTGGCACACGTCCACACGGCTTCATGGCATCTTTTTTGTTTTTCAGAGTGAGGCTGATTCACTTAACCAAATTAATGTTCACACGGTGACTGACTCATCTAATGGGAACAGCTAGTTCATGTACCAATAAATGAACTGACCCTCAAGACCCCTCCACCAACAAAATACGAAGTGGATCTCATTCCTGAGTTAACAAGTATTGGGCAATGGTCAGCTTTTTTCTGACTTTTTCTTGTTTTTCACAGTGGTGTCTGCCTGCCTCCGTCTAGCATTCTGACAAAAGAGGAAGTGTGAGAGCTTGCGAAGGAAGACAGGGAATAAAAACGCCCAGAAGAGAGGAAGAGGGGAGTATTTCACGGTTTATCAAAAGTGATTTTACTCAACTGACTTTCTGCGCAGATGAGGAACCTCACAGATCTCAGGGGGTCGAAGGCAGCCAAGTTCATCCACTGATTTTCAGCATAACTGGGGTCAAGCCCCACTGGTCCAGCTTCTCTCCTTCTGGTTTTTCTTCTTCCCAGGATTTTCTCTTTCTCTGCTACTGCCTGCCAGATCCCTTACTTTTTATTCCAAATATGTAAACCTCAATAAACCTAGAGACAGGCTCATGCCTGATTTATCACCAGTTACAGAGGAGCCCGAGCCAATTATAAGGTGGATAAAAGGCCCCATGTGCGGTTAGTAAAAAGGCTTCCGCAGCGTGAACAGCTGAACTCCATAAAGCGCCCCCAGAATGTTTGCATAGTGGCTGCATTTTTTAAGAGGCTGAGCTTTGCGACAAGACCCTGGGTCCACTCAGACCATCGCACTGCGGTGGACCGCAACGGCTCACCACTGGGTGTACGGAACCAGCCGCTTGTCCGCTGTCTAGTTCACAGCACCTGGCACCTTGTAAGGGTTCGATAAATATCTAGTGAAGGAAGGCATGAATCAAATAATCAATAAACATTAGTTTTAGCAAAACAGAATTAGAAGATTAATTCCTCTAAAGGGAAAATAAAACCAAATACATATTCTTTCTGGCCAAAAAGATTTTGTTCTCCTGATTATCTGTGCCTCGGAGTCTCCTGGATTCAGAGACACCATGCTGCATTCTGAGGCAGGATCCTTTAACTCAGAGGTTTCCTTCATCCAGTCAATGTTTTAGAGTCCTGTGCATGGGCCGACTATGCCCGGTAAATGCTGGGCCTATAATGGTGGATCCGACAGACGTGGTCCCTGCTTCTGTGATGCTCACAGGTCGTGGGGAAAGCTGTCTACTTTGGGATTGACTGAACACGAGGCTGCCTGACGAATGCAGAAGCGGTCCCAGTCCCACCTCATGTTCCACGGCAGGGAAAGACCCCAACCCCCCAGTTATGGGAATAGTGGGTGAACCCCTCTGCCTCTCCTACGAGGCTAAGCTAAGTGTCAGCACTTTATCAATAGAGAGAAAAACCCACTGTACAATTCTTACTCCACTTTCTAGAGCCCGGAACCGCTACCACCTAAAACAAACTAACAAGAACCGAAGGGAGCAATTAAACCCAACGGGGCTCCACGGAGCCCTGAACACGCACAACGCCTGGAGGCAGCAGGAGGTGCGGGCGTGGGGTTTGATCACACTGGACATCAGTAGATCAAGGTTCCGGCTGGAGCTTTGCCGGTAACATGCTGGTGGCCTGGACAAGGCCCTGCTCTTTCTGAGTTGTCCAGGTTGGATGAGATGAGCCGTGCGTCCCTTCCAGCTCAGACCTTCTGCATATGTACAAATACCTCTATTTCTCTGCCCTCTCCACCCCTCTACCTCTCGTCCCCCTACTCAGGATCCTGCTTATGCCTGGATTGTCCTGTGTCATTCTCCTAGCGTGCTGTCACTCTCAAAAGCAAGTTTCCTAGGGAACCACTGGCCATGTTGAACCCAAAAGACTCAGCCAACCCCAGGTCTGGGAGGGAACCCCAGCCTTCACTGCTGCGCTCAGAAGTCAAAGGGCAAAGATGCCAGTGCTGGTGGTCCAGGGGCACAGGGAGCACCTGAGCTCGGGGTTTAGGTATCCCCCGGCCTCTGCACGCCTGGCCATCCTGTGGCTTGCCAGAGACTGAGATCCAGGCCCTTCCTCTCTGTCATCCACAGGGGGGTTCACTCCTACCGGGTGTTTTCCCACAGAACACCCCCACCCCAACGCAGACCTCTGAGAACCAGAGTAGAAGACTGATCAAAGGGCAGCCCTGCCTGTCCTCGCTGCTTCTCAGAGTAAAAGTTGGAGTTCTGATAATGACATGCCAAACCCAGCCTGCTCTGGCCCACTCACTGCTTTGTATTGTCTCCTTCCACCTTCTCCTTGGTCTATCCCGCCCCAGCCCTACGGGCTCCAACAGCAGCACGCCAGCCATATTCCCACCTCAGGGCCTTTGCACTGGCTGTGCCCTCTGCCTGGAAAGGGGGCACCACTAAGCACAAATGCCTCTGTCCCTCTCAGCTTCATCATTGGCTCTGGTGCTCCTGGCAGAGGGAGGCAACCCTCCGGGGGCCTCTTTCCCCCACCTGGGCTCAAGTCCCCAGTACAGTGAATGAAAGGACAGAAAAGACGGGACAGGTGAGCTTGCTTGGTCTGTTGGGGAGGAGGTGGGCGGAGAGTCCATTTGTGAGAGGGGCCTAGACAGAAACGGGACTTGCTTTTATATTTTATCTTATTTTATTTTCTTTTATTATTTTCTTTTATTATTTTATTCACACGGCACGTGGGATCCTAGTTCACTGACCAGGGATCGAACCCGCGGCCCCTGCAGTAGAAGCTTGGAGTCCTAACCACTGGACCACCAGGGAAGTCCCAGAAACGGGATTTATTTTGTCTTCTTACACCTGTCTTTTCTTCTCAGATTTCTCTAGTTCAGCCCGTATTTACCCAGGCCCAGGAGAGGCACTGGGGACACTGAAAAGCACGGATAGTAAGTTGGGCAGGCAGGCACGTGTTCATTCAGTGCCCACTGTAGACAAGGCGCCATGCTAGAAGTCACGCCAGAGGGCAACTTGGTAAAGCAATCGGGACAGCCAGCAATGATCGAGACCTGCTGTCAGCTCTACTCCAAGCTGTGTGTGTGTCAGGTGGCTTAATCCTCATGGCAGCAATTATCAGCTATTCCTACCATGACACCCCCACCTCACAGAGGCTGTGGCTTCGAAGAGAGGGTCAGTTATCCAAGGGACGGTGTGAGCCTAACCCTGACTGCCCTCTTTCTGTGACCTTTTAAAGGTCATGAACATCTTTGAGAACGTTGAGAATGCTGAAGACCCCTCCCCAGAAAAATATACATACACGGAATTGTTATGGACTGAACGTGTACCCCCACATTTATATGTTGAAGTCCTACGTCCCGATGGGATGGTATTTGGAAGTAGGGTCTTTGGGAGGTTATTAGGCTTATTAGGTAGAACCCCATGATGGGATCAGTGCCCTTATAAGAAAGGGAAGAGACACCAGAGCTTCCTTTCTCCACCATATGAGGATACAGCAAACAAGTGGCCGTCTACAATCCAGAAGGAGGGTCGTCACCAGACACTGAGTCTGCTGGCACCTTGATCTTAAACTTCCCAGCCTCCAGAACTGTGAAAAATAAATGTTTGTTGTTCAAGCCACCCAACCTATGGTGCTTTGTTATGGAGCAGATGAAATAATTTTGCATACAATTTCAGGGGCCTTAGAAAGCCTTGGTGATCCAAAGACGTCAAAGGCCGTTTAGATCTGAGCTTCCCGGGCAGCCAAGGCCAGAAGGAGATACTGGGTTCTATAGCTCTCATTTATCTTCGGAGGAAAAAAAGGCACATTAAGTTCTTTGAAAGAGAAAAATCTCTTTCCTGGCACCATCATCTGGGAGGAATTTCTCTCTTGGCGGCAAAACAGTAGCTCTTCTTTTTCCACTAAGCAGAAGCTAGCTGCAGGTTGCCTGGGAATCCCAACCTGCGAAGATGGCAACACCTCGAAATGTAAAACACTTCCTGCTTCCTTTCTCTGACAATAGACTGTAACCCTCCCTGAGTGTAAACACAGCTCCCAGTTTGGAGGCAGGTTGCTAAACATATGCACGGGACATATGGAGGACCCGGCGAGTGCAGCCGCCCCCAGGAAATACTTCAGCAGCCAACCTGCTGCACCGCCGCCGCCGCTATTCCCTGTGGTCCCCACTGAACAGCCAGGCCCGTCGCATCTGGCCCTGGGGACACACTGATGGGACACTGGCTGTTCTTCTGGGGAGGCAAGGCCCACAGTCCTGATGACCTTTCCTGGAGCAGACTGGGCTTCTCCCGGTCCCTCATGGTAGGGCCTCCGATCCTGTGTGGGGCGGGGCTGGGCGCCCTCTGCCAATCTGATCATTTTTCAGCCTCTATCGTTCCACTCCCTTTCCTGCTCATCTCTCTTATTTCTGACTCTTTCTCATTTTGGGTCATTCTCATTTTTTTCTGTGTCTTTTTCTTTCCTCTGCTAGTCTCTCACGCCTACCTTCTCTGTGTTACCTTGTTGATTCTGATTCTCTGCCCCATGTTTCCTCTGTCTTCCTTTCCTCTGTATCTAGTGCTTCCTCTGGCTCTGTCTCACCTTCTCTTCTTTCTTTCATTCTCTGTCTCTTATTAGCTTTTCCCCTTTGTCTCTCCATCCATCTCTGTGTGTCTCTCAGTCTCCATGTCCTTGTGTTTCTTTCTGTCTTCCGTCGGTACTTTTTTTCTCTATGTAGGAATCTGCCTCGCTCCTTTCTCTCTGTGCTTTCTGCACCTAATAATCTCTCTCTTCCTCCCTCCCTCCTTCTCTCGGTGGTGGGCTCTCTGCCTCTCTGCCTCTCCTTTCCCAGTGTCAATCAATCTCTGTCTCCTTACCCCTCACTCTTTCTTTCTTGTTCTCAGGGAAGGGGGCTGGGACCCAGAGAACCCTGCACCGTATGAAGCACAAGGACGGTTAATCAGCTCAGAGCCCTGAATCTGTGCCTTACGGATCCCCCCCTTTCCCACAGCCATTTCACCCCCTGGTCTTTGGGATACCCCTTCATTTCCTCCTGTACCTGACACACACACAGTGACCCTGGAGTCCAGCCTGCCCCGCAGGCCTCTCCATGGGCCTGGCTCCATTCCACTCCTGGCTCTGGTGCCTGGTTGCCATGGTTACCCCGGCTTTCCTCAGAGGCCACAGGGGATGCTGGTGCTGGTGGCTTGGACCAGAAACACCCCCCTGGCTCCCGTGCCTCCCCCACAACAGGCCTTTCTCCTCCTGTCCAAGGGATTCCAGCCTGGGGAACCTCCCATAATTCTCTAGGAGGCCATACTTGTCTCAAAAGGACACTGCTGACAGTTTGTTTGAAAAGAGACATTAGGCCCATAGCTAGCTCATCTCAGCTGAGCTCATGACCAGGATACCATTAGCCAAATGTGGGTCAGACCAAGATCAAAGCTGGGGAATCCTTACTAACACTCACTCATCCAGCCATTCAATTATTCAAACATTTGCAGATAGAGGGATGGATAAAGACAGGTCCCTGCCTTTGAGAAAACCCTGCAGCTAATAGGGACATAGGGCCCTGGAAACACCAACCTCCTTGAGTCTAGCTCATCAAAAAGGTCCCCAGAGGAAACTGTAATGGCTGGGCCTTAGAAGGTGAATACGGGTAGGAGAAAGAGGGTGAGTGGGATTTGAGGCAAATGACACAGCCTGTGCAAAGGCACTGGGGTGTGTAGAATGTGATCATGGGACAGTAAGCTCCATGAGGACTGCAGCCTTAATGCCTAATTCAGTGCCTGACATAGTAGATGCTAAACAAATGCTTAGTGAGTGAATGAATGAATGAGCTGCCAGAGACTCAGTAGAGTCTGAACACATAAGGAGCATGGAGGAGGTCGAGGAGGAGCAGCTGGAAATATATGCTCAGCAGGATTCATCGACGCCCCGTCCATCCATGCTAGAGTGGGGACTTCATGCCTTAGCCACCTAGAGTTCTTGTTTGCTTGTTCATTCATTTGTTCATTTGCTTTTTAAAGAACCATCACTCTGGCAGCTGTTTTGAAGATTAATGGAAGGTGAGACTTGTAGATTTGACCTGCTCAGAACCGAACTCTCGATCTTTCCCACCGACCCCGCCCCCCTTCCGCCCAGACCTGCAGGAAGCAGGAAGCGCCATGGTTTTCTCTACCCCGTTGTTGGTGACACCATCCTTCCAGCTGCTCAGGCCAAAATCCCTGGCGTCATCCTTGACTCAGCTCCTTCTCTCCCCCCCACATCTGGTCTGTCAGGAAATCCTGTCAGCTGCACTTTCAAAAAGTGGCTGGACTCCATCCACTTCTCCCCACCTCCACCGCCACCATGCTCACCCAAGACACCATCGTCTCTTGCCTGGGTTGTTGCAATACCCACGAACTTTCTGTTTCCCCCTCCCCTCTTCTCCCTGCACCCCCTCAAGTCTCTTCTTGCACAGCAGCCAGAGTGATTCTATTAAAATGTAAGTATGATTATGTCACTCTTCAGCTCAGAACTCTGCTACGGCTCCATTCAATGCTGAATAAAAACCAAAGTCTGTGCAATGGCCTAAGGGCCCTACAAGATCCATCCTTCATCCCTTCTCCTCTTCTGCAACACTGCATCCCTCACTCACTACTTTCTGGCCGCCTTACTTTTCTTCAAACACTTCAAGCAAGTGCTTGCCTCAGGGCCTTTGCACTGGCTGTTCCCTCTGCCTGTGTGCTGTTCCCCCAGACACCCTCACTGTCTTCACACCCACGTCCTTCACGTGTTCGTTCAAAAGTCATCTTCTCAATGAGGCCTATTTGATCATGGTGTTAGTTTCCTAGGGGGCTGAGTAACAAAGTGATACAACCTGGGGAGCTTAAATCACAGAAATGTATTGCCTCACAGTCCTGAAGGCTAGAAGTCTAAAATCAAGGGGTTGGCAGGTTGGTTGTTTGCGAGGGCCATGAAGGAGAATCGGTTCCATGCTCTCATCTAGTTGGGGTTGTTTGCTGGCAATCTTTGATATTCCTGGGCTTGTAGATCTCTGCCTCCATCTTCACATGGTGTTCTCCTTATATGCAGGTCTGTGTCCAAATTCCCTCTTTTTATAAGGACCTAGTAGGAGCCCACTCTACCCAGCCTGACTTCACCAAATTTAAAATTGCAGCCCTGCCTCTGATCTCCCTCATCCGGAGGTCACCGTCCCACCTGCTGGTTAACTTACTTGTTTGTTAGGATCATTGCTTCTCCCCCTGCAAGAATATAAGCTCCACGAGGGCAGGACTTGTTTGTTTTGTTCACTGAAATAGCCCAAATGCCTAGACCAGTGCCTGACACATTGCGGGAACTCAGTGAGCTTTGTTGGATGAAGGTGGACAGGCAGGAACGTGAGAGACCACTTAGGAGCTGTTGTGGTTCCCAGGCTTTTGTAGCCCAAACAAAGTCCACACAGAAGGGATGACAAGCAGGGGACAAATTGAGAGGATATGATGGAGTTAAAATGCACAAGAGTATGTGGCTCTTAGATGATCAAAAAAGGCGGATGGAGGTACAGATAGAAGACATTCCAAAATTTCCTAATCTCTTTCTAGCTACTAAGTGTCTTGTGGCAGACACTGCTGGTTAACTCCCCCAAATCCTGCCCAGCCCCCAGCTTAACACCATAGGGGGAAGGTCAAGAGAGAGAGACGCTAGCAGCTCTGACGTTGCTATGATATTAACTCAACACCAGCCATCCCTCCTCTCAGAACTCTTCCTGAATCCCATTTATATCTGTGGGGCTCCTGGGTTTCAGTATACAACATCACAGAGCTGCTTTGCTACCCGAGACAAATTCAATGTGTCTCAGATGTGACCAGGGTTCTCTTCCATCACTAGGGTGCTACATCCTAGTGTAGTATGCAAATAATATAAAGCCCAACTCAAAGTAGCCGAAAGAGTAAGGACATTCCATTTTCTCATATAAATAGAAGTCTAGAACTAGAATACATAATTTATGCTCAGTGATGACATCAAAGACCCAGGTTTCCTCCATTTTTCTGCTCAGCCATCCTTGATTACCTCATGGTGCAAAATGGCTGCAGCAGCTCCAGGTCCAACATGCTCAAATGACAATGTCTACAGATCTGAAGAGAGTGGGCCCCTTCCTCCTGCTGTTCCTTTTTGAGAGAGGGAGAAAAACCTTCCAGAAGCACCTGACCTGACTTCCTATTGCATCCCATTGGCCAGAATTGCACATATGTCCTTGCTCCATGCCTGGTGTCTTAGTTTGCTAGGGCTGCCATAATAAAGTACCACAAACTGGGTGACTTAACAGAAATATGTTTTCTCACAATTCTGGAGGCTATAAGTCCAAGATCAAAGTGCTGGCACGGTTTCTTCTGAGGCCTCTCTCCTAGGCTTGTAGATGCCCGTCTTCTCCCTGTGTCCTTACATGGTCTTCCCTCTGTGCGTGTCTGTGTCCTAATCTCCTCTTCTTACAAGGACACAAGTCATATTGGATTAGGACCCAGCCTAGTGACCTAATTTTACCTTAATTACCTCTTTAAAGACTAAACACAGTCTCATTCTGAGGCACTGGTTAGGTTAGGGTCCCAATATGAATGTGGAAAGGACACACTACAGCTCAGAACACCTGGTAGTAGCTCAATAAACATGAGTTATTGGTATTTATATTTGCATTTGTATTCACACTTGTGTGGGTTTTTTTTTATTATTATTGTATTCTCTGTCTCTGTAATAGAAAGTGAAGGCTGCTCTGACTGAATTGTTTAAACCAGATTAAAAGATCATATAAGAAATATTATTTTGCAAACAAAAATGCTAACCCAGGAAGGAGTTACTGCTAGTAGGATTCAGGGATAGTATCCTCCAGAGAACGGGGAATGTGCTCTTCGCCCCTGGCTCCTGCCTGATTTGCTAGGTAAAGCCTGGAGGCCTACCTGATGGTGGTATCCTGTTGTCCCTGGCCTTCTGTCTTGCCTGGAGTGGTCACAGCTGAGTGGGGTCACTTGGCAGCAGGGAAATCAGCAGTTCCTGGGGAGGGGTGTGGGAGAGGCTGGTGGGATGGACCACTTTTGGGGCAGGGCATCAGGCATGGCAGCTGACGGCTGATGGGTGGAACACACCAGAGCAGATTTGGCCTTCTGGGGGCAGACTATGTCCCTACTCTGAGCTTCTTTTCAGCTATTCCCAGAGGATTCCTTCTCACCCTGATTGGTTTCCGGGAGGGAGAAGGTAAAGAGTGGAGGAGGAGGTACAGCCAGGATGAACAGAGGGCCAGAGGTGCTTTCGTGGCTGTGTCCCTCAAGGCCGAATGTTTTCATTTGATCATCCATCATCCACTCATCCATTCAGCAAATATGTATCAAGTGCCTTTAGGCTGGGCAGGCGCTGTTCTGGGTTCCAGGGATATGGTGGTGAACAAAACAAGTTCCTGGCTGCATGGAACTTACAATCTAGGGAGGGAGACAGACAATGAATAAACCAGCCAGTATTTATAGAATGTCCTGTCAGGTACCATGATGAAAAAAGAAGGGTAAAGGGGTGGAAAATGAGAGAGTGTGGTGTTTAAAATGGGTCCAGGAGGGCCTTCTGAGAGATGACACTTGGGTGGATACCTGCATGCAGCGGGGAGAGAGCTGTATGCACGGGAACGGGACTCCAGACTGAGACGACAGTGCCTGTAGGAGACCCAGGAGAAGAATGCGCTTGGCGTGTCTGAGAAGCAGCCGGAAGCCAGTGTGCCAGAGGGGGTGAGCGAGGATCCTGCAGGCCCTCAGAGGCCGTGGAGAGACTTGGACTTTCACTTCGAGTAGGAAGGGAAACCACTGACACGTGTGAGTAATGGGAAGACGTGGTGTGATGTGCTGTGGGCAGAACAGGAGGGCTCATACCACACAGTGCTAGCAAGGACAAGGTGCCGTACTTCTCCAGAAGTCTTTATACACTTCATAGAAGTGTTGTATGAGATTTTTAAATTAGGACTGTTGCTATCCCATTTTACAGAAGAAGAAACTGAGGCTTTGGGTGGGAACTCACTTGCCCGAGTTCAACCACTAGCAAGTGGTGGAGCCGGGCTCTTACCAGAGCCTGGGCTCAGCATCCCTGTGGATTGGAGATCCACAGACCCGCATCCCAGCCTTGGTCCTGACGCTTATTAGCTGTGACCCTGGATGACTGAATTCCCGTGGTTCCATTTCTGCCTCTATAAAATGGAAGCATGGCAGATGGGCTCAGAGTCGGCGTCCGTAATCCTGCCGCCTGGTGTTCATGGCCTTGTGTAATCCTCTCCACGGAGTAAATTGCTTCTAACCAATAGACTACAGCAGTGTTGAGGGATGCTACAACCCTGATTCAGTGAGAAAAGACCATGAGTTCCATCTTCCTAGGAGACTCTCTACTGCTTTCTGGGCTTGCAGACTTTGATGAAGAGAGAGGCCCATGTGTAAGGAGCTAAGGGCAGCCTCTGGCCACAGCCCACAGAGAGCTGAATTTTGCTAACAACCACTGAGTGAGCTGGGAAGTGGACCCTTTCACGGTCAAGCATTCAGATGAGACTGAGACCATGGCAGAGGGCTCTACTGCAGCCTGGGAGAGACCCTGAAGCAGAGGGTTCAGCTAAGTCCTGCCCAGCTTCCTGACCCACAGAAACTGTGAGACAGTAAATGTGTCTTACCTTAAGCTGCTGAGATTTGGGGTAATTTATATTACCCAGCAATAGATCATTGAAACAGGGGATAATACTTGTGGGAACCACTGATAGGTGTTTTGGAGGATCAAGCACAATGTTTCGTATAAGGTATGTAGCCTCGAGCCTGGCACAAAGTGAGTTCTCAATAAACAGCAGTAGCTGTTTTCACTTTAATAATTAAGTCCTCCCAGAGGGCAAAGGAGAAACCTGTACTCCCTGGACTTCAAGCATGAACAACACACGGGTTTGCTAAGATCTAGGTCTAGAAAGGCCAGGCTTGGCCCTCCTGCTCCGAGGACAGGGGCACCCCTGGCCGATTTCCCCACTCTGGGGCCTCCCAGTCATGCTGACGTCCATGACATGGCAGATCCCACACTGGGTCCTGGACTGGTTTGCACCCACAGTGACCCCAGGAGTTGTGCTCCTGCTCCCGCCTTCCCACTTCCAGAAGCCCACCCTTCTTGGGGAAAGGACCTCCCCCCCAATCCCAGAGAGGAAGGGGTTGGGGTGTGGGAGGAGGGCACAGCCCAGCCAGAGGCTCAGAAGTGGGCTCAGCCTGGCCTCTCTTTTGGGGGCTAGCTCCTACCCATCAGAGGCAGTAAGCAGGCCTTGGGGCACCCGGCCTTGGCTCCAGCATCCCGTCCTTGCCAGAGCTGTCGTGGTGTCGTTCTCCACATGGGCCATACGCCCCACTGCATGCACACAAGGCAGCAGCCTCCAGCCATGAGTCATCGGCTCCAGCAAGGCCTTACGACCATGACCATTTCTCTTGAAGAGATCAGGAGCCAGCTGTTTTTCCACTGTCTCAGAAGCAGAAGCAGGACACACCATATCCAGGCACCTGGTCCATCCTCTGGTCTCCCTCACCACATATCCTGGCACGTAAGGAGGTCTTGGGACCCCTCTCGTTTTGTCTCTCTCTCTGGGTAATGTTGTCTGTCCTCTTTCCCTCTCTCTCTCTCTCCCTCTCTCTCCCTCTCCCCACTCTGCCACCATATTGCTTTCATCACTTTCCCTCTGCCCACCTTGCTTCAGGGAGGCCCCCTCCAGACACCTCCCACTCCCTGAGGCCACCTTGCACTTTCCTGCCTGTGTGTCTCCTGAGCCAGCGGAGCCCACCCCTTGTCCCACTGCCATGTCCACACAGTCAAGTCCTGGCTCAAGGGCCACCTCCTCCTTGAAGCCCACCCTCATTACCTCCTCATCCTCTGCTGTCCTAGCTGCTACAGAATTGCAAGCCACCTCAGGGAGCTGGGGAAATGGAAGCAAGTATGAAATGATAATTGTGATAAATGCCATAGAAACAGAAGACCAGGGGCATGGGAGCTGATGCGCTACGCTCCTTACCCTGGAATTGGCTGGGGGTGGGGTCTGAGAAGGCTTCCTGAAGGACTTTGTTTCTCCGCTGGGACCTAAAGGACAAGTTAGCGAAGTGAAGAGGAACGGAAGAGTGTTGTGGACAGAAGGAACAGCAAATGGGAAGGCTCAGAGGCAGGGAGGGGAAGGCAGGATGGGTAGACAGATAGATGAGTGGGTGGGGTGAACTGGTGGCTGATTGAATGGGTGGGTAGATGGATGGATCCAGGAATGCACGGAAGATGCGAGAACGTAAGACCTGCTTGGCCTGCTATAGTGTCAGAGCACCTACCTCTAGCAGGAGGCAAGGGGGAGGGTCCTGGGTCAAGCCTGTTATCTGCCGTCTGGCTCTTTGATCTGAATCCCAGGCAGACACTAATGACCACTGCCTCCACCCCCAGCCACAGAGACCAGACCCTCTGACCTCAACCCCTTTCCTCCTCTCCTGGGGATCCTGGAGATAGGGTATTTATAGCTGATAACCTCCCTGCCCCCTGCCCCTCTTGCCTCTCTCTGGCCATTTCCTTCAATTCTCCTGCCCTGATCATGGGAGGTAGCAGCCCCACCCTGCGCCTCAGAGACCTCCCCCCTCCTTTCTTTCCTCCTTATCTCTCCTGGCACGTTTCCTGCCCCAGGAGATAGGGAGAGAAAGGCCGACCCGTGAGCTTTGCCATAGTGGGAGCGAGGCTCTCAGAGGCTCCAGGGTGGGGTGGACTGCTCAGGGCCTGAGGGTTCCCCTGTCCAGCTCCCTCTGCCAGTGTGGGAAGCGCCTACACTGCACGTGGGGCTGGGATGGTGACGACGGTGTATGTTGCGGGCAGCTAAGAGCACATGATTTTGCCTCTGCCTGGCTCCGTCCTCGGTGAGTCACTGCCTCCCTCAGCCTCGGGTTCCCCGTCTGTGAGATAGGGCTGGTGACAGTCCATCTCCAGGGCCGGTGTGGGACTTAAGGGAGACAGCGGACATCACAGCACGACTGAGGACGTTTAACTTCTGTGATGAGGGCAGAGAATCTTTTGAGGAGCTCTATGGGGAGGGAAAAGGGGGTGCAGGACCTCAGGTAGGTCAGGGGCAGGGGGTGGGATGCAGGGCATCTTGGAAGCCTGGGAATTGCTTAGGAACCCCTGCCTCGGGCATCCTGCCTCTGGCTTCCAGGAGAGACTGGGGATATGGGCTTCGGGCTCCCTCCATCCTCCCACCCCTCCTACCCACCCCCAACACCCACACACAGAGCAGGAATGGAGGGAACTTGCTCCCACTGTCCTCTTGCAACCCATGGGAGAAAGGTCCACAGAGACCCCGCCCCACCCAGGCTTCCACTACGAGCCTGATACACCCCCTCCTAGGGGAGGGGCTCAGAGAGAAGAGCTGACACTCCCCTCTGCAACTTTAAAGGACCTCGAAGTGAGGAGAGGTCAGGGCTGACATCGAAAGAGCCCAAATTGTGACTTTCAGGCTGCTCCCAGCAGTGAAAGCCCGGAATCCTAACCACTGGACCACCAGGGAATTCCCTGCAGGGGCATTTCTGAGTGATTCTGGGCATTTCTCTCCTGATGACATTCTGGTATCTCATTTGTTCACTCAACAAACATTTTCAAGCACCTACTGTGTGCCAGGCACAGTGTTAGGCCCTGGGGAGACAGAAGTGACCTAAAATAGGGACGAGCCTGGCTCTCTTATATGGAACAGAAAACAAGCAGATCAAGAATAGGGCCTCCCTGGTGGCGCAGTGGTTGAGAGTCCGCCTGCTGATGCAGGGGACGTGGGTTCGTGCCCCGGTGCGGGAAGATCCCACATGCCGCGGAGCGGCTGGGCCCGTGAGCCATGGCCACTGAGCCTGTGCGTCTAGAGCCTGTGCTCCGCAACGGGAGAGGCCTCAACAGTGAGAGGCCCGCGTACCGCAAAAAAAAAAAAAAAAAAAAAAAAAAGTAATAATTACTGATTGGAGTGAGTATTATAACGAGACCAAGCAGAATGCTAGGACAGGAAATAGTGGAGGGACGGCTTGTCTAAACAGGGTGGTAGGGTCAGCCTTTCTCAAGAGGGGAACTTTTAACAGCCCTGGCCACGGTGAAAACTGGGAGAACCAGTTCCAGGTAGAAGGAGCAGCAGGTAGAGAGACCTGTGGGAGAAAGTTCCACATCAAAACGTCCCAACCCAGACTGCAGCTCGGCTCGAATGTGTTTCTCCTCCAGCTATTCCTGCTTTCCCGAGTCGTGTGAGGATCCTCCTCACCAGGCCCCACGGCCCGTCTGTCACGAGGCTGAGAATTCTTCCTCTGATCTGGTTCTGCCATCATGCTCCCATCCCCAGCCTGGACTGTTGAGACACTCCGTCACTGGTCCCATAGCTCGTCTCCCCACCCTGCAGTCCAGCCTCCTCCCTGCTCCCAGGGATTGTTCTAAACCAAAGCCCTCAAGTAGCTGCCCTGCTCTAAAACTGCCCAGGACTCCCTATTGCCCACCCGACCCAAACCAGACCCCTTGGGTGCTTCACATCATACCTGCTAGGCCCATGCCTCTGCACCCCCTTTTGTCCCTAGGAGCCTCCCATAACGTCCTGTCCTTCATGCCTTTACGCGTGCAGTTCCCCCTGCTGGGAACGCCCTCCCCCCAGTGCTCCTCCACGTCCATGGTCACTCCTCCGCTGCACGTCCCCTGCCTGCCCTTCACCTAGGCATCTAGCTGTCTCTGTTCCCCAGGAGGAATGCCTTTCTCATATTTGGTCCCCCAGTGCCAGCCCAGACCTGATAGGAGGGGAGGCAGTGTAGCCCACTGGGTGGACTCAGGACAAGCTCAGGTGAGGGTCCTGGCTCAACCCCTCCCACCTGGGCGCTCTCAGTTTTCTCATCTGTAAAATGGGGATAATATTAGTGCCTTTTACATCAGCTTGTTGAGATGATTAAGTGACACGTTTAATTGGGGGCCACTGCCCCAGGAGATGTTTTGGAACTGGACGGCGGCGTTTTGGCTGGTCACAAAGCTGGGGATGGGGGGGAACACCATTCTAGTTAGTAGGTGGAGAAGGCAGGTGTTGAGCAAAACGTGGGACAGCCATGCCCAGTGAGAACGGTCCCATGATGCACATGACTTTCACGTGTCCTGCTGGACATTCATCTAGGGAGGAAAGGTGTATATAATTATATGAATCTAGACTTTAACTCTGCTTTACGTATAAATATAAAGCGTTATGCACAGTGTGAATACGCACTGATTTTTCCACGGGTCAACTGACTAAAGGCAATAACAAGAGAAGTCTCTATTTCGTTTTATTCAGAACAGGCCAGGAGTTGCTCGCAATTTTGGACGGTGACCCTTTTGGAGCGTTGGAGTCTCCGCTCTGAACCCCACATCCGGAGCGGCCACCTTCTCGGAGGTTCTGCAGGGACCGCAAGCTCCTGGCAACTTCATCATGCCTCCTAGAGCAGCTGCAGATTTCATTTTACGTGACATTCTCTATATTTCTGCTTTACATTACAGTTAGGACTTTATATATGGATATTTTTAAAAAGGAATATGTAGGTAGGTTACAGTATCCATGAGGTTCATTTCAGAGTATTAAAGAGGATATTACATATTTTAACATAAATAGAAGGTGTCGGTTGTGAGAAGGTTGAGACCTGGTGATGCAGAGACTTATGAAGTTGTCAGAACTCAGATGTTATTGTCAGGGTTCAGCACACGTTTAATGGGGGAATGAATGGATGACCGGAGACGTGTTGAAGGAGGCTCTCTGGTGCCCCTCATATTACCACCTGTTTGGGCTGCCTGGGTCTGTCTGCTGCCGGTTCCAGAAACTTCTGTGGGGCCAGCTAAGCACTGACTTCCTTGGTCCAGGTGGCCGGCACCGCACTGGGTCAGGAAGTTGCTTGGGATAACCTTAGTTCTGCCTACAGGGTCCCTGAGCAGAGGCCGTCTGGATTGGAAGGCCCAGCCGGAAAAGGACCAGGAGCAATGTCCACCTTCCAGACCTTTGCAATGTCCCGGGATGCGAGTCGGGGCTCCTGCCTGGATCTGGTCAGAGGTGAGGGGAAACAGGGGGAGGACGTGGTTCTGGGTGGCGCCCTCCTTCCTGCCAGGAATAAAAATCATCACATTTGCTTCCAATTTCTTTCTTTATTTACACATTTTCTCTTTACAGGTAATTCATGCTTGCTGTCAAAGCACTTCAGCGGTGCAGGAGTGTAGGATTCTCTCTGGCTTCTACTCTCTCTTACTAACCAGAGACAGGCTGGCATCCTTAATAAGTGAGCAGGTGCCTTTCTCCACCTTTTTGCGGAACACCCAATCCACTCACTTAAATTTTGTTTTTCCTTTACAAAACCCAGATCATATTGAATCTAATCTTCTGCAGTTTGTTTTTACACTAAATATTGAGTGGAGGAATCTTTCCAAGGCAGCACATAGAGAGCAACTGCTTGTCATTTTGTGGATGTATTTCATTTATTTGGCCTTAAAATTTTGTTAAACTTTTTTTTTCTCATGGAAGGAATACATGCATATGGTTAAAAATAATAAAAAATAAATTTCTCTATCTTCCCAAACACTCCAAGTTTGCTTTTAGTTTTTCTGAACTAAACTTTTAAAAGTACATTCCTGTTTCTGCATGTGTCTGTTTTAGGGAATATCTACTGATGACCTTCCAAGAAAGGTGAGGAAATTAGTGACCAATCCTTAATGTGTGTTGGCTGTGTGATTTGATTTTTATATTGGCGAGGTTAATAGCATTCACATTCCATTTTAATACTGTAACTATAATTGATTGGAAAGATCAAAGGCTAATAACCAGACTTTTAGTAACAGCTCACACTCATAAAGTCCTTAACCATATCCTGATATCATGCAAAGCCCTTCACATAGAGGTGAACTTGTTAAATCCTCACAACAGCCCTAGGAGGTGGCAACTATTATTACCCCCATTTTACAGATGAGGAAACTGAGACACAGAAAAGTTGAGGAATTCACCCAAGATGCTTCTGTGTTACAGAGTGAGGAATGGAATACCAGCTGGTCCCAGGGTCTGTGTTCTTAACCACTGCACTGGTTTGAGCTGAGCCCCTCTCCGTGACTGTTTAAATCTTAGGATTTCCAAAGCATGGATATACCCCCACAGATGGAGAAACACAGCCCTAGATTATAGTCTTTTTCTTTCTTTTTTAAAAAATATTTATTTATTTATTATTTGGTTGCACCAGGTCTTTGTTGTGGCAGGCAGACTCCTTAGTTGCGGCTCCAGGGCTCCTTAGTTGCGGCTCTCGGGCTACTTAGTTGCAGCATGCATGTGGGATCTAGTTCCTTGACCAGGGATAGAACCCGGGCCCCCTGCATTGGGAGTGCGGAGTCTTATCCACTGTGCCACCAGGGAAGCCTCCTAGATTATAATCTTTAAAAAAAAAAATCTTCATTTGCTGAGCATTTACCAAATTTACCATGTACCTGCCACCGTGCTCAGCATCTGCAGGTGAGAGCCCGAGTTCGCCTCATCACCCGCTCCTAAGTGGGCCCTGTGTCCGTCTACATGTGGAATGACGACATGGAGGGACAGAGGTAAAGAAATCAGAAGAGGAAGGGCTTGGGCCTGCCTGAGTGTTCAGGGCAGGCTGTTGGTGGCATTGTGGAGAGAGAGAGCCCTGGGCTGTGACCTGGGGCAGGGAATCCAACCTCCTTGGCCTTCGAATTCCCCAACATAAGGTCAACATGTCGGTCAAAGTGACCCTAAGTGGACCCGGCTCTAGACCCCTGTAGCTCTGCGTGACTTCACTTAGCTCTGTGACCTTGGGCAGGTCCCTTCCCTTCCCTGAGCCTCTGGTTGTCTCGGCTGTAAGAGAAGGTAGTAGCCAGCCTCCTGCACAAAGTCCATGCAAGGATTAAATGAGATGATGTGGGGAACGCCCTGAGCATACGAAGAGGTGGAGGAGGAATCAGAACTGGAACACCGGACCCTGTCCACCCGGCCTTCGGCCCTCCCCTCCACAAGCCCCCCCGCCCGGGGGCTTGCCCCATTCCATAGGCTGAGGTAGGGGCAAGGGGCTGGAGGCTGTGGGAAAAAGTGATTGCCAGGACTGACCAGACCTCCGCCTCACAGCCAGCCTTCCCACGAAATCTTGAGATGAGAGGTGGCCGGGGCGCTTCCTCTGCAGACCCAGAGTGAACTGTGGAGCCCGCAAAGACATCTGGTTTCTGGATCTTGGGATCCCACACCCTCAGACCAAGGGAAGGAGGGGCTCAGGCTCGTAGGGGACTCTTCATATATTCCTCCACCTTGCTCCCCTCCACTCGGGCAACCTCGTCCCCACCTCCGCACCACCCAGGTGAGTTTGGGACTCAGCAGCTGACTAAGCACCAAGGGCAGACCCTGAACTGGCGGCCATCCAGGCGGAGCCGTCACCCACCCACCTACTCCCTGCCCAACCCGTGTCCCCTCGCCAGGCCCCAGCCAGGGTCTGCAGCAGCTCTCCACCCAGCACCTGAAGTGGCACTGACTAGCCTCCACCCCAAAGGGCACAGCCTGAGTGGAAGCAGCCTGGATGGGAGAAGCAGGCAGGCTGCCTGATGGGGCTCCGGGCAGGGGAGGTGTTGAGTGCTGCAGGAGGGGTGTGGCCAGAGAGGTGATGGTATTAGCAGATCCTAAGGGCAGACAGGGCTGAGGCTCATCCTGGGGCCGCGAGAGGGCTGGTACAGGTACCCTGTGGTCCCACATCCCCTTCACCTGAGCAACACAATGACCTAGTGCAGGCAGGAGTTGGCTAAAAAATGAATAATAATAACAAAAAGAATAATGGTCACTATCATTGGTTGATGCTTACCAAACAGATTCTAAGAGATTTCTCTGCTTGGTCTCAGGCTTCACAATGACCCTCTGAGGTAGGGGCTCTGTTGTTCCCATTTTGTGTCAGATGGAACCAGAGAGGTTAAGTCATTTGCCCAAGATCACACAGCATCTAACCCAGGTCAGAAGGGATCCATCGCCCATCCCTTTAATCTCAATGGCTATGTGACTCTCCAACCTTACTGCTGGTAAAATTCAGATTCCTGGGCCCTGCCTTGACTCATTAAGTCAGAATGCCAGGTGAGTGAGGCTCTGGAAGCTGTAATTTTGACAAGTGTCCCAGGAGATTCTTGTCTACAAAATCCTGCACTAGGCTGTCGAGTGACTTTCTCAGAGAAAGCTAGAAAGTACCCAGACAGCAACGGCCGGTTTCTAAAGAGGCAGCTCGTGAAGGAGGGAAGGAGGTCTCCCTGCGATGGACGTTCTCGCAGAGGGGATGGATGGGAGGCTGCCCTGGGGCTGATGGAGGTAGGGGGCCATTCTGTCCCCGCTTCCCTTCCCCACGTCCTTCTGGTCTGGCAGCCTGGACAGAACACGAGGTCAAAGGCCTCATCTAAAAGGCTCTGGCAGGTGGGGCTTGGGGCCCAGTCGATGAATGGGTTCCGCTGGCCCTGGGGTAAGGACTGACGGAGGGTGGCAGATGGACACCCCTAGGCCTCTCCCAGGGGTCAGGCAAGAGCTCTTCCCGGCTGATCTTCCCAAGGCTCCTGCCCGGCCGCTCCACCCACCCCTAGCGCCTGCTCTCCCATTGCCTGTGACTCTCAGCTGGTCACCTCACCATAGCTGTAATTCCACCCCCTCTTCACAAGGAGACAGCAGGTTCAAAACAGTCATCACCACATTGACAGTCACAACTGCCCTGATAGACAAGCAGGGTGCAGTGTGACCCCCACCTAACCAAACGGGAGACTGAGGCCTGGAAGGACGGGCAGGGCGTGCACTGCCTAAGGGCACCCACCTCAAGGGGCAGGACGAAGGGGCTGAAACCCAGGCTGACTTGTCCCATGCCCTGGCATGGGGCTGTGTCCCAGAGCTGGGTGGGAGGGGACTGTTTTCTAGTTGTCAGAAGGGCACTGGGTGGGCAGGTCCAGTCAGCAGGAGGAAGCCTAGATTCGCCCTGCATCCCACGGTTGCCAGGTTACAGCTCTTTGTATCCCTGGACCCTCTCTGTTCCAATAGACCAGTCATTTCGAATTCCTTTATCAACGGAACCCTTATTTCAAAATACATCTTATGTAAAATAGAAAATCATAATGACACTAACCAACGAGGTTTGAGTACTTCCTATGTGCCAGGCCCTGTGTTAAGCACTACCCATGGATTATCTCATTTAATCCTAAAAATAACCTGATGGATAGCTACTATTATTATTGCCAATTTAAAGATGCAGAAACCAGAGCATAGATAAATCAGGTAAAAACGGCACTGCCTTTCTGGCTCCAGTAGAGCCATCCCACACCTTCAGCCTCCAGGGGTTCCTCAAAGCACAGTTTGAGAACCAGTGTACAGGCACTCCTCAGCACGATATTTGTACCTGAACCAGAAAACACATCAAAACAATGACCCACACAAAGTTTACACAGGGACAGTACCTCTTGGGACTTCAACTGCTTTCTAGAATGCCATCATCCCCACCTCACCACGGCCACTTTTCAGTCTTACTAAAGAATGCAAGTGCTCACCTATTGTTTTGTTTGCCCAGGCTCCACCCTGACCCTTCTTTCTGGCATTGTTACCCTCTCCCAACTCCATCTTGTGCTTTGAGAACGGGTTGCCCTGTGCTTATAGGACCTCACCCCTAGATTGCAGCTGATTGGTGGGGATTTGATCTCAGTTGGGGCAATCAGAGTGCCTCCACCCTGGAATGGAGGAAGTGTTCCTGCCTGGTGAGGGGACCTCCAGATGTGGTTCCAGAGATGTTGTTGGCCATGTCGCCCACGCATGGAGGACTCAGTCTGCAAGGAGAGGGAAAGAGCACAGCCTGCAGAGAGAGAAAAGAGAGCCCTGTGGCATTTGATTTTCTGTTTCTGGTCCCTGAGATCCAGTGACATTTCAGTCACTGTTTGCTTATTCGTTCCTTCTTATGTTGGCCTGGCTAAGCAGAGCCAGTTTCTGCTGCTGGCCATGAAGATGGAGGAAAAGAAAACGAAGGAGGAGAAGGAGCTGCATGGTGGGGGAGAAAAGAATACAAGAATGAAGCTGCTTTGCAGGTTGCAGCTTTGCCATTTGGAAGACGATTTGAGTTGACCACTCGATAGCCATTCTTGCCCTTCTTTTTTCCTGACAGAATTTGCATCTCGGCCAGGCTTCTTTAAAGATAGGAAATTGGGGGCTTCCTTGGTGGTGCCTTGGTTGAGAGTCCGCCTGCCAATGCAGGGGACACAGGTTCGTGCCCCGGTCCGGGAAGATCCCATATGCCGCAGAGCGGCTGGGCCCGTGAGCCATGGCCGCTGAGCCTGCGCATCCGGAGCCTGTGCTCCGCAACAGGAGAGGCCACAACGGTGAGAGGCCCGCGTACCACAAAAAAAAAAAAAAAAAAAAAAGGATAGGAAATTGGTCCAGTATGAACCTTGGCCAATGAGATGTAGGGAGAGTCTGATGGTGGTGGTAGGGGGTACTTGGGAGGGTTTTTCTTATTATTCAAAAGTGACATGGGACAGGGCCTGTGAAGAGATAGTTTGCTCTCTGCAGCTGTTATACCCTTTTTCCATGTAGGATGAGTTTTTAGCTGGACACACGGTTGTCCAGCCAAAGACTGCATTTCCCAGCCTCCCTTGCAGCTAGATGTGGCCATGTAGCCAAGTTCTAACCAATGGTATAAGTGCCCGTGTTGTGTGTGACTTCTGTGGCTGTGCCTGTTAAGAGGAGGTACATGACCTGTCCTCCCTCCCCTCTTTCTTCCTGACGACTAGAATACTTACATAATGATGAGCCATCTTCATCCTTGTAGATAAGGACAGCAACTTAGAGAAGTCTAGCCCTCAATCCCACTGGCTGCCCTGTTAACCCTGAACTGATGTTGGACCGTAAAGGGACAGGAAAATAGATTTCTGTGTTGTTTAATCCACTGCTATTTGGGGTCATATTACAGCAGCTGATCTACCCAATACAGGATCTTCTTGCTTTAGATCTTGCTGTGCTGTCTGGAGCTGTGACAGCCATCTTGTGAACATGAGGGGAAAACCCAGGAGATAACTGAGAAGCCAAGTCTACTTCCATTGAGCTGCTGAACTTGCCAACTCTGCAACCACTGATTCCAGATACCTTGTTAGGTGAGACAATACATTTCTTATTCAAGCTATTTTCATTGGTTTTTCTATCACTGGCAGGCAAAACATGCCAACTGAGGTACTCTAGGTGGTCTGTGGTAAAGTGGCCTAAAATCATGCCCTGGCCAGGGACAGTGGAAGGCCAGAACACAGTGGGGAGATTTGTGACCCAAACGCACTCCCCCATCAGGAGGTTCTGCCCTTTCCATCCAGGAGGTGCAAATCCAGCCTCAGACCTTTCTGGACAAAGCAGCTATCAAAAGAGCATTGACAAAACAGAGCCTCTCTGTTTATCCATCAAGAAGAAAGAGAGAGGAGGGTGAAGACATTCCACCCAAGTTGTGTGGTGGGGAGAGTATGACTTGCATCCTCTAACCGGTAATAAACGTGCTTCTCTCCTGGGTCCCTGGCAGCTTTACCCTGAGAGCTTTTATTTCTGTCCACAATTTCCATTTCATGGAGCCAGGAGTTCTGCAGATCACTCAGGATCTTGGAAGGAAGCAGAAATCACATCAGAGAGGACTTTGAGGAGGATTTAATGGAGGGACTTTACAGAGGTGTGCACAGAGCTAAGGGAGCATTGAGACACGCTTGAGCACGGGGCAGGGGCTGCAGTGCAGGACGGGCGCCTGCAGCCAAGACCTCGGTGGAAATACCCCTCTCTCCTCCCGCTCTCTGATCTCGCGACAGTATCTCCCAGTACCTCACGCCAACCGCGATGGAGAGGGTAAGGGAGCCTGGGGGATGCAATCCTTAGAGGTCGACCTCCTGGGGCAGGGAGGGAGGGGTAGAGCCTGGATCGGGGGGGAGCGGGGGACAGGTATGAGAGAGGAGGGCAGGGGGAACTTTGGGTTCAGATCTGCTTGCTCCAGAACTTCCCAGCCTCGTGTTGTTGGGAGGTGCAGGTGGGGAGAAGGGGGTGGCGAAGACCCTTAGGCTGGGCAGTTCTGGTTATGGAGGACCCGGGTTCAGAGGTCCCTGAGCAGGCAGCCAGTGCTGGGCCTTTTCATAGGAAAGGGGGAGAACCCCAAGAATGAGGGAGGAAAAGAGCCAGCTGCCCTGCCAGGCGGGCACCAGAGGGGCTCTCGGGAAGGGCCCTTGCAAGTCCATGGCAAAGGATGAAAAATGCAGGCAGATAAATAACTTAAAAGACCCAGGTTTGCTGGCAATGTTTTCTGATGTCGGCTCGGCCGCTGGGCAGCCAGGCTGGCAGGCTCTATTTTTAATCAGGGCCAGTTGGGTGGAGACAACTGGTTGCTTTGTGTGGCTTTGAAAGGAGGCCCTGCCTCAGTGTTCTCTGTGGGGCTGCTTTTGCTCTATCCCCAGGCACTCCTCCGCTCCAGCCTCAGCATGAGAAAGGTCACCGGAAGGTTTCCCAAGTAGACAGGGGAGGTGGAGACCACGGGTTTGGACCTCAGAAAGTAGTGGGCTCGAGCTGCAGCTCTGCTACTTAAGTTGTGTATTTAATTTAATCTTGTAGAACCTCAATTGCCTCATCTGTGAAATGGGCTAACAATAGTACCGCCTGGCAGGGACATTTTGAGGATTCAGTGCGACTGTGTGCGTGCAGAGCTTAGCACACGTGGCACCTGCAGGAGAAGTACTCAGTGAGCATTAAAGGAAATGGAGCTGAACTCCTGGGAAAAGCTGCCTGGGTTCACATCCAGGCCCACTTAGCCTCTCTAAGCTTCCGTTTCCTCATCTGTAAGAGACGCAACCACCTCCTACGGTTAACATGATGATTGGGAGAGAGAATGCGCCAGAGGAAATAGTAGCACTAGCTGGGTGGCAGCTGTTGTGATTATAGCTGTCGTTGTTGTTATTTCATGAGAAGATTGGGATGAAAGAACAAGTAACCCAAAGTCACTGCTATAGGGTGTGGTCTAGACTATATATGTGGAGACGAGGCTGTTGTGGGTCTGCATCTCCTCCGATGCTGGTCTTTCCTCTCTCATTATCAGAGTAAGAAATGACATGGGAAGATGCCCCTCATGGTCACAAAATGCATCCTCGGGGTAGAGAGGGGGCACTCGTGAGTTCAGCATCATACAGGTTGCACCTATGGGCTGTGGAACCTGGAACAAGTCATTTCCCCTCTCTGAACCTCAGTTTCTTCGTCTGTAAGACTCCTCCCAGCACAGCTGTTATGGTGGAATGTAAAGGACTTAGGGCCCAGCTCATAGTCAAGGTTGATTGCTTTTAAAAAATGATTCCTTGGACAGGATTAGCCTCCTCAGCGCCCAGGAAGGAAGGAAAGCTCACTGTCCACTGGAACGCGGAGGGGAATGCACCATCAACATCGCTAATAATCAGGGAAATGCAAGCCAAGACCCCAATGGGTTATCGCTTCATACCTGTTAGGATAGTTATGACAAAAAGAAAACAGATGTTGGCGAGGATTCAGAGAACAGGGAACAGGGAACACTTACATTCCCACTGTTGCTGGGAATGTAAACTGGTACAGCCACAATGGGAAGCAGCATGGAGGTTCCTCAAGAAATTAAACATAGAACTACCATATGATCCAGCAATTCCACTTTTGGGTGTTTATCCAAAGGAAATGAAACCATTATCTCAAAATATATCTGTACTCCCATGTTCACTGCAGCGTTAATCACAATAGCCAAGGTGTGGAAACAACCTGAGTGTCTGTCATGGATGAATGGATCAAGAAAACATGACATGTAAATATTTATACATGCACACAATAGAATATTATTCAGCCTTTAAAAAGAAAGAAATCATGTTATTTGCAGCAACATGGATAAACCTGGAGGGCATTAGGCTACGTGAAATAAGCCAGACAGAGAAAGACAAATACCACATGGTATCACTTACAGATGGAATGTAAAAAAGAAAAGTTCAATTCATAGAAACAGAGAATGGAAAAGTGGTTGCCAGGGTCTGGTGGGGGCGTGGCTGGGGAAAATAGGGAGACGCTGGTAAAAGGGCACAAACTTTCGGCTACAAGATGAATACGGTCAGAGGATCTAATGTACAGCACGCTGACCATAGTTGATAACACCGTGTTGTATAACTGAAATTTGCTGAGACAGTAGAACTTAAATGTTCTCACCAAAAAAAAAAAATAAAGGTGAACTGTGGGGTTAAAAAAAAGACACAAGGGCTTCCCTGGTGGCGCAGTGGTTGAGAGTCCGCCTGCCGATGCAGGGGACGCGGGTTTGTGCCCTGGTCCGGGAGGATCCCACATGCCGTGGAGCGGCTGGGCCCGTGAGCCATGGCCACTGAGCCTGCGCGTCCGGAGCCTGTGCTCCGCAACGGGAGAGGCCACAGCAGTGAGAGGCCCGCGTACTGCAAAAAAAAAAAAAAAAAAAAAAAACACAAGAGAGGTCATGCTCATATCTAGTGAACAGACCGTCCCACAAAATGCCATGGGTGGGGAGGAATAAGTTCACTGTCTCCCCGCCAAGGGCCTGCATTTTCAGTTGATACCACACTCATGGGGTGGCGTGAGTTGCCGTGATGCCTCCCACTGCCACCTGCGTACCCCTGGAGAGCAGAAGGCTATATCTCCCTTCCCCCATCTCCCATATCTGAGCTCTGGACTGGTGTACAATTGGTGCTCAGTAAGGAGAGTTACACATTTGTGCATGGTGTTACCCTTTACAAAACATATTCACCCCGGCCTACCAGCTCAAGTGGACCGGGAGACTTGCCTAAGGCCACACAGCCGGTGGAGATCTAAAGATGTTCCCTTCACACCTTAGATAGTCCTCTAAAATGATACCTGAAGTGTTTTGTTTTCTTTTGAATCCTTACTGTATCTCAGATCATGTGCTGTGTGCTTTACATCCGTCACCTCATTCGATCCTCATAACAGCTTGGTAAGGTAAGCGCTGCTATTGTCCCCATTTTACAGGTGTGGAAATTGAGATTCCTAATGCAGGACTTGCCCAGGGTCACACATCCGTCAGACCAGAGCCGTGATTTGGAAACAGATCCATTCTTCATAGCCTTCCAGATCCTTCAGAGCTCATACCCTCAACCACCACACTCTACTGACCAAAATATCCTTCCCCAGCTCCAAAGTTGTAAACGCTCTGCAAACCCCTTCCTACAAGGTGGCAATATTGCCTGTCCTTCCACCTCATCCCCCACACTCAGGACGAGGCAAGACAGAGGGAACAGTCAGGGGTGAACCCAGAGAGCTGAAGTAACATGATCAGGGTCAACACAAAGGTTAAGCCACAGATCTGGGCTTGGAATTGAGGTTTGTCAGATTCCAGAGACTGGACTGCTAACCATCACATAATATCACCTCTAATCATATTTAATTTAGTATTTAATTTTATACACATATCTTATAGTGGAATACTTATAGTTCATTAGTTTCTCTGGTTATGGTTTCTACACATTATATTATAATTTGTTCTGAGCTCCTCTGGAGCGAGACTGGGTGTCACTCACCTTTTCTTTTCTTCTTTTTCTGTCTTTTTTTTTCCTTTGGCTGCGCCTCTTAGCATGTAGGATCTTAGTTCCCCAACCAGGGATCGAACCCGTGCCCCCTGCAGTGGAAGCATGCGGAGTCTTAACCACTGGACCGCCCGGGAAGTCCCCGTTCACCTTTTCACTTGTTGCACCGAGCACAGTGCCTGTCATAGCACTGGGACTTAGAGCAATGAATAAACTAAGTAGAAGAGCTGAACCTCCAGCCTCATTTGCTGATTTCCTTTGTTGATTTCCAGGGCTCCTTCCTTTACATCAACACCTCAAAGACCTGGAGTTGCGGGAACACCGGGTGGTACAACGCCACAACCCAGGATAGGCGTGAGCTGCCAGGGCTGGACTGTGTACGGCAAGCTGGCTAAGCTTGCAGGCTCTGGACCCAGCTTGCCTGCGTTCAGATTCCGACTCTACACATAGTAGCTCTGGGAGCTCGGGCAATTTACTTAATCTCTCCCATCGGCAGGAGGGGTTATCACGGGCAAGGCTTTGGGGATAGGAGTCACCTCCATCTGAGTGAAGGCATCTTGGGCTCCACCAACGGGCAAGGCAGATGGGGCGTAGGCAGTCAGTGCCTCAGTGCTTCTCCTCCATCAGACTCGCCTTTCGGCCGGCTTTGTAGTCCTGCCTGGCTGAACGCACACAACCTTCTTAATAATGTATAGGCCCCCGTCTGCCTTACTTAACACTGAGCTCCAGCAGATGTACAGCTCTTTATAAATGATCCAGTCCAGCTGATTAGGCCCCATGGGGCACATTCCTACAGCCAGCCTCTTGTTCCCCATAATGGAATCATAATGTTAATGTGATTTCAATTAGGGCTACATTACAGAACACAGGTGCTGGAGTGCGCCCATGGCCCGGGAGACCTCCCCGGGAACTCATTTTCCTGGGAAAGGTACGTATGTTTCCAAGGTCTCCACCAACCTCAGGAAAAAGCAAGTCATCCTGGCTGCGGGGAAGCAGTGAGAGCAGAGGTAAGAGGTATCCTGAGCCCAGGTTCCCTGCTCTCCAGGACCCCCGAACCTTTGTTTCTCATTCAAACTTGACTAGTATGTAGGCCCTTTGACGGGAGAAAACATGTCTTGGGGACCCTAAGGTCCACAGGCCCCGATCTGAGAAATACTGACCCAAGAACCAAAGTCTCAGTCTAGGAAAATGTCTTTTGTTGTCAATTATCACTGTAAAAGGGAGGTATGCCTTGACAAAAGGCAATAGCATTTTTTCCTTAAAAATAATTCCCATGTAAGGAGAATTTACCATGTGCCAGATATAATTCTTAATATTTTATGTGTAGGAAATAATTTCTTAGATTTTATCATCAAAACGAAAGCATGCAAACATTTTCATCTCTTGAAAATTATCAAAGGATGCATTTCTAGTGTACAGTGTCTGTAACGATATATAAAGTATAATATAATATATTATATATAATATACATATATAATATATATAACTATATATAATGTTGTCAAGGACATCTTCAATCTGTAAAACAAATATATGTATGTAAATATATATATTATCTATGTAAACATATAATGATTATCTGTATTATCCTCTAGACTTTATGGAGACCCTGTGGTTTCACAGATCAGTCTCCCTCACTCCATGGTGAGCACTGGAAGCTAGAGATTTGCTATTTTCTTCATATTTGCATCCTCAGGGAGTACTTAAGTGATTATTTATCTCAGTTTCCTCAACGTAGCATGGGACCCACTGGATAGACATAAATTAAATGAGATAATTCAAGCAAAGCAATTAACATAACACCTGACACATGGTCAGCTTTTCACTGTCGTGGCCTCTCCCGTTGCAGAGCACAGGCTCCGGACGTGCAGGCTCAGCGGCCATGGCTCACGGGCCCAGCCGCTCAATGGCATGTGGGATCTTCCCAGACCGGGGCACGAACCTGTGTCCCCTGCATTGGCAGGTGGACTCTCAACCACTGCGCCACCAGGGAAGCCCTCAGTGTTGCTTTAATTTACAGTTCCCTAATGACTTATGATGTTGTATAGCCTCCTGTGTCATTTGACATGCCTCCACTTTTTTTTTTTTTTAAGTAAGCACTTTCTTACTTCTTTCTGGCAGTACAAGATGCTCCAGGCTCATCTTATATTTTTTCTAGAATTCAGTCCCAGAATCAGCCATTTCTCCAGGGAGTCGTGGTTCTTTTTATTAGAGAATGGTATTTAGAAATCAAGATCTGAGTGCTAGGTGTGCTTATTGTTACTGGAGTGTCACTGCTTCCAGGTCCTCTCAGGAGACACAGCTAGGAAATGTATGTATACACACATAACTATATTTATTTCTGCATATTACTTGTATATAGATTATAATAAACATGAGTTCATACTGACATCTTGACTGTAATCCACCATTATAGCATTTGTTCTAGGCTTCCCCCTTACTTATTCGTAATGTCTTTCTTTAACAGTGAAAAAGCTGGCTCTCATTATCTAGAATATACATATATACGTATATATGTATGTTTGTATATTCAGCCCTAGTACAGAGAATGGGTAACCTGGAGGGTGAGAGTATAGTGTCTGTGTACTGTGCTTCCTCCTTAGGTTTACAGTATTGAGTCAAAACACTGTTTTCAGAGTTACTTAGGTCAGTTCCTTTTCCCCCACTAAACTTGTTTTTATACTCTTAGAGTCAAGTAAAATTAAATGCAATACTTTATATTTTAAAATAGGATTTTTGTTGTCCCATATTATTATAGTACTTCTCTCTATTTTTTTATTATCTCTCTGTCCATCCTTCCCTCCATTACTATGCATAAAGCAATGCCTGGAATTGTATTAACCAAGCGTTAATAACAGTTGCTTCTGAGTGATGGGATTTGAGATAATTTTTAACGTTATTCAGGTCCATATTTTGTAACTCATTTTTATAATAAGCATACATATTATTTTTTACAGAAAACAAGGAATCGTTCTCTAAAATCGAGGAAGAAATGGTAAACAGGTGGAACACTGCTGGGGGTAAAATCCCTAATGGATGTAGTAGCTAGGAGATCATTTGGGGGCCTGATGGGAGCCATCACTTTGGAAGAGTGAGGGACGGCAGCCAGACTGGATAGGTGGAGGAATAAACGGGAGGCGTGGACAAGGCAAGCAATGAAGTTGAGTGCTTTCTGGTGTGTAGCATGCCTGGGAACCACCCGGAGCTTGTCCACGCATATTCCTGGGTCCCACCACCAGGACTTTAAGTCAGCAGGTCTTGGGTGGAGCAGAGAACTTGCTTTTCCACCAAACTCCCAGGTGATGCTGACTCTGCTGGTCCTCACACTAAACTGAGCTGCGCTGAGTTAGGCAAGTCTTTTGAGAAGATTCATTGGCTGTGAGGGAGGCAGGCGAGGACACGGGAGGGAAGATGCTTTGTCTGGATCACTTTTGTTGTTGATATCTGTTTGCTTTTTATGTGTTGTTGATATCTGTTTGCTTTTTATGTGCTCCTAGTCATATATAAACAAAAAAAAATAGAGAAAATTTACATAGAGAAAAATTACAAAAAGAAATAGAGAAATCAATAATCTTAGTGAGAGTTTTTTTTAATACTTCTTTATTGGAGTGTAATTGCTTCACAATGCTGCGCTAGCATCTGCTGTACAACAAAGTGAATCAGCCATATGCATACATGTGTCCCCATATCCCTTCCCTCTTAAGCCCCCCCGCCACCCTCCCTATCCCTTCCCTCTAGGTCATTGCAAAGCACCGAGCTGATCTCCCTGTGCTGCTTCTTAGTGGGAGATTTTAACACACCTTCTTCAGTAACTTTATTATTATTTTTTTTTGCGGTACGCGGGCCTCTCACTGCTGCGGCCTCTCCCGTAGTGGAGCACAGGCTCCGGACGCGCAGGCTCGGCGGCCATGGCTCACGGGCCCAGCTGCTCCGCGGCATGTGGGATCCTCCCGGACCGGGGCACGAACCCGTGTCCCCTGCATCGGCAGGCGGACTCTCAACCACTGCACCACCAGGGAAGCCCTTCAGTAACTTTAGAGCAAGGTGGTAAAAAAAAAAAACAATAAGTGTGTAGATGATATGAATGACCTAATTAACAAGCAATGCCTGATGTATACAGAGAAATACATCAAATAATGACAGACTTATTTTCAAAGGCACATGGAATTTGCCAAAAGATTCTACCGGGCCATCAAAGAAGTTTCAAAAAGTTTCCAAAGATTGAAATAATACAGAGTACAAGCAGGTCTTTGACCATTGTGAAATCAATTATGATGATAAACGCAACATTTTCAAATGTTCAGAAGTTATGTAGTACACTTCTATTTTCTTAACCGTTTATTTAGAAATAATGTCAAATTTACAAAAAAAGTTGTAAAAATAGTACAATGAACATGTATATTCCCTTCACTCGAATCCACTTATTGTAAGCACTTAACGCCATTGTTTTATCACCCCTCCCTCCCAGGCCCCCCATGCCCTGACCCCAGCACACACACAATTTTTTTCCAAGCTCTCAGCTGAAAACAGTACCAACTTACTGTGGTGCTCTAAGGACCATGGTGCTTCAACGACAAAGGACGAACCTGCCTGAAAAAGTTTCAGAGTTACACCCCCTACCGGACTCTTAATCGCCCTCTCCACCCTGTTGCGATGATTACGAAATTCCTGAGCCCACCTGGGCAACGCCCACCTGGGCAACGGGACGTGTCCCAAATAAGGAAAGGCATACGCCCTTTCCCACTTCCACCCTATAGAAGGAAGGTATATGAGCCTCGACCAATCAGTAAATGAAATTTTCACCTCGGACCATTCCTTTGTTTTCTGGCTATAAAAACTGATCAGTAGCACATGTTCGGGCTCGACTCACCTAGACTACTAGGAAGTTGGCCCGCTGTTCTGGCAGCGACCCTTCCCTCTAATAAATTCATTCTTCTTTACATTCTGCCTTATGTCTGGAAATTCTTTTCCAACCCGCGTTCGGACCACCACTCTTACCAGCCACATGAATGAGTTCCTTGGAAGTGGATTCTCCAAACTCCCATGAGCTGCCCCATCTTATGCTGAATGGAGCAGAGCCTAGCCTTGCCCCAAATCACAGATTTGTGAGTTAAACAAATGTTGTTTTAAGCCAGTGAGTTTTGGGGTGTTTGGTATGCAGCAGTAGGAACTGGACTAGATATTTCAGGGCTTGGGAGGTGAGTGGTCCAGAGATACATTAGGGCATTGTGGGTATTAGGAGGCTTCTGTATTTTCAGTGGGAACAATCTGCCGTGGGGGGTGATTTCCTCCTTCTGTCCTCGTGCGGGTAAAGAGAAAGCTGAGAATCAGCTCATCTAGGGTCACAATTTTGCAGGTGGGTGCAAAGGACAGGTGGAAACGTGTGATTCAGGAACTGGGTGATTCAGAGGGTCACTGAAATGGTGGACCACCATGGATTCTAAGCCGGATGCAGAAGAGAGCGGAGGTGGAAGGTGGTTGCCAGAAAGGAAGTCAATAAAAGGGTATAATGGTTCATTTAGTGTGCCAACTTGCCTGGATCATGGGGTGCCCAGATATTTGACTAAATATTATTTCTGCGTGTGTCTGTGAGGGTGTTTCTGGATGGAATTAGCATTTGAATCAGGGAATTCAGTAAAGCAGTTTGCCCTCCCCAGTGTGGTGGGCAGCATCCAATCCGTTGAGAGCCTCAATAGAACAAAAAGGCAAAGGAAGTGAAGCAGGACATAGATGAGTCCCAGGCTGAACAGCTGGAGTTGTCCCCTGCGGACAGACACTCTAAGATGAAGAGGGGGAGGAGCTAAGCCCCACCCAGATAAGAGACCACATGTTTCTCATTCTCCAGGTCAGGAAGACATTCCCGACTGCACAGGTGCAGAAAGGCTCCTCAGAGGTCAAAGGGAGGGGGCGTCACCCCATAGTAGGTGATGTCAACCTACCCATAGGCCTATTCGCTAGAACCCATCTTGGCTAAGAGATGCGTGCGCCCACATGGGAGGACCCTGAGATAAACCAAATAGGGACACAGAACCAAGCAAAGTAAGATGATTGGCCAAAGGAAACCCGGAAGAAATGCCCCATATAAGTGATTCAAACCACCATGAATGTGTGACTCTCTCTCTGAGCCCACCTGTATGTCTATCCACACGTACTCTTTTTCCTCCTAATAAACACTTTACTTGTTTCACTACTTTCCGTCTTTGTGGGAATTCATTTCTGCAGTCGTACGGGCCAGGGCCTCATCACTGGCCACTGCTCCCAGGTGGTCTAGTGACTAGGATTCAGCACTCTCACTGCTGTGGCCTGACTTCAGTCTCTGGTCGGGGCACTGAAATCCTGCTTCAAGGCGCTGCAGGCCGAGGCCACCCAAGGTCAGAAGGACTAATTCAGCCTTTCCTGTCTGATTGCTCAGCTGGGACCCCGATCTTCTCCTGCCCTCAGCAGGGAAGAGAACCAGAATCCCTGGTTCTCAGGCCTTCAAACTCGGACTGAATTACCATTGACTTTCTTGGGTTTCCAGCTCGCAGATGACATATCATGGGCCTTCTCGGCCCCATAATCGCACGAGTCCATTTCTTATAATATATCTATCATCTGTCTATCTATCTATCTATCTATCTATCTCCTATTAGTTCTATCCAGAGAACCCTGACTAATACTAGGAGTCAGGGCATTCAAGACCCCAATGAAGCTGACAGATGGTTGTAACTGGAGTACAACCATTATCAGGGAAGATGAGACCAGGAAGCCTGGGTCTCTACTGAAAGCTGCAGAGCAGCCCTGGCCGTAGGGCAGGGCAGTTTTAGGTCTGATGAGGACTTTCTCTTACTGGTACTGCTGACTGTCTCTCAAATGTCAGCCTTCCCTTCCTTCATCACCAGGAACAGATGCCCTTCTCTGCGCCCCGCTGGGTTCTGTCTCCTCTTTGTCAAGAGCCCTGCTCACGCTGAACTCTCTTTGTTTCTTCCCCCTCTGCCTCCCTGAGGGCTGGCTCTGCGCTTTGTTCACCCCTGCATCCCAGCACCTGGTCTGGCACATTCCGAGGCCCAGAAAATGTTTGCTAAATGAACCAATCCTTGAAGGCAGGACTGATGGATGGAGAGTCCAAAGGGACTCTGACAATGGACGAAGTCCCACACCCTCTCAGGCTCGTTCTTTCTGCCCCACTTTCCAGAAGGTAAATGGGAAGCCAGAGAGGTCAGAGGCCTGCCCAGGTCACACAGCAGAGCAGGCCTGGTGACTGAAACTGCAGCAGAAACAAGATCAAGGGCGAGGTGGTGGTGGTGGGAAACAGCTGGAAGGAAGCCCCTAAATCCCTGTTCTGCAATGTTTCAGCACCTCGCTGGACCGGGACAGACACCCCCCTCTTCTCACGTCTTCCTCCCTTCACTGGCTGGCTGCAGGGAGCCGCCCAGCCCAGGGGCCAGGGGTGGCTGCCCCTGCGGCAGGGGAGGCGGGGAGTGGGGGCGGCGAAGGGCCCAGCTGTAGCTCGGCGCCCACCGCTCCCCTCCGCTCCCCAGCAAGTAAAAGGAAAAGGACAATTAAAAGGAAACCCAGAGGTGGGAAGGCAGTTTTCAGAGCCAGGCTCGGGCTTCCCTGGGAGGAGGAGGTGCCCTAAGGAAATCCCGTCAAATGGATGTTTATTTTAATGGGAGCTGAAGGGAGAGGGGCTGAGGCGAATCCTGGGGGTGGGAGGAGGAAGGGAGGGGAAAAGATGCAGGGTCTGTGCTCACAGACGGCCTCTGGGAGCTTCCCGAAGGCTGCCCACTGGGTAAGTGACCAAGATACAAGCAGACGCAAGGCCAGAGGCGCTGCTGCTGAGGCGGCCATCTGGGTGGGGGGTGGGGATGGGGATGGAGATGTGGGGACGAGGTGGGACTTATTCCTTCCTTCCTTCACCTCCAACATCCCTTGGGTCCTGATGACACCCTGACTCCATGCTAGGCGTTGGCTAAATAATGGCCCATCAGCCCTGCTCCCTGCCCCAAGTAACAGGGGAGACGCAGAGCTAGGTGGTCTGCGGTAATGTTGGTGGGGCAGCCGTAGGCACAGGGTATCTGAGAGCGTGGGGAGGCCCACGGGGCACAGGGAACATAGACTTCCCAGGCTTGTCCCACGTGCGGGACCCAGGGTCTTGCAGAAAGGGTGCTCTGAGGCTTGTTCTCACCTCCAGGCAATGACCTGGTGAAGAACCACTTTCTCGGTGCCTGGAAACCTAGCTGGATATGGGGAGCCCCTCCCCCAGCTCCTCTGCTCATGGGGTCCCTGTCATCTGATGGAGCTGGAGACCTTCCTGATGACTGGTCAGCCCCTAACATTCTTCTGGGCAGAGTTCACTTCCATCCCTCCTACTCCCTCATTCAGTTCACAACTCTTCACTGAGACAAGATGGGGTGCTCAGATTCCAAGACGAAATGCTTCATTCATTCATTCATTCATTCCCTCCACAAATCCACACGGGGCATCTCCTCCGTGCCAGGCACCGCCCTGGGTGCTGGAATTTGCAGTGAACAAAAACAGTTAAGAATCCTTGTCCTCATGGAACATCTTGTGGATAGAGACGAGAAAGAAGTGAGTGAACTACCTAGAATGTCAGATCCGGACGGTGCCGTGGAGGAAACAAGGCCAGGGTGGGGGTGCCATAGCTGCTGCAGCAGCCACGCTGCTCCTCGTTCGAACGCTGAGAGGAGCAGCTGGGCCCGGCTCGGAGCTGAGGTCTCCAGATCGTCCCACTCCATCCTCACCGCGGGCCCGTGAGTCAGTTCTGGGATTGTCCCGACTTTGGGAGTGACCCTGTGGAGGCCCCGGAGACAGCGCCTTATGTGCCAACAGTGACAAGCTAGTCCGAGCGGGGCCGTGCCTCAGTCCCCACCCTCGAGGGCTGCTTGGGGGCCCCAGCCACGAGCTCCTGCTTCGGCTCGGACCCAGGAGGCTTCAGTGATCAGAGGCCTTGTTAAGCGTGTGGCTCTCGTCCGGGGACACCCCTCACCCCCACTGACCACATCGTCGGTCCCCTTGGGGCTCCCACCTGCCTCTGGTCAGTAGCCAGGGAAGCAGTGGGGTCAGGAGAGAGGGTGATGGATGGGAGTCAGGAGGCGTGGGTTCCAGCCCTGCCCACCCCCCACCCCACCCCCGGCCTCACCTGCCTTGTTACTTCAAGGTCCCTTTCCCGCTCTCTCTGTCTCTCTGCTAGTCTATGGAAGGAAGGAGATTGGCTGAGATAATCCCTGAGGCCCTGCGGGGTCTAGAGCTCAGTTTCCTCACCCGGATGGGATGCTCTCACCTTGACCCCACCCTTGGACAGGATGAGACAGCCTCTCCTGTGAATGCAGATTCAGGGGGAGCTCGTGACTCTGGCAAGTGGGGAGGGTGGGAAGCTGGCTTGCTATCCTTTCAAATTACCTCCATTTGTGACATGGTATGCGTATTACCAATTAAAAAACAAACAAAAAACCCCGAACTTTAAATGCAAGCCTTCCTACGTTTCCTCGTCTTCCGGGAACCACAGTCCATTTAGCAAAGACTTATCCCTGGGGCTGCCTTGCTGGTGATGACATCTCAGGGCTGGCGCATCATAGCAGGAGCTCCTACTGACAGCCTCTGCATTCGCTCCTGAGAACAGGGGTGCGCCGGCCTCCCCCATGTGCACACCTGCTGGATTCAGGCCCCTGGTGCACAGAGGCCCTACTTGATTGATCTCAGAAACCCCCTCCCCGCCCCCACCCCCTCATACACACAGACAGACACACAGACACACAGACAGACACACAGACACACAGACAGACACACACAGATACACACAGACACACACAGATACACGCAAACACAGATACGCACAGACAGACACACATGCTCTCAACGCCCTCTGGGGTGCTTTACCCATCCCTTAGTCAGTGATTAAGACATATTTGCTAAATAATAAATGAGCGCAAACTCTCAGGTCCAGGAAACCAGAGAGCCGGGCTGGGCCCAGCCTGTCTGCAGTTTCTCCGGCCTTCCAAGCTGCCTGCAGTCTGCTCAGCGGGAGAAACCGCTGAGCTGGTCTGTCTCACCGGGGCCAGTCTTAACGTTTCTTTTGTAATTTTTGAGACCAGGAGAGCTGGCACCGGTCGGGGTTACCCAGGGGAGAAGAGAAAATGAAAGGAGAGCTGTGTCCCAGGAGGGGCTTCCGGAAGCAAGGCTCTGGCCCTGCCTGGGAACGCCTCTGACTGCCGCGCTCCCACTGCCTCTAATGGACTGCCCATCCCCACGTCTGGCAGGGGGTGCGAGCACGGAGGGTCCAGAGTAACCAGTCCACATGTGCTGAGGCGCACAAGCCTTCAATCATGTCTTCTGTGGTCTGATCCACCCAACCTAACCGGCTGCTCCCCCACTGAACTTGAACTTGACTCTCTCCAGATGGAGTGCAGTTCACAGGGAGCCATGGTCAGCCCACACGTGTCCTGTCTGGAGTTGCCCTGGGGCACCTCCAGGGAGTCTGGTCTCAGGATCCCTGGAGGAGTGAACTGGTTCCAGCTGATCTGGGTGTCTGGTATGTGGTAGCGGGTGGAGAGTGAACTGAGCATCAAATGCGGCTGAGCTGGCTTGTTGAAGGCAAGGCCCAGTTCTGGCCCCAAAGAGCATCCCTTGCCTGCACCAGAACCCCAAGGGCACTGCTGCCCCCAGGGGCAGGTGGAAGGTTCAAGAAGGAAGCTGTAGACATCGAGGTTCCAAACCCAGGCCCTGATGCTCCCTGATGGGTAGTAGGAGAGCGGGGAGGAGGATGGAGGGGGTACAGCTAAGACAGAATTCTACCCCATTCTGGAAGGCCCTTTAGGAATTATCTTGTCTATGGTTCACGATTTGCGATTTTGTGTTCCCTGTGAAGAATTACAAATATAAAGGATGGTTGTCTGACAAAATTACCATTACCAACCCTTATTTTATAAAAGAAATGGTATTCTTAATGCCAAAAATGTAAGAGGAAGGTGGGCATGATTTCAAGATAATGGACAGTTCTTTACACAGAAAGCACTGGGCTTTTCGGAAATCTCAATATACAGTGGTTTTTCTTTTCCTCCTTGGTGATAAAAACCTCCTTATTGACTAGCGGCTGTGAGCAGGCCAGTGTTCGGAACAACGGGGAAACTGAGGCCCAGAAAGAAGTGACATGTCTGGATCCCGTGGTGAGTGAGGGGCAGAGTGGACCGCGAGTCCAGGGCTCTTTCCACAGCACTGGTTCCTGGGAGTGACTTGGGCTCCAAGGTCCTGCATGGGTGGGGAGTCTGCTCCCTGCTGGAGGCCCGGTGGGGCGACTGTTCCCAGAGCCCCGGGGGACAGGCAGCACAGAGCCCACCTCTCCCAGCCTCCCACGGTCCCCGGGGCCCGCTCCAGAGCCCACTCCAGGCTGTAGCTTCAAGGCTTAACTGCCTGCAGTTCCCTCTGGGAACGCTCCGTGCCCTTGGCCGCCAGCTCTCCTGGCGTGACGCGTCTCCAGTGCCAGGAGGGAGGGGGCCACATGTTCCCCATATGCCACCAGGGTGGGACTTTTGCACTGAACAGCTGAGCTGCCCTCTCTTCCTCCTTCCCCTAGCAGACTTTCCTGCCTCTCTTCTCTTTGTCTGTCTTCCTCAAAGGACCTCCCAGTTCCGACCAAGGAGGAGACAAAATGGGATGTTTCAGCATTTGCAGGGCCTGCAGTCTTTCCAAAGCATGGCCACCCACGTTGGTTTCAACTAAACAAATATACATACCCTGAAATCAAACAGGTGCCTACGCAGTGCCAGGATCTGCAGGGACAGGTAAAGGTGAGCTCCTTAGAGGATGCTATCCCTCCATTTCTCCATCCATTCTCCACCCTGTCATCCATCCATCCATCCATCCATCCATCTCTCCATTTCTCCATTCATCCCTCCCTCTCTTCCTCTGTCTTTCCTCCTTTCATCTCTCTCTCTCTACCTCTCTATCCCTTCCTCAGCCCCCCTACCTTTCCATCTCTTCATCTATCAATTTCTCTCTTTCTCCATCCTTCTCTTTATCCCTCCCTCATTCCTCCACTCAAACTCTCCCCCTTATCCCTTCTTCCAGCCAATTAGTCATCTTTCCCTCTCTCCCTCCATCCCATCACCCATCCAGCCATCCATGCATCCACCTACCCACCCATCCAGTCATCCGTCTAGTCATCCATCCATCCATCCACCTCTCCATCCCTCCACTCTTCCATCCACTTTCCACCCTTCCATCCCTTCAACCATTCATCTTTCCAGTCCTCCACTCATCCCTTTATCCTTCCCTCCTTCTAGTTCTCCCTCCTCCTTCCACCCATCCCTCCACGCTTTTAGCCTTTATCTAGCCAACAGCCCTCTCTCCACTCCCCTCCTTCCTCTCCATCCCCCCTCCACCTCTCCTTCCATCTGTCCATCTCTTCATCTCTCTCCACTTACTGAGAGGTCTCCATGGACCAGGCACTACCACTGTATTCCCTCAGGGGGCCGGCATGCTGCACACCGTAATATTTCAAGAAATGTTTGTTCCCTGGTGGTCTCGTGGTTAGGATTCAGCGATCTCTCAGTAAATGTTTGTTGATTGGATCTAATGGCACCCCTGCCTTCCGGAGCTTATGCTACCCTGAGAATCAAGTCCACAACTAACTCGGATTCTGCTAAGTCTGCGATGGGGACTGAGCCTGTGCTTGCAAAGCAGGTGGGCGGAAGAGAAATACTGGAAGGACGCAGCTTTCATGAGTACCTACAGTGAGCCAGGAGCCTTACACACCCTGTCTCTTTTTAGTTCCTAGCAGTCCTATGAGGAAGATGTGTTTTTTCCCCCATTTTACGACTGAGGAACTGGGCCCAGAGGCCCCGGCGTGGGAAGGAAATCTGAGTGCATCTCTGCCCTACCACTAGTTCCACTTTGGGGATCAAACATGCGGTGCCTTTTTGGGTTTAATTGGAAATCCCTCCTCCAGCAAATCCTACATTCCACCAAACACAGCCCCCACTTCAAGGCTGATTTCTTTTTTTTTTTGAACAAATTTATTTTTGGCTGCTTTTGGTCTTTGTTGCTGCGCACGGGCTTTCTCTAGTTCCCACGAGTCGGGGCTACTCTTCGTTGCGGTGCGTGGGCTTCTCATTGCGGTGGCTTCTCTTGCTGCGGAGCACGGGCTCTAGCACGCGGGCTTCAGTACTTGTGGCACGCGCAGACTCAGTAGTCACAGCTCGTGGGCTCTAGAGCGCAGGCTCAGTAGTTGTGGCGCATGGGCTTAGTTGCTCCACGGCATGTGGGATCTTCCCTGAGCAGGACTTGAACCCATGTCCCCTGCATTGGCAGGTGGATTCTTAACCACTGAGCCACCAGGGAAGTCTGAGGCTGATTTGTTGGCTCCTGTTTCTTCCCCCAGCCTGGAATAGTTCAGTCTTCTTCTCCACCAGAAGAAATCCTACCTACTCCCCAAAACTCACCTCCAAGGATGCTTCCTCAGGAGGTCTTCCAAGATTGCTCCCACCTCCACCAGTTTCAGCAAGAGTGAATCATTTCTTTAGTTCCCACAAAACTGTATTTACTCCCCCTTTACAAATATCACATGCTCTGCCTTGTCTGAAGATGTGTTGAGGGAGGGCGTGGTATGTCTGTCTTCTTCATCTGAGCTCCTTAAGTGGGGTGAGGGGTCTGCTATCTGAGTCACCTCGGTCGTTCCCCTCGCACACACCCCCAACATAACCTGGAACCAGAACACACACAGTGGGAAAGCAATGCATGTGGCTGAACCACATTTACAACCAGGGGTGATATGAAAAATATTTGCCAGCCAGCAGAGCATGGACAACGTCCAGTCAGAAAGGTAAGAACCAACAGGGCATCATCTCTGTCTGTCATTTCCAAAGAGCTTCAAGCTTTTGCTCAGCCCCTCCTGACCTGACCTCTACTTCAGAACAAGAAAGAGGCTGAGAGGCGGTCAGCCTCTGGGGAGGCTTGGGGAGCGGCGCCCTGGCTGTGAACTTGGGGAGACCAGGTCCAATGAGGTGCACCTGATGCCTCCTTCTCTTGTCTTCTCTGCCCTAGATCAGCCCTGACCAGGCCATAGGAGCATCTGGGAAGGGAGGCGGAGAATCTGGGAATCAGATAATCAGAGCGAACATGTAACATGCTCTGGGGGCTGAAACTTGACATGCACCATCTCATTTAATCCAAACCACCGTCTCAGGGTGGGGCGCACCATGCTTATCCCCATTTTTCAGATGGGAAAGTGAGGCTCAAGAAGGTGAGATGATTTCCCCCAAGACTTCCCAGCTCATATGGCCAGGGGAGGAATTCAAGCAGTGGGACCCCCAGGACTCACGGCCATCAAGATGGCCCACTCCCCCTCCCTGGCTTTGGAGTGGACCAAGAAGGAGCCTGGGTGTAGGTGACAGGTGGGGCCCTTTTGGACAAGAGGAATTTTGGAGCTGGGGCACCAGGCCTGCGCCAATCCCCCCAATGTCTCACTTGCGGGAGCTGGGCCTGCAAGAACCATTTGGAAGAGAGACCCCTGTGTGCTGGCAGGGCGTCCTGTGCCAGCTCCGCTGTGAGCCCAGCTTTGCCACCAGTGTGGCGAGGCAGTCTGCGACACCAAGGAGGCATCATTGAACTCTTGGTTTTTATCTATAAAATAGATAATATTTACATCACAGGCTTATTGGCAGGACGTGACACGGCACTTGCCTGGTCTGTAGCAGGCAATCACACTAGTCCCCTCGTTCCTCTGGCTCCTGCCCTGTACATGGGCACCAGGCTGGGCATGGAGGGGGTGGGAGGATGGGTGGGCTTCTGCCACAGCTGAGGTCTCCTCTTTAGCTCACATGGCCTGTCAGGGCAGGAGTCTTGGCCAAGCACACTGCGAGGTCCCTCGGCCAGAAGTTGGGCCAAGTAAGTGGCAGCCTGGACCACACCGCAGCCAGCCTAGGGTGCTTGCCCTTGGGGATGGCGATGTGGCGCCCCTCAGCCCCCTCCCACGCACACCCCCGCCCCCCGCAACTGGGACCGGCACACCCAGGATGAGGGCCGAGACAGCGACAATAAGGCCACGGCCTCTGTGCGATTCTGTGAGGCTCACTGCATACCTTAGCTCTCATTTCACAAGCTGAGTATTTTCAGGGCCATTTCACAGAGAAGACAACTGAGGTCCAGAGAGGCTAACTACTTTGTCCCAAATTGTACACCCGGCCAGTGGCCAAGCTGAGGCCCAGCCCGAGGTGCGGTTCCCCTCGCTGTCACTCTCGTGTTGATGCATGGGTGACAGCGCTCGGCACCCGCAGACACAGCTCCGCAGTCACGGGACAAAGTCTGGGCAGCAGGGCACTGGCCAGGAGGGCAGTGCTGGGTCAGCATGGAAGGAGGAGAAATGGAGGGCTTCCGGAGAGAGGAAGGTGACCAACTCCCAGGCCTTAAAGGTCCCCCAGAAAGACCCCAGCTTCACGGGAGCCCCTGCCCTGGGAACTCCTCATACAGGCCCCCAAGGAGGAGTCCCTCCCAGGCTTTGGGTCCCAAGTTACCTGATCAGAGTGACACCCGCTTCAGTGCCGCCTTCCGTGGGAGGGCAGGAGGGAGTCAGGAACACCCAACTTAACCAACTCCGTGTGCCCGGGAGCCTGGGCCTGTGCAGAGTGGGCACCAGAGAGCGTGCCGCCCCCGCCCTGCCCTCGCCCCCGCCCCCGCCCCCTGCCTGTCTGAGGACTGAATGGGGAGAGAGGAGGGAAGGGGGACAGGGTGAGGGGGCGGGAGGCAGCCACAGAGGAAAAGAATTAAGAGCCCAGCTTTTAAGTTTCTTCTTGGGGGCCCAGAAACTTGATCTGAGGGTCGGGGTGCCGCCCCACGCTCCCACTCTCCGATTTCACAGCCTCCGGGCCGTTTTCTCTCTAGGATCTTGTCAGTGAGGAGAGAGGAAGCAAGGCTGGCTGGAAATGAGGCCGTTTTCCTACCTCTGGAGCCTCCTCCCTCTTTGATCCAGGAGGGAGGAGAAAGGCTAAGTCAGCAGAATCCACCCCACTCACCCACCTGGGGCCCAGCCGCCCCCTCCGCTCTCCACTGTTACCAAGCTGGAAAGCACCGGAAAAATCGTGGCAGGGATGCCATTCGCTGGGAGGCAGTAAAAGCCAGCTCCCAGGCCAGGGCCAAGCATGGGTAATCTCCAAAACTGCTTCTTCCCCGAGGCTGCGCTCGGGTGGGTAGGGGGTAGGGCGGGGGCCGAAGGGAACTGATCATTCAGCAGAACCTCGTGGTGGGAGTCACTACCCCCATTTTACAGATGGAAACACTAAGGCTCCAAGAGATTGCAGCTGAGGAACACTATGCTTGGGATCTGAGCTTAAGCTTGTATTCCTTCCAAGTCTGCCTACCCAGCTGCGGGTGGGTGCAAGGTGCTCTGTGTCACTGCTTTCTAAGGGACCCTGCTGCTTGCTCTGGGCCACCTAGGAGGACCGCTCTTGGCCCAGGAGGCCTGAGGGGATCTGCTGGGCCACCTCTGAGATTTCCTGGAGAGTCCAGGAAAGAGTCCCATCTCAGGTCTTGTGAGAGCTCTCACCCAAAGTGACTCTGTTCACCGCAGGGGATTCAATGCCCATGGGCTGAACAGAACTTCACGGGTCAGCCCCTCCCAGGCTTTGTCACATGGGAGAGAACTCAGGGCCCATGGTCACTGACAGGTGGCTGCAAAGTGACCGTCCATGAGCGTATCGTCAGTCCTGACGATACACTCCGTGAAGGATGTGCAAGATGAGAAGTGCCGGGAAGTGGATGTCAGACTCAGGAGACCTGGCTGGTAAACGGCTGTCTTTGTAGCCATGCGAGGGATTCATGCTGGGTTTTGGGGAGGTGTGATAGGAGTTCGGGGCTGGGGAAGTTCTCCCTGGAGGCTCCCTACCAGCTGCAGGCCCCATCACAACCCTTTCAGACCTGTCTCTCTGAGGAACTGGGGAGATGGGAGGCTTGATATCGCCCATATCCTCGCTGAGAAGGTATCCTTCACACTAACCCAAGTTAGCTGGAACTCCTGATGAATTTACATATCTGTGTGTTTGCTTTTGGTTGGGCCTCCAGCCCAGTCCACCGTGGAACCTCACGAACAATTCTACCTGTATTTTTGTGAGCCCCCTACCTACAGACCCAATCTGGGGAAAATACAAAACCCTTTCTGCCAAGTCTGTCTCTTTGGGGGCAGAGAGCACCCTCTAGCTACAGAGCTCCATTAGCGGACAGTTGCAGTCAGACCCCAGGTAGGAAGGGGCCTGAGCCCGGAAAGCCAGGGAGGGGAGGGGGGTCAGGGAGTGGCAGCCTGATCCACCCCAGCTGTTCAAACATCCAGGCCCCCTTCCCTCTTCCTTCCAGAGTCCTCGGTCAGCACTCAGACCTGGCTCACGGCCACCCTGGGTCCCTGCAGTAAACACCTTGCAGAGATTTCCTCCCACAGATATGAGGCTTCTCTCTAAACCTCGGAGGCCAGAAGGCCGTGAGCTCTGGGGGATCCACCAGGGCTGGGCAGCCGCCCCAGAGAATAGAACAAAGGACCCTGCTGAGCTCAGCGGTGGGCACAGGAAAGAGCGGGGGAGGGTGTGAGTGACCACTCCCTGGTTTGCCTGCACCCAAGTCTCCTTGCCTTGTGCCCCTTCACCCGTGTGACAGCCACGTGACACACAGGTCCCACCATTAGCAACGTATCCATTCCAGTGCATGGAATTCCTCTCCAGCCACCCTTTGCTACAGCCAACACCAACCCCTGTGTGTCTCTCTCCCCGTGTTCCCACCTCTAGCCATTGGCCGCGCTGTCCTCTCCTTCTGTCTCTTCTCTGAGTATCTAAATTCTGTCTACTTTCAAGGCCCCTGATAAAGTGCTTCCAGGTAGAAAGCATCTCTCTCCACCCTCTGACCTCACGGTGCCTTACCTTTCATGACACTGGTCATTTTCTGCCGTATGTGATAGATATTTGGGTAAAGGTCACGTCTGCCTTCCTGCAGCTCTTGAGGCCAAGCGTGAGCTGAGTCCTGCCATGTGGCGCCCAAAGGGTGCTTAATCCAGTGCCTTGGACGCGAGCAAGAGGAACTGACATTTACTAATCTAGTAACTTTGCCCTTGCTAGTACTTCTTGCTTATCTCAGTAATCCCCACACAAACATGGCGAGGCAGGCACTACCGTCCGCATTTTACAGATGTGGCAACTCTCACCAACACTACTGCTTTGTATTACTTACATTTCCCAGTAGTATTGGGACATACAAGCAGGATGGATTCTTCTCTGTGCTGATTTTGTATCTGGCAGCCTTGCTAAGGTCTCTTGTTGAGCCTAATACTATATCCATGAATTCTTTTGGGTTGTCCATGAAAACAATCACATCATTTGCAAGTAGTTATTATTATTTTTTCTTTCCAATATTTATATCCTTTCATCTTAAAACACTTAACTTTATCTTATTATCTGTCTTACCATGCTGCCTGGAACTTCCAATACAATACTGACCAGAAGTAGCATTAGTAGGCAACTTTGTCTTACGTCTGATTTTGAAGGGAATGTTTTCAATCGCTCCTCACGCTTTATGATGTTTGCACTAGGGTTTCTGTAGATACTACTTATTGGGCTAAAGAAACATTTCTTCTCTTTCTAGGTTTCTAAGAGTTTTTGTCATGAGGAGATATTGAAATTTATTGAACTTTTTCTGCATCTGTTGAGATTATTATATAGCATCTGTCCTTTGACTTGTCTGATGTGGTAAATTACATTAATCTATTTTCCAAAGTCAAACCAACTTTGCATTCCTGGGGTAAACTGAGCATGTCAGGATGTGTTGTCATTTCTATTCATTAGAATATTCAGTTTGCTAACATTTCGTCCAGAGCTTTATCTCTATGTTCACAAGTGAAGGAGTTTCCTTTTCCATCGTGTTGTGTCCGGCTCTGGTATCAAGGTTTAACTTGTCTTATAAAAATGAGCTGGGGATTACCGTCATTCTTATGACCTCTGGAATATTCTGAATTATCTGAATTATCTGAAGCTTGACTGTTCGGTAGAACTTGCCCATAAAGCTGCGTGAGCCTGGTGTTTTCCGTTTGGAAAGTCTGGAGCTTCAGATTCCATTTCTTCTGTGGTTCTAGAGCTGTTTAGATGGCGGGGGCGGGGGTGGCATATGCACAATTTTAGAGACACTCTCGTACCTTGTATTTCTTCTGGTCCCAATTTTTAAAGTTTTATTTTTCTAAGAATTCATTCGTGTCACATAATTTTAAAAATGTATTTGAAGAAAGTTCATCATATCTTCTGATAATTTTGGCAGTTAAATTGAGCTATAACTCACATGAATTAACTTTACATATACAAAGCATAAAATCTGATGAGTTTTGACAGAGGTATACGCTTGTGAAACCATCACTACTTTCAAGATAGGGAACACAGCTCTTATCGCCCCCAAATTTCCTCATGCCCCTTGGTAACTCCTTCCTGCCACCTCCCCGACCTTCCGTCCAGGTAACTACTGGTCTGCTTTATGTCACTATACATTTGTTTTCATTTCCTAGAATTTTATAAAATAGAATCATACTCTATTTTGTTTGGCTTCTTCACTCAGTAGAATTATTCTGAGGTCTCCCTAAATTGCTATGTATATCAATAGTTCATTTTTATTACTCAGGAATATTCCACTGTATGGATATACCACAATTTGTTTATCCTTTTCCCTTTCAATGGACATGTGGGCTGTTTCTAATTTTGGTGACTAGAAATAAAGCTGCCATGAACATTAGTGTACAAATCTCTGAATGAAACACGTGATGGAGCTGGAATGGCTGGGCTGTATGGTTGGTATATGTTTAACTTTTCAACAAACTGCCAAACTGGTTTCCAAAGTGGTTGCACCGTTTTACAGTCCCATCAGCAGTGTGTGAGTTCTTAACCTATCCGCACTGACACTTGGTATGGTCAGTCTTTTTCATGTTAGACATTATAATAGTGTATATTGATATCTCATTGTGGTTTTAATTTGCATTTCCCTGTTTGGCTAATGATGTGGGGCACATTTTCATGTGCTTGTTTGACATTTGTATCATATATCTTCCTTGGCAAAGTATCTGTTCAAATTTTTTGCCCATTTCTGGTTTTTATTTGTTGACTTTTAAAAGTTCATGATGTATCCTGGACTTGTTTTTTCATTCTGTTAACAAAGTCATTTGAAGAGCGAAAGTTCTTATTTTTGAGGAAGTCTAGTTTCTCCACTTTTTCTTTAATGGCTCAAGGTCACAAAGATCTTCTCTTACATCTTCTTTCAGAAGTTTTATAACTTTAGATTTTACATTTAGGCCTTTATTTATCTTGAGTTCATTTTTATATATTGTGTGAGGTATGGATCAAAGTTAATTTGTAAAGTACAGATGTCCAATTGTTCAGCACCGTGTCTTGACAAGGCTACTGTTATGACTTTGTTAAATTAACACTTGTTAAGTAGAGCACAGGGCGTGGGATGGTGAGTCTCAGTTCAACATGAGACCACAAAAGACATCAAAATAGAGAAATTTATTACTCACGGGTCCAGAGGAAGCACATGGCATACCTCAAGGGGCCACAGGGGGAGGTCAAGGCAGGGTGCAGACAGTGAGAGCAATAGGACCTAGGGCAACAACCCTTCATTAGGATCCGTGGGTGGTGCGCTTTGGGGTTCCCAAGCCAATCTCAATCCTAAAGCCAGATTGGTGAATTCAAACCAAAAGAGCAAGTTTTTGGTAAACTCTATGGGGTCTCATCTAAGGGGTGTAAAAGGGGAAGGCCCTGGGAGGGGGGGTTGACTTGATCAACAAGGACTTTTGGTCATATCAGGACTTATACTTGCTCCTGACTCTTCAAGCTTCTATCTAGGTCATGCGCTTGCTTGAGGAGGCTGGTATTATTTTAAGGGTGCTGCAGGCCACTTGGCCAAACAAAACAGATGTCATGGCTGCAATACATGGAATAGCCTAGCTAAACTCTCAAAAACTATCCCTTCTCCACTGAATTTCCTTTGTACCTCCAAAATCATTTAATCGTATACACATGAGTCTAGTTACAGACTATTAGTTCCATCAAACTGTTTGTCTATTTTTGATGCTAGTACCACACTGTTTTGATTACTGTAGCTTTACACTAAGTCCTGAAATGAGGTAGTATAAGTCTTCCAACTCTGTTCTTCTTTTTCAAAATTGTTTTAGCTGATTCTAGGTCCTTCACATGGCCAAATGAATTTTAGAATGAGTTTGTCAGTGTCTGAATCTGTAGGTTGATCTGAGGAGAATTGACATATTAACAACACTGAGCCTTCCAATCCATGAACGCAGTATGTCTCTCCATTTATTTTAGCCTTCTTTAACCCCTCTCAGCAATGTTTGGTAGTTTTCAGCGTACAGGTTTTTCACATCTTTTCTCAGATTTATCCTTAAGTTTTTCATATTTTTGATAGATTATAAGTGATATTTTTTGCTTCATTTTCCTATTGTGACCAGTATATTGAAATACAGTTAATTTTTGTATATTGATCTTATATCCCATCACCTTTATCAATTCACTTATTAGTTATTGAAGTATTTTTGCTATTCCAGGGGATTAGTCGCATAGATCATCATGTCACTTGAAAATAAAGGCAGTTTTACTTCTTCCTTTCAAATCAGAATCTCTTTTATTTCTTTTTCTTGCCACATGCACTGGCCAGAACCTGCCGTACAATGTTGAATTGAAGTGGTGACAGGGGACATCCTTGCCTTCTTCCTGATCTTGGGGGAAAAACACTCAGTCTTTCATCATTAAGTATGATGTTAGTTGTAGGGTTTTATAGTTGCCCTTTTTTATGTTGAGGAAGTTCCCTTCTATTTTATTCTATTGCTGAGAGTTTTTATAAGGAATGGATATTGGATTTGACAAATGCTCTTATTTCTTCCATTCAGATGATCAAATGGCTTTTCTTTTTTTTAGTCCCTTAATAGGATGATTTATATTTATTGATTTTTGAATGTTAAGCCAATCTTACATTTTTGAAATAAAACCACACTTGGTGTGATGCATTACCAATTTAATGGCTATCATTAGAGAGTCAGATAATGGGCTTCCCTGGTGGCGCAGTGGTTGAGAATCTGCCTGCCAATACAGGGGACACGGCTTCGAGCCCTGGTCTGGGAAGATCCCACATGCCGCGGAGCCACCAGGCCCGTGAGCCACAACTACTGAGCCTGCGCGTCTGGAGCCTGTGCTCCACAACAAGAGAGGCCGCGATAGTGAGAGGCCCGCGCACCGTGACAAAGAGTGGCCCCCGCTTGCCGCAACTAGAGAAAGCCCTTGCACAGAAACGAAGACCCAACACAGCCAAAAATAAATAAAAATAAATAAATAAATTAAAAAGTCAGATAATAATAAGTGTTGGAGAGGGTGTGGAGAAATTGGAACCCTGACACTTTGCTAATGTGGTGCAGCCAGGTTGGAAAAATCTGTCAGTTCCTCAAAAGGGCAAACATAGAGTTTTACCATATGACCCGGCAATTCCAGTCCTAGAAAACAGACGTCTACACAAAAACTTATACATGAATGTTCATAGCATCTTCATTCATAATAGCCGAAAAGTAGAAACAACCCAAATGTCCTTTGGCTGATGAATGGCTGGGTAAAATGTCTATCAGACAATGGATATTATTCGGCAGTAAAAAGGAAGGAAGTACTGAGACATGCTGCAACCTGGGTGAACCTTAGAAAGATTATGCTAAGTGAAAGAAGTCAGTCACAAAGCAGCACGTAGTGTGTGATTCCATTTATGTGAAATGTCCAGAACAGGGAAATCTATAGAGACAGAAAGTTGAACGTAGTGGCTACTTAGGGCTGGGGATTTTGAGAGAAGTGGGGAGTGACTGCTAATGGGCAGGGGGTATCTTTCAGGGGTGATGAAAATGTTTTAAAATTGATCATTGTGCAACCCTGTGAACATACTAAAAACCACTGAATTGCAAACTTTAAATCGGTGAATTGTGTGGTATATGAATTATACCTTAATAAAGCTACTATTTAAAAGAAGAAAGGCAGAAGCATACAAGCAAACATAGGCTCAAAGATTAAAAAATAACTAACTTAGAGCTGGAATTTAACTTTTGATTGAGTCTAAAATTTGGTCTTTTAATGAGAACATTTAGTCCATTTGTATTGATTGTGATTACTGTTTAATGGGTTTATTCCCACCATTTTATTTTGTGTGTTTATTTGTACAGCTTTTCCTGTTTCTTTTCTTTTATGCTTCACTTTGAATTAAATGGGTTTGGCCCTCACTGAAGAACACATTAACAGGAGAAAAACAAACAGGAGGGACAAAAAGTAATGTTATCCACCAATGCCCCTAGATCCAGCCCCCAGAAAAGTCAATCTGTTTTATTTTTGTTTTTTTTTCCTTGTTTAATTTGTTTTCCTATTTCTTTATTTTATTTCTTTATTTATTTGGCTGCGTTGGGTCTTCATTGCTGGGTGCGGGCTTTCTCTAGTTGCAGCGAGCAGAGGCTACTCTTTGTTGCAGTGCGCGGGCTTCTCATTGCGGTGGCTTCTCTTGTTGTGGAGCAGGGGCTCTAGGCGCGCAGGCTCAGTAGTTGTGGTGCACGGGCTTAGTTGCTCTGCAGCATGTGGGATCTTCCCAGACCAGGGCATGAACCCGTGTCCCCTGCACTGGCAGGCAGATTCTTAACCACTGCGCCATCAGGGAAGCCCTGGTCAATCTGTTCTGAAGTGAGCTTTATCTTCTCTATGGCACTCTGACCGTACAGCCAGCTGCTCTGTGATCTGCTTATATGCCCAGTAATAATACGAGGTCCAGATTTCCATGCATATTGAGTTCCATTCCCTCCCCACTAGTTCAGCAGTTTTATTTTCTTTATCAAGTCTTTGTTACCTTTAATATTTTCACATTCTTACGTAGCATAACAAAGCTAAGTTCTACCTCGTTATACTAGACTCTCTTCAATTAGACATTATTTGCTTTGTATGATACAGTCATTGGGTTTAGAATTTAACCACACATTTACAATCAGCTTTGCTCACCATTCTTTCTTGCATCTCAGTCCTTCCAACTCTGAGATATTTTCTTTTCTGCCTAGAGTACATTTTTTAAAAACTGCTTTATTGAGTTAAAATTCATATACCATATAATTCACTCATTTAAATTGTACAATTCAATGATTTTGTAACATATTCACAGAGTTGTGTAAACACCACCACAGTCAACTTTTGAGCATTTTCATCACCCCAGTAGGAAACTCCGTAACCTTAACCATTTGTAGTCATTCCACATTTCCCCTCAAATCTCCCAGCTCTAGGAAACAACTAAACTATTTTCTATTTCTGTAGATTTGCCTATTCTGACATTTCACATAAATGGAATCATACAGTACATGGTTTATTTTGTGATTGGCTTCTTTCACTTAGCATAATCCTTTCAAATTTATCACGTTGTAGCGTGTATTAGTACTTCATTCCTTTTTATTGCCAAATAATGTTCCATTGTATGAATATACCACATTTTATTTATCTATTCATCAGCCAAAGGACATATGGGTTGTTTCCACTTTTTTACTGAGTTGTTTCCAACAATGCTGCTATGAACATTTGTGTATAATTTTTTTGTGTGGATGTATGTTTTCATTTCTCTTGGGTATATATCTAGGAGTGGAATTGCTGGCTTATACGGTAACTCCATGTTTAATATTTTGAGGAATTGCCAAACTGGTTTCCCAAGTGACTGCACCATTTTACATTCCCATCAGCAATGTATGAGGGTTCTAATTTCCCCCAGTCCTCACCAATACTTGACATTTTCTTTCCTTCTGGGTGTAAAGTGGTATCTCATTGTAGTTTTGAATTGCAGCTTTGTGATGACCTTATATTAAGCATGTTCTTTATATATTCTTTATATATTCTGGTTAGTTCTTTATCAGATAGATGATTTGCAAATGTATTCTCCCATTCTCTGTTTGTTTTTTCATTTTCTTGTTGGTGTCCTTTGAAACATGAAAGTTTTAAATTTTGATTAAGTCTAATTTATCTATTTTGTCTTTTGTTGCTTGTGCTTTTGGTATTGTATCCAAGAAGGATCTAAGATTTACACCAAGGTCACTAATATTTACACCTATGCTTTCTTCTAAGAGTTTTATAGTTTTAGCTCTTACATTTTGGTTTATGATCTATTCTTTTTCATTCTTTTTTTTTTTTTTTTTTTGCGGTACACGGGCCTCTCACTGTCGTGGCCTCTCCCGTTGCGGAGCACAGGCTCCGGACGCACAGGCTCAGCGGCCATGGCTCACGGGCCCAGCCGCTCCGCGGCATGTGGGATCTTCCCGGACCAGGGCATGAACCCGTGTCCCCTGCATCAGCAGGTGGACTCTCAACCACTGCACCACCAGGGAAGCCCTATAATCTATTCTAAGTTAGTTTTCATGTGTGATGTAGAGAAGGGTCCAACTTCATTCTTTTGTACGGGGATATCCAGTTGTCCCCATTTAAATTGCTAAATTGTTGAAAAGACTATTCTTTCCCCATTGAATTGTCTTGGCACCCTTTGCCATAAATGTACTAGCTTATTCCTGGATTCTGAGTTCTGTTCCATTGATCTATATGTCTATTGTTATGCCAGTACCACACTGTCTTGATTACTACAGCTTTGTAATAGGTTTTAAATTCAGGAAATCTGAGTCCTCCACTTTGTTCTTTTTCCAGTTTTAGCTATTCTTGATCTCTTGAATTTCCATATGAATTTTAGAATCAGCTCATCATTTTTCTTTTTTTCTGGAAACAGCCAGCTGGGATTTTGAAAGAGGTTGCCTTGAATTTGTAAATTAATTTGTAGTGTATTGCCATCTCAACAATACTAAATCTCCCAATCCATGAACAGGAGATCTCTTCCCATTTACTTTGTTCTTCTTGATTTATTTCACTAGTGTCCAGCAGGTGAAAGCTGACATTGATATTGATTTACATCCCAGATTTCCTGAATCGAAAATCATTTGGGGCCTCTGCTAGTTTTTGTTTTATAATATTTTATCTGGCTTGTTTTAGTTGGTGTATTTAGGAGGGAATGTCAGAGTAGCTCATTCTTCATATGACTTGAAGAGCCCAAGCATTTTACATGTATAAACTCACTTAATATTCTTCACAACCCTGTATATAGGTACTATTATTATTCCCTTTTACAGAAAAGAAAACTGAGGTGTAGAGAAGTTAATTAACGTGTCGACCATTGCACAGCTAGCAGTGCGGAAGTAGAGATTTTAGCCCAGGGACTCTGGCTCCAGATTCATGCACTCAGCCACTGTGCTCCAGCTGCCTCTAAGTGCAAGGGAGGACGAAACCAGTGGCAGCTTCCAGATGGAAAAGCTCAAATGGAAATTATTTGAGTCATCCTGAAGGTCACCTATACTGGCTGCCATTAGGTGACATGTTCTTTAGTAATAGCCACGATTAAACCCTCAATCCAAACTTCTCAATGATCCAGAGTTGATCAGGTTCATGGACGCTGATTCACACCTCCCACCTCCCAAAGGATGCTGTATAAATCAGAATGCCAGCTGGTAACATACATAATCACGAGTGCCTGTGTGTCACCCTCCCACCAGGAAAGCCAAGGCTCCAGACGTTAGCATGGGGAAAGGGGAGCTAGAGGTGTGATTTGAGTGTGCACTAGTTCCCAAGTATACTCTGAAAGTCACCTCTTCTACAAGATTAGTGTTATGGATGTCAGAGGAGTTTGACAAATACCAAAGGAGGAGGAAAAAAGGTAAAGCCATTTTTTTTTACTGAAGTATAGGTGATTTACAATGTTGTGCTGTTTTTTAATACCAGAGCTCATTTGTTCATTCATTTATTCACTCAAAAATATTAACTGAGCATCTACTCTATGCCTGGCTCTGTACTTGTCACTGGGGACACAGTGAAGAAGAGCAAAGCAGGCAGAAGTCCCTGCCCTCATGAAGCTGCCAGTCTAGTGAAGTACAGATGACAAACCTATATGCTAAACGATCCACAGCACAGTGTCAGGTGGTGTTTTGTGCTATGAAGGAAAACGAAGCTGGGTGAGGACAGCAGAGCATAACATGGGTTGGGGGACTATCTAATTAGGGCGGCCAGGGAAGGTGTCCAAAGAGGGGACATGAGCTGAATCCTGAGTGAGCGGAGGAACTTTATCTTCAGTTTATATTTGTCTCCATCGTGTGAGCTTTTTACTGTAACCATGTGTTATTTTTATAACAGAAGCTTGAAGTGTTCACCATGAAAAGCTGAGGTGGGGTTGGGTAGATGGGGGGAGGTGGGGAAGGCTTTTTGCCTTGCTTGCCGCATTCACTCAACCACATACCCTCACTACCATTAATTTACTGGTGGCAGTGGTGTGTGGGGGTGTGCATCTGATGAAGCACCTTGCAGGACTGGCATCCCGGGGGACACAGCTGAGAGGTGCTGGCTGGGTGGCACCGGCTGGGGCAGCCTGGGGGATCTCTTTCCTGGAGAACTCCAGGGGCAGCCAGAAGATGCGATGCGGGAGAGTGATCTCCCGGCGGGAGGGACAGGGAGGTTCTCCCCTCTCCCTGCCAAGCCAGCCGCCCTCTGCATTCGAATTCTGGGTCCCAGGTGGCCGCGGGTGGGGATTAAGAGCCTCACTGTGTTTCAACGTCATTCCTGAATAAAACCTCCATCCAGGTATTTGCTCGGGAGTCACAATCCCCTTGATGGGAAGGATGAACAGCCCGTGCTGGTATTGTAGCCTCGGCTCCCATTGAGGAACTGGAGCTCCTGCAACCAGAGCAGGTCCGGTGCCGGGAATTTGCACCCGTGGCCGTGCCTCACACTGGGGAGGTGGGTGTCGAAAGCATGAGTGGGAGGTCCTTGTCCCCCAGATGGCCATGACAGCAAAGGACCAGACACTTAACTTTGAAATGGACCTTGAGGACTTAGGAATAAACATCCCACGGGCAACCAAGATGGCCCAAAGTTCACCTTCCCCCGGGCGGGACCCTGATGGACATGACCTCATTTAAGCCTCACAATCTTCCTGTGAGGCAAGTCTGATTACTATCCTCGTTTTAGAGATGAGGCTTAAGGAGATAAAGTTACTTGTCCAGGGCCGCCCAGCTGGTGAGTGGAGAAGCCTGAGTGTGTATTTGTATCTGATGGCTCTGCCTACAGGACCGTGACTGCTCCAGCAAGACAAAGAAGCCGGGCTTCCCTGGTGGCGCAGTGGTTGAGAGTCCGCCTGCCAATGCAGGGGACACGGGTTCGTGCTCCGGTCAGGGAAGATCCCACATGCCGTGGAGCGGCTGGGCCCGTGAGCCATGGCCGCTGAGCCTGCGCGTCCGGAGCCTGTGCTCCGCAACAGGAGGGGCCACAACAGTGAGAGGCCCGCGTACCGCAAAAAAAAAAAAAAAAAAGAAGACAGAGAAGCCTCGAGCTCGGAGGGGAGGCAAGGCAGCCTGAGCACGCTGAGCCCGGGGCTGAGGACCCAGGGGACAGCTCCCTCCCCCACCCAGGATGTGTTAGATTCTCAGGGGCAGCCAAGGGTGAAGGGTAAGCTGGCCGGGGTGGTGTGGGACTCTGGAGGGTGACGTCGCCGCCCTCTCAGTAATGCTTTGGCAGACCTGAAGCTCCCACCTTGGGAGGGAGGGGTGAGGAGGGCCAGTACTGGGGCTAGCGGCCGGGAGGCTGCCAAGCTGGTGATCAGGAATGGGTACCCTGCCGTGAGCACCCAGGACCAGGCCTCCTGGGCAGGGGGTCTCCGGGAAAGGAGAATTCCCAGAGTCTTGGGAGGGAACTCTGGAAGGGGAGTGTCCATGTCGGGTTGAGTGTGGAGCGGTGGTCTGTCTGTCTGGCAAGGCTGACAGCCGGACGTCCCCTGATCGATGCTCTACTCTCTGATGGCCTAACCATCCATTCTCTTCACTGTGTGATGGACTGTCTGAGTTACGTGACTGACACTTGAAGATGGCGGCAGGGATGGGCTGAATCTGTCTACTTTTCTGAAGCCTTGGGCTAGCCTCTCACAGGTGCCAGATGCCATCCTTTCTTAGCACTCAGGGTCAGGTGGAAGGCAGGGAGGAAATTAACATCCAAGGGTGGCCAGGTGCCAGAGGAACGGAGGTGAATCCGACAAAGGCCTGCCCACACGCAGCTTGCAGTTCTGGGAGGGGAGACAAATTCATACCCATGAGGACAGAAACCAGTGAGCACTTGGGACAAGCTGGACTCATGGGGCGGACATGGAAAGCAGTTTTACCCTTGTCTCCTGATGTCTGTTTACGATCTCTTCACGGGAGAAAGTTCTTCCCCCATTCCTGGATGAAAACTCAGGCAGTTCCTCTAGTTTTCTGTCTTCCTTTAGGGGACAAAAATCCTTAGGTCACTTTAAGTTGCAAACATGAAGTCAAGCTAACCATTCAGAGCATCTGGTCCCAGGTAAGAGTCACACCTTTGAACTTGGTTTAGATTGAATACTCCTGCCCTTGCTGTCCCCCACTGCCTGCGAGCTGGAGAAGGTTGTTAGACCCTCCTTCACCCCTGCATGGGCCCTTGCTCTTCCACCCTCTTCCCTCACCTTGTTTTTGAGTTTCAGAGGCTGCCAGAGTCTAGAGAGGAAGAGGCAGAAGTCGAGGGAAGGAGAGGTGTCATTTCTCTGGTCCCTTTCTGAGCTGGATTCTGCTCATGGGGCCCTGCAGAGGGTAGGACTGACTCTGGGGGTCCTCAGGCCCTGTTTCCAACTCTCAAGATGTGGGCATGTGCCTGCTCCCCAGTCAACCTCAGGCTCTCCAGGGCCACACAGACTCTCTGTTTATTGTTTCTCGAATTTACTAGACCGCATAATGGTGATGATGATGAAGACGGTGATGATGTTCTGTGTCTTGTAAAACACCTCGGCAGACCAGGCCCATGTGTGGACCACAGAAAACACACATGGGTCCTGTACAAGCTCTGGGGTCCTGGGCCATTCTGCTCATCCCTAGCAGGTAGCAGCCCTCTTCTGGCCCTTTTAGATTTCCCTGGTGGGAGCCAACTACGTCTGGGCCACTATGTGCCAACCTACTGGAGACACTCGTGACCATCTTCTTATGGTCCCCTGGGAAGCCTCTCACCAAGCTGGAAGGAGGGGTGAGTAGTCCCACCTCTCCCCCCTTCACAGGGGCCGGAAATTCAAGCACCCCTAGATCTCCCTCTAAAGAAGTCCTTTTGACAAAATCTCTCTCCTCCTCTCCAGCCACCTGACCCATTTACACCCTCAACATGGCATGTCGAAAATCTGTTTTCTGCCCAAGTTCCTATTCATCATGGCCCCTTATCTGTTCCCAGTCATGCCCCTCCTCCAGGTTCCCAAGCTTGTAAATGTCCCTTCATCATATTCAGTTGCCCAAGCTGGAACCTGGGAACCTTCTCTGACCCTTCCTCTCTAACCCCAATCGGCCCCCTCGTTCTGGGGACTCACCCATCCTGGAGTGACCAACGCATGCCGTTTGCCTGGGACTTTCCAGGTTTTAGCACTGACAATCCCAAATCCCGGAGAATCCCTCAGTCCCAGGCAGACCAGGATGGCTGGTCACCCTCCTCCATCTCCCGTGCTCCAAATGGTCCAGGCTGCCGACACCTCTTATTCGGACTACTGGTCTCCCTGCCCCTACTCAAGCCCTTCCAACCTGCTTTCCACACAGCAGCCAGAGTTATTCTTCAAGGTACAAATAGGATCCTGGCTCCCTCCTCTGACACCCTCCCAAACCCTCAATCACTTGGTCCTCACTCACCTCTCCTCCCTCCTCTCTCTCCTCTCCCTAGCTCTGTACCTTCTGCCCCAACCGTGGGGCCTGGAAATTTCCATTGCTAAGAAGAGATTCAGGTGATCGTTAAATCAGGCAAGTATGGGGCACTGCTCAAAGGATCGTTGCCTGAGTTCTTTTCTGCATCACCCTATTTCATTCTGGCATGGAAATGACATCATATTCATTCATTCAACAGATATGCATCAAAGGTCTGTCTGTGCCAGGCATTGTGTTCCAAGCTGGGGGCACGGCAAAGAACAAGCCAGAAGCCCCCTGCCCTCCGAGAACTTAGAGTTCAACAGAAGGTACAAACTTTAACCAGCAATTACAATTCACTGTCACCAGAGCTCCAATGGGGAAACAGTGCCCGTATCTGGCACTGAGAGTCTGCTGCTGGTTGGGCAGCAGTTCTATGCCTGCACATGTGCTAACTCACTCCGCCCTTCCAGCAACCCTTTGAGGTGGGACTATTATTATGCCCATTTTTCAGAGGAAGAAACAGAAGGTTAACCCACTCACTGAGGGTCACACAGCTTGGGAGGGCAGGGTCTGGATTTGACCCCTTGGCCCATGTGCGGGCAGCCAGGAGGCCGTGCTATCTTGTCTTGGGAGGAGAGGGCCGTGGGCGAGCAGAGCAAGGCCACCAATGTCGTTAGGGGGTGTGGTCAGGGAAGCTCCCTGAAGGCTGACCTGAAGGCGGAGCAGGGCTCGACAGGAGACCAGAGGGAGATTGTTTCAGGCGAAGCGGACTCGTTTCTGAGCGCGCTCGCACAACAGAGGAATTCAGGGTGCTCAGGGAGCACAGGGTCAGCAACAGTCCAGAGCACCAGGTGCATAAGTGTGGGAGGGCCACCTGCCCAGCAGCTGGAGAATCTGGCAGGGTATCCACGCATTTGCAAATGGTACCTCCCCCAGAAGGGGGACCAGCGGCCATGAGGCCGAGCCCCTGTGCTGGAAATTGGAGTGGCTCAGTTCAAATGCCCTGTGGCCACCCATTTGCCAGCTGCGTGACTCTGGGCAAGCTACCTAACCTCGCCAAGCCTCCTCAGTTTTCTCACCCGTAAATGGGGAGGATGCTAAGAATTTTTCCGTCTTAGGGTTGTTTGGAAAAATAACTAAGATGCTGTGCGTGAAGTTCTGAGCACTTGCTAAACGTTGGTTTTAGCTTCCGTGCGTTTGTGGCTCTGAGTGCTCTCTGTCCAGTTTAAAGATGAAGAGATGGAGGACCAGAGAGACAGAGTGACTTGTCGAAGGTTTCCCAGCCAGTGGGGGCCCCTAGTGCAGGGATCTTCCCGGCACCCAAGTTGAGCCAGGGGAAGAGAGCCACGTGCAGTTGAGGGGTGTGAAACCCTGCTGTCGCCAAGAAGACCCTCAGGCCTGCTAGCCTAGTCTCTCTGTGCCCTTCCTGCCCTGCAGACACACCTGCTGCTGCTCCTGGGCACGCGAAGGCTCCTTGCAGCTAGACTGATCGGCCAGGGCAGCTAGGTGAGGCCTGCTGCCAGCCTGGGGGAGACAGCCTTGGTGAGAACAGGGCTCTGGCAAACTTTGAAGGCCTACGGCTAAGCCCCCAGCCTGGGAGTGTAATACCCCTGGGAGGAGGAGACAGCCTGGACCGTCCCTGAATTCCCCGTTTGTAAACAGTTCAGTCAGGAGGAACAGGGCACTGTGCCCGGTGCCTGGCGCTGGAAGATGGCTGCGGTCCAGCAGCTAAGCAGAGGGGAGGGGCTGGTGGGCGGGGGATGAAGGATGGCTGGGACTTGTCAGCTGTGGACACAGGGGAGCAAGACGGAGGCTGTGGTTGTCTCTCCACCCCACCAGCACATGCTCCCTCCTTCCTGGCCTGACGCCGCTCACAGGGTTACCTGGTCCTGAGCACTGTGGCAGGGTGCCTGACAGCTCTTGGAGTTAGGGAACATTTTCCAGCACCCCACTACACTTTCTTTCTTGTCTCAGCCTCCCAGTCCCCTGTCTGCCATACTCAGAGCCCAGGGTAAATTTCAAATAAAGTCTTTTTTAAAAAAGCCATAGCTATGGTGATAGAGTAAGAAGAAGACCATCCTGAACTCAGCCGAATCTGGAATAAAATCATGTCCCAGCCACTTACTAGTTAGGCGGCCTCAGGGTGGCCACTTCACTTCTCTGGAACCTCAGTTTTCCCGTCTGTAAAGTGGGGATGATCTTAACTACCCCAGTGTTGCTGTAAGGATTACATATGCTAAGTGAGGGTCTGCCACACAATAGGGCTTCAGGAAATGTCATGAGAGAAAGAATGCGATGGAAATAGGCACATGATAGACCCTCAAATATTTTCTGATTAAATAGGAGGTTGAATAAAAAAGAAATAAATGACCCCAACATCTGTGCCTTTGTCTTTCTAAAACACTTGGGAATTAGAGGTATTGGCTGGGGTGACAGAGGAGCAGGGCGAGACACGGCATAATTCTGGGGGGATGGAAGGCTGAGAACATTCTTAATGACATCAGCTCCTGTGTGCAGAATACATTATGATCTCAAGGGCTGCTGGCTTGCTCTGACACTGAGGTTCGTCTAGGAAGGAGATTCAGAACTGAGTCCATGAAAACAGGCTTTAGATTCCAATCTTGCTTCTGCCACCAGCCATTCAGGCAGGCTTGGACGAGGCCCATGTCTTCCCCGAGTCTCAGTTTTCTTGACTGTAAAGCAAAGATCTGAATAGCAATGCTCAGAGCTGCTAGGAGGATTAAGTGAGGTGATCTATGTCGAGAGCTTGGTACTGGGCCTGGTGTACAGTAGGCTCAACAGATGATAGCCGTCATTCTTATTACCTAAGCTCATCACTGCATCAGTTAGCTATTGCCATGTAATAACTACCCCCAAATTTAGGGGCTTAAAACGACCCCCATTTAGTTAGCTCACGATTCTGTTTAGCACGTTAACAATTTAGTTGGGCTCAGCTGGGTGATCCTTTGGCTCTCCTCTTGCGTCTGTGGCTGGCCAGAGGTGAGCTGGGCATCTCTGCTTCCAAGGGGATGCTGGCTACCAGCTGGGGCTATGAGGTGACTGAGAGGATGCTTCTCATCCTCCAGCAGGCCAACCTGGGCTTCTTCACTGGGCAGTGGCAGGGTTTTGAGAGAGAGAGAGTGGCAGTGCACAAAACTTCTTGAGGTTGGGCTCAGATCTGACCTTCTGCCCCTTCCCCAACATCCCGTTCACCATAGCAATTCTCAAGGCTAGTCAAGATTCGGGGTCGGGGCAGGGGGCAGCTAGCTGCACAGTCATGATGCAAAGGGCATTGACACAGGAAGGGGGAGAGTGTGACCATTTCTGGAAACAACTGACCACAGTGCAGCCTATGAGGGGACCTCTGGGACAGGAACCAGGTCTCTTGATTCGCAGTGCAGTGACCCCACCTCAGCTGCCTGCTCTGTCCTGCGACACCAGCAGCAAAGTCTGGTGCTTTCTCAGGTGGCTCCACTGCTCCATGCCCCAACCCCGGTCAGAGCCAGGTTGCCACCTTCAAACGCCTGCACCCTTAGGAGATGGAGCCCAGGCTCTGCACAGGGCCAGCCACGTGCATCCCATTCATTCATGGAGTCATGGGAACCTGATGACCTGCCTCCTGCATGGAAACTCTACGGAGTCCCTGTCCCCTCAGTCCTCAGGGGAAGGAAATATACACAGCACAGCTGGACATGCATGTGTCCTCTGCCCTCCCCACAGGGCAGCCCCAGCTGTCTGCTAAAGAAACTCATTAAACTTATCTCTGACAAGGTGTTTTAGACCATCGTAAGCTACAGATAGCTCCTTCTGCCCACGTTGCATGTCAGTTCCCCTTGGGGGTAGGGGTACCTGGTTCTCATTTGCATTCACATTTTGATCGTTTCCTGTGCATCCTCTCGGGTCGGCCAGCCTCCTGGTAGAGTGGCAGCCCCGCAGTGCTCCAGGCAATGAGGACGTCGGGTCAGATGGGCAGTCTGGGGACAGGCTTCTTCCATCCTCTGTGCATTGACTGGCAGGCAGAGACAGTGTCTTGGTCATATGTCCCCGATAGGGGGCACATTTTCCAGTTTATGTTTGTATTTACGGCCTGTGCCCCACCCTAGACTGTAAGCTCCAGCATGTCAGGGATGATGGCGAACCCCGATTCCTTCCACAGAGCCTGGCACAGAGTGGGTGCCCCATAGCTATTGCACAGATGGATGGATGAAAAGTTGGGTTTAATTGCATTGAGCCTCCTCACAGAAGGCTTAGGCTTACCTCCTCTACTCCTTTTCTGAACCAGGGGTCTTTATTCCCATTGGCCTTGAGGCCTAGTAGAAAGAGCCATGAACACAGAGCCACAGGCCTGGGGGCCAATCCCAGCTCCTCTGCTTACCGTGTGACCGTGGACACGAGGTGGTCACGTGCCGTGGTACTGGTTGTCCACTGCCACCTCCAGGGGGAGCCATTTATTTAGACTACAATGTGAAGGACTCCTCCTGGGTTCATGTAGTGGGGCAGGCCTGCAGCAAGCGACTTAGATTTTCCACGTCTCAGTTTCCACGACCATAGCGTGTGTCTACTGTGCTGAGGTGGGAAGGGTAAAGGTTGACACTAAGTACATGGCGGCTACTGTGACGGTGATGATGATGGTGATGATGACTGGGAAGGAAGCAGGTGCCAGGGAGATGCGCCTGGCCCACACGCCTTGCCTCCCCGCCTGCCCCCTGTCAAGTCATGCCTTGCCCTGCAGAGTCGGCCCAGCTCTTACTCCCAGCTCCACCGCCGGCCAGGGTCCTGTTCACAGCATCCTTCTCACCCTCGCCCTCCTGACCTCCTCTCTGCGGCTCCCTGGTGAGCCTGCCCCTGTCCTCTCATCCTAGCAGACCCCAGGACAGGGACACCTCTGGGCCCCCCAAGACCCTGAGTCCCCCAGGGACCGTCACCAAGAGGGTCACTGTTCCCCTGGAAGCCCCAGAGTGGGCTCACCCAGGTGTGTGATGCAGGGCAGAGGCCAGACCGCTCCACTCCTGTCAGCTGCCGTCAGCAATTTCCCGCCCCCGCTCCCCCCGACCCCCGGAGGCTGCTGGGGCCTCTCCAGCTCCCACCTTGCATCCTTCCCTCGCGCCAGCCCCTCTGAACTTGCAGCTTTTCCTGCCGATGCCCCTACACCCCCAGCATCCTGCAGGAAGCCCACTCCTGTTCCCAGAGGGCGCTGCTTGAAGCATCCGAGGTAACGTTAGTGAGGGAGCAGGGAGCTTGGCTCTGGGCCTGACATTCCCCCAGCCCAGAAGGCAGGTGCTGGGGAAGTGACTTCAGAGGGGGCAGCTGGGGTGAGGGGGTGCTCATAGCTCGCTGCCCTCTAGCGGCCCCTCCTACCCCCTGCACCTTCCCCAGAAGCTGGGAGGCTCCGCCCCACCAGGCAGGGGCCTGGACACAGATTCCTTCCAGCAGCAGCCTCTTGGACCAACCAGCAGTTCCTGGGCCGGAGGCTCCAACCTGCCCGTTCCGGTCCAAGGAGGCCCACCGCAAGGGGATGAGGAATTCCACCGAGGCCAAGGACAGTCATAGGAATAGGCGGCATGGGAAGTAGCCCATTATGTACCTTACATCATTTGATTCCCACTATAACCCTGGGAGTTAGGAATTATCGTCCCCATTTCACAGATGAGACTAAGACAGGTGAAGTCACTGGGCCCATCAGCCCCCAAGACCAGGAGGTGTTTTGATTTTATTTGGTTTCGGCTGGAAAGGGGGTTGCCAGGGGAATGGCTGATTCCTGTGGAGTGTGACTGGAGCGGAGGGGGCTGAGTGATGAGCCTTCCACCCCTTTCCTGTTTGTTCCACTCGCTGTTCATTATTCTACTTCCTTCCACAGGATGCCGGAGGCCTTGGATGGGCCCCAGGGGTCCCAAGCAGCGCTCAGCAGGGACCGTGCTGTCAGCAGCGGGCGGTTGTGTGCGTGTACACGTAGGTGCATGCAGGTGAGCGTACAAGACTCCCTACGTTCACCAGAACACAAATGCCACGTAGGTGTCATCACAGCCGTGTTCTCAAGAGCCTAGAACAGGGCCTGGCACACAGCAGGTGGCCATTAAGTATTCTTGGCATGAATAAATGAATGAATGAATGAGCCTTAGCCCACACGTTCCAAAGACCCCGGGGAGCAGTGGGATATCTTCCCTGAGGCAGTGTGGTAACTTCGGTCTCTGTCCGTCTGCAGGGGAAGGAGGTGGTGGCAGTCCTGGCCCACAACAAGTGCTGGTGGCTGGCCACTCCAGTGTCACCGTGACCCCCTTCACTGCTCCTTGGCCTGAGGGACTTGCTTACCTGGAAGACCCCAGGGCAGGGCCTGGAGGAGGCTCTGCCCTGAAACAGGCAGGATCGGGGTCGGCAGTGGGTTGCTCTGTCTGTCCTGGAATGTTCCAGGCTGGCAGACATTTGACCTTTCCTGCCTACCACTGGCTGGCCACCCACAGCTTAGTGTGAGCAGAGAAGAGCTGGGAGTCTTCCCAGCCAGGAATGGACTGAGCTCAGGGGGTTTCAGGGCCCCTGTGTGTGTGTGTGTGTGTGTGTGTGTGTGTGTGTGCGCGCGCGCACGCACACAGGGGTGGCGTCCAGCAGTCCTCACCCATACAGCCATGCCAGTTATTAAAACACTACTACAGTTCTCTACTGGTGGATGACAGTCCCCCCAGGCCAGCCCCTAGGTGGCCCTGCCCCGCCCACCAATCCACACAGAAGGACCCTATTCCAGCTCAAGTCGGGCTTCCACTCCCATTGGTCAGTGTCCGTGCCACACAGCTCCGCTGAAGGCCAGTCTCCTGGACACTTCCTGGGCACTGCCATTGGCTTCCCCCAAAACCCAGAGAGCAAGCTGGCGCCCACCTAGGCCTCCTGCCTGGCCCCAGGGGCTCAGCAGCCAGGCACCGTGGGACCCTTGGCCAGTCCTCAGAATGGCATGTGCCCTGGCCTGGAACTTGATGGGAGAGACAGCGGCCCGGGGGTGGCCCCACCCCACAGAAGGCCTGGCAGCAGCTCAGCTGGCCCAGCCGCCAGGGAGGGAAGTCAGAGGCTAGAAGCCCATGGCCCCTGTGGACACATGACTGGCTCTCGGGGCCAGCTGGGAATTAGAGAAGCCAGTCCACAGCACCTCCCTGTGGAATTTCACGGGCCTGGGGCAGAAGCGGGAGGAGAAACTCGGTCCTCCCAGGAGGTAGGAGTGAGTGGCCAGCAGGCTCAGGGCGATGGTGACCAGGTTTCACAACACAACCCTGGGGTCATCCCAGGAAATCTGGGGCAGAGGGAGGCTGTGGAGGCAGGAGGATGTCCTTAGAGTCCGCTCCATGACGCTCCAGTCCTGCTGCCAGGCCAGCACGTGCCTCAGGAGGCGGGCATGCCAGAGGAAGCCGGCTGCGGCACTTAGCCCACCCCCTAATCACTTACGACATCTTCCCTGTCTTCTCTAAAATATTTTCAGGCACAGTTTTGAACCCACTCCTACTCTCTGTGGCACAGGACCCGTGAGGAGAGGCCAGGTAGAACCTTCTATACTCCCCCATCCCTCCCCTTCACCCACTCGAGAGGGAGGTAGCCAAGGTCCATTTAGGTCGGAGGTCAGCTGGTGGCTGGGACAGGAGTTACCTCAGGTCTCGCTTGCCCCCCACCTTCTTGAGACTCCCAGCCTCAGCCCCAGAGTCCCAGGCATTTCACGCTGTGTTCTCAGCTAACATCTGCTGTTGCTCTTTGGGGAAGGGGCTCTGGGCTTCCTGGACCATCCTGGCGCTCCCATTCTTCCACCCAGGACGAGGAGGGTGGAGGAGAGTTGTGCATGGGGAAGAAAGGGGCCCGAGGTTTCCTTGTGCTCAGTTGATTACTAGCCCCAGCCTGGTGTCGTCCCCAACTCCTGGGTCCTGATGGATCCTGAGAAAGCACCCGGGCAGAGACCCCTGTCTGCAACACCCAACACCCTCACACCTACCTTTCCAGGTGTCCCACTAGGGGCCCCATCCGCAGGCGTCACTGAAGGGCAGGGAAGCGCCGCCCTGTGGCCACCTAGACTCTCCCGCCACTCCCTACAGGGCCCCGGGCTCCTCAGCGCCCTCCTCCTGCAGCCCCTCACTGTGCATTTGCCATCAGCAGGTTGGGCAAATCAAATAAACGTGTGTTTATTTCACCCAAGTCTATACTTCCTCATAACTTTACTTTTCTCTAAGTTTTTATATTTTTTTAGATGCACTTCCTTTGTGGAATGAGGCAGATTATACACGAAATAAGCTGGGACAGCTTCACTCAGAGCCCTCAGCCCTCTGAGCTTGGGAAGAGCTCCAGGGAGAGTCCCTGACTGCGGCGAACAGCCCCTTGGAGTTGAAGGTTTTTTCAGCCCAGGGCTGTGCCCGGCACCTCCCACAGGCCCGAGAGCGGGTTTGCCCTGGATTTTAGCGGCAGAAAGCCTCTTGCAAGAAATTAACTGGATTCAGATCAAGAATTAGACTGTCTCTAAGGTGCACCCCTCCCTCCTTCCTGTCCAGACAAGGGCTCTTTCCCAGGTCCACCCTCCAGCCCATCTCTCTTTGGGGAGCATCTGTAGCTAACATCTTTTCAGAGCCTGAGGAACTAAAGCAACTTGATTCAGGAATTACCTTGGAGGGCTGCTAAAGATGCAGTTTCCTTCTCCCCAGCCCAGATCTGCTGAGCCCTGGAATCTGCACTTTAACCAACCCACCCGACTGAGAGACCCACAGGCCTGGAGCTGGTGACGCACCTGGAGTGACCTGACAACAACTCTGGGTTCCACCAGCTCCAAGGCTGGGGCGGCAGCGCCACCTGGTGGGTCCCGCTGAAACACCTCCACTACCCTTCTCGCCCCGCTTCAGGGAGGCAAGTCCCCCAACGGCCCCTTCCTCTGCCTCCAGGGCCCCGTCCCGGAGAAGTTGGAGAGGAGGAGATGGCGGAACAAGTGCCACCCTAGACTGGCCATTCTCCCAGCCTTCCCCACCCACCACACCGCCCCCTCCACCCCAGGGAACTTCCTCCTCATAAGTCCTAAAGCCGCCATGATGGCACAGCATCTGAACACTCCTCTGGGCTTTGTGATGCTGGGCAGGGGGTGTGTGGGGCTCACCCCTGTGCACAAGTAAGAGCTTCCTTTAAAGTCTCATCTTGCGTCTTTAAAAACCTCCTGAACTCTGCACATCTTACTCCATCACATTTCTTTAATATGAAAACGTTTCCTTCCTTTGTGAAAAACAGATGCTCTAGAAAGAGGCGGAGTTCATTCTGTGGCTTCACTGATGCACCCCCGCGGCCAGCCCAGGGGCACCTGTACCCTGGCCTCGGAGGCCGGAACCTAGGGGTACCATCTACACCTGTTTGAACACACAAATCCAACTCCAGCCACGCCGGCAGCCACGCAAATGGACGAGGCAGGCGTCACACTTCTCATGGCTCCAGCTTGAACAGGGGACCAGAGATGCCCCCAAAGGGCCCCCGGCCCTGGAGACAGCAGTCAGGCGCCCACAACGCTCTCCTGCAGACCCAGCCCCTCTGTTAACATTACCTCTCCCCTGCGGTCCTCCCCCAACCCGGGGAAGCAGCATCCCCACCATGGCCGGCTGGATCGTTACAAATCTCTTTAATAATCAGTCATCTATGTTTTACAGAACTGTACACAGGGCCCCTCCCCACTCCCCTACAAGGCACAGCCTTACCCACCCAGTCCCCAGGGGACAGAGGACAGGAAAAAGCATCCTCTAGCTTCCCTGGACAGCTCAGGGTCCTGGAGAATGCAGGGCCAGCTCTGTGCCACACCCGGAGGGTTCACCCGTCTGATTCCCTAGGCGGCCCAGGGCCAGTCCAGACCCTCTGGCCCAGGCAGTCCCGCTCCAGCCCAGCTCACCTAGGCACCGCTCACAGCACGGCCCAGACTGATCTGAGCTGCCCGGGTGGGGCTGGCTCAGGCTGGGGAAGGGGTGCTCTCCTCATGTCAGGTAAAGCCCCCCCTCCCACCTCAACGAAAATGTGAAAACCGAGGACAGTAGAAACAAAGTAGTGGAAACAAAGTTGACCCACGCAGTGGGCAGTCACCCGACAGCCCAGGGCGCCTTATCCACCCCGCCCCCAAGTTTTTAATACACTTCCTCCCGCGCCATATACACAGCCCCCAAGGCAGGGAGAAACCCAGCCCACCTGTGCAGGGAGCGTTTTCTCGGAGTCGCTAAGACAACCCTGGCAGACAGTGAGCGGAGGAGCCACAGAAGAGCTGGGGCTTAAGGCTGGCGGCAGAAAAGCAAAGGAGAGGGGTCCAGGCCCCAGGACGCCCCCCACTTCCAGCCAGCACAGGACGGACAAGGGGTCTTGGCAGTGAGGTGGGAGGCAGGCCTGGAGGGGGAGCCAGGGAGACCCCTAGGAGCCCTGAGGTTGGGGGGCAGGCAGGGAGGTGGGGACAGCGGCCACTTCAGTACTTGGGGACCTTGCTGTAGTCTTCGGAATGGATGTGCCGGCACAAGGATATGGAGAGGAGCATCCCCAGAAGCTGTCGAGGGAGAAGGCGAGAGTCAGAGTCAGGCCGGGCTGCCCAGGTCCCCAGAGGCCCCAGGTCAACACACGGGCCTTGACCTGGATGAAGCTGATCCTCAACTAGAGCCTCAGGACCAGCCCGTGATTCAGGCGGCAGAGGGGCCGGCGAGGGGCAGCGGTCAGGCCACGCTAGCCGCAGGGCCTCTAGAAGCTGAAGAGCCTCAACCCGCCCCTCCCCGCACTGGAGGCCTGCAGAGCAGGGACGACCCGGGAGGGCAGCATGGGGAGGGTTGGAGGGGGTGGGACCCAGACCTCGATGACAGCGACGCCCACACACACGCCAAGGATGACGCCCAGGTTCTCCTGCAGCCAGGCCTGCACCTTCTCCATGCAGCCCTACAAGTGGAGAACACAGCCACGTCACCCCACGATGGGCCACTTCACCCCATCACTCAGAATCCCCAGGAGGGGCCACCCCCAGCCTGGAGGGCCAGCAGAGAGGGGTCTGGGTGTTCCTTGAATGGAGACATTGATGAATACACAGATGAGCGAGCCGGGGGGACTGAGGGTCTGAACCCCCTGTGCACCGAGCCCAGCCCTACCCGACAGCCATCCACGCACCTCCTTGTACACAGGCCACTCGTCGGGGTTGTTGCTGCTCTGGGTCCCATTGCCAACGGGGGCCTCGCAGAAGCCCGTCTGTGGCGAAATGCTGCTGTTGTCCTTGCTCTTGTCCTTGCAGGAACAGGGGTAGGTGATGTTGATGCGATTCATGAGCTCGGCGTTTTCTGTCCAGTTGTAGAAGCTGGCCCAGCCGCAGCACTTCACCTGGGCAGAGAAGGGGACAGGCTGTTCGAGTCCATCGCCCGCTCAGCTGGGGTCTTCCTGGACAGGAGCTCAGATCTGCCCCTTCCAGCTGCCCCCAAGCCCGGTCTCGGCCAATCCACCAGGATTAGAGTTTACGCTTCACTTTGGCATTTGTGAGCCACAAGGGATTTAAAGGGGCTCTCGGGATATACCATAAACGATGAAAACAGGAGGAAACAAAATCAGCAAAAATATAAAGCAGAGCAGGAGGGACGGTCAAGTTGGAAGAAGATGGTCAAGGTATACGGGACGTGAGGCGGGCAGACGGCACACGGCTAAGGGTTTGGGGGCTGGAGTCAGGCTACCGGGTTCAAATCCCATTTCTGCCACCTACCAGCTACTCAACTCTGATCAAAGTGCTGACCTCAACTTCCCCATCTGCAAAATGCAGGGAACAAAGGTTCCTAACTCGGTCTGTTATAAGGACTAAATGAGACGAGGCAGGCAAGGCATCCAGCTCAGGTTGGAGAGCACGGTAATCGCCCGGGGAAGGCCAGTTCCACTTTTCGGCTCTGAGAACATGCTGGAGCTGAGGTTTGGCGCTGAGCTTCCTGGTTGCCAGAGTGAAAGGGGAAACACGGTACATCTGCCTTTTTAGAGGAGAAAATGCTCTAGTTCCTGAGGCAAAGAGTCTTTCTGGGGGCTCATGAAGGGGACCCCGAGAGGCTTCAGATCACACGTGGGCTTGAATTCCCGACAGGACTGGGACCTCAGGGACTAAGCCTGTGCCGGGAAATGCCCGGGAAGGCAGAGCAGAGTCGGGGGAGGGTCCTTTCCATTTCTGGCCCTACCCTGTGCACAGGCAAGCCGCTGCACTTCTCTGAGCCCCGATTTCCTCACCGGAGAATGGGGTGATAACAGCCACTCTGCTAGGGCCCCCGGGAGGCTGAAGGGCTAGCATGGGAGAGCTGTGTGACACCTTGCCCAGCGCGAGGTCGCTTCCCCACCTGCTTCCTTCCTATCTCTGGTGGGAAGTGCCTGACGAGCAGCGTGGTGGCCAGCAGAGGGCGTGCCAGGCTCGCTCAGGCGTTCTCCGGCTCCAGGCAGTTGCTGGTCTAGGATTTATTCTTTATGTTGCAGGTGCCTGGCTGCCTCCTCTCCAGCAAGAAAGGCTGGCACCTCAGACCTCTGAGGGGCACCCACAGGCCCTCCCACACCCAAGCAAAATGAGGCAGCTTGCCTTGGTCCTTCGACTGCAGCAGGCAAAGCCCCGCTCACCAGGAGCCCCTGCACTGACGCCCCCGGTGTCTCAGTGGTTGTGCGTGATGATTAAACATCACCACCCACATGCCACATGACAAGTGCCTCGGGCTTTATAAACTCATCTCACGTAAGCATGGGTCAACAGTCCCATTTTATACATGAGGAAACAGGCTCAGAGAAGGCCTGGCCAGGAAGTAGCTGAGTTTTGTATTTCAGCCCTGGGAGCCTGACTCACCCTCTGTTTTCTTACCACCATCCCAAGCAGCATCTGACAGACGTCAAATCACCTAGAGGCCCTGCAACCTGCAGGAATCCCCAAGCCAGTCCACCACCTCCCATGATGGGTGCTCATCACCTCCCCAGGGACCCGCCTCTGTCCCCAGGCTCCTTGAAGGGTAACACTTGTTCACCCTGGGACACCCCGCTCCCTCTAATCTTAGCAGAGGGTCTCAGCCACTGCGGATCAAACCAAAGGGGGCATGAAAAACGTCTCCCTGTGCTCCTGGAGCCCTCCAGATGCCACAGGCCCCCTGTGTCACCAAAACTCTGTGCAGCACGCAGGCTAGAATGTGTCACCCTCCCTTCCTCCCAGCTCACATGATGGACATGCCCATGTTGCCGGGACAGAGACCCATCTCTAGTCTCCACGCTCTCCTGGTGTCAGGCTTTCTCGTGCTGTCCTGTCCCTGCCCCTCACATCCCACAGGTCTCCCCGAAGGCAGCCGGCAGGCAGTGCCGGCAGGTCCTAAGTGACTGTTGTCTGCAGGGCCCTCTGTGACAGAGGGGGAGCTGCAGCATGGAGAGGGCGGCTCCTGGCCAAGGGCACACAACACCTGGGACCACCAAAGCGGGGCAGCTGGGGTCCCATCACTGAGGGCGCTTTGCGTGTGTGCTGATTGGTCCATCATCGAGGCAGGCTGGGAACCCAGTCAGTCAGTCAGTCAGTCGTCAGTTGTTTCATCCATCAGTCAGTCATTCATTCATTTAGACAATCGGTCAGTCATTCTGTTAGTCATTCAGCCGGTTTGTCAGTCATTCTGTCAGTCAGTCTGCTTGTTAGTCAGTCAGCCAATCAGTCATTCTGTTAGTCAGTCAGTCATTCTATCAAGCAGTCAGTCAGTCAGCCAGCCAGCCAGTCTCTCTCTTTCGCTTTGAGGTGGAACACACACACACACACACCAAAGTGTACAAATTCAGCTTGATGAACTTTGCCACCCATATTGGCATAACCACCACCTGGACCAAGATTTGAATAGAACATGCCTTTCACCCCTGAAGGTTCCCGCGGCTCCTCCCCAAAGGCAGCCTCCACTCGGACCTGCGTCAGCATCTCAGCTCTGGCACCCAGTTTCTTTTTTTTTTTTTGATCAAATATTTTTATTTTAGGAATTTAAGGCTAATCAGTAGTAAGAAATCTGACAACATACTTTATTATATCAGCAAATCATAGAATCATTTTCATAGATATGGAAGCTGTCAATAAACGTTAACTTTCATTCCCAATTAAACTAGAAGTAAAATGGAAACAAGGGGATTCCTTGGGGCTGTGCATTTCAGCTGACAACCATTATTTAAAAACTTAAGCTTTCTAACCTTTATGATAAAATACAAGGATTCTGAACCTGCTAACCAGCTGATTGCAAACAGCTGGCCCGGTAGCCACATAACTTTCCAGAGAACTAGTTAGCCAGACAAGTTCTCCGTTTTCAGCTATAACCACCAAACTCTCTTATGTTACAAAATGCTCAAGACATTCTGCAGACTGTCACGGCACCCGGTTTCTTAACCTCCAGGGGGAGCTGTCAGCACGCCCCAGTCCGGCTTCAGAGGAGAGGGTCGAGGGCTACCCCTGCTTCTGGCCACTTGGGGACAGCCCTGGACAGGCTCCAGCGCCCGGAGCCCCTGGGCGAGGAAATGCTGGGGGTGGCAGGAAGCGGGGCTGCTCAGGAGCCCTGCCCCCAACAGATACACACTGACACTCAAACCGCTAACATCGTCTGTCTGTCAGGCACACGCAGGCCCACAGACGACCAGCCACAGACACACAGACACACAGAGGCCAGTCTCCCACGTCCCCTCACCTGGGCCTGCACGTAGTCCCAGGCCTCCTGAAGGCTGTCCTCGTGACCATCCGTGTAGTTCTGAATGAGCTTGGTCACGATGCCGCCCATCTCCTGCTTCAGCTGCAGAGGGAGAGTGAGGACCGAGGTCAGATTCCCTGAAACCCGCACCCCACCTCCGGTCATATGTGTTTAAGCTGCCTCTCCCCCACTCCCCCCAAACACTGGGGACACGCTCAGAGCTCAAAAGCGTTTCGTCACCCATTCCAACCGATTTTCACTTTCCTGGTACTTCCTGGGCACCTTCTCCCCCGGTCACCACGCTAAGCCCAGTGTGGTCAGGGTCAAAAGCTCCCACCTGGGCTTCCCTGGCGGCGCAGTGGCTGAGAGTCCGCCTGCCGATGCAGGGGACACGGGTTCGTGCCCCGGTCCGGGAGGATCTCACATGCCGCGGAGCGGCTGGGCCTGTGAGCCATGACCGCTGGGCCTGTGTGTCCGGAGCCTGTGCTCCGCAACGGGAGAGGCCACAACAGTGAGAGGCCCGCGTACCACACAAAAAAAACAAAAAAAAACCCTCCCACCTGACCGTCTCCTCAGTACTCAGCAGCACATGGCCCTTTAGATGGGAATCTGTCCACGTCACTGCTGAAAACCAGCCAGGGCCCTCTCACCACGCTCTGCAGACACACCGCTGTCTTCTCAACAGCCCACAAGGCCCTACGCCATTTGGCCCTGCTCTTTCCAGACTTCGTGTCCTCTGATTGTCCTCCCTCTATTTCAGTTACACAGGTCTTGCTGTCTTTGTGCGAGGCATACTCCTGCCTCAGGGCCTTTGCACTTGCTGTCCCCTCCGCCTAGGACCCTGTTTCCCCAAATATGAATGCGGCTGACTCTTCCACTTTCTTTACAGCTCTACTCAAATGGCACCTCCTCAGAAAGGCCTTCCTGGACCACCCAGAAAATGTCAGCCCTTCTCTGTCTCCTCCAAGACCCTCCTTATCCTACAAGGGGAAGCATGATATATTTTTCTTCATAGTCTCGTCATTACCTGCTCCCCTGTTTCCAGGATTTATGGTCTCTCTCCCCCACTGGAACATCAGCTCTGCGGGGGCAGGGACTGGGTCTGACCCAGCCTGGCCAGAGTAAGTGTGTGGCGAGCACGGGTAAGGGACGCGTGTGTAACCCCGCCACCTGCCCCACACCAGGGCCCCACAAAGTTTGCATCCCGCCTGTGCTGGGACTCCAGGGTCCCCCATGGAGGAAGAGAGAAGCACCTGCTTTTCACTAACCCCCCAGAGAAAACAGTCATTTACAGTGAAGGCAGGAGCGGGGTGCAGAGATCAAAGGGCTTCAGCCCCCAAGGCCTCTTACTGGGGCTCTGAATAGAGGATCTCACCACCGCAGCTTTTCAGGAGCAAGTCAGCTGTGCAAGGGAGGCAAACCCGAAACCAGCCTAAGAGCTGCGGACACGCTTCCCTCGGCCCAGAGGCCGGGCCCCACCTGCCGACTTTGCCCAGGGGCCTCCCCGGGTGCCCCAGCAGGGACAGGCTGGTCATGGTCACCTGCTGTCCCTGCAGAACCCTGGGGCAAGGTGCCCGAGAGGGGTAGGGGCACCGAAGGGACAGCCCCGCACCTGGTCCTCTGCTGCTGAGAAAGAGGAATTGGGGAGATGGGACAGGTGCCTCCAGGGGGGCGCTTACAGAGCCTGGCTCAGAAGCCCGTGAACAGGGCTTCCGCCAGCTCCTCACGAATGCAGCGCTCAGAGAACCCACATCCTCCAGACCGACCTTCGAGCTGCTGCGGGCCTTCACCAACCCTGCGAGGCCAGCCCCACCCCCAGGCAGCCCCACCCTCTGGAACTGCTCTCTGCCCCCTCCCTTTCCATAAAACTCTTAGCGAAGCATCAATACTTCTTTGATATCACGCACACGGAGCTCTACAATTTGCAGAGCTTGCCTGTCAGTAATCACAACAGCTGCAGCTAACTTTGATCTCATGCTTATTATTACCAGCGCCATGCTAAGGACTTTTAATGCAGTATTTCACTTGAATCCTCTGAGCAGACCTATGGCCCAGGTACTGACCTCGTTCCCTCATTAGGGAGGTGCAGAAAACGAGGCCCAGAGAGGTTAATTAACTTGCCCAAGGACTCACAGCCAACATGTGAAGAGCTGGGGTTTGGACCCAGGCTCTTCTGATTCCGGAACCCAAGTTTTTACCCATTAAGCTCTATCGGCATTTAAACCACATGGCCGTACCTTGCAGCAGGTCAGAGCAGTTTTAAGGAGGGCCCAGAGAAGCTCAGTGGTTTGCCCATGTCACACAGCGGGGGTTGTCTGCCTGCGGAATCTCAGTCTTTTTGCCCCGACTGTCTCTGCTCCACCTCGACTCCCCGGTGAGCAGATGATCCCTGAGGCGTGGAAAGGAGGGGGTTCCCAGAGGCATATGCATAGACAGCCATCTCCCCACATCCTCCCACCCACCCTCCCCCACCGACCTGGGCTCTATTTATACCCGGCATGGTTGCCGCAGCAGCAGCACAGACTTCCCTGTTTCAGGCCCCAGAAATGAGAAGGTCATGGAAGCTGGGTGGTTTCCACTGAGGCTGGGTGGTTTCCATGGAAACACCACAACCATCCTCCAGCCCAGAATGGGGCTGAGGGACACAACTGGGCCACGGGGACCATGGCTGCAGGGGCTGGTTCAGCTTGGAGCTGAAGCAAATGCCCAAGAGGCAGTGTCAGGAGCCCAGGGAAGTTACCCTGGCAACCAGGCCATTCTTGAGACAAGAAGGAGCAGGGAGGGAGAGTGAGAAGACACTCGCCCTCTCACTTCATCCCTGCTGCAACCTCTCTGTGGTTTCTGCCTGCCCCACAGCTACTCTCCCTTCTTGAAACAGCAGTTCCCTTGCTTAGCAGTAAGCACCCCTCAATCCCTCCATGTGGCTGGGAAGCCCTGCCCCCTTGCTGCCATGGGCAAAGACCCAGGCTGCCACTTAGTGCCTTCCACACCCTGACCACAGCAAGCGGTCTAGGGATGGGCATGTGACCCGAGGTCACAAACATGGGCCCTCTATTTCTGCTGATCTGGTGGGATGAGGGCCTGAGCTGTTGGTGGCCACCCCAAGAGCCACTGGGGATAGCTGGCCTGAGGAGGGAGCCAATGGAGGGGAGCAGGGCCGAGCCTGGAGAGGGACAGTCTTGGTGGCAGCCTTCAGAAGCCTGGATCCAGCTGAGCCTGCAGCCAGATCTGGGTTGCTTTCACATGTAATAAAGAGTCTTGCCCAGGAATGGCCGCATAATTTACAACCCAGTGCAAAATGAAAATGCAGGACTCCTTATTTCAAAGTGATTACGAATTTCAAGACATCAAACCAAGCACGGCACCCTTCTAAGTGTGGGACACCGTGTGGCTGCTCGGGGTACACACCCAGGAAGCCAGCCCTGGTTCTGCCCAATACCATCCTCCCCACTTCCCAGAAGACAAAACCAGGGCTCAGACAGTGAGAACAACTTCCCAAGATTAGACAGCCGGCAAGCAGACGAGATATGACCATAACCTGCCATGTGCAGCTCTGGAACCCTGAGATTCTAATCACAGCAGGCCACCCACCATATCCACCTGGCCTGAGATCCTTCCATCCTCTGGCATGACTCTCTTTCCCCCCAACCCCATGCTGTGCTTTTATGTCACCTTGTAGTGTGACTTTTCTCAGAGAGGTAGAATTAGAAGACACTTTGAGTCCAACATATCAACCAAACGTAAGACTCCTCCCCATACTTTTCCACGCTCTGCTTAAATGCTCCCTGTGATGGGGACCTCAGTATCACACAAAATAGCACATTGCAGGTTGGGGAGGCTCTTGATACAAGCAATTCATTTTAAGTTGAGCCTAAATGACTTCTACCCATTAGTTTTTATCCTCCCTCTCCCTCCCAAGTCCCAGCTGGGACCACAGAAAACAAATCAAATTGTTCTCTCCCAGGACAAACATCATTCAGATAGTTGAGACTCACCCACGTCCTCCTTTACCCCCTCCTCCCCAGGGTAAGTCTCCAGGCTCCTTTGATGGCCCTTTGGGATGGTGTTCAGCCCTCTCTCCATGCTCTAATGTGTCAAATTGCCTCTTACAATGAGGTACCCCCATGCAACGTAAGGGACCCACACCTTCCTGTCCCCTCCCGGTTTCCCACAGAAGGTGTTGCCAATGCTTTGAGGCTTCATCCTGGGATCCTGGCAAGAAATGAGGACCCTTTGCCCTGGTGAATGTGGAGGGGGTGGCATGTTTACTTTCAGTGACCATCCAAGGCTTTTCTGAGAGTCCGGCCGCAATCTACATGACCAGTTACCCCAGATTTCAGCAGGAGGACGACGTCGTTTGCTCCCGGCCCCGCCCCCACAGGCTCCCTGAGGGTGGGGCCTGAGTCAGGCATGGGAGCCATGCAGGCAGGTGCTTGAGAGTCTCCGCCCATTGTTCTCCACATTCCTTTCCAGAAGGACAGCCTGGACGCCTTCTTCCCCCCTTCCCAAAAGGGAAGAGGAAGGTCACCATCGCCTCCCCCTGTCCTGGCTCCAGCTGCCTCCCTATGGCAGTAGAAACCCAAGCTAGTGGATCAGGAAGCTTCCATCGCAGGGAAACAGACATCTCAGATGTCTCACAGAGCGGCACTGTCCTCAAAGAGCACGTTTCACCACGTGTGCACTCAGTCCTATGCGCGTGGCCATTTGGCTACTTTGGGCTTCTTAGGTGGGAGAGGGAAGGAGGAGGGAGGGAATCACAGTTCTCCTGGCCGGCCACCCTCTCTGGGGAGCACACAGCAGTCCAGCCCAGCCAAGGTCACCACCCCCAACCCCCGGCTCCCATCCAGACCCTGCGAGCCCCTTCCCTCCACGCTCTCAGCCCTCAGACCTTCTGCACAAGCCCCTGATATGACCTTTCAGAGCCTCAGCGGTCTCACACGCGCAGGTCAGTGGTGCAGCCTGCATGAGTGCACCAAACCCAGCTCCCAGCACATGCTGGGAAACAGTTACAAGTTCACCTCCTTCCTCACTGACCTCCCACCCTTCACTGCCTGGAGAGAACAAGTCAGAATCCCAGAGTATCAGAGCTGGGAATGGCCCAAGAGGTCACCTGAGGCTCAGAGAGGCTGGGTAACATGTTCAAGGTCACACAGCAAATAGCGGCGCCCCCCCCATCTCAAATCCCGGACACAGGGCCCTGAATCCCAGACCTGTCCTTTTCCCACTAAACAGGGGCTAGATAGTGATCAGATGAGGAAACAGCCAGAGGAATCTTAACTCCACACCTAAATCCTGGTTCCCACAGCCCTTGTTAATACGAACATTAATACTGGTGACAACAGGAACAGCTGCCATTTACTGGGCCCTTACTAGGCATTAGTGAAGTTAGTAATGGTGACAGTAATAATAAACTCTTGCAACGATGCCAGCAAACATCTGCTCTGCACCAGGCGGACACTATGCCCTTCCCATCTGTCAACGCTCTCCAGCCTTGCCACCACGCTATCAGGCGGCCTTTGGGGCCAGTGGGCTCTGGCACTGAGAAACGTTCAGATTTTAGGAAGGGCTGGGAGCTATGTGTCACCCGCCCCCCCACAATCTCTCCCATTCATATTTCCCAAGGGGCACCTAAAGGGGGTAAACCATGGCCATCAACAAGCTCATTTCCGTTCCGGTTCCATTTTGCCACCAAATGAGTTGCAAATGGTACTTTTGTTTTTCAAAGTGTTTTTTGGACTTCGGAATCGCAGATAAATAGAGCAGACCTGTAGGATTACTGCCATTTGACAAAGGAGGGAACTGAGGCACAGAGAGGCTGAGTAACTTGCCGAGGGTGTCAGAGCAGGGCTCCAGCATGGGCAGTTTGGTTCCGGGGTCCGGGCCCTGGGCCACCCCTCTATGTTTTCTACAAGCCTTGCAGTCTGGGTTCCCTGCAACGCTGGCAGGGGTGGGGGCCAGCCAGGTCTATTCTCCTCCATTGACAGACACAGAACCCACGGCTTGGAAGGCCTGTGCTTTGCCCAAGGCATCCAGCCTCCCCTGTTGCTGCCCTGGGAACAGTGGCTGCTGGGAGGAAGGACAGATAACGGCCCTGGAGACCACCTCAGGGGGAGCCCAGAGGCTCAGTCCCTCCAACCCGCCCAGGAGGCCTGGAGAGAGAAGGAAGATCGGACCCATCGCCTTCCAGAAAGCCTGCTTCCTTCAGGCTCACACAAGTCCCACCTCCCCAACTGGGCCTCATCTGCAGGAATAAACACCACCCGGGCATGTTTAGTCTTCCACTGGGATTTACAATGCGCTAGGAAAGAAAACATAAATCATTCATTCCAACTCGGGCGATCGAGTGGCGCCAGCACTTCCCCAGCAAAGCCAGGAAATTTCCCCGCTTTCCAGAAAAGGAGGTGGGCCAAGGTGAGGCCAGCTGGGGCTGGGGGCGGGAGGTGTGAGGTGTGGAGCCTGGGGGTTGCGGGGAAGCACAGGAGGGGACGGTGAGGTACCACGACAGACACAGCCTGGACTGGAGTCAGGAGAGCTGATTCTCCAAACAAGCCCTGCTCTGGGGCTGGGGGCGTCTCTAAGGCATGGCTCCCTGTCAGCGGCCAGGCAGATTATACCAGCTCGAGGGGAGGAGCATGGAGTAGAGGAAGGCGTGGCCTTGGGTCGGAGGGATGGAGATGGAAATCTCTGCTCTGATGCATCTGAGCTGAGTGTGACCGTGGCCCAAAGTCACTGTTTTTCTGGGCCTCAGTTTCTTAAACTTGAAAATGCTCTCAAAACTAAAACGTGCGCCAAGTGACTAGCTCAGCCCCTGGGACGTGGTTGGCGCTCACAGATGGGCACCGTCTTTATTACTGTGAGATGGGGAAACAGGGGTGAAAAGGTGGACTGCCTGACACCCCTGCCATGTTGGCCAGCTTCTGAGTCACAGGAACCGGCTCACTGGGGCCCAGTTCTTAACCACTCTCTTTGTAATGTACCAGTGACTGGGTCCCAGAGAAGCCCCAGGTGTCACAGGGTGGAAATGAAGACCTAATCCCATAGTGCTTGCACTGGAAAAGTAGTTTCCCTTCCCTAAACACTGGCTTTCTGTCTGGCACCAAGCCATCTTTCATCTACTAAACTTCCTTTCCTTTCATCTACTAAACTGCTATTTCCCCTTTTGCCTTGGCTGCCAGGAAGCTCAGTGTTCAAGTTAGCTCTCAGCTGCTGTTGAGTATGCTGTCCCCTAGCTTCAGGAACAGTGGCCTTCTTCTGTCTCAGTGTGCATTCGGATCTTTCTCATACTGATTTTAGTTGCTCTATGCCTATGTTGGAAGCCAGCTCCAATTCTCCTGGGAAACAGGCTGGGCGGATTATAAATAAGTAAAGCAGATTCAGGTGGGAACCACTATAATGAAAATTTCACCAGCATGAACCCAGAAGCCAGGCTGCCAGGGTTCAAATCCTGGCTTTGCCACTTACTAGCTGTGTGACCTTTGGCCCGGTGACTTAACCTCTCTGTGCCTCAGCTTCCACATCTGAAAATGAGGGTATTCATACCCGTGACCTCAAAGGCTTGCTGTGAGGAACGAATAATTAAATGCAGTACATGCAAAGCGTTTGCTGCCAGGCTTGTTCTAAATTCTATTAAGCATTAGTTGTTGATGTTGCTGTAATGTTTTCTCAGCTTCCTTCCAAGAGAGATCTGTGGCAACTTGACCTTCAAGTGGTAAAATGTAGGAGATCACCTGGCCGCTGGCTCTGCCAGCCCAGTCAGTGGACAAGAACTGTAGCCCTGGAGGAAGGCAGGGTCCCAGCCTCAGCTGAGCCATGGGTGAACTCCGACTGGCCTCAGGGAGCCTGGGCTCTCACCTGGCCTGGCCACTGACCACTCTGTGCCCTCACCCCTCACCTGCAGGATGAGGAGGTGAGGCTCAGGGAAAGAAGGAACGTAAAGTGGCTAACACTGTGCCCAGGATCTGGTGTGTGCCGAAGAGGGATTAGGGATGAGGGGTTATCATCACTACTACCGCTGCTGTCGTTGTTACTCATCTCTCTGGGCATCTGCTTCTCTGCCCATCAACGTAACACTTACACGGCAGAGCTGCTGGGAGGACGAGACAATGTGTATAAAGCTTCTAGAAAATACCACGTGCATGGAGTAGGTGCTCCACAATAACCGTGACAGCCACAATCGACTGGCAGGCCCAATAGTCATCGCCAGCTCCCTCCTCTCTTACGTCTCTGTCTTTAGAGCCTGAAGGCTGGATACTCACTTTCTCAGCCCCCTTGAAGCTAGGGGTGTGTTAATAACCCAGACTGGGGGAGAATTTTGGGAGGCTTGCTTTTCTGATAAAAGGGGTGGCCATGGCTGGCACTAGCCCACTCCCTTTCTTCAGGCCACAGCAGCACAGATGTCGTACCTGGTGCTGTGGCAGCCATCTTGCGGCCATGAGGTGAGTGGCAAGATGAAGGAAAGCCGTCACAATGAGGATGCTGAACAGACAGCCAGAACCAGGGCCTCCGAGCTTCCGAACCTGACTTCTGGTTCAGTCAACAACAAATGTCCTTAGAGTTGAAGCCCAGCATGTCTGATTTTTTATTCCTCAACGCTGAGTGTCTTCCCGCTGACACGGGAATAATGTTTTCATGGACAGTCTCCTCCCTGGGCCTCATCTGTGGATGAGGTGCCGAGAACTGTGCTAAGTGTTTTGCTAAGATAAAGATCATCTCACTGAATCATCACAGAAACCCTGAGAGTTAAATTTATTAATGTCCCCAGTTTACAGAAGGTGAAACAGGCACAGAGAGGAAAGCAGCTTGCCCACGGCCACACAGCTAGAAAGTAGTGGGATCGAGCCAAGATCTGGGCCCAGCAGCGCCTCCACCGACCTGTACTGTCCTCTCCTCTAACCTTCTGCCATGTGGCCACAGGGGGCTGGAAGCCTGGGAGGCTGACCTGGCACCTGTGGGTTCCGGTTTTTCTTTTCTCGGCAGCAACGCATGGCTTGCGGGATCCTAGTTCCCTGACCAGGGATTGAACCCGCACCCCTGGCCGTGAAAGTGCGGAGTCCTAACCACTGCACCGCCAGGAAATTCCCCACCTATGGGTTTCTCTGTGACAACTAAGAGGCCTCTTGTCTAGCCCCCGTCCCAGGCCAACCCTGCCCCCCACCCCACGTGGCTGGTCCAGCCCAGGTCGGGGGGTGGGGACGAGGAGGGTGCTTACCTTGCCCATGTTGAAGTAGAATAAGACCCCAGCAGTCACCTGGGCGATGAGAATCAGGAGGACGAAGGCAAAGTACTGGGAACACAGAGCAGGCACAGAGTCAGCTGGGGGCTCCCACCAAGTCCTACGCGCCTCAGACGCCCTCACCCAGGCTGGGCCGGGGCTCTACTCAGGCCCCTCTGGGCGGGATGAGGGGGGCTGGGCGGGCGGTGCTGGAGGACCGTACTCACCATCCCCAGCAGGCAGCGGACCTCATTGACAGCACCAATGCAGCCCAGGAAGCCCATGAGCATGGTGAAGCCGCCCACGCCAATGAAGACATACGCCCCCACCTTGAGCGAGGTGGACGAGGTTTCTGCGGGTGGACAAGAGCATCCGATTCAGCCTATCTCGCCCGTACTAAGTACAAAACCGGGGCAGGGCTGCTACCAAATCCCTGCCTTGGGGTCAGGCTCTGGGGTCAGCCATCCAGCCGGAAGCCCGTTCCTTCACCAGCTGTGGAAGCTGGTCCCCTAGACGTGCGCCCCACCCCCCATCTATCCTATCCCCACCTCCCAACCGTCCCGCTTTCGTTTTTCTCCTTAGCGCTTACCAGGATTGAAAAGACTCTCGTTCTACCGGCCTATCTCGCTCATTGTCTGCTGCCTCCACAAGCCTGTGAGCTGCACAAAGGCAGGGACTCTAGTCCCTGCTGAACCCCCCGCCCCCAGAACTGCGTCTGGCACAGCAAAGTGCTGGATGAATAACTGTTGAATGAAAGAACCACAGACTGGCAGGTTCCGCTGAGGCCACAGACGCTGAGGGCCTGCCTCCCTCCTCGTCCGTGACCAAATGCCGGCCTCCCGTGCCCACTCCCTAGGCCTCAGGGGCTTCACATGTGCCGTCTCCCCTCTGCCAGAACTCTACCCAGTAGGTACCAGCACGGCCATCTCACAGATGAGAAAACTGAGGCTCAGAGAGGCCCACCAGCACGGGCCAGAGCTGGGACTTGGAGACAGGCAAGCCCCCAGCGCCACACTCTGCACTGAAGCACCGGGCACGTGTACGGACACAGGCGTGCCGCCCATTCATGTGCTCAGCCCCCAAAGGTTTACCCGGGGCCCACCGTATGCCAGGCTCTGTGCCACCTGCTGGGGATACAGCCGTCAGCCTGCCCAGGTCCCCACGCCACGAAGCTGATGGGGTGAGGAGTGTCTCTTCTGGCTGTGGGAAGGGTCGGGAAGCTACTGAAGCCGGCTAAGGTCAAGGACATGGGCAGGGAGGGGCCGGCGTGGTGGGGGAAGGCTGGTCTGAGCAGGTGACATGATCGCTCAGCTGAGAATGAAGCCGTCAGCCGAGGGAAGAGCTGAGGAAAAGCATTCCAGGCCGTGGGAACAGCAGGTGCAAAGGCCTGAGGAAGGAGTAAGCTCGGCGTGTTTGGAAAATAAAAAGAAGGTCAGAAAGAACGGATCAGTGTGAGTGAGAGAGGAGTCTGACAGGCGACATGCCTGAGGCGGAGAGACAGGGGCCTAAGGGCGATGACAGAGCCCCCGGGGTAGGTGGAGGTCAGAAGTTTCATCGGGGCACTTGACCAGCATTTCCCAAGAATCCCAACGGATCACACAGGGAGAAGCTCATGTCCTTCTCCAGCTCCCCGGTGTGGGGTGCGTGGGGTCCCCTCTACCCTGAGGCTGTGACGCGCTAGGTGGACCAGGGTGGACGCGCCCCCCGGCAGGCAGGGCGCTGCGGGCTCTCTCCCCTGACAGCCCAGGCACTCCAGGGAGGCTGGCGCGGCACTCTCAGGGTGTGGGGTGTTTCCAGAAGGGGGCCTCAGCAGATCAGGAGGACCTCTCAGGGATGCAGACTCCCGGGTCTGTCAGAGCCAGGCAGACTTTCCAGGAGACCGTCTGGAATCTGCATGGTGAATGTGCTTCCCCGATGTCTCGGGCACAGCCAGGGCTGCCACAGTTGCCCGTCAATAGGCTGACTGACCACCATTCCCTGGGGGCACCTCAGAGGGGCTGAGATCCCCACCTCGACCACGGACGGGGCGTTAGGGCCCTTAGGGAATAACGACAAAGCTGGAGTGTGGGTGGGGAGGAAAGTGTGATCCAGCTCCATCCACTTCCTGGGCACAGACAGAATGTTCTGGAGCTCAGGAAAAGCCCTGGCCAGCCCACTCCACTCTCAGGCACCAGGGGAGGGAGGCCCCCGCTCAGCTCCTCACAGGAGCCCCCAGGAGCCGGACAGAGGCCCCGAGGGGCTGAGTGAGGGGTTTCCTTTTTGCTCCAGGCCCTCACCGCCCTGGCTCTCAGCCATCAACCACAGCAGGGGAAGGCCAGCAAAGTTTGCTTTTCTTAAACTTCCTGGGTTTGGGTTCCAACAAGCCCTCCCAGCGAATACTCCCCCCATCAAAAGGCAAGTGGCACTGCCTGGAAATCCACTGTGTGCCAGCCCTGAGAAAGGCCCTTTATCCAAACCATCTTGCTGAATTTCTGCCGTGGCCCAATGAGGGTAGATCTGCACCCTGATCTGTCTGTAAGGGCCCAGAGGCCCAGAGCAGGCAAGAGGCCGCAGATGGGGCCCAAGGGGCAAGGCTGGAGGCTGAGACCCCCACTCGGGTCCTTCTCTTGGGAGGCCAGCCGAGCTGCAGTGTGGCGTCTCTCTTTTCTCAGAAAATTTCATCAATACCAGTCCCTGTCTTCCTCCTGGGTCTCAGGCTGGCCCTGATCTGAGCAACCTGACTTAGGAAGGAGTGGGGTAGCCCGCACACTGTGAACCAAGGCCAGCATCTTCCCTTGGTTTTATTGGGCCTCGGAGGTACCAGCGAGGTGGGAAGGAAGTGGCCCAAACTGAAAGGGACTGAGGAGCACGAGAAGAGGGTGCCACGTAATCCCAGCTTCGCTGCTAACAGGCTCTGACCCCGGGCAAGCCATTTTCTGGGCCTCTATTTTTGGCTCTGTGAAATAAAACTAATTCCTACTTCTTAAAGATGTTCTAAGGTTCAGATGGTACTATAAACTAATTTAACAATCACTCATGTAGGGTTTACTATTTACTAGAAACTCTTATTAACTCGCCTCATTTCTCACGATAGCCTTATGACCTACTGTCTGTTATTGTCTCCATTTCACAGATGAGGAGACACAGAGCGTGGAGTAACTTGCCCAGGATCACACAGCTTGCAGACAGCAGAGCCAGGATGGGAACCCTGGCGGCCCGGCTCCACGGTCTGTGCCCTTAACCACTGTGCTTGATTCCGCTCGTTACGGTGTGAACGCGGGGCGTGCTGCAGAGCCCTGCGGTACAGGGGATGGGGTCTCAGGAGCCATGCCCCCTGGTCCACATCCCAGCTCCCTCACCCTCTAGCTGTGTGTGTGCCCTTGGACAAGTTCCTTCCCTTCCCTTCAATTTCCTCCATTGTAAAATGGGGTTAGTAATGCCTAGCCCCATGGACGGAGAGGATTCAGTTGGTAAGGGAAGAGCCGTGCCATGCAGGCCTGGCACACGATAGGCCCTGGGTTCCCAGATCTGACCTCACTTGCTGTGTGACTCTCAGCGAGTCTTTTTCTCCTCTTCTCTGAGCCTCAGTTTACCCAAGGGTATAGTGACCGGGCTAGCAGATTGGTGTTTTTGAACCCTGGCTGCCCTGGGAACCCCTGGGAAGATTCTTAAAAACCTCAGTGCTGATCTGAAGTCAGATCCCTTGGGGGCGGCTAGGTCTTGGTATTTGTAAAGGCACTCGGGTTCATCCAGGGGGCCTCTAAGGCTTGGCCAGCCTGAGGTTCTCAGCCCCGAACAGGGAGGAGCAGCAGGACGTCCCCGGGGCCCCAGTCGGGGTGCAGAGGGCACAAACGCCGTGGGCGGGCTGGGCCTTGAGACTTTGCCCCGAGATGCAGTGCCCGTTGGGTGTGGGCCACAGCCCAGGAAGCGGGAGCCTGGGCCGAGCAGGGCCAAGGGGGATGTGTCCCATGCGGGGAGGGCGTGGGGCTGGAAACCTAAACCTTAGCCCAGAATGGGGAGCAGTCCCAGCAGAAGTGAGGACTGACAGCCCCAGACGGCATCGGAAGTGGCTGGAGGGTGGATCTTCCTTGCTTCCCTTCATGTGTGAGGGGAGGCCTAGCCCCCAGGGCCCCTCCATCACCCATCCTAGCCTGGTTCCGTTTCATTCAAATCAAGCAGCTGTCACAGGCCTGAGTCCAGGGGAGGGCAGCTGCTGGGAGGGGAAGTGAGCCAAGGTCGCACTTGCTGAGGGGAGTGGCATCTCTGTGCTCTGCTCTGCTTCCCTCCCTCCTCAGGACGTCCACTAGACGCTAGCGCAGCAAGCCTGGCAGACTTCCTGGTGGTGACTGTGAGTAGATCGGAAAGGGCGCTCATCATCATCATTGGGCTTCTTTTCCTCCAGCTTCAAGAGTGAGACAAGGGGCTTCCCCTACCACGTGCAGCATTTAGGACCAAAGCTCTGGGGGTTCGAGTCCCACACCTATCACTCAGAGGCTGGGTGAACTCGAGCGAGGGACGTTACTTCTCTGAGCCTCATTTCTTCATTTGTAAGGCAGGAAGTTGCTACTGCACAGAGCTGTTGTGAGATTAAGACAGTTTATCTATGCCAAATGCTTGGCCCCATGCCTGGCACATCATGACCACAAACGACAGACACTGGGCCCGGCACCTCCTCGTCAGCACACTTGCCTGACCCACCTGGCTGGTGCCAGGCACACAGTAGGCGCTTCACGCATATCTGACGATCTGCCACTCCTGGCCCTTTTTCTGAACTAGGAAGGGGAGGGGCTGTTGGCCACGTTTTGCTGAGCCGGCAAATGGAAGAACTGAGGGTGTAAGAGGCTTTCTCAGGTCAGGGCAGAGGGAGGGGGCCAGGATGGAGAACAAGCCTCTCTCATCCCCCACCCAGTGTTCTCCAGACAACGGCAGCTTTGTTTGGGGAGGGAGAGAAAATTCCTTCTGGAAACCCCTGCAGAGAGGCCCAAGGCGGAGCGGTCAGCATGCAGGACCTGGGCGAGGCCCAAGGTGGAATGGTCAGCATGCAGGACCTAAGCGAGGCCCTGAGGGCAGCTGGAAAAGGGACGGCGTTGAGGTTCAAGTACTCGTGGGAGCAGCCCTGCCTGCGGCCCCGGCCCCCTTTCAGAGGCAGCTGGGGCAGGCGGAGCAGAGGGGTCCTTACGCAGGACAGAGATGAAGCTGCTCCTGTCGGCCAGGATCCACACCCCGAAGCCCAGGATCACCGCGCCCAGGACCTGCAAGGAGAAAGGGGCAGTTAGTGGGGGCCGCTCCCAGCTGCCCCTGCAGCCTGGCCGGGGGGACACAGGGGAGCTGCCTACATCCTTGTCCAGCCAGGGATGTCAGGGTGGCCTCAGGCCCCGCACCTCAAGTCCAGCCAACTCCAGCAACCCAGACAGCAGGGCCATGAGTGGGGAGGCCCTCCTACCCCCACGTGTGGTCAACCTGAGCATACCGGCTCTGGGGGTGCAGCCTGTACCCTCCTACTTATCTCCTGGCCCTGCCCCAGCCTGGGGGCTGGGAGCTTCCCCAACAAGCCAGGCTCAGGGTGGGGAAACCCTCGGGGGACATGACCGTCGGAGCCCAGCCCGTCTTCCAGATCTCTCAGCTCCAAGGCCACCTTCCGCAGGAGGCTTCCTGACCCCCAGGCAGACTAAGGGGCCTCTACTGTGTGGCAACCACCGTGGACACTTCCTTAATAGCCTTTCCCTCTGGGTTTAACTCTGCCACTTGTCTCTCTGGCTAGACTGTGAGCTCCCTGAGGGCAGGGCTGGGTTGCATGCAGCTCTGTGGGCCTGGGCGCACCAGGTGCTGAGGGCCCCCCCGCGGATGAGTGAGTTCATGAACCCAACTGTGTAAAGGCAGGATTAGAAAAGCAAACGAATGGTGGTGGGGATGGGGTAGGGTGGCTGGCATAGGCCCAGGTATTCCCTGCCTCTCTTCCCTCCACCAGGGGGCAGACCCACAACCGGAGCCCACCTCCCCCAGCCAAGATCAGCCCAGCAAGACCCCATTAAGCCAGCCACGGCTAGGGAAGGGCCTGCAGTCCCGGCAAAAGCATAGGTTCCCTTGAGGGGATGGAGGCGGGGAGGCTTGCATCACCCCATAAGTCTGGCCTTTCCCTGGGGCCTGGCCTGGGTCTACCTGGGGGATAACCCACCTTCAGGGTCCCAGCATGTCCCCACCCACCTTTACTACCAGCCCTGGGTCCCCGCCTCAGCCACCATCCCGTAACCTCTGGTGCAAGGGCAGCAGCTACTGATAACGCCCTCAGCCTGCGATGAGCCGCTGGGTCCCAGGGGTTTATCAGCCTTGCCCTACAGACCTTAACCACCAGAGCTGGGACGCTGGGTAAGGTGAACGGGGCATTTGCCGCACATGTGAAAATTCAGGGGACACCAAAAACACGCAGGAACCAAGATAAACGAGTTTATAGCAATCATTTTTAAGAAATGGAAATTCATGGGGGGAAAAGAATCCATCATGATGAACAAAATATCAAGCTTTTCAATAAAGACAGGCTTGGTGTTCCTGATTTTTCCTTTTGAAAAGGAGCGGGGCCCCGATGTCATGCAGTGCCGCGCTGTTTCTGATCCCACAGTGAGTGCCTCACTCGTCTCGCCCTGGCCCAGGTTCCTTAAAGACAACAGCGGCTGACGACCAGGAAGAGGAAAGTACAAGGACCTCCCCACATTTGTCCCCAGCCACTCATTTGTCCCCTCCTCTCTCCTTGTCTGATGGGCCCTGTTATCGTCCTCACTTGACAGATGGGGAAACTGAGGTCCTAACCTCACCCGAGGTCACCCAATTCACTCATCAGGGGCTCCAAGTCAGGTCTGACTATACAGCTGTGCCAGATGTCGGCACATCAGCTGCAGGGATACTTCAGGTCCGTCCCGGGCCTTAGCCTAGAAAGCCAGTCCCTGGGGAGAGGAAGTCCCCACCTCAGACTGCACAGCTTGCGGGGAGGAAGGTGGGCTTTACAGGACCCGGCAGTCAGGTTCCCAAAGACTCCTGAAGCCCTGCTCACCCCAGCCTCACACCTCACAGCACAGCTGGCCCGTGGTCTGCCCCTGCCACCTCAGACCCACGTGGCGGAGCCCCTGTCCGCTCACCTCCTGCACTCACGGGGCAGGGCTGCAGGGGGAACAGTCCTCCCAAATAGAGAATTCAAGACAGGGCAGAAACTTCCCTCTGGCAAATATAATCCCAAAGAGAGTAAAATCCCAGACTGCCCAGCCAAGCTCCTCGGCTCGCCTCCCGGAACCCAGGGAGCGAAGTACCTGGCGCTGCCGTTTCAGCTCCCCTGCACGTCTGATGACTATGGCCTGAGCACCAGGTGTGCCTGGATCAGCGCCAGGCCACGGGACAGCCAGAAGCGAGGCCAGGGCAGGGGGCCGACCAGACTGGGGGAGGAACCACAAAACCCCCTTTCTCTGTGAACCACGACTGGGGCCGCGGGACACACCCCACATTAACCCACCCCACCCAGACCCACCAGAATCTCCCGACAGGAGCCAGGAGTCTCATAGCCAGCGTCCTACCCCCAGAACGGCCACGGCAGCTGCGGCCTCAGGGTCTCCTAGGATCTGAGAAAAGCTGACGACAGGGCAGTTTTCTGGGGAGTTTGGGGTCCGGAGGGAGTGAAGGCGAGGGGGTACATGTGTACCCGCGTGCATGCATGAGCACACACGGCAACCAGAGCGATTCTGCCAGACCATGAGTTCAATCGTGTAACCGCTTCCCACTGTGCATGAAACAAAGACCCAGGTCCTTCCTGGAAGGGCCACGCCGCCCAAGCCCCGGAGAGGCACCCGCTGGCCCACTCCCCCTGTGCTGGACTTCCGCTCCTGCTGCCGGGACCCTGCTCTCCCCAGCCTCACACAGAACTCCAGGCAGCTCTTGCTGACCACCCTGACAAGGTCAAGTGCCTTGTTATCTGCTCTCTCTTAGGGGCCATATCCATCTTTCCCAGGAGCGCCTACAACTGCAATTTTATCATCCATTGGAGTGAGCGTTTGATCGAAGCCCATCACCCCCCAGAACAGAAGCCCTGTGAGTGAAGAAGTCGCGGCTCTCCTGCTGGCGAATGTCTAGCCGGCACCCAGGACGGGGTCTGAATACACAGGGGTGTCAAAGACACATTTGGTGGAGAAGTATTTGTGAATGAACACACACACACACACACACACACACACACACACACAGAGTCTCCTCTCACTCTTTCCTTTCCCTCTCACCCTCCTGTGATAAAAGCTTCCCCTCTCCCCCACGACACCCACTCCACCACCATCCTGATGGGCCCCGTCCTGGGCCCCAGCACACAGGGAGTGAACACCTGCCCCCCAGGACCCTGGAGTGGCTGGGAGGAGGCCAAGCGAGACCGGTCCCCAGAGCTCGGGCCCAAGGGAGGCTCTTCTAGGCTCTGGCTCCATAGGTTAGACTGGGAGCGGAAGGGACGCCTTGGCCCCAGACCATCAACCCCTCTCCCTTTCTCCATGAAGTCTCTACCTCCCTCCCTCCCACTGCATGGGGGGAGAGGGGGTGTCTGTGCCCTTGAACCCCAAGCCCTGCCACCTCCTAGGCTATAGCCCAGACTCCTCCCTCCAGTCCCTAGAGCCCCAGGGACAGAACCACAGGGCTCCCGCTCTCCCCACCCAACCCTGGCCAGCTGGCCCTTAAAGCTGGGCCTCAGCCTGGGAGCCAAGTGCCTGCCAGGAAAGGCGTGCCTGTGTGGGCAGCCACTTTTTTCCAGAAGCCTGGCCCAGCTGGGAAGGACCTGACCGCCAAGCTGGGAAACCCAGGTGCCCAGGCCCGGCTGCCATCAGTGGAGGGCCAGAGCTGCAGTGGGGCCCCAGTGCCGTCCTTGAGAGGGGAGCTGGGGTTGGAGCCAAGGTGGACGACCAGTAGGGCAGGCAACACCAGGGCTGTCCACGTGCATGTGCGTGTGCGTGTGTGTGTGTGCACGTGGGTGTACTTGTGTGTGCCAGGAACACACTTGTAAGTAGCTGTGTGTTGGGTTAAAGTTATGAGGGGGAGTTTAGAAAGATTCTTTATTTTCCAAACTTTCTATAATCCTATGTAACTTGTAATGTAAAACTTTTTTTTCCTACAAGAAATTCATGTCTGTTGTAGAAAATTTGGAAACTGCAGAGAAGCAAAAAGAATAAAACCCAAATTCCCAGGAATCCCAACACTAACATTTGGAGGTATTTTCTTCTCCTCTCAAAAATATTCATGTATGTGTACATTTTAAAAACTAAAATTGAATCATAATAAATATCCTATTAAAAAATCTGATGTTTTTAACAGTATAGGGTGAACCAACACCATGAGAGGCCACAGTCCCCAGCAGCACTCCTTTGAAGGTCCCTCCAGGCCACTCTCCCCACAGCCCCACCCCCATCACACACACTCACACTCTCACACATGCACACTCATACACTCACACACACACTCGCTCACACACCCATATATACTCACACACACACACACACACATAACCTCACATACACTCACACATATATACTTACACATAATCTCGCACACGCACACGCACACGCACACACGCACACACACACACACTCACACACTCATTCCATCATCCTGGCAATTCCAAGGCAGGAGTCTGTCTTGCCAAACCAGAGAGGAAAATTGGGGCCCCAGGAAAAGCAGCCCCAGATGTGCACAGAGCTTATATCTGGGCGGCCCCGGGGCTCATGACCGGGTGACGCCTGCCAGGGTGGGTCTGGGGAAGGACCACTGTGACCTCACCCCGGCCCAGAGGCCAGCCTCCTCTTGCCCACTCTCTGGGAGCTCCAGGGACACCCCCCACCGTGTGGGTGGGAGTGTGATGGGGGCAGTTGAGACCCAGACGTGTTAACAGGCAAGTTCTTCGGAGCGGGCGGAGGAGGATGGAGAGTCGGGACAGGACGAGAAAGATCCCAGAGGCTCCCCTACAACTTCCCGATGAGGAGTCAGGGGATGCCCCGGGGGTTCTCCTCTCCCCACGCCCACCTCCGGCCCTGAGAGCCCGGGTGTGGCAGCCTCGGTGCTCCAGGAAGGGGGAAGGCTGGGGGAGCCATCCAGTGCTCTGCCATCCAGCCAGCTGGGAACGCTGGGAATCCTCACTGCTCCCACCTGCTTCCATTTCCAACAGTCTGGCCTCAGCCCCCTGGCCCCAGCCACACCCCACCACCATCCCCAGGCTGGAGGGTCTTGGACTGGGACGTGCCCGGGAGGAGCATCTCTTCTGGAGGCATCTGGGTAGCATGGGTCATACTTACAAAGAAGAGCAAGTTGAAGAGGAAGAGGAAGTATTTGGTGACTTTGATGCAGGATGACCCCATCCTGCTGGTCCGGGAGCTCCCTGCGGAGAAGGCAGGTCAGTCAGCGCGGGGCGGGACCTGGCTGGGGGCTGGGGAGAGGAGAGGGAATCAATGCTGGTGGGTACCCCAGACCCACCGGCCCCAGATCATCCCAGCTCACCCCCCCCAACTACCTCATGAGGTAGGTACTAAGGTCAGGTCCTGTTTCAGGGGACCCGGAGGCCCAGAGAGCTTAGATGACTGACCCAAAGCCATGCAGTAGGGTGTGGGGGGTAGGCGGCAGCTGGGGTCTGGGTCAGCGACTTCACCAGGGCTCAGTCTAGAGGAAAATTATGGAGGAGACCCTCAGGCTCCCTGAGGCCAGAAACCCCAGGAATGGCCATGGCCCTCAGGCCCCATGGGGCTAAGGGAGCCAGCACAGGCAGCTGGGGCCGAGACAGCTGGACTGGGACAGCTGTGTGGGCAGAGCTGGGCTGGGGGGTGGGGAGAAGCAGGCCACTGAGCAGAGGGAACAGAGGGCCCAAGGCATGGGCTTTATCCCTTCTTCCTCCTGCAAGGGTGCAAGGCAGTCCTAAGCCTTGTGACTCTCCCCTGTCCACACGGAGGTCCCCTCGCCCTTCTCGCATCATTTTTGCCAAGTGGGAGCCCAGCTTCGACACCTCCAGTGACCAGGGTAGGGGAGTTAAGGGGGAGATTCGGGCACAGCACGAAGCAAAGCCTCCAACAAAGCAAAAGACGGCCTGGCCACGAGCACCCCGTCACAAGCGGCATGGAAGCAACATCTGACTAAAGCCTTAGGGGGAATCCAAGAGCTACGTGGGGAGATGAGACTGAACACTCCTCCAGGCTCCAGGGTCCAAGACCTGGGTCTGAGAAATGCGGGGACAGCAGTGACTCAGAACCAGGGAAGTCTGGCCTCAGCAACTCCACCTGGGGCTTCCCCCAGGCCCAGAGGGGGAGAAAACAAGGGCTTCCCCTCCGTGCCCTCCCCCCACCCCCGCCCCGTGTCGGGAGATCCAGAGATCTGAGATCCTGAACCCAGGCCTGGCCCCAGGAACTGCTGGGGATGGTCCACATGAAGGAGAGCTTTGTTTCCTCTCTCCCTTCCCAGCGCAGCGCCTGACAACCACAGGCGCTTCGTAAACGGGCGCGGAGTGAAACGGCAAGAGAGGAAGGAGTCTCTCACCAAAGGAGGCCTGTTTTTCTTTCCTATCAGGGACCTGCTTGAGTCTCTCAGCCCCAAGCAGCTTATAGATAAATCATCGTTTCCCCAGAAGAACTCCAGCACAGCATCTGAGCGGGCAGCAGCGGGAACGGGACGCCGGCTGCATTCTTGTGAAATTGGAGAAGTGTTGAAACAGTCCTTTGGTAACTGATGTCCGCCAGCCGTGTTGCACAGGCAAGGGAGTTTCTCCACTCTCTGGCTCCCACATCCTCCGCTCAGGCTGGGTGTCTGAGGCAGCCTCGCTGGGCGGCGGGTGTTCAGAAAGGGGCAGTTCTTGTTCACTGTTCACAACAGTGAACACCTGGCCTCCCCCTGAACAGCATCGGCTCTGGACAGCCATTGGCATGTGTCATCCCTTTAATCCTCACGACCTGCCCAGAAGGTGAGGAAGGATTTCCTGTCCTGGGGAGCATGGGGTGGGGGGACAGCCTCAGAGAGATGAGGTAACTTGCCCGAGAAACATAGCTCGTTAGGCAGTGGTAACTCCCGAGGTCAAGATCTGTGAAGGGCTGCCTTCCGGGGAGCGGCCAAGGCTGTATAAAGGGGTCTCTGGGGATGGCTGGGATTCCATTGTCCAGGTAGGTGGTGAGCACCAAGGTCACTGCTCAAAGGAGCTCTGGTGTGTGGGCAAGGAGGCAGAGGCTGCTGGGCTGGTATCCCCCGATTCTCCGGGCAACCCCGCTGGCCTCTTGTCACTCACACAAACTGAAGCAGGCATAGGGCAAAGAAAAGCCCTTCAGTATCCTACAAGCAAACTAAAGCTCAGAGTGGTGAAGCAGCTTGCCCAAGGCCACATGGACCAGCAAGGACAGAACCCAGTCCTCCCGGCCCCTTAGGCCGCCTCCTCCTCTCCAGGAGGCAGCTGGGTGGGTTCAGACACTAAAACAGGAGCCAGGCAGCCCCATGACTGGCAGGTGGGTTGGCCAATCAGGGCAGGCCCAGAGACTACCTGGGAATCGCCTGAGGGAAGAGAAGGGGCTGAGAATCAGAGCCCGGGGTGCGTGGCTCCAGGGCCTCTTGGCCAAGATCCAGGATACAAAGTGTTTCTGTCCCGCAAGTGTTGACATTCCCCGCTCACAGAAACAGGGAGCAGGAGATGAACACGTTCTCCAGACTGGGCAGAAGCTGGGCGGTTCCACGAAGGGCTGGGAGTCAGCTCAGTCTGGGGACGTATCCAGGTTGCCCCGTGATGGGGTCTGGCATCAACCTCAGGGAACCCATAACCACCACCAAGCCCCGAGGAGACCCCAAAGTCGGATTCAGAGGGCCCGGGGTTACGCTCTAGCTCTGCCCGCCCACCCTGAGGCCTGAACCTCAGTTTCCTCATCCACAACAATAAGAATAAGGGTTGGTGTAGGGCAGGGATTAGCCAGGTGGGGCCTGTGGATCAAATCCAACCCACCGCCTCTATTCTGTACGGCTTGCAAGCTAAGAACAGATTTTTCATTTTTAAATAGATGGGAAAAAATAAAGACTATTTTGCAACACGGAAAATTAAAATAAATAAGTTCGTTGTATTGGCACCCAGCTGTATTGTCCGCAGCTGCTGTCACAGGCAACGGCAGCGTGGGCCGGTCATGACAAGAGGCCACTGCCCCGCAAAGCCTAAAACATTTACTGCCTGGCCCTGTATGGAAGAAGTTTGCAGGCCCCTGGGGCAGGGGATCAGATGGCACACACACAAGTGTCTGTAAAAGGTGGCAAGGATCAGGACTGCCATTAGCTCGGGATCTTGGGGGAGAACGAGCTGGGCGGCAGGAATCGAATAGACAAGGGTTCGAATTCTAGATCAGCCAACGCACAGCCACAGAGAAAGGACTCACAGGGCCTCATTTCCCAACTGAACCCCCTGTTATAAAGAAAAGTGAGATCAGCGCCTCGCACAGTCGGGGCTGGGTGAGCTGGAGCTGGGTAAGCGTCTTTATCGGCACTTGTGGAAGGAGTGAAGGGTGAGCGTTTCACTTGCTCATGAAACTAAACAAAGAGAGAGTCTCCCAATATTGTGCTTTACAGAAACACTAGAAGGTCTGCCCATGCTTTCCTGTGAGGATGTCTGGAAAGCCACAAAACAAGGGAACGAGATGCAAGTACATCTTATTTGGAAAATTCTGGAACAGGCATTGACAGCTCTGTGAGCAGTAGGAAGGAGGTGCTGATTTTATGTTATACTCTATAGCAGGTAAACTGACCATTTCTAAGCAACTCCAATTTAAATTGACCAAATATATAATTTTATGCCAAATCAGTTTATACAATGGAATTATTATGCTACTAATATTTTACTAACTCCTGCTCATCCTTTAATACAGACCTCAGACATCCACCTCCTCCAGGACACCTCCTGCTCCAGCCACCCTTGTGACCACCATCAGGGCCACACGCTCCCCACCAACACATATGCTGGTTAGGAGCCCTCCCCCTCTGCTTGCTTCCAATGGCACTGGATACTAGAGCAGTTCCTGCGATGGGCTCTGGCATCAAACTGCCTGGGTTTGAATGATGTTCTGTCACCTCCTAGCTGTGTGACCTTGGACAAGTGACTTAACCTCTCTGAATCCCAACTAACTCATCTGTGAGAAGAGGAAAATAAAACCTTTTTGGCAGATTTGCCCAGAGATTAAATTAGATAATGTGGGTAAAATGCCTGGCATGGAGCAGGTTTTCAATAAGTGGAGGTTACTATTATAACTCATGATGCTGTACAGTAATTTTCTACTTACTTGCCCGTCTCCCCCGTGGACTGTGATAGCTTGAGGGGAGAGACTATGTATTATTTACGAGGTCAAAGTAGGCTCCCAACAAATTTGCTGAATGAAAGACTAGATGCATGGATGGAGGAAGGGATGGAGGGAGAGGAGGGATGAGTACATGGATGAAGGGATAGATGGGGGATGGAGGGATGGGTGGATGGAAGGAGGGATGAGTGGAGGGATGGTTGGGTGGATAGATGGAGAGGTGAAGGGGAGGGGAAGGAACTTCCACATAGAACACCAAGACTTTCAAGTACTCAGTCACACAAAGGGAGTCTGAGCTCCACTGCCCCTAAATCAGCTGAGACTCTGTTTTCAGCCTTCTTCTGTCTTCCCCCAAGGGGTGGGGTGGGGGATGTGTAGGGTGAGCACCCTGAGCCACCTCTGCATGCCAGGACCCACAAGCAAGGCTCCCTCGCCTTCCCCGGAGCCCCTGGGGAAGATCCCCTTCTTTAAGAGAACCTCTTGTCTGTGTTGGGGCTCTGTGAGTCCACCCCTGCAGAGTAGGAGGTTGGTTTATCCTTCACTTGAGGTTGGGTGAGGAGCCCTCCAGCCTGACCCCAGAACCTGGGTGTCCCTGAATAGCCTTGGGGAAACCAAGTGGTGTGGTGGTGCAGCCCCTCAAGTCCAGAGGTTCGTGCTCGGCGCCTGCTCTGATGGGACGTGCTGTTTGAGACCCAGCACAGGTGACTGTCCCCGGACCTCCCCGCCCCCCGCCCCGGACCTGCCTCCTCAACGGTCAAACAACAGGCTGGGACCAGAGCAGCAGCATTTTCCACAGTAGTTCTTCCAAACACAAGTCCTAGAAGACACGCCCTTAAGAACAAGAGTCTTTGCTGTCACCAAGTTTGTGGAGCGCCAATTCTCCCCGAGTCACTGTACATTAGACACTTAGTGTCTCCAAGACACCTGGCAGTAAACACTGCTGACTTAAAGCCATCTTTCACTCAACAGCCTAACATCACGTGGAATACACATTAGGCCCCTGAGTGTCCCTTGGGGGCCAGGGCTCCTGGACTCTACGTGCTGCAGGATTCAAAGGAGGCGAGGAGATGCACGGCCCTTCGACCCACCAGCTGGCTCAGACCCAGCACCTGAGAGCCATGCTCGGGTCTCTTCCTCATTCCCCTCATCCCACAGCCCACAGGCGTCTCCTCCAATCCACCACCTCTCCTGGCCCCATGCCTCACCTCCCCCCTGGACCAGTGCTGCTCCCTGATTGGTCACAGGCTCCACTCCTGCCCTTGTCAAGCTGTTATGCACACTGCAGGGAGGGCTCTTTGAAAAATGCTAACTAGATCTTGTCACTCCCTTGCCTGCAACCCTCCAATGGCGATGTAGCTGACACTTTGCTATAAAATCCAGACTCTTATGTGGCCAGCGGGGCCCTGCCTGGTTGGCCCTGCCCCTCCTCGGTCCTCAGCACCTCCGTCCTCCCCATCCCACCTTCATCCCTAAGGCCGCTCTTTCTTATTGTTCTGTACACCAGGCCCCTGCCCACCTGAGCGCCTTTGCCCTCACGGTTCCTCTGCCAGGAGCATCTTCCCCCAAAGCCCCTGGCTGGCTCCTTCCCTTCCTATAAGTAGACTGAGCTACTCCTCCCAGAGGCCCTACCCGAACACCTGATCTATACAGCGGGCCTCAACTCCAGCTGCGCGTTAGAACCAAAATATGCCCATGCACAGCCGCCTGTCCTTGCCCTACGCAAGTCATCAGACTCGGGTATGGGGGCTTCCCTGAGAACTGTAAGGAACAGCGGCTTTGACACCTGAGCCTGTCACATGACCCTGCTCATTGCAGTCATCCTACTGGTCCACTGGGGTATCCGGAGCCCCCATGAGAATATGGTTCCTTCAGGGGAGGGGCTGCGTCTGTCTCACTTGCCCTGTACCCCAGAGCCTAGGACAGTGCCTAGCACGTAGTAACCCCTGGATGTGTATTTGCAGGAAGAAGGAACAGAAAGGGGAGTCTGGGGAGGTCAGGAAAGGTTTCTTAGAGGAGATAAGAAAAACCAACTTTGATCCTGCAACTGGAGGCTTTTGGGCCTTAAAAATGACATCATTGGCTTGTGGGGAGGGGTTGCTTCCTCCCAGGACTGGATTTTAATCTCCTTTGGGTCAGAAAAGCCCGATAGAAGCCGTGAACCCTCTCTCTATAAAGATGCATGAAGACAGGCAGGCGCACGCTTTCATCCAGTTTCAGGGGGCCACTAACCCCGGAAAGCCAGGACTTACTTTCCCCGTCTCCCAGTTGCTCTAGAGCAGTGGCCCCCAGTCTTGGCCATACATTAGAATTATCCGGAGAGCTCTAAAACGTGCTGGTGCCTGCCCCGCCAACCCCCTGCCCCAAGCCCCTGAGATCCTGCTTTAATTGGCCTGGGGTGCAGCCTGGGCATAGGGTTTTTTTTTTTTAAGCTTCCCAGGGGATTCTCATCTATGGAGACCCAGCATGGCCTGGTCCCTCTGCTCTGAGTGGGATGCAGGAAGGCCTGGGGTCCCTGGTGCAGCAGGTCCTGGCCGGGGAGAATCTCACATGAAGCTTCCTGGACCTCTGCTCCATCCTCCACTTCCTGAAGGCACATTCCCCGCATCCTTCATCAGAGAGCGATATCCACTGTGCAGAAGACTTTTGAGATCATTGCCTTTCTCAGAGGGGCCAGAGAAAGCAGGAGACCACAGATCACAGAGCAAAATCAGGGCTGCACACACAGTGGAGGACCTGCAGATTCCTGGTCCAGGCTTTTCTCTTTCCATCTGCTGTCCTGCCCCAGCTCACCAGGCCTTCCGTATAGAGATTGAAGGAGAACTGGACTCAGAGTCACACAGCAGCCCTTGGTTCCCACCCCTGGATCTGCTCCATACGGGCCACGTAACCTACAGAGCTGCCTCCTTATCAGTGAATGGGGAGACTAAACCCACCCACCCCTCACAGGTGTGAAGGTGAACTGTAATCAGGCTAGCACCTAGCAGGGCTCGATCCATGCTGGCCCCCTGGCCCCCTCCTCCCTCCCACTCTCCGCCTGAAGATGCCAAATCTGCCACATCTTTCCAGCTGTGTGGCTTTGGGCAATCGCTTCACCCCTCTGCCTCAACTTTCCCACTTGTGAAATGGACTTAATAATGGGCTATGGTGAGGCTTACATGAGTTAGTATCCATAAAATGCCTGGCACCCAGTAAGTGTCAAGTAAAAGCCACCAATGACGATGACGATGATGATTATCCGGAAGTTGTTGATTTCATGACCAACAGTCTGAAGCCCTCTGGGGGCCTAGATCCAGCCTCCAGATACGTGCCCAGCCTGGAGGCTTCTGTGCCAGAGAGTAACTACTGCTGCTCTCAGGCAGCGGGGTGGGGTGAAACAGGGCAGGGCTGGGCCCCCTAAGGAAGGAGGCCTCTGCCCTCCACAGGGTGGGGGGGCCTCTGTCCCTAAGCCTCCGGGCTGTGCCTCAGGGGCCTGCCTGACACCTGGACGTCCAGCCAGTTTGGTGAGTCAGACAACTGATCCCGTGGGAGCTCAGTCAGCTTGGATAGAAAGTGGAGTGAGAAAGCCTGGCCTGGCTGCTCTACTCTGGAAACCTGCCTGTCAGCAGACACTCCACCTGCAAGCTGATTCTTGGCCACCCAGCTCTGCAGTTCTCTGGACTTTGTCCCGATTGCCTGTGAAAAGAGACTGGTCACAGGTGGCTGTGTTTGTTTTCATGTGTGACAGGTGATGTGTTTCCTGAAACCCATGCTGACTCCAGGGGCTGGCTTTTTGACCTTCCTACTACCTTATTTTTCCATCTTGGGTCTTACCTTTTCCCCTTGTTGTTAAAACAGAAAAATAAAAATAAAAAGCTGTTACCCGGGACCTCCCTGGTGGCACAGTGGTTAGGAATCTGCCTGCCAATGCAGGGGCCACGGGTTCGAGCCCTGGTCCGGGAAGATCCCACATGCCGCGGAGCAACTAAGCCCGTACGCCACAACTACTAAGCCTGCTCTCTAGAGCCCGCAAGCTACAACTACTGAGCCTGCGTGCCACAACTACTGAAGCCTGTGCACCTAGAGCCCGTGCTCCGCAACAAGAGAAGCCACCGCAATGAGAAGCCCACGCACCACAACAAAGAGTAGCTCCTGCTCGCCGCAACTAGAGAAAGCCAGCGCGTGCAGCAATGAAAGACCCAACACAGCCAAACATAAATTAAAAAAAAAAAAAAAAAAACTCTTACCCTGGCAACCAGAAAATCAGGAGGCCATAAAGCACGATTAGGATCTCACATTTCCTTCAAGACTTAGGTTTGCATCCCAGCTCTGCTTCCTCCTGTGTGACCTTAAGCAAGGGAGTTACTGAACCTCTCTCTGAGGCCAACATCTCATCTCTAACATGGGGATACTAGCAGGACCCCCTGTCTCGTAGGGTTGTTGGGGGACTGAGATGGGGCAAATAAAGAGCTCTGGGGGCACTGTCAGCTGCTCACAACGCAAGTGAGCAAACGCCACCACCAACAACACCATGGGGTGGAAGAAACACATCCAGATCAGACGTCCCCAGGAATCGCAGGATTTTGGAGCCCAAGGCCTCCTGTTTGTCTTACAGAGGCTGAACCCAAGGAGCAATGGTCCCAGGAGCCGGTGTGACAGGCTCCTGTTCTCCTGAGGACCTTAACAGCCTGAAGCTGGGACTGACCCCTGACATTTGGGGGAAGGAGGCCAGGGGTAGCAGCGGAATGCAGGCCACCAGCCACCCTGGCCAGACCATGGCTGTAGAGTGACAGCACTTTTTCATTTGTATAATGCCATTCCCACTGTCTCTCGTTTAATCTCTGTAACAACCCCCTGAGATATTACTACCCCTATTCAGCAGATGAAGAAACTGAGACTCAGGTTCAGTGACTTGCCTAAGGTCACACAAGTAAGTGGCTAAGCCCTGATTGAACTTCAGGTCTGACCTGAGACAAGAGCTCCTTTCTCTTCACCTGCTGCCAAAGTGAATTAGGTCAATGGTGGAGCCTGCCCGCTCCACCCTGCCACACCTCAGTCTGCTTGCCTGACACCCCATCTTACCCCAGTTCTGAGGCCTGACTCTTGGCTTCCGTCAGGAAGGAAAAGATCGGCCCCACCAATCCTGGCCACACTGTTCCTTCACTGGCTGATGAGGCCAACAGATGTGGTCCTTCCTTGCTTTTCTCTGAAACCCAAGCAATGAGACCAGAGGGCTTTCAGCATGAAGAAGGGGCCACTCTGACAGAGGGTGCAGTTTTGGGGAGAGCAGACACTTTGAAACTTGCAGCTTCCCCACCTGGCCCAATGCAGCCAAAGGTTCAAGTTGAGGTTGAGCCATAGTCTCTGACCTCTCCCTCTCCATGGCTCCCCTTCCTATTTTTTGCAGGCTGCTTGGGCCCCATGCAAACCCTGCTCCCTCTCAACCCCGGGTTCTAAGGCTTGTACACTCAGATTCACAGTGCTAGAAAGGCCTTGGACATCACCTACTTCCGTCTCCACTTGTAAGATGAAGAGACTGAGGCCCAGAGAGGACCACGAATCCCCACCCTTCTGGGGAGTGCATTTGTACAGGGCAGGGAGGGGACTGGTTAGAGCCGTCAGTACTTCCCAACGTGCTTCACATCATGATACACGTAGAGAAGTACACATATTTGTTCAGCGCCCTGATGTGGACAGACAACACTGGGCCTGGTCTGAGGTGACCCACCCAGAGCTCTGTTCCCAGGGCTGAGGAGATAACCAGCCATTCGGGTACATCAGTTGGGAAGCCCTAAGTTAGACAGATATTTAGGACTATATGAGAGGCTGCCCAGGAGCCCCACAGTCTAGGGGCCCTAACGAGAAGACCCAGATTCCCAGGTGGGCTCTCAGGGGTCAACTACCTTCTGAGGACCCCTCCCCAGCCCCATGGTGGGAGGGAGAATAATGGACCAGTTCATAGTATGGACTTTGAATTGAGGGAGACCTACATTCTAATCCCATTTCACAGAGCTGTGTAATCCTTGGCAAGCTGCCTACCCCACCGAGCCTCAGTGCCTTTATCTGTAAAATAGGGATATCAAGGCTTGTCCAGGGAGATGGTGGAATCGGCTTGCCAAAGCCTAGAAAGTAAGCATGACAGAGGCAGGAGTCGCTGAGAAGAGGTCACGTTAGGCAAAGAGTCCCTTCCTTACGTGGCAGGAGGAGGGTAGGCATAGAGACTCTCCCTTGAGATGTGGGACACACAAAGATTCCTACAAACTGACCCTGGAAAGTTATTGTCACCCAAGAGCTTGAAATAGGTGTCAGGCAGAGGGAGGACTGATGAAATGAATGTTAATGAAAGCATCCCCATGTGAACGGCGCCTCACAGATCTTATCTTGTTTAACCGCACATCCCCCGCCATGTGGAGAGCATGGCTTCATCATCTCTGTTTTACAAGCTGGGCGTCTGGGGCTCAGGAAGGCGGTGGCGCTTGCTCCAGTCACATGGAGGACAGTGGCCGAGCTGAACTTTGTCCTCCAGACCCTCTGACTCTGGAGTCCAATGTCCTACCTGCTTTGTGATACTGCTCCTTACTGCCAAGCCTTCTCACATGGGGCCACCCAGCATCAAAGCCCATGGAATCAGAGTACCCAGGAGTGGGGCCAGGTGTCTGCAGGTGTAACAAGCACACAGGGGCTGTGGAACTCTTACCCTAGACCAGCCAGCTATGGCAGTGGTGGGTGCAGAGGGCCAGGCTGAACCACCAGGATGTGAGTGAACCCAGGCCTAACCCTCAGAGGCGACCTCAAGGGGGTCAGAACCGCTCATGGGTCAGAAGGCCTGAGGGGCTGCCCTCCCAGAGGGCTCCCAAGAGGCCATCTCTGCTCAGTTTCCATCCTGAATCAATGCAGTTCTTTGACCCCCCCCCCCCAACTCTGGCTGGGCCGGAGCTGGACACAGGAAGTGGATGGATGAAACCCATCCCTGCCCTCAGGGAGTGCTCAGTCTGGAGAAGGCAGAGACAGGAAACTAAGCAATTACACACCAGCATCATCTTAAAGCAGCACGGGGATTCTACCCAGCCTCCAGCTCTTCCTCTGTGGGACGGGATGGGCTCTTCAGAACACAGCCCTCAGTATTCGATAATAACAAAAGTCAATGTTTTTACAGTTACTATTTGCCAGAGATTGTGCTAAGCGCTTCACGTGGCTTACTTTGTCCTTGCAATGACCCTATGAGGTAAGTACTGCTTTTAACCCCATTTCACAGTTGAAGAAACTGAGACTCAGGGTGAAGGGACTTGCCCATACCACAGGGCTGGGAGTTGAACCCCAAAACCTGACCCAGAGCCCCTGAGCATTACTGTCATGCTGCACTGCCTGCAGAAATGAAGTTATAAATGATACGTAATTAAAATAACCTCACCAAGGCCCAACCTACGTTAACTGGGTTTCACAACACAGCCTCCAGACCCAGCCAACTGAAGACACTCTGGGAAGGCACTAGGCATCAGGGACCAGCTCACACACCCATCCCGGGGCCTGGCCAGCTGGGCACAGGTGGCTAACAAAGGGTTACCCTCTGGGTCAGGGCTGCGGAGACGGAGGCTGGGAGCTGGGTGTGGGGAGGCTGGGAGCTGGGTGTGGGCCCTCCGCAGGGTGGCAGGGTAATTAGGGAGAAGGAGGGGGGCTCTAATCAGGGACCTCACATGGCAGCAGTCACAGCACACACCCTCCAGATCCTGGGTTCAGGAAGGAAGAGATGGGGCCCCTGAGATGCCACCTCCTCCGAGCAGCCTTCCCAGAGCATCCTCCTGCACAGACGCTCATGGAGCACCATCTGGCAGCCCCAATCATCTTGGCATGAGTAGTTAGGGTGGGCATCGGACAGATGTGGGTTCAAACCCTGGCTCTGTCTACCCATCACTGTCACTTAACTTTTCTGAGCCTCAGTTCCCTCATCTGTAAAATGGGCTAATACTTCCTACTTCCCAAGCTGTACTTCTCAGCACCTTTCTAGGCTTAAGAGCTATTCTGGCTTTGGGGACATTTGATGAGAGAGAGACAGACAGAGAGGGAGGTGAGTGAGACACAGTAAAGGCAAAGTGCTGCACACACAGGTATACACAGGTACGTTTTCTCTCATAGGTCCTGGGGGAAAACACAGAAAAGATGGAGAGCGAGGAGGGCAAGGGCAGGTCTGTAACTCCAAGAATTTGGAGGTGCAGGGTAGGGGGTAGAGGGGGTCTTCCACCTGAGACCCAGCTAGAGGCCACTCGGCCAGGGGAGGAGGGGGCACCGCAGGGCCTCTGGGCCCTCCCCACTCTGTCCTTCAGTCCCTCCGCCTCCCCAGTCTCTTCCCCTCTGTACCTGTCCCTCTCTCTGCTGGTGGCTTCCTCCAGCCTTCCCCTCTGTCCGTCCCTCCCTGTTTCTGAGACCAGCTCTCAGGCCTCTCCCTCTCATATCCTGAGGGCCTCAGAGCACCCAGGGCACTCACTCCAGACACAGGGCCCAGACTCCAGCACAGCCAATCCTCCCCGTGGCGGGCACCTGGCTCCAGCAAGGGGTGGCCCGGGGGCCCCATTTCCACAGTCAGCTGCAGGGGTCCAGGCCCTCCGGGGCTGGGAGGAAGGGCTGCACCTCCCACATGGCAGGCAGAGCCCAAGCCCCAAGTTCCCAGGCAGGGCGGCGGCCGTTTAACCCACCCGGACACCTGGCAGTTGGGGCAGGAAAGCGGGTCACAGAGGAGACCAGCACAGCCTGTCAGGGATCCCTGTCCAGGGCTCCCTGGGCCTCTTGGGTCCTCAGGGATTGCTAAGGAGCGGGGCTGGGACGGCTCCAGCTCCCCTAGACTGGGCTCAGCCAGGGTGGCCTTGGGCCTCAACACCTGCTACACCTCCAGAGATGCTCTGGCTTCAGAGGCATGGGAGACTGAAGGGGGCATTGGCTGTGAGGCAGGTAAAAAGAGAGGCAGGGGAGAGTGAGAGAGGCAGAGGCAGAGATGAGGGAAGAGAGACAGAGAATGGCAGGCAGAGAAGGACAGACAGATCCCAGGTGAAGGGAGCCTCCCGTGCAGCCAGGGCTCCAGCACACAGACCTCAGGCCCTCTCTGGTCTCCACGGGAAGCCCCCGGGGGGGCCTGAAGCAAAAGCTCACCTGGCGCGCAGGCCTTGCTGGCCCAGGCAGGACCCCACCCTGGGAGCCAGCCCAGCTCTGCCCTGCAGCCCACCCGGGCTGTTCACCACCCTCCGCCCCCAGTCTCCAACAATGGCCCATCCCTTCCCCAGACCATTCTTCTTAGCCTTGGCCTCCCCCAGATTCTGGGAGCGCCAAGCGGTGCCTGGACAAACACACCCACCCCGTCACACACACACACACACCCACCCTGTCACACACACACACGCACATGCACACGCGCGCGCGCGCGCGACACCCCTCCGGAGACTCGTGAGCAGGCTGGGTCTTTATCACCAGAAAGGTGCTGGAGCCACTCCCAGGCCCTACGGGAGCTGAGACAGGGTGAGGGACTTGACCTCAGCCCACAGCGCCTAAGGCACAATGAGTACCCCGGTCCCACACAGCCCCATGGAATCCCCCCAACTCAAGCCCTGGGGAGGAAAGAACAAAGCCCAGCCAGGTCCTCACTATCTCATTCCTCTCCCTTAAACCTCAACTTCCCCCCCTCAGCAATGGGGACAGTCCCTACGCCAGCCCCAGAAGCAGGGATACTGCCCCTGCAACCCTGGAGACCTAGGACTCCGCCACCCTCGCCTCCTCTCAACCCACTTCCCACTCCCAACTCCAGGGGCGTGCCTACACTGAGGGCTGGGGGACGGGGCTGGGCAGAGAGGTCGTGAGTCCCCACTGCGGGCTGTGAAAAGTCCTTTCCCCTCTCTGGGATGACAGCAATTCACTCCTACCTTACAGGGAGGAGACAGGCTTGAGGAGTCAGAATGCTCCAGCACAACAAAGGGAACCATGGTGATTATTATCACCGTGAGAAGGTTCCAGGCCATAGAGAGGTAGGAGGGGTGTGTGCAGACAGACAGAAACGGAAAGGAAAGGGGCTTGGTCCTACTGGAAGGGGTCTGTGCCCCCGGTGAGCCCCAGGGGCCAGGGGTGGGGTTCTGAGAGTTCTCAGTGCAGGGACCTTGAGTCAGGCAGGCCTTCAGGCCTGGGCCGGCTCCCTGAGCTGCACAGGAAGAAACGAGTCCAGACGGATGGTGACCCCGTACGCCAGGCCCAGAGCCAAGAGCACAGCAGCCTGGTGAGCCTCCAGGTGGCCAGAGGGAAAGGGGGCTGTCTGTGTCGCAGCAGGAAAGCAGACATGGAAATGAACTGGGACTGGCCGGACTCCAGGCTCCTGCGAGGGAGCACGCAGCACTTCAGGTCACCTGGATTCCCACCCCCACTCCTCCAGCTCTCCCAGGAAGCCCTGTGTGACCCTGAGAACACAGGTCACAGGCGTATGCCCCCTCCACAGACCTGGAAACTGAGGCTCAGGAGGTACTGTGCCCAGGCTCACAACGTGAGGCTGGCAGAGCCTGTTTGGAGCTAATTCTGTCCCTCTGCCCAATCCTTCCCCTGTTATCTGCCTCGAATACCTCCCAGCTAGAGAAGATAGAGTTCAGGCCTGACACCAATGCCCAACCAGACACCCATCCCAGGGGACTGGGTGGGTGGAGGAGGAATGAAACCCAAGCTGACTGCAGGCAAGGGGAGGGAGCTGCGCTTCCCGAGCACCTGGAACCCACGAGACACCAGCGGCAGGTGTTTTGCATATTGCCTCTCACGCCAGCCTCACAGTGGTTGGTGAGGAAGACAGCTTTCTTATTTTTATAAAGAAGCCAGTGGTTAGAGAAGAGAAGTGGCTTGCTCGGGTGGGGCGGGGGGGAGGGGGGCCAAAGTATGAGTCACAGGTCTGAGGCTGACCCTGAGGGACTCAGCTGTCCCCAGCCCATGCAGACCCAGCGCCCTGAACCCTGCCAGCCTGGCAGACCCCCCAGGGCTTGGGCCCAATGGAACCACAGTCCCTGCTCTCATGGCCACCCTGGTGAGTTATCTAACCCTGTTAGCCAGTTTACTCATTGGACAGAACCCAAGACAGTTGAGTTGGCTTGGCCACAGGGAAGAAGGCGGCTAGAACTGGGTCTGGAGGGACAAGGAAGATGCAGATCAGGAGATAAGGGATGAGCTGAGGGCATTCAGGCTGAACCACAGGGCAGGGGCACTGAGGCCTGAGAGGCTGGAAAATTCTGTATCGTGTATCTGGAGGGCAGGCACAGTCCTCAGAGCAACCAGGAGCTGAGGTGGGAGGGGGACCGTGGCCAGACCCCCCTTCCCACCAGGGACCTCAAATGTCCAGGTCTGGGCAGGAACCGGTAACAGGGGCAGCCTGGACCACCCTATCTTCCTTCCCCAAGGTCTCTGGCCCAGAGTGAGGATCTCCGGTCAGCCTTTCCCGGGGTCCTGGGCCCCTGGCACCCAAGAGCCACCCCCCCAACTAAGAGCCCTGGGATCCACAATCCTGAGCTGAGAGTAGAGGAGCCCAGAGTTCTCCCTCCTTACTGAGGATGCCGCTTGGGGTGACGGACCAGCCTCAGGACGGGGAGCAAAGACAACACAGATTCAAGTCCTGGCTCTATCCCCTCCTCAGCTGTAGGATCCTGGGCAGCTCACTCACAGCCTCTGTCGTGATCTGTAAAATGGGCTCAGTAATAATACCCTCCCTGCCTATTTCATAAGGTGCTGGGAGGCTTGCAGGAGTAAGTACGTGAGAGAATGTCCACTGCTAAAAGCTATAAAGCATAAGGTATCATTCTGAGGTGAATGAAGTATGATTTGAACTGGGTCTCCTAGTGGCTGGGCCAGGGTCCTCCCACTGCAAGACCCTGAGTCCCAGGGGAGCCCTGCCCCTCGGGCTGACCCTCTTTGCATGGATGGTGGTGGAGCACAGCCTGAGTCCCCCACATCCCAGTTCCTTCCGTCCAGGATCTGCTGCCACTCCAGACCAGGGGGCCCAGTCTTGGAGTTTGGAACTGAAAGCCCAGCTCTGCCTCCTTCAGCTGTGACGTTGGGCAAGTTATTTCAGCCCTGGGAGACTCAGTTCCTTCATCTGTAAATGGGGGCTGATGATAACCTCTGCTGGGGGGAGGGTGCTGCTGGGAGGATGACCTGACATCACGGCTGCAAAGTGCCCAGGGCCGGGCCTGGCACACATCAGATGCTCAACAGGTGAGCGTTCTCTCCCCTCCCTCTGCTGTGCCCACCACACAGTGCCCAGGCTCAACCAGAGAAAGTTTCTAGCCTCCCGGAAAAGTGGCCCAGAACAATAACTGGGAACATGAACTGGCTGGAGAACACTAGATCTCGGAAGAAGATCACGTTGCTGAATGGTTAGTGGGGGTAAAACGTAGAGCAAGACCCTGGCTCAGAGATGATGGGGAACCTGCCTTCCCAGCCCCCTCACTTGGAGTCCCCCAGGGCAGGCACAGGGTTCAGGGAAGGCACCTCTGCTCCTGCATCACACCTGCATGAGGTAAGCCCAGAGAGTGTGTGTGTGTGTTGGGGGGGCGGGGGGCGGGTGGGGAATGAGATTCAGGAGGAGCAGGGAGAGGTGACGAGGCCAGGGGTCCTGTATTAGCGCTCCTGCCGGCTTTCAGAGCATCCCTGGATCTATCAGATCGCCTGTCAGAGCCTCAGTTTTCCTTTCTGTAAAATGGGGATGGTGGTAATCATCTTATCCTCTTGCACATGGCTACTGGAGAGTGCATACTGGAGAAGGGGTGATGAAGTGGGGGTAGGGGGAAGGTGAGTTCAGATCTCACACAAGCCTTTATTAAACAAGGCAAGGTTCCTACGGGCAGCAGCCCCAGGAGCTGAAATTCACTACACAGCCTCCCCTGCCCCAATCCACTACTCCATTGGTTCTCAAAGTGTGGTCCCACACCCAGAGCAGCAGCATCTCCTGGGAACATGTTAGCAACACACATTCCTAGGCTGCGCCCCAGACCAATGGAACCAGAAACTCTGGGGGTATGATCTGTGCTTTAACAAACCCTCCAGGAGACTCTGAGGTATATCAGGGTTTGAGAACCACTGCGCCAGCCCATGACCCCCCCAGCCCTACTCCAGAGAAACCTCCTCCTACCGACTCATCTCACTTTCCCTGGCTCCCAGAAGGCTGTTGGGGAGGAAGGAGTCACCATGGAGAGAGGTCATTAAAGAGTAAAGATCCCATAATTAGTTAATGACACCGCAGGCTCCCGGAGAGGAGGAGGGTCCAAAGTCAGACTACAGTGGAGGAGGAACAGCTCCTCCACATCTGTCTTTCTCTTTCTGTCTGACTCCTGTGCACCCACACACGCCCCAAGAGCCTGCCCCCTTCCCTCCGTGAGCTTGCTAATCAGCACAGAGGGACGGACAGTGCCTCTCGCCCCAGGAGAGCTGGAGCGACATGTGCGGGTACACGCTGGTGCGTATCAGGGAAAGGGCTTTCTCCCAAGCATCTGGTCCTTGGACCTTGAGTTTAAAAACCATCTGACGAGACAGCCACTTCGAAGAGTTCAGTCTGTGAAGATCATTAAAGTTGAGAACAAAACAGACGTACGGACCAGCTGGTCACTATAGCAATGTGGGTACTAATGAAAAATTCTAAACAGCCTAAGTGTGCAACAGCAGGGGAATGCTTAACTGGGTCACGGCAGATCCACGTGGTATGATACTAGGGAGCCGGGAAACACGCTGTGGAAGAATATTGAATAACGTGGAAAAATCCTCCCTCTACAATGTCAACCTAAAAGTGGCAGCACAGGAAGTGGTTCATAGGGTATGATCCCAATCGTGTGTGTGTGTGTGTGTGTGTGTGTGTGTGTGTGTGTGTGTGTTTGTGTGAACACCAAACTGTTCACAGGACATCTCTGAGCGGTTATTTCCTCCTTTGCATCTGTTCTTCACCCTCCAACTTTTCCCACAAAACTATGTCTTCAATGGGCCTTTTTTTAAAGGGTCCATTGGTCCAGGTAGAGATGAAGCCTTTTTAAAAAAGTTGACAGAAATGGATCGGGATTGACATACACACACTACAATGTATAAAATAGATAGCTCGCAGGAACCTACTGTATTGCACAGGGAACAGTGCTCAACACTCTGTAATGACCAAAATGGGGAAAGAATCTAAAAAAGAGTGGGTATATGTATAACTGATTCACTAACACAACATTGTAAATCAACTATGCTCCAATAAAAATTAGCAAAATAAACAACAACAAAAAGTTGACAGAAATGTCTCTTTCTGGCCTGAGGGTGGGGCGGGGCGCTACAAGGGAGGTCTGGTTACCCTCCCCCACACCCAGAGAGCCTTCGTACTCCACATGGTCCCCAAGTGGTCCCCAAAGCATGATCAGGACCAACAAGTCAAGGGAGAGTGGGTTTGTTCAAATTCTACACAATATTTTTTAAGAGTCAGATATGCCCAGACATGAAAGGTAGTGAGCTCTCCAAGCCTTGAGGTGTGCGAGCAAAGGCTGAATGTTGTCCGTGGGATCGGACTGAGTAGGTAGGTTGACTCAATGAACTGTAATGCTGCTCACAAGACTACGACCTTGTGACTCTAGTCACGAGGCTCCATCTTTGCCCTCATGCTAAGTCAAAAGCACCCAGGTTGAGGCTGGGCTCAGACTGTCTTATAGAGGACCAGGCCCATAGAGGCCTAAGGCCCTCCTGACCCCCAGATCTCCAAACGGCCCTGGAAAGCTCCTTTACTCCAGACCGGGGACCTCGGTCTTTGGGGAGGAGGACTCTGTCATTTCCTCAAAGGGGTGGAAGGCGCAGCGTTCGTTCATCACTATCACCCTCATCAACCTCTGGTTTGTATGGAAGGAGTTTTACGTGCTGGGCCCACCACTAAGCATGTTACCCAGAGCCATTATCTCATTTAATCCTCACCGAAACTGGTGAGAGAGGGGATCAGAGGGGCATTTGAGAGCCCCTGAATGACACAGCCTCCTGCCGCAGTTAGTCCTCTGCTGTGAGTTCAGAGAGGTCAAAGCGTCAGGGAGGTGACTTGCCTACGTGACCGTCAGTGACCCAGGGCCTAGCTAGCCACCCACTCATTTGCGGTGGGATCTCAGACAAATCTGTCATCCCCCAGCCCCACTGAGTTTCTATTTCCTTTATAAATGAGGACGTCTCATCATGTCCCGTTGCAACAACATTCTAATGTTCCATATCCTAAGACAGTGGGTGGGAGAGTAATTTTCCAACTTCAGTAGTAGAATTACTCATTGCTACCATTATTGTTAGCAACGTCAAATTAACATTGAGTGTTTGCCTACCAGGCATCGCTGGAAGCGCCTTGTACTTATGAGGAGGAACACATATTTCTCTCTCCACTGGTTTCCCTGAGGAGGGACCTCTACAGGGAGAACACCTCTGGCCTCGCTCCACCCACTTCTTCACTTCAGGCCAGGACCCCAGCAGTGGGTTATCTGATTGGTTCATCTGGGAGACGTACTGGGCACGCTCGGCGGCTGCCCGCAGGCAGCGTCCATTCCGGGCTGCTCCTCTGCATAATACCAGCCCCTGCAGGGAGGCTGGCCCCTGTTCAGAGTTGCCTGTGACCGGACCGGAACTCTGCCAGTTCCAGGGCAGACGGTTAGCCAGTCCTCTGGGGACTGGATCTAAAGCCACGTTCTCGGGGCTTCCTTTGGAGCTCCATCTTTGTCGACTGTTCTTTTCACTTGGTTCCAAATTCAGAAGAAGAGGGCTTCCCTCGCAACTTAAACAATTGTGAAGCTCCTTTAACCCTCACAGCACCGCTCTGAGTTATGTATTATTATTATCCCCATTTTACGCGTGAAGAAAGCAAGCCCGTCGGCGTCAAGGACTGTTGAAAAGCTTTCTAAACACCAGGCGGCACTTGGGGTGTGTCCACCACAATGGAACTAGGATTATGATCCCATTCAGAATCTGACTCTTGTCTCCCTCCAAAGACACTCCCTCAGTCTTCTGAGGCTTGACAAATTGACATTCACTTCAAACCAACACCCGACCCCCTTTTGAAATAAATATGATTTGTTGACAACAACAAGAACTTCAATATGATCCCACGTTCGTATAATGCATTTTTGTTTAAATATTTATAGTACGTTTTTTGATAGCTTTATTGTATAAGTGTGTTCTTTCTTTCTTTCTAGAGCATAAAAATAATATGGGCTTACTGCAGAAGATTCAGAAAATGGGGAAAAGTAAAAAAAAAAAGTCTGTAATATGATCTAGATAATCCCATTATGTGTATACTTAAATGTTTCACCTACTTTTTAGCCTTGTTGAGTGCCATTGTGGGGGGCTGCCCTGTCGTTCTGTGTCTGCAGTACCTCTGTGACAGTGTGGACACCTGCCCACCTACTGTGGCTGTCTCAGGGCAGGAGAACAGGCTGGGCACCCAGAAGTCCTTTCCCTGAATAAAACCCTGCAGCTCCGCACTGTGATATCACATGTGTCTGTCTCACAATAGCCAAGTGCAGCAAATGCAGGATAATAGAGTTTTGCAGCCCAAAAAGGGCTGCAACTTGCCCAAGGTCACATGGCAAGTAAAGGATGAGCTGGGATCAGAACCCAGGGCTCCAAATTCCCAGACTCAAGCCATTCACCAAAGACTGCCCCCAAAGACTTAAATCCTGCTTCCTATTAATAACAGCAACGCTATCCAAAACATCTGGTCCATATAAAGCACTATGTGCCAGGCACATCTCACAAATGCTTCACGTACGCTGATTCGTATCATTTTCAAACAACCCTATGAAGTAAGTGTTATAACCAACTCCATGTTAGATGCTGAAACTGATGTACACAGGGGTTAAGACACTTGCCTAAGGTCTCACCCAGCAGGTAAAGAGCAGAGGCAGAAATGAGCATCCCTGGGCACTTTGATTCCAGAGTCCACGACATTGCCTATGGTTCATCCTCCACTCTCCTGGGCCAGGGCCAGCTGGACCCCAGGCAGGCTTCTGGAGCATTTCTGCCTGAGGAGTAAGCAAACTGGCCTAGGAGGTCACTCCCCTGGAGCAGCTCACTCTGCAACGTCACAGCAGAGCCAGGAGCCGAACCCAGGCTTCCTAATGCCCAGCTTCCGGCACTTCGTCCACTTTTCTGCATGGGTCCTATGAGCCTAGGTCCAGAATCTTCAGGAACTCCCACCCCAGATCACCTCTTGACACAGAAGGGAAAGTCAGGGGTGGGGCCCAAAGAAAGGCAGAAGCTCCCACTTCCAGGAAAGAAGCCAGAGGAGAGAGTGGCGGGGCCCCCCAGAGCTGCCCACCTGGTGGTCTCCAGGGATAATGTCAGGGGTGGGCCTTCTGGAGGGCATCCTCCCATCCCCCAGCCCTGCGCCCACGCCTCACGGGGCAGGAACACCTTCCACAAATAACTGCTGACTTGAACGTGCCTTTTCTGGCTGAGTCGGGCTTCACTAAGGGCCAGAGTGGCTCCCACAAGGCTGGGGCTGGAGGAAGTTGGGCTCTTCCCCTCTCAGGAGGGGAAAGGCTGGGCCTCATGAGGGAAGCCAGAGCCCGGGCTGAAGAAATCCCAGGCCAGCCACACCATTCCCACCTCCCTGGACCCCGGTTGCAGGCACGGGACGGGCAGGCCTGAAGGGCAAGGCAGGGGCATCTAGACCCTGCTTCCCAGCTCCGCCTTTGCCAAAAGGAGCCACCGAGGATCTGGCTCTGAACTGGGTCCTACTGGGCCACCCTGAGGAGAATCACTTATTCATTCAACCAACATTTCCTGCGTGCCCGCTGTGGGCCAGGCCTTGTACCAGGAGTCAGGACACAGAGATGGATGGGGCAGTCCCTGGCTGGGAGGGTTCACAGAGATACTCCATACGCCACCAAACAGCAGCAAAGAGGCAAGTTCTCAGTGTAGGCAAGCGCAGAGGAAAGAGGGGAAGGGAAAGGAGGGGGTTTGGAGAAAGTCTGCCACTGACGTTCAGACCTACTTCCCCTCAGGAAGCTCAGAGTCACGGTGGGGAGACCCAGCCACCCCCAGGAAGAGCACCACGCAGGTGGAAATGACTGGTGTCCTGGAGCACGTACACACACGCTGGAGAGGCACAGAGGGCCCATACGGAAGGCTGGTGCTCTGGGGAATGTCTCTGGGGGCCTGAGAAGCAGCCTAGTATAAGCCTTGAAGACTGGCCAGGTGAAGAAAACAAGGGCAGCAGCAGCTCTCATTCATGGAGGATACACCATGTGTAGGTAGAAAATTGCAAAGCGCTTCACATGCACTTTTTTTTTTTTTTTTTTTTTTGCAGTACGCGGGCCTCTCACTGTTGTGCCCTCTCCCGTTGCAGAGCACAGGCTCCGGATGCGCAGGCTCAGCGGCCATGGCTCATGGGCCCAGCCGCTCCGCAGCATGTGGGATCTTCCTGGACCGGGGCACGAACCCGTGTCTCCTGCATCGGCAGGCGGACTCTCAACCACTGTGCCACCAGGGAAGCCCCAACACATGCACTTTTTTGTTTTACCCTCACGTCACCCTATGAAGTAGTTACCATCATTATCCCCAATTTAGAGATTCAGAAACTGAGGCTCAGAAAGGGTCAAGTAGCTAGGAATGGTCAGGGCCAAGATTTTGCTCCAAGTCCAACTCTTCACCACCATGCTGTACCATCTCCCTAATCTGCGGACAGGCAGAAGGTAGACAAGGGTGCTTCAGGTGGGGGGCAGGCAAGGTTAGGAGGTGGAATTGTCCAGTTCCACTTTGTATTGAGACCCTGTGTGTGTGTGTGTGTGTGTGTGTGTGTGTGTGTGTGTGTGTGTGTGTGTGTGGTGTGTGTGCACTCACATGTGCCCTACTTTACAAACGACAGAGTCCAGGTTACAGAATCCCCTGAGAGCCAAGTAAAGAATAGGCCATTAGCAGAGGAGGGAAGGAAAGCCCAGAGAGGAGAAGGAACTCATGAAAGGTCACACAGCCTGTAAACAGAAGAGCTGGAACTAACTCTAAGAACCAGAAGACAGGCCTCTTCCCTCACCTCAGCTGCGTCTCCATGTCAGCACAGAGTGAATCAGCTGCTGACAGGAAAACCACAGTGTAGGGGGAACCCCAGGGGTGAGTCAGGAACCAGACAGCCCCCAGACACCAGCGGGGCCGTCACAGAGGCCCTGGGCCTGTGGCTGGCCTCCTCACAGGCAGCATCAGGGGCCGAAGGGAAGAGGGAAGCAAGTGTAGCATGGAGCTCGGCCAATGTTTACCTCCAGGCTTCCCTCCCGGCCCCTCAGATCCAGGCTTAGAGGAGGGGAAGCCGGTGGGCAGGGCAGTTCCTGCTGAGATTAAACCGGACCCCCAACCCTGGCCCCGGCCTGTCGCACACAGGGGCCCAGGCTCTTCCCTCCCGCCCGCCTCTCACACAGCCAACTCCTGACTGTTTGATTCTTCCGTGAAATCATAACCGCCCCCTGAGTTTCCCGTGGGGTGGAGGAAGTGGGTTTAAAGAATTGGAGCAGGGGGTCAAAGCTGAGCCCAAACCAGGGGGTGTCCGCTGGCCCCAGATGCTCGAAATCGAAAGGAAGGCTCGGGGCTTGGGGCTGCTCTGCCCTGGGCCAGGAGGCGCTGTCTGGTCCTCAGGGTGAACAGGGGCTGCATCCCCAGGGTTGGAGGGTAAGAGAAGGGGGTGAGGCGCTTCCAGGAAGTGGTTCAAAAGTCTGAGGCCATAGAGAGAGGGGACTGCCCCACATTGCAGAAACTTCAGAGGAGCCCTGGAGGAACCCAAAATCCACCCCCCTGCCGCATGTGGGAACTTTGTGATCCCGCTGGCTAACCTCTCACCCTGGCCTTCCCTGGGCTGGGACTGAGAGGGAAGAGCTGCAGGTACCTCTTTCCAGCCGCCCTGCTCTCCCGCCCCCCCAGCCCCTGCTGACTGGCTCAAGTTCCCTTCACTTGGCCCAGAGGCCTCCCCTTCATGGGCAAACACAGAGCCTTCTTGGGCGGCTCCCTCTCTATCACTCTGTAGCACTTGTCACCCTCCCCAGTGCCTTTACCCACCCAATCCAGCCACCTTCTCGAGCACCCGCTATGCACCAGGGTCTAGGCTCCATGGGGGATCGAAAGAAACAAAGGGCACCCACTGGGACACTTGCTCCCCCTCCCCTCCAACAGTGTCTTTCCTATCCCCCAGCTGCAGACATCCCCAAAGCCCCCCAGGCCCCTGCTTCTCCATCATCACAGCCATCGGTTCGTTATCCCTTGACCACTGGGTCCTGCACCCCAGAGCATCTGGCAAGACTGTCTTTCCATAAGTGCCACCCTGACTATGTCACTCCCCTGCTCAGAAACCTTCAGCGGCCCTCACTTTCTACAAATCAAATCCAAGCATCTCACCGTGGCATTCAAGGTCCTCTACAAGTTGATCCAACCGACCATTCCCCCTTTGCATCCCTGCACAGTCCCAGCTCTTCAGCCAGACTGATCAATCTAGCAGTTTCCTAAAAATCCCCGGAACCCTCTGGTTCCCTTTCCCATCGGATCTGAACCCTGGTCTTGGTGGTTGTAAAAGTACCGAGCTGTGCTCATAGTGTCTGCTATATAGTATGTGGGCTACTTTCAAACAAGGTTGAAAAAAAAAAAAATCCCCTGAACACACTGACCTCCTTGCCTTCCCCTCGGCAACCTCCTCTTCCCAAAACACTATATTTGCTGTGGCTACTGAAACCTTTGCAATCTTTAGGGCCCACCCAAAACTCCACTTCCTCCATGAAGCTTTCCTAAAGATCCCTCTGACCCTTCATCTATCTCCTATCACAGTCCCCTTGTCTAAGTTCCTCACCACATGGTAAGCAACTAAGGATGGGGTCAGTGTGTCATCGTCCGTCATTCATCACATGGGGTGGAGGGGTGGTAGGAGGACTTTCCAGTAGATGTTTACTAAGCACTGTTTGAAATGAACATCTCCTCCCTGCCCCCCTCACAGGCAACACCTACTGACCCCTCTCCCTCCCCACCAGACCAAACTCTAATCTTAAGCCACTCAAATGCTTGGAGAGGGGAGTCTGGGGCCCCAAGTTGATCCAAGCCCAACCAGGACTTGGGATCCCAGGCAGAAAGTCCTGTTCAAGTCTCACTACCTCCCTTTCTCCCGTGTCTCACCTGCCCTGAGCACCACCCTCCCATACATACACAAGCTGTTTCCTCCACATAGCACAGCCCTCAGTCAAACACTGTCCCACAGTGTTTTCCAGCTGGTTCCACAGTGTAGGGCTCATCTCCCCAGGAGATGCAGGGAGCCAGCCACCTTCAGTGCCCAGCCCTGATCAAACAGATACAAGGTGCCCACACTGGCCCTCACCTCCACCCTGAGCCAAGCATGCAATGGAAGAGCTGGATTCTGGCCACCAGACCAGTACAAACCCATGAGACCTCATCTGGCCTTGAGCTCTGGGTGTGAGTTATCCTCTCCAGCAGAGGCATGGTGGGGATGGGGACCTCACTGTCAGCAACTCAAAATGAGGGCAGAACCCAGAGGCTAGTTCACCTCTGTATCACCTAGCTCCATCTAATATATAGTAGGTGCTAAGTAAACATTTGGAGGTTTATTTAACGGGACACCTAACAACTGCAAGCAATATTACTGAAAACTCAGCTACTCTTTGGTCCAGATGACACATTCCCCAACCCCAAAACGGACAAAGTGATGCTGGTGGCAGGTGGCAAGTTTTGACTCTCACAAGGTCAAGAGGAGCTGCAGCCAGCCCTCCAAAAACAGTCTCATTCCCAGGCAGGAAGCCAGTCTATCACCTGCCCATCCACATCAGAGCAGCTGTCATACAATGAGGCCTCACTGGGTGCCTGGCGCCTTGCTAAGCACTATATACACATTATTCTATTAAGTCCTCACTACTACCGTTGAGTACCATCACTACCCCCATTTAACAGATGAGGAAACTGAAGTTTGAAGGGGGAGTGGAATCCAAATTTGGTCCCAAGTCCTTGACCACTGAACTAGGCTGCCCAACTACTATGGCCTGGCACAGAGCACCTACCGCCACCAGGGACAGAAACCTCCAGCCCAAGGAAGGGACCCTGGGCATGCAGCAAGAGCCCCGGCTCTGGGCTTGACTCTGGGCCCAATGTTTGCGGGGTTTTCCCTTGTCTTCCCCACTCACCCGGATAAGAACTTGTCCCCTAGTTTCCGCCAGGGGCCTCCCAAGCCAGCTCACTTGGAAAAGCCCTGGGAGGGGGACAAATGCCCTGCTGAGTTTCCCACCCCAAGTCTTACTAGGCTCTCAGAGCTGGGGGGAAGGGGAGGCTGAAACCTCCCTGACTTGGGCACCCCCCACCCCCGGCTCTGCCCCCGGTTCCCAGGCCTGTGGGTTCAAGTCCCATGCGAGGAACTAGTGTGACCTTTAAAGCAATTCGCTTCACGCTCGCAGAGAGTTCACTTTGCTCAGTGTCACTCTGCAGGGAGACAAACTGTAGTCTGGGCAACGCAATCCGAATACCTGTTGAGTCCGCTCTCACCTGCCAGCCTCACCTTCCGGGGTTTCAGTAAGAAAGGGCAGTAAGAACACGGAGTCCACCTAGTCCAACCTCCTCCTTTTACTGGAACCCGAGAGGTCCTGGGCAAGGTCGGGGGACGCGCCCGGGCTCACACAGCTGGAGCACGGAGGAGCCGGAGAACTGGGGGTCAGAACTTGGGAACTTAATTAAGCTCCTTCTCACCCACCAGCTGCCTTCTTGGCCCGACCTGTCACTTGTTGCGAGAAAACTGCCCGAGCGGCCTCTGGAAGTGGGGACGAAAACTAACTTTGCTCGTGGTTGCCGGCAGGCCTCCCCCGACCCCCTTCTCACCTGCTGGCTCTGCTTTTTGCTCCGCGCTGCAAGCCTGGCGTCGCCCGCTCGCGCCCCAGTCAGCGTCCGACTGCGCAGCCCTGGGTTCAGTAGCTCGATCGTCCCCCTCCCGGCAGTCTTCGGGGAACGCAGAGGCTTCGGCCAGGCCCCGCCCTCCGGAGGCCACGCCCCAGACACACCCCCTCGGCCTCCGGACTTGGGCCCGCCAGCCCCGCCCCAAGACCCTGCAGGAATGTTGACTGGCTTCCAGCCGGATCGGGCTCTGTCCGCTACGGCCTCCCTGCTCTAACCGGCCAGCCCCGGCCCGGGTCCTGCGGGGGATGGAGCTACGCCCCTCGCCCCGCCCCGCTACGACCCAACTTCACCCTGTGGATGGGGCCCTCCCTGGGCCTGCCTCCTCGGCCGGGTCTTCTGCGCCCCTCCAGGCCCCGGGCCCTGCCCGGATAAAGCCTCGTCTGGGTGGGCATGAGCCTCATTCCTGCCGGGTGGGAAACCTCACTCCCAGCGCTTCCTAATGGTCCCGCCCCTCCTCGGCCTCCCTCAGCCTTCCCACGCTCCTCCCAGGCCGCTGGCCACTTCCCTAGGCCCTCCCACCACCCCCGCCTCCGACTCCCTCTCCTCCGGGCTTATCCCCGCCCCCGGCCCTCCTAGCTTGAGGCCTCTCCCCAGGAACGCCCCTTCCTCGCTTCACCGCCTCCCTAATCTTGCCCTGCCCTACACTGGCAACCCTACCCGAGGCAGGCAGGCCTCCGGATCCCCACGCTGGCATTCCGGGGCGGGTGTATCCGGGTGCAACCGGGGAACGGCGTGGGAGCGGTTTGCGTTCCAAGTCCGGGCCTCTACCAGGAGGTGGCTTGGGCCCAGGCACTTTTTGAAAATACTAACAGCTACCACTGATTGAACTTTCGTCAGGGGCCAGGCTGTGTGCCAAGCTGTGGCTTAGAAACGTACTTTAAAAGTACTGGCCGTTGAGTTTGCACAACTCTGTGCAGATGTTGCGCCCATGTTGCCAATGAGCAACTTAAGGCTTAGAGAAGGGAAGTCACGGCCCCTGAGTCTCACAAGGCTGGTGAGCAGGACCCAGTCCCAGGCCGTGAATCACAAGGCCTGATGCTGCACCAGCCTGCCTGGACTGGCCCCTGGAGGAGTAGCCCGGACCAGCCGTCTGCTGAGGCAGTGCTAGCAGGCTGCCAGAGGTAAGGGAGAAGGCATGGGGTGATGAGCTGGGGGGCAGCAGGGGCTGCTGGTCCATCCCTGAGAAGCTGGCTTTCTCCCTCGAGAAGTGGCTCAGAATTAAGATGGGCTGCAAAAGATCTCCGGATGGCTGTGGTACCCCCACCTGCATCCCAGCCCTCCACACACCCAGACCCCAGGGACCAGCCTCAGGTCCCTGGGTTATGACCAGAGCCATTGAGCTGTGCAGCTGACAAAGCTCTTTCACTCCCATTATCTCACTGGCATTTCACAAGGACGTCATTGTGGGGAAGGTCTGATTGTGCCGGTCTTGCATGGGTGGAGCAGGGCGGGGAGCTGGATCCCCGCCCAGCACGGTGGTTCCCGAAGCAGGTCCTTGGACCCGCAGCAGCAGCAGCATCTGGAAACTTGTTAGGAATGTGTGTTGGGGGCCCCATCCCAGATCTACTGAGTAAGAAACTCTGGGGGATGAGCCTAGCAGTTCGCTTTATCAAGGCTTCAAGGTGATTCTGAATCACACTTCAGTTTGAGAACCACTGTTTAGCATAAAGGTGAAGAAGTCAGGGTGCTCTGAGAATCACACAGACCAAGTAGCCTCCTGGGAGCCTTGTGACCCAAGGCGAGGCAAGGAAGGTACTTAACGCCTCTAGACTGAGCCCTTAAAAGGGATATCATGGGGCTTCCCTGGTGGCGCAGTGGTTGAGAGTCCGCCTGCCGATGCGGGGGACGCGGGTTCGTACCCCGGTCCGGGAAGAGCCCACGTGCCGCAGAGCGGCTAGGCCCGTGAACCACGGCCGCTGAGCCTGCGCATCCGCAGCCTGTGCTCCGCAACGGGAGAGGCCGCGGCGGTGAGAGGCCCGCGTACCGCAAAAAAAAAAAAAGATGTCTTGATAATAAAAATAATAGCAATCTCGAGGGTGGCTGTTGAGGCTTAAATGTGGAAGTGCTCGTGAAGTGTTTCTCCACTCTTGCACACTGTGCATGCTCAGTAAATAAATGTTTTCTTTCCAGTAAAAAGTCCCTTTCATAGAATCTCCACACCAAGCCGGAGGAGTGGGGCTGGGGAGTTCTTTAAGCCCAGAAGTGTCCCATACTGTTGCCCTTCCTACAGAAGGACACCACCTTTCCTGCAAGGGGCCAAGAGCCTAAAAAACTCTAGATGATGTCGATGCTACGGGTCCAGAGACCATACTTCGGGAACCACAGTGCTATTCTGTCTTGGCCTGGACTCCATCTCCCACCCTAACCAATCTGTGCAAAATGGGCATGAAATACCTTCCTCTCCTACCTTGCTCCGGGTCCCCTCCTCTCAAGCTGGGGGTGTTGGTGATGGTGATTGGCAGGTGGCAAAACAGCTGGATTCCATCAGCAATGCCCCCCTTCCCCCAGGCAGGCATTAGATCACATGAGTCCCTTCTGCCACCCCTTCCTGTCTGTCACTCCAGATTAGAGATGGAGGCAGCTGGGGCAACATGGAGGGCAGTCTGCAGGCAGCTTCTGGAATCTCTGCCAGACTCTCCCACCATCCTTTGCAGCCCATAGAAGAGGGTTTCCCATAGGAGTTACAGCCTGGGGCACTGGTCCTGTACCACAGAGCTACTCTGAAATGTTGATAGCGAAAACCGAGGCCCACATATATATCTAAACATTTAACAGACTGTAAAATAAAATATGTCTATTCTCCTGCCTTGAGAAATATTCTTTATAATGACCAAGGAGGCCATGTTGAAATTTAGAATCCTCGTACTCTTTGTAATTCTATGCAGGGACATGGTGGGTGTCGGGGTGAGTCAGCCCTGACACTAGTCTTCAGCACACCCGTCCTAATTCTCTTCCTAGCACCATCTGTGTCCTGTGTCACAAGTAGCCTAGGACTCAGGCCTGTGAACACCTCAGCTCACATGCCCAAACTCTGTCCACACACCTTGCCTATAGCTACCACTCAAGTCACCCCTCTAGGGGTGCACACGGGGCCATGTTGTACCCTCAGACAGATGGACCTGGAGAAGTCGCTTGTGTAAAAGCCCTAAAACTGGGCTTGGGCCGTTTCGGCAGAGATTTCTAGGTTTTTAGATACCTGAAGCATGATGGAGGAGGAGGGTGGGGTGCAGGCTTTGGGTGGACACAGGTGGATTTCCTGTCCAGGTCTGTGGGTGGCGCTTTGTCTTCCCAGCACCCAGCCAAATGCTGGGCACACATTGGGAGCTTAACGGACAGTCAATGAATAGATGTGTGTCTCAGTTATTTACTGAAATGTCAAATTGGGTTGGTTTTTCAGCATTTCCTCTCTTCCAGCGGGAGTCAGGCTTCACCGTGACTTACCTCGGTCACTTTTCTAGGCAGAGAGCACAGCCACCTCTAGTGAGAGATTACTTCCATCTTTGGGGGAATTCTCCAGTCCATTCCAGAGGTGAAACCAGGAGTTTTGGAGGCAGGAAAAGGGGCAAGAAGAACCACTCTAGGGAGTTCCCTGGTTGCCTAGTGGTTAGGGTTACAGGATTTCACTGTTGTGGCCTGGGTTCAATCGCTGGTCGGGGAACTGACATCCCTCAAGCCACATGGCATGGCCAAAAAATGTCAAATGGCCAACCTGGAGGGAGGGGAGATGGTGGTTATAAGACCTCAAAAGGGTATGGCCATGGGGTTCCTAGCCTCCCAAAGATGCTCCACCCCAAAGGTGGCAAAGCAGGAGATCTGAAGGTCCTTGTGGACAAGAACATGGGTGTCAGGGTCTCATCGGTGTCTGGGCCTAGGAAAAGCCCCAAGGCTCTTGTACAGCTCTGGGAGGAAAGGGGAGGAGAGGGATGGGGGAGAGTGGTGCATCTGTTTCCTATTGTTAGGTAACAAACCACCCAGTCATTTATTTAGCCCATAAATCTGTCATTTGAGGTACGTTCAGTGGGGAAGGCTTATCTCTCTGCTCTAGACAATATCAGCTGATTCAGCTGGAGGTTGAGGATCCACTTTCTTTTTTTTTTTTTTTTTTGCGGTACGCAGGCCTCTCACTGTTGTGGCCCCTTCCGGACGCGCAGGCTCAGCGGCCATGGCTCAGGGGCCCAGCCGCTCCGCGGCATGTGGGATCTTCCCGGACCGGGGCACGAACCCGTGTCCCCTGCAGCGGCAGGCGGACTCTCAACCACTGCGCCACCAGGGAAGCCCGAGGATCCACTTTCAAGATGGTGCACTCACTCAGCTGGCTAGCAAGTTGGTGCTGGCTGTCAGCTGGGAGCTCAGCTAGAGCTGGCGCCCAAGGCCTCAGTTCCTCTCGATGAGGCCTCTCGGCAGGCTGCTGGGGCCTCTTCACAGCAAGATGGCTGGGTTTCAAGAGCTAACAGAGAACAAGATAGAAGCATATGGCAGTTTATGGCGTTTTATGACCTAGCCTCAGAAATCATGTAGTATCACTTCCTTTGTATTCTATGAGCGGAGGCAATTACGAAAGCCCACCTGGTTCAAGGGGAGGGGACATAGTCTCCTTCTCTCGATGAGGGGTGGCAAAGTTCTAGAAGCACTTGCAGGGCAGACAATATAGTTGCAGATATTCTAGTTGGTGGGAAACTCAATCTGGAAAACACAGTCTGTCCCAAGTGGGACCTCGGAATGACTGGAGTAGATATTCCTCTGGTGGGAACTGAGAGTCTGAATTCAGCTGATTTAAAGAAAAAGGGGCCCAATATTTTCTTACACAACCATTTGTGCACAAATGAATCAGAGGTCTGGCAGCAGACGCTTAGTCCTGAGTGTTTAGGTTACTTAGGACCATCCTTCTTCAGAGAGTACTCAGAACAGATGGAGCACCTCCCTCCCTTCGACCTGCATGGTTTCCTTAACATTATAAACTTAAATAGCACCCCTGGATCCTCATCACAACGACCCTAGGAGGTACGTACTATTACGATGCCCATTTCCAAGATGTGGGGATGGAGGCATTGAGAAGGTAAGTAACCAGCTCAAGGTCCTACAACTAGTAAGTGACAGAGGAAAGAGAAGTAATAGTTTATAGCCAACTTAGTTTTCGGTTGCAGAAATTGACCGTAACAGGAAAAGCCCAAGTTGCATAGGACCTAGGTACCCAGATTCTGACCACCAACACTAAGCCATGTGGTCTATTCCTAAAGGCTCACACTGCATCAAAGAGCACCCCCCAGGGCCTTGAAAGGACCCTGCTTCCCGCCTGAGAAGCAGAAAGAATGCTGGTCCCGGACGCTGGACATAAATCTGCTCTATACTCTGTCCTCTTGCTGGGTCTTGGGCCAGGAAATGGTTGATAGCAATTTATCAAGCCTGAGTCTATTGCTAAGCACAGTAACTCCTGCATTTGAATGGGTTCAACAGGGCCAGGGCCTTTCTTCTCCAAAGAGCTGGATGGGGATCTAAACTCTGAGCCCCTTAGAGCTGGGTTGTAGCTGGGACAGGATCCAAGTTCCCACCAAAGAGGCTGAGCCGTTGATTTTTTTCCATCTCAGCCATTTAGCAAAGATCATTTAGACCCCTGCTCAAATCCCACCCTGCCCCCTGCTACATCTGAAGTTCCAGGGGTTAATCTCACGCAGCCCTGGCCTCAGTGGGGCTTTCAGCACAGTGGGCAAGCTGACCCAGAAACCAGTGCAGTGGTGCCCCACGGTGTTACCATACCAAGAGCAACGGCAGAAATAATAACAGAGCCTCCATTTTTAAAGCAAACTCTTACCATGCTCCAGACAATTTAAAAATGACTGGGTATATTTGACTAATTTGATAACAAGCATTTGTGTAGTGCTTTACATATTATGAAGCTTTTTTTTTTTTTTAACAACTGTGGCACTTGGGTAATTTTGAAACTATTGAGTGATGTCTCCGCATCCACAATTCCCTGTTATGCCTGTTGTTTTCCCCTTTCAGGCATCAGGTCAACCCCACGGCAGGAGTTGGGTACCCCAAGCAGTCATGAGCCCCCATGCCAATGTATGTTAGTTTATTTATTTATAATCGAGATGTATGCACTAATTTGCTACCATTTGGCATATTCTGAGCCATACACAAAGCAAAATTTGAAAAGACAAGATAAAAAGTTATTTAAAATATTCAAGATATACAAAAATAAAAATCAACAAATACAAAGCAATCCTAATCATTTTCTCCTTGAACCCCAGTAGATCCCATGAGAGACCATTTCTTGTGACCTCTGTGCCCACAGGGAAGAGTTGTTGGAGCAGAAAAGCAGAAAACAGAAAAGGCTTCTCTGGACAACCCTGCTTTGGTGTCTCCAGATACTCCTAAGTTCCTGAGATGGATGGGGAGCTGCTACCAAAAGGGGACTAGAAATGGCAGCTCTCACTCCTGCCATTGGGTGGAGCTGCGCAAAACCAGCGTGAGATCCTTCCCTGAAACAGGCACAAGGCTAAAAAGAACATTCCTGTGGCCCAAGGAGCCAATGGTGTAGACAGTCTCCTCATTGTAAGGTTGAGAACGCCAAGGCTCAGAGAGTTGAGTTGAAAAAGTTTTGCATTTGTCACAGGTATTTCAACATTGGGGGATTTCATAACATTTAGACATACAGCTTCTGATAAAAAACAGAAAAACCCAAACAACCTGACGTGCATCCTGACAGGGCAAGAGCTGGTGGACATGAGTGTGGTGTCCCCTTCATTTGTAACAGCTGGCCACAGTCCCCACCACTCCCCATTGCCCACCCGACCTGGTTTCCTCATTTTTGTGACCTGCCTAGTCCCCATGGGCAGCTGAGGTTGCAGTCCTGGGCTCAACAGATGCTGGCTGAATTGGCATTTGTACTGAAAGCTCTCTGAGTGTCAGCGCTGCCACAGAGACCTCTGTAGGAAAACACCACAGTCTTTCCTTCCCTTCTCTCCATGACCCTCCCTAAGAAAACTACGGTGTTGACACAGTCCTCCTCTCTGAGAGATGGTTTATGTTCAAGTTCCTGCCCTGATAACTTTCTAGCCATGTGACCTTAAGCTTGCATCTTCACCTGTCTGGGTCCGTTTCCTCACCTGTAAGTTGCAGGCAATGCACATACATTTGCTACATTAGGGTTATAAGACAGACTGGTTAGTTGTCTCCAAGTCCTTTCTTTCCCTAACAGAAATGTAGAGATTAAAGCACACGCACACCAAAAAAAAAAAAAAAAAAGCCACACGCTTCCCTCCAAAATGAGCATTTAGCGCCCTCTGGTGTCCATACCACCCAGTGCAGCCAATCAAGAGAAACCTGGAGTGAGACCAGGAGAAGAAAGCCTGGAGGGACGGGAGGGACAGGGGAGGGTCCCCACCTCCCACCCTGGGCCTCAGGTCAATTCACGCTCCCAGGAGCAGAGTGTAGGCCCCGCTTGAGAGCCAGGCGAGGGCAGACATGGAATTAGGTCTCCTTAACAGGTTCCAACTGCAGATTCCCCACCCAGCCCAGACAAGGAACTTGGTGTGGGATTTACCAGCCAATGCTAGTTGGCCTGCAGTCCCCCTGGGTATCTGGAGGCCTCGAAGACCGATGACTCTTGTTTAATAATGGTAATGAAATAATATTAATTCTAGTAAGCATTGTAAGCATGCGAAATACAGTCTAGTTGTTCATGCAGAAAAATTTACTACAAGGTACTTGCAAAGCCCCCTGAATTGTTGAGTGGGGAACTGGGGTTGGCTGGAGAGTCAGGCTCGAGCTCAGTTTCCAGAAATAAGACCTCAGACTACGCTGAGCGCCAGCCTAATAAGACAACTATCACTGTCACATCCTCCATCCGATGCCCCTCTACCCCAGGAAGTCAACTTTGCAAACCCCTGGAATCCTACCACCAGGAGGTTACGTCCATCATGACAGCAAAACACGGAAGCTCCTCACAAAGCCTACTGCCTCTGAATCCAAACCTTGCAGCCAAGTGTCAGACCCCAGGCACCGAGGCCACTGGCCTGCAGGCTGGCTGCCAGCGAGGCTGGGAGTTAGAGTTCTGATGCCTGCTCTGGAAGGTTGAACTTGTAATGTGGGAATTTCCTCAAACATAGAAAGACTGTTCCAAAGACGCAGGGCAGCTATGAATATGACAGATGTCCACCGCAACTCCCGCTGATGGAGGGTGTACCACATGCCAAGCACTGGGCATTATCTCATCTAATCCTCATACTGACCCTCAGAGGCAGAGAAATTACCATCCCCATTTTGTGGAGAAGGTAACTAAGGCTTGGTGAGTTCAAAAAGAAGATCTCGTGGCTGGTGAGTGGCAAAGCCAGGAGCAAGTCAGGACTGCCTGACTCTAGACCCTAAAAGATATGCTATATTGTTTTCCTAAAGTGTCTCTTTTTTCCTAAAGTGACTCATGTCCCATTTACTGAGAATGAGCCAGGGAGTCTAGAATGAGGGCCTAGAAGGGAATTCAGAGGTCATTTAACCTAACTACTTCTTTAGTGCTACTCCTTAGCCCTGTATCAGTCAGCTTTTGTGAGGTTATGCTGCAGTAACAAAGAACCCTGAAAATCTTGTCGACTTAATAACAACCAAGTTTTAGTTCTCATTGATGTTAAGTGATTGCTGAAGATTGCCATGTGTCAGGTGAGGCTCTGCTCCTTGTGTCTTTGTCATTCCTACATTCAAGAGGAAAATTTGGCCCCTCTTTGGGATATGCTGCTCTCATGGGGGAAGGAAAAAGAACAATGGCCAAGCCACATGATGGCTCTCAAAGCATCTGCTCGGACGTGGCACCTGTCCCTTCTGCCCACATTCCGTTGGTTAAAGCTCCACGTCAGTGGGCAGAGACCTATCCTCCCTCAGGGAGGTGCCTCTAGTCATGTGACAATGTGCGGGGCTGTCTAATCCTCTTACAGGGATGGGGAGTGGTTAATTGGGAACCAAAGTACCCTCTACCACCAGCTCTTCTAGCTCCCATAGCTGCATTCCAGGTAGCCGAGTTACCATATGAACCAGTTGCAAAGCAACCGAATGCAAAAAATCGTGCTTAACACTAACTCACACTTAATGATCATTCATTCCTTCATCCCATAAATGTTTGTTGAGTGTCTAGTGTGTACTGGGCAATATTCCAGCACTGAGAGGACAGCAGCGAACAGAACAGTCAAGGCCCTGCCTCTTGGAGCTTCTTACCTTCCAGTGAAGGACAGAAAATAATATATAGTATGGCAGGTGGCAACAAGTGGATTGGAGATATTGAAGCAGGGTAGAGGGTAGGGAGTTTCTGGAAGAGGGAAGTTGTTTCATATAACAGATCAAAGAAGCCCATCGGAGGAGGTAACATGTGAGCGGAGACCTGAATGAAGTGAGGGAGTGAGACTACCTAGAGGAAGAGCATCCCAGGCAGAGCAGGTACACGTGCAAAGGCCCTGAGGTTGAAGCTATACTGGAATAGGGTGTGTGAGGCGCAAGTAATAGGAAATGAGGCCGGAGACGTGTCAGGGCCAGATGATGGGGGGCCTTCCCAGCTTGGGCTTTTACTCAGAGGGAAGCATTTGAGCTGGGAAATGGCATCATCTGACTCATGTTTTAATAGGATCCCTTAGGCTGCTGGGTTGTAAACAGACCTTAGGGAGGCAAGGCTAGAAGAGGGGAGACCAAGGAGGAGGCTACTGCAATAATCCAGGCAGGAGATGTTGACCTGGACCAAGGGGGCCCAGCGAGCATTCAGAAGTACACTTATCGATTTACTTATATCCCCAGGAGCAACCGGTAATCACAAGAGCAGACATTATCAACAAACGCAAAAATGATGGAGGGCATGATATAGAGGAAAAGAGAAATTACATCTATAAAAAGCCCAGTTGAGAAAAGCTCTAACAAGTGAGCACAAAATCGAGCCACTGCAGTGCTGTAAATATGAAAATAATCTGGTTCAGTGCTCTTCAAGCTTTGCGGTGATGTATATCTTCATATCTTTGTGGACGTGCCTGGAGTCCACCAGGGTGGTTCCAGGGGCGGGGCTTCGGGCTCCACTACCCCGTTCCTCGGGCAGCTCTGCGCTCCACTGTTTTGTATATATCACAATAAGACTTCTTCTGAAGAAAGGGTGACACACACACACACACACACACACACACACACACACACACACACTCTCAAAAGGACCTGAAAAAAATATTTACCCCAAATTCACTCTCTGACTAAAGAACGAAACCCTGCTCTGATGATTCTGCGGGAACACGGCGTAAAGACATTTACACCGCGGGGGGATCTGGTACAAAGATTGTGTGAGCAGCGGCAGCAGCTCAGCGGTTCTTCCCGGACATCCACGTCCAGTGTCTACACTGTGTAACGGGCCATGAGCCGACACTGTCGTCTTCCCCACGTTATGAAGTGTAAATGTTTCCTACGAAAGGGAAAAAGCCTGAGAAGAAAGAAGGTGAGTCCGGAGACCTGGACTATCTAATCTACTTAATAGAAAAGCTTGGCAATGGAGGAAATGAGGGTATGAGACGGTGCATTTGCACATACGTGTGCCTCCAGCAGTAGCATTTTTTTTCATGTGTAAGAAAGTAAAGGTAATTAGAAAGACGTTATTGGTTCTGGAATGCATTACCGCATTTCCTGAAGCGTGATGGGGTGCTTTTGAAAAACCTAGAGAAATGGTTGCGTGGCGGCCTGCAACCTTCATCCACGAAGGAGCCCGAGCTTCGTATCCACACAGCTGCACCCTGAGGACAAACAGACCCGCTCGTGAGTCCAACAGAGGTTGAGTATTTAGGCAGTCGGTGTTTTAGCTGCTTCATGTTATGCAGAAATCCTTAGTCAATTATTATATATGTTTACATGATATTTGGGGAATCAGTTGGGAATTTTGAATGGGTTAAGAGTGCATTATTTGCATTCTTATTTTTTGCACTGAGAAAAAGAAGAATGTAGTCCCTCGTGCAAAATTTACAATCTGATACTTTAGGCATGAATGAGACTTTTATACTGAGGCACACTTCTATATGTAAAATTAAAGACCTGGTCATAACGCTATCTAATATTAATGAGCCTTCCCCATGTCCTGGGGCTGTGCTTAAGCCTTTAACGTGCTGTAAATTATTTGACACTTAAAACAGGCCTATTGGTAAGATATGTTTATTATGATCAATGCTAGTTTACAAATGAGGAAAGAGAAGAGAGGAACGGAGGAACCATCCCAAGGTCACACTTCCTGGCTTGGGTAGACAAACATTTGATTTTAACATTGTCCTTGTAGTAGACACATTTTCATATACACTTGTGTTCTAAGTTTCATCATAAATAAAAGAAGATATTAATAGAAGTAAAGGGACTAATCCCTAACTCACTCTATGAAGCCAGCATTACCTTAACACCAAAAACAAAGATGTGACAAGAAAAGAAGACTACAGACCAACATCTCTCACGAACATAGATGCAAAAATTATCAACGAAATATTAGCAAATCAAAGCCAACAATGCATTCTGGTTTCCCACTATATCCTCAGCATCTAGAACAATGGCTGACACATAGCAGTGATTCTATAAATACTTTTGAACGAACTGATTGGCTCCTGAGGCAAACTAGAAACATAGCCCACCCCCAACCTGCAAGTAAATTAAAAACTAGGGCTTCCCTGGTGGCGCAGTGGTTGAGAGTCCACCTGCCGATGCAGGGGATGTGGGTTCGTGCCCCAGGCCGGGAAGATCCCACATGCCGCAGAGCGGCTGGGCCCGTGAGCCATGGCCGCTGAGCCTGCGCGTCCGGAGCCTGTGCTCTGCAACGGGAGAGGCCACAACAGTGAGAGGCCCGCGTACCGCAAAAAAAGAAAACTAGGCTTGTGGCCATATGTTCTCCATGGTGAAGACCAATCACTTTTTCACCTCTCCCCTCCTGCCCTCTGCTTCTGTGGCTGCTGGCCCAGTTCAGCCCCTTAACTCTGATCACAGTCTCCAGTCCTGAGCCCCTTGGTCCTGTCAACTGAAGAAAAATGCACAACCTAAAAGTTGCAAGTTAGGTTGTATTCGGAGACCTTACTGAGGACCATAGCCTGGGAAAGAGCCTCTCGGCTAGCTCTGAGGAAGTTCCCAAAAGGTAAGGGAGAAGCCAGGATATATAGGAGTTTTTGCTGAAAAAAAAAAAAATGTAGTCAAATATTAAAGATTACTGCTAATCATAAAAACCCAGACATCTCAAGTTAATGATTTTAGTGCTTTTCTATGTATGGGAAGATGCAAGAGTCTGAGTTCAATGAAATTATTCCTTAGATACGCATCTTAACTATCTAGGGCCAGTATCCTGTTTTTCTTCATCTTGAATTCCCGTCAGGGCACACCACTGGGGGAGGCTGCAGTGGCTGGTGGCTTGATGGCAGGCAACATTAGTTGTTTACTGGAATGGCAGGCAGTATTTTTTGTCCACAGCCCACCTTGGAGTAATCATTGCAAAATGCAAATCTAATTGTTCCTCTTCTGTGCTTAAAATCTGTCAACATCTCCATGTCAGGTGTGCACTGATTTCCACACTGAGGTCAACAGCTGTTGACGACCCCTTGGGTGTCCAGAGGAGGTGAGGGATGGGCTGAACAAGCATGACTCCTCAGCCACCCCCCTTCCTTTCAGCCAGAGAAGCCTCACTTGTATAACCTGTACACAGAGGCAGTGTGACATTGAGATGAAGGGCAAGGCTTCTAGAGCCATCCTGCCTGAGTTCAAATCCTGACTCTGTCTCACAAGCTGTGTGACCCTGGCCAGGTTACTCAGCTTCTCTGATCACTCGTTTGCAAATGGAGTTAATATTCTTACCATGTACATGATATCACATGTTGCTAGTAATACACTTACTATCTGAAAATGGGGCTGATGACAGTGCCTGCCTCCTAAGGTTGTTGGGAGGATTACATGAGTTTGTTCAGGTAAAGCACTTAGGACAGTTCCTGGCCTGTAGTAAATGTCCAGTAGTGTTGGATGTTACTGTAAAATTACACTTCCGTATAGGATTTAATTTGCCCTGATTAAGAGGAAAAAATATGTGAAAATTTGGTTTTCATGCTTTGCATTGCAATTATTATTATATAACAATATTATATGCTTGAAGTTTTTTGAGGGAAACTTCTCGCATGCTGGAGGTTTCTTGAAGGAAAAGATCACATTTGGCTTTGTGTCCCTAACACCTTGGACTGTGCCTGGCACAGAGCAGGCCTTCTATAAGGCACACTGAGCAGCGTCTGAGGAAAGGAGAGAGTGAAAGTTCCCTGGCGTCTTCCCGGGCTACTCCCAAAGCACTTAGCAGCATGTCATACTCATGAGTTGCCACCAGGAGTCGCCCTTGTCTCTGAAATGGGGTCTTCTGGGCCTTGCCACTGTGGTCCAGGCTCATGCAAGGGCAAGTGACGCCCGAAGATGCTGCTGACCCAGTGGATGGGCAGGAGGGGAGTTGTTCAGCAACCAAGGGAAGGCACTGGGAGAGGCGTGGAAAGCCTCACCATAGCAAGCATCACGCACTGTAGAGTCCCCAGGCCTGGATTCTGGTCCCAGCTGGGAACACCAAGACAGTCCCTTCACCCCTCTAAGCCTCAGTTTCCCCGTCTGCCAAGTGGGGGCAATAGTGCTACGTCTGGACATAGGTCTCCTATCCAGGCCCTACTGGATAGTCGATAAGGATTTGCTTTGCTTTCTTGTTTCCTTGCTTGTTTTTAGGTTTCCCCTGCATTTGCCAGGGAAGCCGGGGGCATTTGCAGATCTTCCCACCTTATCCCACCTCTCTGAGTGGAATGAAGTGAAAAATTTACCAGCCTGGCGTTCTGAGGAGGTAGGGACAAATAACGAAGAATAAATGAGATTGGGTTGCCCAAAGATGTCAGAAGAGCCAATGGCCTGGGTACGCCTCTGGGTGACTCTTCTGTGCCTGCATGAACCCACCTGGGTAGACTAAAGATCTTTCTTGAGAGGCAACCATGCTAGTGTTAAGGGGATAAGGGAGGTGGCGTGGATGCTCCTCTCTTACCTCCGTCCCTTCGGCCTTCTTTGCTGTGTGACTCAAGCTGGTCCCTTTCCATCTCTGGGCCGTTCTATCCGTGAAATGGGATGGGCCTAGGTCAGGAGTTTGCAAGCTGATCTTTAGCAGTAGAAGCTGCTTCGAGCCACATCCCCTGTGGAAGAAGGTAAAGCAACACCGTCAGGGTCTGGAGGGGCCAGGAGAGGAGCTGTGAGCCCTCTGACCCCCTCCCCTGCAGTCACCCTGAGCATCCCCAAAGGTCCCTTCCAGGTGCAGCTTGATGACTCTGCAGGTCCTCCTCTCCCAGTCACCTCACTGTCCTCCCACAGCCAGGCCTCCCCCACCCCTGAGACGTCTCATCCCCCCTGAACTTTCCCCACAGTCTCAGGCCTAGGGAATGTGAGGTTTGGAAGGGAGCCCCTGGAAGGGGGCCACCAGCTTCATCCACCACTTTTTGTAGATGGGGGAAGTGATCGAGAAGTGAGTTAGGGACTAGTCCAAGGTTACCAGGGCCTGGGGACAGAGCTGGGGCTGGAAGCCAGGTCCCCGGACTCCCAGGTCTGAGCCGAATCCTCCCCACCAACCTGCACCCCACCTCCGCCCCTCACCCTAGAGCTTCTTCCAGGTCTGCTTGAGAGGGGCCGGATGTCTGTGGGTGCCAGGCCTGGTGTCGGGGCCACTGGGACGCCAGCCTGCCTCCGAAGGTCAACATCCTCGCCCTCCCCTCCCGGCGGCTAATCAAGTCCAGGCCGGGCCTGGCCCGCCGCAGCACCCTGGACGCTCCTGACTCCCCAGAGCTGGGGTGGGCCCAGCTTCCAGGGCCTGCTGAGGTCACGGCCCAGCCCCGCCCCCGCCCTCACTGCTCCTCCTGGCCCATCTCTCGCCACATCGTGCCGTCCCGAGGACATTTTAGGAGTTACCCACGCTCTGCAGGTTATTTGCTTGCCGTACCCACGGGGCCTGGCCTCCGAAGGGGGCACAAAGCCCTGTAAGGCCGGGCCCCGCCCTCGAGTTGCTCCCCAGGACGTCTGTCCACAGAGCACAGGCAGGTCCATTCAAAACTCCTCTCCACCCTCCCGGCAAATGGATGCCTGATCGGACCCTGCATCCCATCTGCCCTGCCTTCAGCCCAGACACCAGACCGTCTCACCCGGACAACTGCAGTTGCCACCCTGCTTCCTGTAGTGTGCCGTCCAGTCCGTTCTCAGCCAGCATCCGGAGCCATCTGTTGAAGAGGAAGATCCCATCCTGCTACAACCTGCCGAACTCCTTACCCAGACTCACCCAGCACGCCCTGGCCCTGCTCTCCTCACCCCCTTGTCAACTGGTCCTTCCCCGCATAGCTCGCCATGTTCCAGCTGCACTGGCCTTCACTCTAGTGGGAGATTTGCACCTGCCCCAGGACCCTTGCACTGGCTGTTCCCACTGCCTGGAGTACCCTTCCTCCAGAGAGTCACATCAGCCAGGTGCCAGCTCAAATGTCCCTTCTCAGAGAGTCATCTTTACGGACCCAAAGTTGGCCCTGCCACTCCCCAAAGCTCACGCCGCCATGTCTTTTCCTCGCAGCTCTTACCATCTAAAATCATTGCGCCCTGTCTCTTGCCTCTCACCTCCCCATCAGCGTGTACGCCCGTGATGCAGAACTGTGTCTGCCTCCTTTTCCTGGCTCTGGGCTTTGATTTCTTTGACTTTTCCAGCGCTCGCAGCCCCACTGAGCAAGGACCCGGTGCCCAGCCATAACTGCGCGTTCAGCTCACCCTCAGAAACCCGCACCTCATAGCCTTGAGCCTCTCTTCTCACCCAGGAGCCTCTGCAGTCAGGGAACGTAACATATGTCCTTCTGGGTTTGCGGCTAGGATTAGCCGAGGAAGGGCCTCCCTGGTCCAGGGCTATCCATGCTATCATCTGAGTGCTCGGCTCGGTGGCCTGGCCACAGGTCTCTGGGACAGCGAGCATCTCCAGATGCCTCCTTGGAATGAGGAAGTCTGGGAGCAGGCTGTCCAGGAACGTAGGAGATACAAAGTGCAGACATAGAAACACGAGTTGGAAGGGAAGCCTGCCGGGCATCTGTAGACCACCTCCCGAGCTTGGTGTCCAGCCTGGAAACAGGAAGAATAATGGACCGTGTGAGCAGGAAAGAACCCAGATTGCCCTGAGGTGAGCTCCCTGGGCAGTTGGGATGTGTGCCCTGGTGGGCCATCCCTGGAGTGCCAGAGGATAACTTTAAAAGGCTACAAAGACCCAACAGTACATAGCATTGAGTCACAGAACCAGAGAGCTGTTTGTTCTCTTTACTTCTTTTCCTCCTTCTGAGGAAACCCATGAGGAGGTCTCAGTTTGCTGCTTCTCCATCTTTAACACCCCTTCGATATTCCCAACGTCCCCAGCTAACAGCAGCCTCCCTGCTACCTTTCTGACCCTTCCCCCAGCTCACTCGGCTACAAGGTTCCTCAGATACAGGGGAACACTCCTGCCTCAGGGCCTTTGCACTTGCCGTTCTCTCTAACCTGGATGCTCTTTTTTTTAAAACTAAATTTATTTATTTTATTATTTTATTTATTTATTGTTTCTGGCTGTGTTTGGTCTTCGTTGCTGCACGTGGGCTTTTCTCTGGTTGCGGCGAGTGGGGGCTACTCTTCATTGCGGTTTCCAGGCTTCTCACCGTGGTGGCTTCTCTTGTTGCGGAGCACGGGCTCTAGGCGTGCGGGCTTCAGTAATTGTGGCACGTGGGCTCAGTAGTTGTGCCTCGTGGGCTCTAGAGCACAGGCTCAGTAGTTGTGGCGCACGGGCTTAGCTGCTCTGCAGCGTGCGGGATCTTCCCGCATCAGGGATCGAACCCGTGTCCCCTGCACTGGCAGGCGGATTATCAACCACTGCGCCACGAGGGAAGCCCTGTATGCTCTTTTCTTAAAGACCCACGTGGCTCTGTCTTCGCTCCCTTCAGAGCTTTGCTCAAATTCACATTGAGACCCTCCCCAACCCTCAGTGGGAGGGGAGACCCTCCCCAACCTTCATCTGCTTTCTTTTCTTCCACAGCATGTGCCTCTACCATACTGCATTTTTTACTTATTTCCTGTTTCCCTCCACTAGGACCTGAGCGCCATGCAAGCAGGGACTTTATCTATTTCTTTTTAATTGCTTTATTCCAGCACCAGAACAGTGCCTGGCGCATGGAAGGAGCTTCTGGAACAGTCGTCAGCTGAACGGGGAGGGGAGAGAGCAGGGCGTTGGGACCACAGCCCTCAGCAGGGAACGGTTTCCAGTGAGGCTAATAACACTATTTTCCCTTCATTGAATTTATTTTTCTGGTTACCTTTTTTTTCTTACGGCAAACGATACTGAGTTTTTCCATTTGCAGAAGTGATTTAAAATTCCCTTCTAAAATAAATCCACTTAATTAGAAAAAGTACGTTTATTTCAAGAATAATATTCAGTTAATAGAGTTACGGGTGGTAGGCGGATGCGGCAAAAGCTGGGAAGGAGAGACAGGAGCGACCGAGGCTGTGTGATTGCTGGAGTCCAGGCCTCCCATTGGATAGATGGGGAAGCTTAGGCCCAGAGCCCAAGTTACTCATTCAAGGTCATAGAATGAGTTAATGGCCAGGTGAGCACTTACACCCTGGCCTTCTGCTTCCAGGTGTGCCTTTTCCTTCTAAATTCTCTCTTTCATCTTCAGTGGACACTTAAGGGGAGGTGGGGCTGTGGACAGCTTGCGCTGAAGATAATAGCACTGAGGACATTTTTAAAATGACTTTATCTCCATCACCAGAACAGTGCCTGGCAGGAGGCACATGTTAGATGCATGAATAGAAAAGAGACTAGAAGACCTTGAACCCCAAATCCTTCCCTGATGAGCACCCGGTGTTGCTGGGGAGAGGTACCAGGCCCAGGGCAGCAGAGGCAGGCTGTGGAGATCACCTGTTGACATAAATCTCTGCAGGTAGATGCCCCAGTAGAGAGGAGCAGTGGGGATGCTGGTGCTGCAAATAGGGAGGGGGGTGCACCCTTTGGGATCTGGAGAGAGATGTGCGCTGCGTGGGGCAGCCTGGGTTGCAGGGAGCAGCGAAGAGCAGAATGTGGGTGATTCCTTCTTCCCAAGGACGCCCACAGCTGTGGGCGCTAGTGTGGAGACGACGGCTCAAGCCCTACATGGGACAGCTCTAGCTTGGAGCCTGGCCCCTGCCACTCACCAGCACCATCTTCTTTATTAACTTCATCTCCTTCCTCCTTCTCCAGAGGGCTGACATCAGGACTACATGAGAAAGTCCTCCTAGAATGCTCACTGTAGCATCGGGTCCATAGATGGAGCTCAGAAAATGCTAATGCCTGATACTTTAGGGTAGGGGGTCAGGTTCATTGATGGGTTAAGAGCACCAGGATGCCTGCTACGCACATTTCTTGGTAACAACTTTCTAAAGCTGTCCATTCCTATTTATTTGAGGAGAATCAGTGACGCTAAAAGGTCCTGCCCCTTTGGGGTTGGGGCTGGAGAAGTGAGAGGCTGGGAGGCTGAATTGGGAGGCTGGAGAGAGCTCAGGAGTAACAGGGTGGTGGAAGGAGTCTCAGGGGGCTCAAGGCCATTGCCATGACCACGCCACTGAGTGGGGATTGGAGGCCAAGTGCGGGGGTCCCATACTCTATGTTCTGCCCCTAGCTCCTAGCAGCTTCCAGACTCAAGAGTTGGAAATTCACTTGCGTTGGCCAAGTGAGATATGACAGGTCATCCTGGCATTGTAGCTGAGTTGGCCCTGAATGACTCAGGACAGAACCCGAGCCTCAGTTTATCCCTCTGCAGAATGGGGAGAAAGGTACTGCCTAGTCTGTCTCACTCAGCAACCTGAAAGTTGAATGAAATCGTTCTTATTTCCCTTTGATTCCTCCTCCAATTATTTTGATGATTCTGATTTCTTAGCTGCCTGGCTCAGCCTCTGGAGGCCCGGGGACACCTGAGGACAGAGCTCACACCCCCTCCGGGCCTGAAGACTTGGGGAACGGGGTCTCAGAAGCCAGGCCTTGGGGCTCTACGGAGGCGTGGGGACTCCTTCCCAGGGCCCTGCCTGAGAAGGATTTATGGTTTGGCCTGCAATGTGGCGAACTGCTAACTACGCAGATTATGGGTACAAATCCGGAGGTGGCAGGAGAGGCGGCCGGGTGGGGTGAGGGGCGTGCTGGTGGCCTGGCTGCTGGACCATGTGTGCGGGCGGGGCCTGGCTGCTCCAGATGGGGCTGCAGATGTGCCCGTGGGAGCGCTCGGGATGGGGGCGGGCTGGGGGGGCTGCAGCATCGTGGCCTCACCCCACCTCCTGGCCCTCCATGGGCTTCCAGGCCAGACCAGCTGAGCTGTTCTCCCCGCGGCCGCAGACACTGAAGCCCTCTGGGTGTTGGGTCCCTGAGCAGCTGGACAATGGGAGAGGTGGGGGGGGATGGAGAGAAGGGGCATGTTCACTGCTCAGATGGGGAAATCAAGGCACAGAGATGTGGGGTTATGTCCCCCAGGTCACACAGCAACTTGGTGACCAGGTTTGAAACCAAAGGCAGGTCTCTTGACTCTTGGTCATGACTGGGCAGGAAGAGGGGTGACTCAGCCCATAGCAGCTCAGATCATATCCCAAACAACCCAGGGCACAAGGGGTGGTCACTGCTGTCACACACATGACGAACAGGAGACACAATGCCCGAGGTGCCCAGCTGGAGGCAGTAGAGCTGGGTTTGTCCCAGGGCTGGGGAGGGAGGCTTCGGGGAGGAAGGGGCCTCAGTGAACATAGGATGGCTTCCTTAGATTAGCTGGAAGTTTCCTGGACAACAAAGCTGGGTTGCTGGAGGGCAGTGGAGTCAGGATGTAGCTGTATTTTAGGTGAAATATGAGGAGTGTGAAGCTGGAGGGTCCCACAGTCCCAAAGCGGGTATGGGGAAGGGTGTCATCCCTCCCATCTTTTCCCATGGGGGAGACAAGGCACAGAGAGGGCCAGTCATTCCTTCAAGGAACACAGCATTTGGGTGGACTCATAGCAAATGGATTTGATGTCTTGGGTTCCTTCCCAGGGTGCCGGGGGTGAAAGAAAGCAGTGCTGAGTGCTGAGACCACAACCTTCGCTTGTCCTTGGCCGAGGGGCCCAAGCGTCCCCTCCCTGCCCCCAGCCCAGGCCCCTCAGTCTGACCCATGGCTGGTCCTGAGGATAAGGCAGGTCAGGGGTGCCTGGGGCTCCCACCGCATCCAGCCAACGGCCTCCTCCCCAGCAGGAGTACCAAACTATGGGAGTCCTACCCAGTGCAGAGGAGATGGCTCACTCTCCCCGGCCTCCTGTTTCTAGGTCCTGGACCCCCAGGCACTTGGCCTAAGATGGCAGCGGGGAAGCTGGACATCAGAGCCTCAAAGTGGCAGGCATCAGGATGTACGGGCAAATCCATCAATAGGAAATGCGAAATGAAATCGGAGGGGCCGGGGCCCTGGGAAGCAGAGTCTGCTCAGGTGTCTGAGTCAGCAAGATGTTCCCGGGACAGCTGGGGTTCTTCTCAGGGAAAAGTGGCACTGCCCAGAACATGACCAGTACAAGCGAAAGCGGACACTCCCATCGCGTACAACAAGGGCTGCCAGAGGGACTGTGACTGCGCAGGGCCTCTGCCCTGCCCCTCCCCCTGCCCCTCCCCCTGCCCCTCCCTCCTTCACAGCAGGATTCTGACCTGAGGGCCTTCCTCTTCTCCACCCACTCATGGATCCCCTTGGAAGTTGTACATGGCTTCTGGGGAGGTATTCTCAAGGATGGAATAAGCTAAGCATGAGCTGGGGGTCTGATGGACCCAGGTATGAATCTGAGTCTCTTTTGTTAGCTGTGTGACCTTGGGCAAGTAACTTAACTTCTCTGAGCCTCATAGAATAAGGGTTGCTGTCTGCCTGACCCACAGTAGGTGTACATTAAAATGTACATTTCCCCTTGAGAGGAAACATCTGTTGCCCCACCCCTCCTATTGCCAATACCCCATTGGCTCCTTCTCCTCCAACTTACTTCTTCCTTAGTGAGAACAGAACTGTAGGGAAGTGAATAAGTAGCAGCCTTAGCTACCAGGCCCTGTGCTGGGTGTTTCCATCACTGCTGGGGAACTGAAGCACAGAGAGGTGAGGTCACTTGCTCAAAGTCACACAGCAACTGAGAGACCAAGGAGACAAAAGTCCAGATCTGTGGGAGCCCAAGGCTTTGCCTTTCCAGTCCGCCTTTCTGTCTGCCTCTTCTAATGAATCATAGACAGGCTTCAGACTCAAAAGATCAATAAGGTGTGTGTTGGGGGGACGACACTGGGGCCATGGGGATGAGGGCACAACCTGGTGGGGTCTGGAAAAGAGAAGAGGGCTCGAGGGCAGGGTTTGTCTCCTCACAGTTTTGCAGAGGGGAGGGCCTGCCCCATGCTGTTGGGTGACTCACAGGACTGGGGGGCCCAGGGGAGGGTCAGGCTGGGGCTGTTGGGGGACTGAGAAGGCCAGGAGAGGGCCAGAGATGGGCTCAGACCTTGGGCACCCACTGGTCCTGCTCTTTGCTCCTGGGAGGGCAGGGATTTCTCCTTTGCTTTCAGGGGAAGCTCCGGGCTTCAGAACGTTTGTCCCCACCCCTGGCCCCTACCCCCAAGCTAGCCACAAAAGGAGGGCTTTCATCCTGGGAAAGGAACATTTCTCCCCCTTGTCGTTTTATTGAATTCAGCAGAGCCTTTTATTTCTAATTCAGGAAGTGTCCTGACAATAAAGACATCATCGATATATTAACTCACTTCAAAATTTCAAGCACATTCTGGAGAGAGATTTTCCAAATGGAAAACAACACTGCAATAAAGGGAACAGTGTGGTCCCGGCTGTCACTGCGTTTATGGTTGGGCTTTGAGCAGGGGAGGGTGTGTGAGGGGAGAAAACGAATAAAAACCCTAACAAACCAACCAGGAAAGGCAAACTCCCACCATCGCGTCGAGGCGTTCGTTCCAGAATTGGCCTCCGTGACTGGGCATTGCTTCACTTCACTTCCATCTGCTGTAGCAGAGAAATTACAAGAAGCAACAGCTATGTTTTAGTGCCCCTGGCCATGATATTAATGCTATTGACACCCTCCCAGGAAGACATTCAAGCTCATTCTCTAATTTCCGGTGGTCACGGGTGTCTGTGAAGTCTCTTATTGCACACGGAGGCCTGTGATAGGATTTATTTTCAGGGACTCTTTCAATTCCGCCTCCCAGCGCGCTCTGGAGCGGAGACTGTCTCTCCCCACTTTAGAGGTGAGGAAAGCTGAGGCTTGTTCAATGTCACACAGCTAGAAGGCGACGGTCAGGGTGGTGTCCAAGTGCTCTGACCCAGACACCCCTGCTGAGAGGAAGACTTTGGTTCTTGGAGGGCAGTGGGGAGGGAGGCCCTCCAGCCTGACACCCTACCTTACCTTCAGTGTCAAAGTTGAGCCAACTTCTCCTTAGTGGGAATTCACTCATTCATTCATTTATTCAACGGATACTTATGGAGAATCTTCTAGAAGCCAAGGCTTGTGCTAGTGCAGGGATGGAGTAATAAAAACAGCAAACCCCAGATTCACTGATTTTCAGGGTCAGGCCCCTTTCTCCCACCACCCCCTCCTCACTGAAGAAGGGGCAGCTCTGGCCGCTGATCCGCCTTAGATTTTTCTCCACCCACCGGGAGCAGCCCCCAGACGGGCGTGAGACCAAGGCTGGTGCCTCCCACTCCCTCCCCGCAGCCCACCCCCGGCCTCTGCCCCAGACCCTTCTGGTTTCAGCTCTGCCTGCCTGGGACAGGCCAGGGGCAAGGGAGCCCCCGGGGAGCCTGGAGCAACAGCCATGAGGGGGTGGGGAAGGGAAGCGGGGCAAGCAGAGGTGTGTTTTGAAATCTGCTTCCTTTTGGCCACGGTTGAACTTCCAAGCAGCCGGTTTTGACTGACAGGCGCGGAAAGGGAGCCCCGGCTCCCCGTGGAGCCCGGGGCAGAGATGGAGCGGCTCCGAGGGGGCTGGGGCTCCAGGGCCCTCTTCCTCTGCCCTTCCTCCCTGCTCTCTGCCGGGGAGAGCCTGGGGGCCTGGGTTCCGGCTCCCTGGGCCCAAAAAGGCCAGGGTGAGGGTGGAGGTCTTGTAGTCTGAGACAGGAAGATCCCAGAATCGCTGCAAGACTGAACCCTTTCAAGCGCGTTTGCCAACAGCAGCCCCGTGAACAAGGGCAGGCAGCATTTACTGAGTGCCTACTGTTTATTCTTTACATATGCTTATTAAATGAGTTTATCTTTGTAAAAATCTTAGAATAGTGCCCAGTGCATGTATATGCATATATATAATCATATATATAATCAGATATATGCATTCTGAAATGAATAAAGTCTGCCATTTGCCTGTTCAACTCAGATCTGTCCCCTGCTCTTTCTTTAGCCTTCTCTGTGTCTTAGGGTTGACTCTGGCCAAACGACATCTCCCAGGCTCTCTTGCCAACTGGCTTCCTGTTATCCTTGGCCAATGGGAAGAGCTGGTTAGCGATCAGAGGGTGGGAGCCAGGGTTCTTCTCCCCCTTCCTACCCTGATCTTCTGCTGTCATCCTGGGCAGTGTCTGAGCCACCCCTGTGGTACCAGGCCCTGGGGACAGGCCCTCGCTCTGTGTCCCAGCTCCTGTGGTCAGCCCCCGCCTGACCGTGGCTCCAGTGCCCCTCCCCGATCCTGGCTCCTGACCTCTCGCGTCCCTCTTGTCCCAAGGATATTGCAGCTTCCTGCTGCTACTTGCCCCTGAGTTGCCCTCTCATCCCATAAAGCCTTTCAGCTCTTCTAACCCCTTCAAAATGAGTGCCCTATATTAAATTCCTTCTGTTGAAATAACTGCAGTTCCGGTTTCCTGACCAGATCTAATAAAATCCCCAACTATGGGCCACGCTCAGGTGTCTGCCTTCAAGAAGTTTATAATCCAGTAGGGAAGAAGGGTGTTCATCCAATCATCACGTAAATACATATATAATTACAGACAGCAGTCAGGGCCGTCAAGGACAGAGTCTATAAAGAAAGGTCCTATCAGTGGGACCCGGCTCTCACCTTGAGGTCGGGTTTCCCTGAGGAATGGACATGTTTTCCAGGCACTGCATGAGCTGCTTTCCACACACCAGTGGACCTCATGGCAATACTGCAAGGTAAGGGTTATCATCCGCATTTCATGGATAAAGAGGGGAAGGTCCAGCAAGATACAACCTTCTACTACAGCCGCACAATCCTGGGGGGCCTGGGCTGTGATGGGGACCCGGGACCTGCCTAACCTTTGCCTGGCTCCATGCTGCCTACTGTGTGGAACTGAAATTTTGCAGAGGAAAGAATAGGCCTGAAGAAGGACAGTGACTTCCCCAGGGTCCCCAAACCAGGAGAAGCTGGGTCACCCCGTTCCATAAGAGATCCCAAGGCCACCTCTGCCCTGTGGACTTCTCCAGTCACGGCTCAGCTGCAGACTCAGTGCTTCCTCCCTTTCCCCCTCCCCCAGCTTCCCTCCAGCCCCAAGGCTGAGGCCCAGGGTTCTGGGCCCAGTGCCAGAGCCTGCCCCCTCGGCGACCCCTTTCCCACTGTCCTGAGTTCCTGAAACTTGCTCTCTGTCTCAGGGGAAAGAAAGCTTCTGCAGCCCTCTTGAGGCCATGTGTATGCGAGTGAGTGTGTGTGTGCTCACACGAGTGCGCTCACGCTTACCTAGGGCACGTCTCCCCTGTGGTAGGAGGTGGGGGACCCTTCCAACCAGCCCTCGCGGTGAGTCAACCCCCCTAAAAGTCATGCCTAGGTGTGGGCACGACCTCCTGCTGCAGGGGGCGTAGATAGGTGAGAGTGGGGGAATGTGGGGAAGTGGGGGTCCTGGGGGCTTTTCAGGGCAGAGCAGCCCCTGCCACAGGCTCTGGGGTCACAGGGAGGGGCCCAGGGCTTTCTGGCTGGGAGCCGGTGGGGACAGAGAGCTGGCCCAGGGACAGTGGGAGAGGCAAGACTCCAGGACATCTGGGCTGGGGGAAGGTGAAAATTATTCATGCAGGAGGTAAAGGCCTGGCTCTGTGTGGCCCTGAGGTCTCTGACGGGAAGTTAAGGCCTCGGGGAACAGGGAGCTTGGCTGGGAAAGGGCTGGGGGAGGGAACCAGCCACAGAGAGAAGCTGGCTGATGCCTCCTTGAGAAGATGGGGACACTGAGACTGAGAGGTGGATGATACGTTCAAGGAAGAGACTGGAAATGACCTAACTTTCAGTACTTCCGACTTTCCACCCCATCATTCCTATATCCATGCCAGCCGGGAGCCACTTCCTTAAAATCCCAGCCACCTTAGCCTAATTTTCTGTGGGAGACGGGAGGTAGCACTGGGCTACAATAGCCAGCATTTATTAGACTCTATCATTGTATTTTATTTTATTTTATTTTGGGGCTGCACCGCGTGGCATGTGGGATTCTAGTTCCCCGACCAGGGATCGAACCCGTGCCCGCTGCAGTGGAAGCATGGAGTCTTAACCATTGGACCGCTAGGGAAGTCCAGCCAGCATTTATTAAACTCTCACTATGAGTCAGAATCTGTCTAAATAAACTCACAACTGTCATTCCATGTGTCTTCACAGTAACCCAACTAGGTAGATGCTATACTCATCCCCATTTTACGGATGAAGAAACTGAGGATAAGGAAGGTTAATACTTGCCCGAGATCACTCAAATAGGCAGTGGGGGATCCAGGATTTAATCCAAGGATCCAGAGCCCCTGCGGTGCCACCAAAGACTTGCCGGAAAATGCCCTCCTCCCCACTGTGTGCCCTGGCGGCAGCAGCCCGTGACTGTCCTCTATGGGAACTTTAGCAGGGGCCTTATCAGCTGTCTCAGGCATCCTGGGCTCTGCACACACTGTGGTTCCTTTGCCTTCATTCATTCATCCATTCATTCATTCCTCATCCTACAGGAATTTATTGAGCATCTACTACATGCCAGGTGCTGGAGATTTGAGCACAAAATCATCACCATCTCCAGTGTCATGGTGTTTACATTCTAGCGGGAAAGATGGAAAATAAAGAAATATATAACATAATACCAAATACTCGTACTGCTAATAGATAATCAAGAAAGGGGGTGAAGATTGACAGGTGGTATTTTAGAAACAGGGGTCAGGGAGAGTCTCTCTGCAGAGGTGATACTGAAGCAGAGCTGTAGGGAAGTGATTTTTCACAGCATAAATGAATGATTCTCTGAAAGTCTATCTAATGTCTGTCTCTCCCACCACACTGTCGCTCCATGAAAACAAAACGCTTGCCTGTCTTGTCCTTAATGGTATCTCAATGCTTAGAACAGTGCCTCACACATAGTAGGTGCTCAACGAACAGTGCCTTGCACACTGTAGGCGAATGGGTGCATGAATGAGGCAGAAAATCTTTGCAGGCTCAAGTTCTAACTGCGCTCCTGCCCCAAAGAGGATGCAGACTTGTCAGTTTCCTCCTCAAAGCCTCCCTTCCCTCCCAAAAAGCGAGTGAACAGGGAGCTTGACTGATCCTTTTTTTTTTTTTGGAGATGAAAAGTACCTTTTACTTTTGATCCAGGGTACATACATACACATACCCATATAACTGAAATAAACATCTCTCAGAATAATACTCTGCATTCTTATATTTTATTTTTATTCCATTCTATTCCATTCAGTTTCATTCTGCTGCGTTCTATGTTACTGTCCTCATTCATTACAAAATACCAATCGTGAGCTACCATATCAATTTCTTAACCCACCAATTGCAACCTGCAGTTGGAAAAACCCTCCTTGAAGGCTGGTCTCAACTGCTAGCTTCTCCAAGACGTCTCTGCATTGTCCAGTTTGGCAGACACTAGTCACATGTGGCAATTTAAATTTTTTGTGCTCATTAGACGGGTCCTTTGGGACAGGTGTTGAGAATCCCAGCTCAAACATCTGGGCCCAAAACAGATGATTAAGGAAAGCCAGCACGCAGCGGGGCTACGGGGACGTGGAGCGAGAAGAGGGAGAGCTGGAGATGGGACCAGCTTGCAGTGCTCTTGCTGTTCTCCAGACAGCCCCGGTGCGCCGTCATCCACACCCCTGTTAGAAGCAGGGCCCCCGCCAGGGAGGCCAAGGTGGTGGGAGAAGCCTGCTTCCTCACAGCTGTGTCGACTCTGGAGCTGCAGGGCTGGACAGGAAGGGGGATGGGGAGGGCACCTCCACCCCCAGCACAGGGGGGCTGTAAGTGGGCAGGAGGTCAGGGCCATCTGGGAGCGTTCCAGGCTCAGGAGAGTCAAGGCTGGCTGGCGGCTAGGGGCTTTATTCTACCAAAGGGAAAGATCCCTTCCGGGGGCGGGCTGTTAGCGAGGGCCTGGGCTTTGGGAAGGCTCTTCTGCTCCCCAGTGCAAGGGCCAAGAGTCCACCTGCAGAGTCTCAGCGTCCCTCAGGTCGGCCCTCCTGAGCTGAGATTGGCCTGAGAGGGAGGAGGTGTGGGAATAGCTGAGGGGCTGTGGGGAGAGGGCGGGACGTCCACCTCAAAAGCGCTGGCCCAGCCACCAGCTGGCTGTGGCCCTGGCAGGCCGTGTCCCCTCTCTGGACCTCAGTTTTCTCACTCTGTAAAATGGGATGATCACAGCAACACCGACCTCACAGGACTGCTATGGGGATCGATAGGTGAAGCCACATTATTGCGCAAATGCAAAGCGTAGGCACTGGGTGATGGACTCAGAGGAAGAAGAAAACTTGTTCCATGTTTGCTGATTTCCCCCCCCAAGCTGGCGCTTAGCTCAACAGGCCAGCACTTGTGTTTTGGAATCAGACTTTGAATGCTTTCTAATGATTCTCTGAGCCTCAGTTTCCGTGCCTGTAAAATGGATGAACACAGTAAATAGTAAAATAGAAAAACACAGCACAGCTTCTGGCGCATGGCAAGATAAAAACAGCAGTTTATATCACGGAGTAAATGTCAGGGGCTCAAGATGAAGAAAGGTGGGCTCCCTGCCCTCAAGCTCATGGTCACTTGGGGACAGATACCTAATGACTGTGGGAGAGGTTAGTAAGGGCCGGGGGGGCCTGGATGGAGCAGGGGTGTCCAAGCAAGCCTGCCAACAGCAGGTGGCACAGACGCCAAGGCTGCGAGGGCAGGTGGCACCTCCCCAGGGCTCCCGGCACTCCAGGCAGAGGGACCTGCGTGGGTAAAGGCAAGGAGGCTGGAAAAGCACAGAGGCGTAAACTGGCTGAGGACAGGGCACCCGGAGGCTCCCTACCAGAGCTCCCCAGGGCCAGCCAACATAAGGAAGGGGGCCAAAGCCCACACCCCTCTGTGCGTGACCCGGAGTCACCGCTGCCCCGCAGGGCCCGGCCTACTTTTCCCTGGATTGCGCAGGGCGGAAATCCAGCAGGGGCAGCCAGGCTGACATCAAACCCTCCCACCACAGGCCTGGCCTCAGCCCCTCTCCAGGCCTCAGCGTAGCCATAAATCCCCGGGCAGGGCGGTGGGAGGGGCAGGCCCCCGCACACGTCCCGGCGGCTGGACAGAGGCCGGCATCTCTGGCTGGCGGTGACTGAGCGCCCCAACACCCCATCACTCATCCCGCACGCCCAGCTGCCCCCACCTTGGCAGCAGCCCATCCATCTCAGCCGGACGCTTTCAAGTCCAGCCCCAGGCCTCTCTGCTTAGTGTTAAGATGAGCCTGGGCTCACGCGGACTGTTCTTATTTATCTTCAGGTTCATCCCCCAGCGGCCATCACTCTGCGGGGCAGCCGCAGTTCTCAGGACAGGCCTCCAGAATCCGGTCCTCCTCCGGCTTACTTTCCAGTTCCCCGCCTGGCAATGCACAGAGAAGGCTTGCTGCCCGAGGGCGATTCGTCTTAGTCACAGGCCCTTATAACTGGGCGTTTGGGCCTCTGCTATCTCCTGGCAGCCCTTTGAAGCATTAGTGTCTGTGCACTTTACCGGGGGAGACGGAGACCCAGAGTGGGGAGCCGCTCGGCTCAGGGGTCTCCTGGTTGCCTGGCTCTGCCGCGGGCAGAGCCAGTGGCCGATCTTTGGCCAAATCGCGCAAGGCCTTGTGGGGCCTTTGCCTTGACGTCCTGCAGGTCTGGGCAGACCAATTCGTGTCCAGTGTCCTCTGCTAGACTGGGAAGTCCTCCGGCAAGGCCCACGCTGCCCCAGATCTCCCACCCCAATCACAGGATTCTAGACTCAGACACGGGAAGGAAACTTAGTGCTGGGATTCAGAAGTGGGGTTCTGGAATCAGACAGGGCTGGAGCCCTGACTCTCCACATCCTAGCTCGTGACCTTGGGAGCTGGTAAGTTCTCCGAGTCTTAGTTCCTCCCGTGCAGACTGAGGGCAAGTAATAGAACCTGTGAGGTAACACGTGGAAACTTCCTGGAACCATGCAGGGCATAGGAGGTGAGCTCAATGAAGGCCCATGACTGTGTTTCTTATCACCATCACCCTCCCAGGGGCTCTTGACCTGGGGTCTTCAGAGAGGTAACAGAATAAGTATCATCCCATTATTCTGGCAATTCCAAGGCCCTTACACCCCCAGCTTGGAGAATCCTGCCTGGACAGAGAATGTTCTCTCTTAGGGGTGATTAGAATTCCAACAGCCCAGTGTGGACACAGCAGTCATCTCAGAGGATGACCACAGGCATGTTGGAGGGATAGAAGGAGGGAGGAATAAATTATTACTTTAAAACAAAGTTTGTTCAGGAGATAAGATCTTTCAAAACACAGGATAATGAAAGCTTGGAAAAAAGACCGGGAAGCTCTAATTTGGTCCAGCACGATCCCTGCCCCCCACCCCAGCTCTGGGCCTGATACTGCTTTGATGACCCCTCCTGGCGGCCCCCTGAGGGTGGTCCCGTTCTCCAGGTGAGGACACTGAGATTTAGGGAGGTGACCTGACTTGCCCATCGTCACACTGGCGGAGGCCAGGTCAGGCCTCCACGCTGCAGAAGTAGAGGCCTTAGGGAGGAAGACATAGCACGGGCTTTGGAGTTAGGCAGGCCTGGATCCCAGCCCGAGTCTGCCACCCACTGCTGTGAGATTGTGAGCAAACCTCATTTCCTCATCTGGAAAGAGGGTGTGAAACCACTTGAGGGAGTTAAGGACTAATTCTCTAGGTGATCTGACTCGTGGGCACATTTTCAGAGATGAGGCCTCACACTTCCTGACACCCACAGGTCTGGTGGCCAAGGTCCCCAGTTCCCACACCCTCCATCTGCAGCCCCCGAGGTCTGTTCCTGGAGCCAAGAGGCATGGCCTGGCTGCCAGGGTGAGGTGGAACTTCCCAAAACAGGGGCTCTTGTCTTCTGCTGCCACCCAGATGTGGACACCTCCTTGGTCACAGAAGATTGTGTCTTTGAGTGGTTGTAATCCCCTTTGACCTCAGGATGAGGAGGAGAGAAAGGGGGTGGAAGAGAACTGGAGAGTTCCTCATTAGGCAACATAGACACCCAGGCCTCCGTTTCCACCCCTGTGAAATGGGTGAGCAGGAATGAGATTAGATGATCTCTTAGGACACTTCCAGCTGAGGGCTGGGTGTGGACCTCCCCAGTGCAGGGGCAGGAGGCAGCGTCTCTGTGCCCCTCGCCCCCAGAGATCTGTAGCCCCCATGAAGTCAGAGCTGGGAGAGACTTGAGTGACAACCTCCTTTTACAGATGAGCACAGAGAAGGAAAGGAACTCACCCAAAGCCACACAGGATGTACGTGGCAAAGCCCAGGGAGCAACCCAGGTGTTCTGACCTCAGCCCAGGCCTCACCTGCTACACCACGCTGTGTGCAATGGAAAGATCCCGGTTGTTGAATGAATGAATGAACGAATGAATGAACGTTCAGTGAGAAGCCCCAACCTCCTCCCTCCCTCCCTCCCTCTCTTCCTCCTCCCTTCCTTCTTTCTTGCCTTTCTCTTCTCCTTTCTTTCCCTCCTCCCTCCTCCTTCCCTCCTCCACACTCCAAATGTCTGTTCTGGGCCAGGCCTTGTCCCAGATAGTGGGGCCTCCAAGCTGAGCCGACCACATCCCTGTCCTCTGATAGTTCTTAGACAAGTGGGCAAGAAAGATCCTCCTGGGAGCCTCCTGACCCTGACGGGCCCCCAGGAGTCCCTCTCTCCCCACACGCCATGCTCAGGATGTGAGGGGGTTAAAAAGCACAGGGCAGAACAGGCCCACTCACAGCCCGATCCCCGGCCGGCCAGCCAGGCCACCTCTGGGGGCTTTGCTGTGTTTCTTTTCCTCCTCTTCCTCTCTCCTTTTTTTTTTTTTTTTCAAGAAACACATGTCATTCGCCATAACTCATGCGCTTATTATAATCATGACCAGATGGTTAATGGGATGTAATAAAACCAACGCTAACCTGGCCCTGCTCGCAAATCTCTCCCCTTGCCTCCACCCTGCAGCCAGCCCGCCTGCCCCTGAGCTACTTCAACACTTTTTCATGGCAAGACTGACCTGAGGAAAAGGGAGAAAAGGGGGAGTGAACGCTGTCATTCACTTTTCGTTCATTCACTCATTCATTCGTCATTCATTCATCTCTCATCCATTCACTTTTTATTGAACGCGTAGTGTATGCCAGGCACTGAAGATGCAACAGTAAAGGAGGACAGGCTCACCTGCGTCCTCTGGTAGGAAAGATAGATGTCTCATAAACAGGTAATTAAACCTTAATTAATTACGGTTAATTGCAGAGGGGTTGGCCTTACAGGAAGGCCAACCGAGACTGGACCGTCCCCTTCAAGAGCAGAACTGTGTCTATTTGATGCTTCCATGTATACTGGGTCCCTAGGAGGTCCTTCATGAATATTTGTCCAGTGAATGAATGAATGAATGAGTGAGTGAGCTGTAGATCAGAAAAGGCTTTCCTGAAGGACAGAAGTTGAGTTTTAAAATAATGTCTCCCAAATGGAGAGTCCGGTGGAATACATGAAGAAAAGAGTAGAAATTCTATTCATTTTTACTTCTCAATTTTAAAATAAGAAACTAACATTTTCTCTGATTATATATACAGACCGATGATAGACTATGTGGTATATACATGAAGTTCACAAATAGCTCTACGTGCAGTGGGGTGTGCTCCGTGTTTTTACTGCTGGGGAGAGGCGTGTGATCAAGAGTTGGGAGACCCCTCGTCTTAGCTCAGGCTGCCCTCACGAAATACCATACACTGCGTGGTTTAAACAACAGAAATTTATTTCTCATGTTTCTAGAGGCTGGGAAGTCCAAGATCAAGGTGTTGGCCAATTTGTTTCCTGGTGAGAGCTCTCTTCCTGGCTTGAAGCTGACTACCTTTTCCCTGCGTCCTCACACAGCTTGTGTGCACATGGGTGGAGAGAGAGGCCCCTCTTTCTTCCTCTTCTTATAAGGCCACCTAGCCTATCAGACTAGGCTCCCATCCTATGGCCTTACTGAACCTTAATTCCCCGCTAAAAGACTTATCTCCGAATGTAATCACGTTGGAGGTTAGGGCTTCAACATAATGAGTCTGGGGGGCATACCTCTGCCCTAAAGAATGGACAGGTGAGGTCCTGGATGAAGGGTGAAGGTGCTGGGGGAAGGGGACCCACATTCTAGAAGCAGTGTCTACTTCAAAAGCCCTGACATGGGGATGAGTTTGGGGCCAAGAGGAATAAAATTCCCACCTTTCCATTAGCCATCCTTAGGAAAGTATTTCTTCCCTCTAGGCACGCTTCGTGCTGACATGAACCTAGTACTCATTTAGATGCGCAAAACAAAGTGGGAGGTAGAATCGGAGGATGATCTGAGATTCCAAGCCCAGGGAGGCTTCTGGACAGCGGGATGGCTCAATGGAGGTGGTCATAATATACAGATGTAGTGTGGGTGCCATGTCACGGTGTGCGCTCCAGGCCAACACCTAGGGCGCAAAGCTTCATTCTCTGCTGTCCTGATGCCAAGACTCCCCTACCCACTCTCCCTTTCCAGTCTCTCCTTGCCCCAGAGCAGGCCCCCACCCGCACTGCTCCCAGCACCCACTCGGGCCTTCCCAAGGACTATCCCACAGGAGGACAGGATGCAGAGGGATCCTGTTAAAGCGGATGAGCGTGCCACTCACAGGCTTAAACCCTCAGAGCTTCTGCCACACTCAGAATACATTCTCAGTCCCTACCGTGGCCCGGAGGCATGGACTGCGTGAGCTGGCTTCTGGTCACCTCTTCCAAATTCGCTCCTATCCCACCTTCGGCTGCCACATGGGCCTTCTTGCACATGCTTGGACACACTGAACCCTCCCACCCCAGGGCCTTTGCACTCACTGCTACCTCTCCCTGGATCACTCTCTCTCCTTTTATCCCCGTGTCTCACTCCCCCACACTTCACTCTGGTCTCTACCCAGATGACATTGCTTCAAAGAGGTCTTCTGGGGCCACCCCATTCCTTCTTCTTCTTTTTTTTTTAATAGCACTTACCACAATCTGACATATTATATATGTTTGTTTATTTGTAATATTGCCTCTCTCCCACTAAAATGTAAGCTCTAGGAGAACAGGAATGTGGGTCTGTTCCTTACTGCATTCTGAGGGCTTATAAAATTATCTGGCCCCCAGCAGGTGCTTATGAAACATTTGTCAGATGACTGAATTAATAAGCAAATGAACAGAAAGCTTTTTTGCAACTTGTCAAGCAGAAGGAGATGGGAGAGAAGGAAGGAGATGGACCACGAGAGACTAGGAGACCCTGGCAGGAAGTTTGGAGTTTGTACTAACTGAAATAGGGAGATACTGAAGAATCTAACATGATTTGGTTTATATTTTGTAAAGGTAACTCCCCTGGGTATGCTATGACAGAATAAAAGGGGAGATTTTTTGACTATGGAATTGGGGGAAATTAGGGGCAATCTGATAAAATTATGGGGAAAGCAGCACTTTCAGCCTCAGTCTCCCCATCCGTCCTCTCTCCCCGAGCCTCCCCAAATCTCTCTAAGGTCCCTTTTTTTATATTAAAAAAGGAATAAATATAGTGGTGGTAAGATCACTTTCCACCGCGTCCAGCCCTCCATGAGTTTTCTATCTGTTCTCTGCGTGTCCTCCCCATTCCCGAGTGTGTGAGAAGAGGGTCTGGCGCTGATTTATGCTGCTGACAGAAAATCTAATGAATTGAAGACATGAAAGCATAACAAGGTTCCCCCTGGGATAAATCCATTCTGCATTCGGGCCTTTGAGAGGGGCACGTGGCCCTGCTGACAGCCCAGTGTCCGTGATGGATGTGGCGCTGGACGCCGCGCTCGGGGCACCGAGGAGCTCGCTGGGGGTGGTGATGGGAGGAGCGGATGGAGACTTAGGAGGCTCTAAAACATCCGAACCTTGTAGCGAAAGGAGCTTAAGGCAAATCCAAAACGGAGATTCCAAGCACGTGTGGGGTGCACGCAGGCTGATTTCACTGTATGGGAAGGATGCATGGAGAACCCGGGGCAGATGGAGGCGTGGGGTGAGGACCCAGGGACTTTGGTCCCGGCCTTGGGCCAAACTTTGTCACTAAACGCAACCTTGGACAACCCCCTAGCAGGGCATGTATGTCCACCTGTAAAATAAGGCTTTAAATAAATCAGGGACCGAAAATGTCAGTGCTTATGGGAGGCCAGGACAGATTTTGCGTAAACGGGAGAAGTGAGCTAGGTAGAAGCTGTAGGAAAAAGGAGAACATTCGCCCTGCTTGTAAGAAGTGGCCGCCATTCAGCTCTAACCGATGGGATTATTGTCAGAGTTGGGTCCAGGAGGGAGGCAGTGGCAACTCTTCTGCTTATGAAAGAGAAGTCAGAAAGTCATCACTGTGGTGACTTTTTTATTATTCATCTCAGCAAGCCAGCTAGACTGGCTCCCGAGGCAAGGCCCCCACACAGTGCTCTGGTGCCTTCAACAATACTCTGCACATTGTAGGGGCCCTACAGTCTGAAGTGTCATCCGTGCCTGGTGTGAAATGACTCTTGAATAACTGAATGCATAGGTGGGTGGGTTGTGTAGCAGGAGAAGGAAGGACAAACGTAACCAGTTCAATATTTCAAGTATTTTCTTCAGTTGGAAGACCACTCTCCTTTTTCCTTCTCTTTAACCATACTCGAGACAAAGGGAGAACAGATGTCCCCTTAGTCATACCACGGATGCCCCAGAATCGGCGAGACACCATCTGGGGCCAGCTCCATGACTCCCACTGGGAAAGAGGGATTCCGGATGATTCTGAGGAACTGGCTGCTCAACCGACAGGTGGTGTCGAAGAGGAGAGATCGGGGTCTCTGCGTGTCAGGAGAGGGCGTGGCAGGAAGCCCAGCTCTGGGACACACACCAGGGAAGTGCTCGATGCTTGTGTGTTGCGACACAGGCTCACGAGTGTAGAGGTTCGTCTCACCCCAACATCACGTCATGGAGTGTGTCGGAGATGGTTGGAATCCACCAAATATTCCAAGTGCTCCTTTCATCTCCCAGAATCCCTTGCAGCAGGGACGGGGCCCCAGGACTCCCTGGGCTAGTAGTCTCCGAGTGGAGACTCTGGGTGCCCCTGCCAGGCAGAAGCAGTTAGAGCCGGCGTCCCCTCCTCGTCTTTCTCTCCTCTGCCTCGGGACCTAGGCGGCCACCTGTTCCAGAGTCTGCTGCTAACACACAGCAGAGTTGATGAGAGCGAGAAATACAATGGTGATGTCCCCAGGCCGCTGAGCTGTGTGGGTCTATCAGTTACCACAGCACAGCCTGGTCTGTCCTAACTAGTAGCTGGATTCACATCTAAGCAAGTCTCCTGCATGTTTCAGAGATAGGCAAGAGCTCGTAGTTTTATCAACACGAGAGTTCATTTTAAGGACTCTCAGTCTTCTGGTTCAACCACCCCCTTTTCACAGATGGAGAAACTGAGGCAGGCCCAGAGAGGAGGAGCAACAGCACCGGTGAGGCACCAGGGTGGCCTGGGTGAGTCCCCAGCTGGGGTCTCCTGGCCCGCAGCCCATCATGGCCACTCTGATCAAATCAAAGTTTTAATGAAACATACCCTAAAAGTTCAAAAGACTGGTTCCTCCAAAGAAGCCTAAAAAGACATTTTGTCCGTGGGGCAGGCTTCTGGTGTCCCAGATGCTGCTTGTCTCTGGGCAGCTCACTGTAAACCACCCTGGCTTCCTTCACCCCTTCAAAGACTCCTCTTTCCCCTTCCCCGGCCCCTCACTGCCCCTCCCTCTCTCACCTTCTGGAATTCCGCCCACTGGACATCTCAAGTGAGATTTAAGCTCGTCGCTGCCGCCCAGAGATGGGCTCCACCACATGTGTGTGGCTGAGAATCCAGCCCTTCGTGAAGCTATTAAGTTCCCTTTGAGAAGCCACAGGCTTTACCATGTAATGAGCAGCCTGTACAAGACGAGCCCCACCATTAACATCAACAGTCTCTCAACTCCCAGATGTCTGTGTGTCCCTCTTCAGGATCGAGAGGCATCAGCTGGTGCAGGGCTGGCTACAGGGATCGACAGGGTAGTTCAATGTATGCATTGAACCGTTTACTATACACCCTCCTTATGAACATGATACATTGCCCGCACCCAGGGGCAGATGTTCTGGTGGGAGAGCAGACATAAAACAATTAATTAATTGCAATTGTGTTAAGTGTCATGTGTGAGATATACAGGGCAATGTGGGAGCAAATAACATCATCTAGGATAGGTGGTAGGAAGGCCCTCTTGATAGGATTTAATCAGGTGAGAAAGGAGATGGGGGAAGCACTCCTGGCAGCAGGACCTGCATGTGCAAAGGCCCTGTGACAGGAAGGAGTTTGGAATGTTTGATGGCTTGAAAGAAGGCTGATGTGACAGGAGGAGAGAGAAAGACAGACAGTCAGATGGACAGAGGGAAGAAGGGAGGGAGGGAGAGATAGGAGATGAAACAAGGGAAGATAAGAGCCTGGTCATCGCAAGACCACATCATAGCTCTGGGACTTTACTATTTTTATCCAGAAAGCCACTGAAGGACTTTAGAGTGATGATGATGGCTGCTTTGTGGTGAACGGATAGTAGGGAAGCAGGAAGACCAATTTGGAGGCTACTGCAGTGGACCAGGGAAGAGAGGGGCCTTTAATTAAGATGGTGACAGGGGAAATGGAGAGAAAAAGATAGATTCGGGAATATTTCGGGGGTCTAATGGGCAGGCCATGGTGGTATGTTTGATGTGGGTCTTTGCTGGAGGTGGGAGAAGAGTTGTTAGATTTCTGTCTTGGGCAACTGACTGGAGGACAGTGGTGCCAATTCCTGAGATGGAGAAGGCTGGGTTTATGGGGTAAGTGATCAGTTTAGCATTGGATGTGGCTTTGAGTGGTGGAACCAGGAGGTGGGCTCTGATTGAGAACTCCCTACCTTATAGGCAGTGGTAGAGTTGTCAGGTGTCTACCTCTACATATTCTCCCTTTCCTCTTTAGTATATAATATAACCCCTGATTCTTAGCTGGGCATGTAGCCTGGAATAAAGAGCCACTTCCCAGCATTCCTACTATCAAGATGTAGGCAGAAATGCTGTGTTCAACTACCGAGCAGTGCCCCAGTAGGCTACCTTCCTTTGTTTTTTCTTCCTCCTTCTGTTTTTTTTTTTTTTTTTGTGGTACGTGGGCCTCTCACTGTTGTGGCCTCTCCCATTGTGGAGCACAGGCTCCAGACACGCAGGTTCAGTGGCCATGGCTCACAGGCCCAGCCGCTCCGCGGCATGTGGGATCTTCCCGGACTAGGGCACGAACCCGTGTCCCCTGCATCGGCAGGCGGACTCTCAACCACTGCGCCACCAGGGAAGCCCTTCTTCCTCCTTCTGGATAACTGGAAAGTGGACTTGATGTCTGGAGCTCAAGCATCCATCTTGGATCACGAGGAGTAAGTCACATGCTGAGAATGTGGAATAGCAACATGGAAGGAGCTGGGGATGTGACACTGCGTAGTGTCACACCAGCCGCAAACTACATACTTCTGGACTTCTTTGCCATGCGCCTGACCTGGTCCTGGTTAATACGAGGAAATCTGACCCCTGACTATCAGATGGTCCTCACTTCCTACCCCTCTGCCTCTTACTCACTCCATGCCAGCTACAGTGGCTTTCCTGTTCCTATAATGCTCCAAGCTTACTCCCACCTGGAGACTTTATACTCTCTGTTCTATCTTCCTGGAATGCTTTTCTTCTTCATCTTCCCATCTGGCTCTGCTCAAACATCCCCTCTTCAGAGAGGGCGTCCCCGACCGCCTTCCTAACGAGGTTCCTTCCCCTGAGCTTTCCTCTAGCTAGCATCTTACTTCCTTTCTTGCACAGCATTTTTTCACAGTCTGGGTATTTGGCTTCTGTGCGTGTTTTCTTGGGATTCACTGCTTCTTCCCATGAGAATGGGCGCTTTATAAGAACAGGAACCCTGCTCTTTGTCTACCCGGCATCTCCCAAGACTAAGCAGAAACCAGCAAGGACTACGGGCTTAGTACATAGTTATTGACTAATTAACAAAAGAAACTAGAGCGAGTGCCTCATTTTACCAAGACTGTTGAGGTCAGAAAAGGAAATTAACTTGTCCAAGGTCACCGTTCAGGTCAAGGACAGTCCTGGTCCAGGGTGTGCCCCTCCCACACCTCAGCAGGGACAGGCAGACCCCAGGTGGAGGTACCACCATCCCCTCTCTGCCTCAGGGGCAGGGATTTCTGCATCCATGACCTTCCACCAGCTTGGCTGGGCTGGCCTGGCTCCTGAGACCCCAAGACACAGTCCCTAAAGGCCTTTTGTCCCGCTCCTCTAGCGCAGCATCGCCCTGAGGGGCCTGCGTGGGAAGAGGGCAAGGGGGAAAGAAGCCTGCTGGGGATGGGCCTTGGGCCACATCTGGAATTAAGAGCCAAAAACCCAGCTCTGTGCTGATAACGCTTTATTGACAGGAGATGAAAGTCGGGAGAGCTATCCCTCTCTGCGCGCCAGCTCGCATTGCTTTACGAGGTGTGATGCTCTCCAGTAACTTCAGCGGGCCCTACCCGCCCCCTTTCCTGCTCCCAGCCCACATTAGAGTCTTTACAGGCAGGAGCCCCCGGTCTGCACTCCCACACTTGGCCTTGGTGGGGGAGGCGGGGGAAGGGTGGTGTGCGGGACGGGGTGGCCCCCCCTTGGAAAAGACTAAAGAGGCCCAGGAAAGCGACGGCTTGTTCCTGTCCCACAGGACCCGGAATTCAGGAGCTTCCCATTTCCAGCAGCCTCAACTGAGGCAAACCTTAATTCTCCCATCATGTAACGTATCACAGGTTCTGGGAATTAGGGGGGGTGGCAGGGTGGCATTTTCTGCCAATCACACAGGTTCAGAGAGAGACCCTCCTGAGTGTGTGTGTGTGTGTGTGTGTGTGTGTGTGTGTGTGTGTGTAAGAGAACTGAACCTTCTAGCAGGAACGAACTCATAGTGTGAGCTAGAACAATAAGGCAGGTACGTTTTACAGGCAGGTGTGCAAATAAATGTGACTTCTTTTTTTTCTGTGACAAACCTTCATTTCTCTCCGGAGCCCTCATTGTGCTGATGCAATGAAATGTGGTCACATCCAGGCGGATGCACCGACACCAGTGAGTTTCTCAGGCTTTCGCTAGGCCAGCATGGGAGGCAGGCATTACTCAGTGGGGGGCCACTGCCCCATCCTTCATCCTTTGGAGGCAGTTCTCAGCTGCTGGCACCTCAGGCTGGTGCCCGTGGAGGCAGCTCAGCCTCCGTTGGGCCTCTCCTCGCCAGCTCCCTAGGGCTCGGGGTTCTCCTCCGCTTTTGGCCCCTGCCTTTCTGTCATTTAGCCAACTTGAGTCCCACAGAAGCCGTGGGGAGGTGTCCCTGGACACCCACCCAGAGGCGCTTGCCACACTGTGGAGCCACTCTCTCTCCAAGCCCTGCTTGCTTGGGGGACACTGGCACAGTCCCCTCGTGCGGTCATTGTCACTTCTTGCGGGATGAAGGGCTGTGCTCCAGGCTTGCCTGGACAACCCCCTGGGCCGCAAGGCACCACCTCCTTGCACCTGCCCATCTCCCAGCGTAACAGGGCTGTTCTTCCCACCTTCTCCGGATTGTGCCCCAGAGCTGGCAGAGCCCCCATTCCAATGCAAAGCCTCCGGCTACCTCCCCCAAACGCTGCCGTTCCTGAAACAAACCCTCTTCCCAAATTGCTTAGCTTTTTATCTAAATTATAGAATGTTGGAAACTTTGGCCTTTCTCAGTTGCTTGTGACACCTCCCCGGGGACCACATCTAAAGGCTAGTTAAAGCTAAAGGGTACAGTACACAGAGGTGAGAGGTGGGGAGTGTCAAAGTGTTAAGAAAGTTGTAGAAAAGCATATGAATTATGCGTCGCTTATCAGCCTGCCGTGATCCCAGCATGATGGTCCACCATCGCTGAAGTCCAGTTCCCTTTTCTGTAAAATGGGTACAGGGAGGCTGCTATCTACATCAGAAGATTGTTTGAGGACTACATGGGACTGTATGTGAGGGTCTTAACCCAGAGGCTGGCACCCTCCACAGGCAGGATATCGGGCAGTAGCTGCTCTTTTCAGGTGGCAGGTAAGCTGTATTGGGGGACTTCCCATGAATAATATGCAATCTGCATTAGGAATGTTTAAAAGTCATTTGTTTACAGTAGCCTCACACTTTGCTCCAAGAATATTGATTTTGTAATCTTGCATATATTGCTTGTTTTTAAACTCAGAGCTGATATAAAGTTGAAAACATGGGGCCCCATGTCCACTGCAAACATCTCCATCTTGACAAAGTCTCAGAGGTTACCCCAGCTGTTTCTCCCTCTCCCCAAGAGCAGCGACCGCTGACTATGCGGGGAGAGTCCACAGAGTGTGGCCTGTGGGTATGGGGATTTCTCTCCTGCTTAAGCCACAGAGCAGAGGGCACACAGAGTGTGCACAGTATCTATTGCATGTGTGCCTGTGGGGAGCTTTTCGTCTGGCTTTATGTCTAGATGGACTTCTCATTTTAGAAAGGCTCCGTGGAATCGTACTGGATGAATTCACCCAGTGCCTTGTAACCACACCTCCACAGACACCTGCCCATTTTGCAGATGTGGACAGTCCTGGGCCCAGCTTCTTTGAGGCACTATAGCTCAGTGGCCAAGGATGTGAATTCTGGAGCCAGAGAGACCTGGGTTTAAATCCCTGCTCTGCCACTCCTCATGCTGGGTGATCTGGGCAAGTGACTTCATCAATCCCAGCCTAAGTTTCCCCCTCTAACAAATAAAGACACTAATAGCACCTATTGTTGAGACGACACCTACCTTACACTGTTGTCAGGAGAACTGAATGAGGTCATGTACAGATCCATTTTACAGACAGGTAAACTGAGGCCCACATCCCTATCCCAGAGACTCATCTGAGGCTACACAAGTCCCTACAGAAGAACTGGGGGTAAGAATCTGGGTCTTCACTTCAAAACGTGAAAATCCCTGGCAAACAAACCTCTGCTCTCAGAAGCTGTGAGCTAGGCACAGGCCCCTCACCCTTCCATCAGCATCCTTCCCTCCCCTCCCCTTTCTCCAGTGGCATCCTCCTCCCTGTCCCAGGGATGTCATTGGCATTCGTGTTTCCCTGGCTCTCTAGACAATGTGACCATGCAAAGACTTGGAAGAGAGGAGAGGGTACAGCAAGTGCAAAGACCCTTAGCTGGAAGGAGCTTGGCATGTTCAAGACTGACATGGAGGGGGAATTCCCTGGTAGTCCAGTGGTTAGGACTTGGCGCTCTCGCTGCCAGGGCCCAAGGTTTGATCCCTGGTCGGGGAACTAAGATCCCGCAAGCTGCGCGGCACGGCCAAAAAAGCAAAAAACTAAAAAGGCTGATACGGAGGCTGGTGTGAATGGTGTGTAGTGGCCCTGGGAGAAAAAGGAAGAGGGGACATTGGAGAACTCGGCACGACCAGGTCTCCCAGGGCCTTGCAGGCCATGGTGAGTGCAAGAGAATTACACGGTCCCAGTTAGAATTCTAAAATATCCACTTTCTGTGGAGTATAATGTGCATGTGGGTTGGGGAAAGAAGCAAGAGAGAAAGCAGAGACTCCAGTTCAGAGGTGTATTCGTTTGCTAGGGCTGCCGCAACAGAGAACCACTGGCTGGGCTGCTTAAACTACAGAAATGTCTCGGCTCACAGTTCTGGAGGCTGGAAGTCTGAGATCAGTGTGTTGGCAGGGTTGGTTCCTTCTGAGGGCTGGAAGGGAGAATCTATTTGTGCCCCTCCCCTAGCTTCTGATGGTTTGCCGACGATCTTTGGCATTCCTTAGCTTATAGAAGCATCACCCTCATCTCGGCCTCCATCTTCACGTGGCATTCTCCCTGTGTGCACATCTGTGTCCCAATTTCCCCTTTTTATAAGGACACCAGTCATGTTGGATTAGCGGCACATCCTACTCCTGTATGACCTCATCATAACAAATTACATCTATAAGGACCCTATTCCCCACTAAGGTCATATTCTGAGGTTTGGGGGTCTAGGACTTCAACATATGAATTCAAAATTTTTGAATTTTTCAATCCATACCAGGAGGCTAGTGCAATAAGTCCAGGAGAGATAGAACACGAGGCCTGGACCAGGTGATGTCAGTGGAGGCGGAGAGAGCTGTCAGACAGAAGACACGTTTTGAGAGCAGCGCTGATGGGATCTGCTGATGGATTAGGTATGTGGGGGAAGTGGTGGTGGTGGGTGGGAGGACCCACTTGGACTTCAGATTCTGGCTTGAGGAGCCAGGGGGATGTCGGGTGGGGGCTGGGAAGTAGGTCTGGGGGCGAGAAGTCAGGAGCAAGGTTTTGCAGCCAGCTGTGGCGGACACATCTGGCGTTTGCCCCAGCTTACCTCTCGGGTCCACCTTGTCCTGGGCTGGAAGAAGCCGGCCCTAATGAGAGGCAGCTGTGGCCAGGCGGCTCACATTTGTTCTTCTTTCAGCATCAAAGGCCTGAGAAGAGGTTGTCCAGCCCTGAAGGCCATGACCATCCATCTTGGAGGCTACACCGCCAAGAAGCCAGGTCCCCGTGGCTAGCGCCTGTTCTCTCCGTGAGGAGGACCCTTTCCCCCTTTCCAGCACAATCTCCCGGCTTTGGAAACTTCCCCTCCACCCAACACCCCCCCCCCCCACCCAGGATTGGTTCATCCCTGCCCGAGATCAATCACATGAGATAAAAGGGAGCTGTGAAGGCAGAGAGGGAGAGGCTCATGGGACATATCTGACTGTCCCCAAAGTGGTTCCCAAATGTGTGAAATTCTACTTAATAGCCAAGGAAGGGAGCCATCATGCTCTGGCATCATCGTGCCTGTTTTAGAGCCTAGACCTGCCTCTTATCAGCATCTGTAAAGTGGAGGGAGAAATGATACCTACATCACAAGGTAATTATGAAACCTAAGTGCTTGTCACATGGTAAGTTCCTGTTATTGTTACTATTGCCCTTATTCTTGCTGTTTGGGAGTAATCATTTTATATCAAAATCATATACTTCAAATGTTCACCCTTACAAACCAACAAAGACTAAAACGTTCTAGATAGATCTTCCACTTAAGGTAGAAATTTAAGCACTTATAGTATGATAGAGCCTCAAAATTAGTAACAAATATATTTATATCCAAGCCATGTGCTGATGTGGAAAGATCACCTACTGTAGAAGCAGGCCTGGAATTCTAAACTCAGCTCTGCTGTTTGCGAACTGTGTGACCCTGGGCAAGTTACTGCACCTCTCTGAGGCTCTAAATCAGGGACAGAATGATAATACTTGTGAGTATTAAAGATCGTATATAAAGGATCTGGCCCAGGAAATGGCTCATGGTAAATACACAGTAAATGATGAGTTTTGTGGTAGATGGTGCTAATACCTCTGCCCCCTCCCCTCCTCCCCACCCTCTGCCTAATTATTTACCCCATCACAGGTCCTCACTCTCTGTTATGTACATTTTTAGTGTCATGCCTCTCTGACTGTGGCTTGGACATGTGACTGGCTTTAAACAACCGAATGTTAGCTTATACAGTTGACCCTTGAACAACATGGGGTTTAGAGACACCAACCCTCTCTGCAGTCGAAAATCCAAGTATAACTTAGGGTTGTCCCTTTGTATAGACAGGTCCCTTCTACCTGTGGATCCTCCATATCCATGGTTCCACATCCACAGATTCAAACAACCTTGGATCTTTAGTACTCTAATATTTGTTATTGAAAAAACTAGTGTATGAGCGGACCCTGCGCAGTTCAAACCCGTGCTGTTCAAGGGTCCACTGTACTTCGAGAAGCACCTTCATATAGGTCTGGGCATTCCTGCCGGAGGATGTGACACATGCAGCAGAGCTGGGTCAGCCCAGTCATCTCGAACGAGGCCAACCTAGATCAGCCAGAAGCCAGCCAACTCCAGGCATGTGCACAGACTCAGCCAAGTTAAAGCTGCCCAGACGACCTCAGCTGGCAGCAGAAGCAGGAGCAAGTCCAGCTGAAGTCAGCCCAGCCCACCCCCGTCAGTGGAGCCCTACAGACTCTTGAGCCACATACATGTTTATTGTTGCAGGCATCCAAGTCTTTGTGGCTGTGAATCAGCACTATTGTGGCAACAGATAAGAGATTCAGATCTTAATATGCCATGTTAGTGATGCTCGCTTATGAAATCGAGACTCCTTTAGGTGACTCTTCAGGCGTTTAGAGCCCAAAGATATTGACATTTGTAATGAGAGTTCACCCCTGCCCTAATCCCCGTAAGACTATTTAACTGTGAACCCGTAAATCTCCAAATCTGAGATATAATTTTCAAAAAGCTTCATGATTTTGTTTTGCTTTGTTCTGTTTGAGGTAAAGAGCCAATGGCAGAAACATGAATGATGTTGGCCAGACAGACACAGTGAGAGGAGAAAACAGGCCACGTCACTCCCTCCTTCTACGTCTTCTAACCCAAACCTTGTAGCCATCTTGGCTCCAGGATCATAAATTAGAGCCCTCTCTTCAGGACCTTCCCTGTTAATTATACAAATCCGATTCTAAGCATCTTAATACGATGGCTTTAGCCACCTCCTGGGCAGTCGTTCATTGTTGTAACGAAAACTCTCCTTATGGGTCTGGCAGTCCACTCAGCTCCCACCAGCCCAGGAAGGAAGTCAGCACAGAACTTGAGAGTCTGGCTTGGCTTCAGGAGCCCTGGCCTGGAATCCCAGCTCCCCCACCTTCCAGCTGTGCAGCCTTCAGCAAATCACAGAACTTCTCTGTGCAGTTTTTACAGAGACTCCTTCTCTGTAAAATGGACATAAACTTGGTTTAATAGGATTCAGGGGGATAAAGCAAGGGAAGAGTCAGCACATAGGAAGTGCTTAATGATTTAGATCTGTCATGATGGATATATTCATTTAGTCCAGGTACAACATGGAGCCTGTGTGTCTCAAACTGTCACAACAGGGTCAGTCCTGGGACCTAAGGGCTATAACTGATGCACTGCCCCATCCTGCTCTTTCCAGATTTGTTGAGGCTTTTCTCTGAGCCTCGTGTCCATTTTATAATCTTGGGTTAGATATTCAGGATGACCAAATGGCTGAGTAATCATTGACAACTGGATCAGTTGTTCGTTGATACTAAAAATAGAGCAAATCCCAAGCTCTTAATGGTTTAACATAATAGAAGCTTATTTCTCATCCATGTAAAGTCTAAATGGCCGTGGGATACCAGGGAGGTGTTAGCCCCGTGTTCTCAGGGGCCCAGGTTGATGGAGGCTAAGCCATCTTCATCTCCTAGGTTCAAAGGTCATACTGGGCATCAACATTCAGCCAGAGACACGAGAGGCAGGATGTGGAGGCCACCAGGAGAGATCCTGTGGGCCCAGCCTGAAGGAACTCATCACGCTATCCACGGTCCATCAAGCAGAACCAGTCATGTGACCACACACGGATGAGGGGGCTGGCAACTGTCGTCCTCGGCTGGACGGCTGTTTGCCAGTAATGACTCTGTACTCTGGGAGGAGAGCATAATTCTTGGTGGATAGACAACCACCGCTGGCTCTGTGCCTGGCTAGCACTCCCTGGTTATGTGCCTGGTCCCACGTGATACCCTTTACACCCATCATTCATGGAGGCTCATGGCAGCTCTATAGGGGAGGACCCTTAGTTTCACCCTCATCTTCCAGCCGAGGAACGAGGCCCTGAGGGATGACCCCTTGCTGCAGCACTGTCTCTCAGAAACAGCGGTTTCTCTTGTTTTCTAACTGTGCTGGCAAGGTGGCTGGGTTCGCATTTCTGAACTCTGGCTTGAAGGCTGACTGTTGGCACTGTCTTACCAACGCAGCACTGCTGTCCTCTCAGGCTCTGCATTGCACACTCTCCATCACCCCCTGTGCAGAGTATCCTGGGCTAATCTCCCTGCTCAGCATCACTGCCATTGCCAACCCTCAGCTCTCACCAAGCCGTTAGCCTTTCTATGGCTCTAAATTAACGTGCCTTGCTCTGCTCTCTGTCCTAGCTAAGATCAGGTAGACCAGCTCCCTAGACTTCAAACCGCAGTGTATGAAAGAACTATAGGTAGGGTTTCGTCCTTGGCTGGCTTATCAGTGCGGCTGCTGGGATTACCATTTGTGGTGGACGGTATGATGCACACCCGCCCAAGTTGTCCACATCTTAATCCCCCACAACTGTGAATATGTCGTTTTACATAGCAAAGGGGAATTGGAAGATGGGGTTAACTTTAGGATTTTGAGAGGGGCGGATGATCCTGGGTTATCAAGGGGGGCTCAGTATAATCACAAGCATCATATAAGAGGAAGTCAGGAGGATCAGAGAGGAGAAGTGACGATGGAAGCCGAGATTGAAATTATGCGTTTCAAAGACGGAGGAAGGGGGTTGTGCCTTCTTTGCTCTAACGTGGATCCTTTGGTCCAATGCAATACTGTGCACGAACTGGGTGGGTGGACGAACACCTGGCTAGACCTTGAATACTGGTAGGTATGGGCTAAAGCCCTGTGGACAGAAAAGACAAACTCATACCTTGAGTATGTGTCACTTTAAGTCAAGATAAATCTGCTCCTTCCTGGGTGGACAGAATCCAACACAGTCACTTGCCACTGAGAAGCTCTTTGTTTTCCTTAAGGGAAACTGCCCTGTGGGGGGCTCAGCGTTGATCCCACTCCTGGCACCAACTGTTCCAGCAGTGGCAATAGCTAGATCAGCCTTGAGGACTGGGACCCCTGGCATGCGTAGCCTCCATCCCAGCCACCATGCCTACTCCATTCAGTGCCAGTTGTACAGGCACTGGGGTGGCCGATGCCTCTTTGGCTGACATCATCTGGCTGAGTCGTTCTGTCTGTTTAGTTGGTTAATGGCTCTTCTGAGGTGGACGCTCCCTTGCAGACATTAACATGCAATGGAAAAATCTTCACATTTTATGCCTGTTCCCTTAAATCCATCCACCCATTTCTTCCAAATTTTCTCTTTCCAGTTTCCTGAACAGCGAATCAAGCCATTCACCTCTGCCTATGAATCTGTCCATATTCTAACCTCAGGCCAATTCTCTTTCTACACTAAGTGGATGACCAGGTCACTGCCCAAAACTCCACCCAGGGCTAGAATCTCCTGCCATCACAGTTTTTCAGGCACCGCTTGCATCCACAAGTCAAACTAACCCATCTGTGAATTTTTTTTAACTGTTTTTTTAAATTGAAGTAGAGTTGGTTTACAATGCTGTGCCAATCTCTGCTGTACAGCAAAGTGACTCAGTTACACACACAGAGACTTTCTTTTTTTTTTAAATATTCTTTTGCTTTATGGTTTATCCCAGGAGATTGGATATAGTTCCCTGTGCTATACAGTAGGACCTTGTTGTTTATCCATTCTAAATGTCACCTGTGAACTTCTCCCCTCCTCTATCGCTATTTATAAGGACCCTGCATATGGACATGGGGTGAGTGGAACAGTGGCCGATGACGTGGGGATTTGGGTTACTTGCCTGTCAGCTTATTTGTACCCTCTGGTCCTGTTGGGCCAAACTTACGGTTTTGCAGTGCTGTCTGAACTCAGCTAATGATGGACAGCTCTGGCTACCTGGAGGCTTGCTCTCCATGGTTGGGTGCTCTATCAGTATCAGTATCATTCCAGGAGCTGTTTTTGAACGATGTCTATTTTTCCACTGCAGATGGCATGAACTAGCTCCAGAGCTTCAGAGGTCTACACTGAGAGTCTCCTACTGGGGCTCGCCATAAAACCTACACAGCACTTTTCCCCACCTTGGAGAGCTCCAGTACCATATAATTTGTTGGGTCATATGGCCCAAGCAGCTGAACTTCTTACACTACAGTCTGGGTCTGTTGTAGACAGACCCTGCTCTGGTCTCCACTGAAAGCTGGCTGCTTCTCATGTATTTCGATGTATAGGTGGAACACATGTAGACTATGCTGCCTCTAGAACCCGAAGAGGTCTACCAGGATGCAATAATTTGCCCTTGGCTTTAGAGGGAATGTCCTGGTATGCTCTAGACCAGGACCAGATTGGACCCTTAACTTCACTAAAGTGGCTCCTAAATCTTCTAGGACTACCTCCCACTCCCTGGAGGAGTTATACCAAGGCTTCCAATGTATTTGCTACTTAGGGTTCATCTAGTCCTGTTAACTTGATGTCATCAACCTAGAAGACTAATGTGATGTTCTGCAGGCTATCCAGATGGTGCAGTTCCTTCAGATTATATTATCACAGAGGGTGAAATAATTAACATAGCCCCAGGGGCAAGACGGTAAACATATACTGTTGCTCCTTCCAACTGAACGCAAACTGTTCTGACCCTCCTGTCCGATAGATGGAAAATAACACATTCACCAGATCAGTGGTCAGGTCATTTCCTAGAGCCCACACTAATCTGTTCTATCAGAGAAACCACAGCTGGCACAGTAGCTGCAATAGGGGCTACCAATTGGTTAAGTTTGCAGCAGTCTGTGGTCATCATTCAGAATCTGTCTGGCTTTTATAGGGGCCAGACTGAATCAAATGGAAAGAGGACGGGGCAACCATCCACGCATCCTTTAGAACTTTGAGAGCCACTAATTGCTGCTATTTCCCCTACACCCTCCGCCAACTCTGGGGTACAATATATTTTTTTTATTTATTTATTTTTGCGGTACGCGGGCCTCTCACTGTTGCGGCCTCTCCCGTTGCGGAGCACAGCCTCCGGAAGCGCAGGCCCAGCGGCCATGGCTCACGGGCCCAGCCGCTCCTTGGCATGTGGGATCCTCCCGGACCGGGGCACGAACCCGTGTCCCCTGCATTGGCAGGCGGACTCCCAACCACTGTGCCACCAGGGAAGCCCTACCATATTTTTTTAATTTACTATCTTGGCTGGGATGAGGGGGCCAATTTCAAAAGCTGACACTTGGATCTTCCTTCACATGCCAAGGAACCAATGTATTCTGCCAACTTCTAAGTGTAGACATTACAGTGATAAATGTGGGGCCAAGGCAAATGATCTGAGTAAGACCATAGACCCAGTGGACCCACTGTAAGCTGGGGTTGGATCCCATATGCACTCACTCTAACAGAAAGCCCATGATGATGCTTTGAGTCCCTGAGTATCAGAGTCAACTCATGCCCTGTGTCTAATAGTCCTCAAAATGGTTAGGAATACCTCTTTCCTCAGTGTTCAGTTACCCAAGTAAATGGCTATAGGTCCCTTTGGTGGAAGGGCTGGGGAAATCTTTATCATATACACTTGCCATGATGTCGCAGGCTCCTTCCTCCTGGAGACCCAGCCTCTTCTTCAGCCAATGGGTTTAAGTCTGAAAACTGACTCGGGATCAGAAACTGGTCAAGGGATCATAGCTTTTTATTGGGTGGCTGCTCTCAGACTCCTGATTGTTCATTCTTAAATTTAATTGTATAGATTAAGAAAAACCCTCGTTGGTCGCCCGTCCAACCCGAGGATGCCATTTTCTCTTAACCAACTCCTGTTGGCTCTATTCCTTCAGAATATAGTCCCTTTCCCCTCTTAGAAGGTCCAGCATATCCCTGCCTGAGTTATGTTGTGAATTAATCCTAATTATTCGTCTGATGGTCAGGAGGGGAGGTAGGAGCACATTCTAAGGGAGGCATATATTGCCTGTAAGTCAGAGGCTTCTGCATTGCCATCAAGAAATGGTCAGAAGAGGGCTTCCCTGGTGGCGCAGTGGTTGAGAGTCTGCCTGCCGATGCAGGGGACACGGGTTCATGCCCCGGTCCGGGAAGATCCCACATGCCACGGAGCGGCTGGGCCCGTGAGTCATGGCCGCTGAGCCTGCGCATCCGGAGCCTGTGCTCCACAACGGGAGAGGCCACAACAGTGAGAGGCCCGCGTACCACAAAAAAAACAAAAAAAAAAGAAATGGTCAGAAGATTCAAGGTTATCTGGAGACAGAAGATTTTCAAGTGTATCAGTCCAGATGTCCCCAGCTCTTATCTCAGGGTCCTACTCCTTCCTAAAGGTCTGACCTTTCATAGAAACTCCTTTCCTGGAGCTCTTCTACCCTAAAGAGCAGAAGTCAATCCCAAACTCCCTAAACATCCCTCCCCGCCACCCTTCCCCCCAATAACCATAAATTCATTTTCTGTCTGTGAGTCTGTTTTGTAAATAAGTTCACTTGTATGTTTTGTTTTTTAGATTCCACATATAAGCTATATCATATGATATTTGTCTTTCTCTGACTTACTTCACTCAGTATGACAGTCTCTAGTTCCATCCATGTTGCTGCAAATGGCATTATTTCATTCTTTTTAATGGCTGAATAATATTCCATTGTATATATGAAGCACATCTTTATCCAGTCATCTGTCGATGAACATTCAGGTTGCTTCCATGTCTTCACTATTATAAATACTGCTGGAAATGAAAATGAAAGCACAATGATCCAAAACCTATGGGATGCAGCAAAAGCAGTTCTAAGAGGGAAGTTTATAGCAATACAATCTTACCTCAGGAAAAAAGAAAAATCTCAAATAAACAACCTAACCTTATACCTAAAGCAACTAGAGGAAGAAGAACAAATAAAACCTAAAGTTAGTAGAAGGAAAGAAATCATAGTGATCAGAGCAGAAATAAATGAAACAGAGATGAAGAAAACAATAACAAAGATCAATGAAACTGAAAGCTGGTTCTCTGAAAAGATAACAAAGTTGATACAGCTTTAACTAGACTCATCGAGAAAAAAATGGAAAGAACTCAAATCAATAAAATTAGAAATGAAAAAGAAGTTACAACAGACACCACAGAAATACAAAGGATCATAAGAGAATACTACAAGCAACTGTATGCCAATAAAATGGACAACCTGGAATAAATCAACAAATTCTTAGAAAGGTACAATCTCCCAATACTGAACCAGGAAGAAATGGAAAATATGAACAGACCAATCACAAGTACTGAAATTGAAACTGTGATTTAAAAACTCCCAACAAACAAAAGTCTATGACCAGATGGCCTCACAAGCGAATTCTATTAAACATTTAGAGAAGAGCTAATAACTATCCTTCTGAAACTGTTCCAAAATAATGCAGAGGAAGGAAAACTCCTAAACTCATTCTATGAGGTCACCATCACCCTGATACAAAAACCAGACAAAGATATCACAAAAAAAGGAAATTACAGGCCAATATCATTGATGAACATAGACGCAAAAATCCTCAACAAAATACGAACAATCCGAATCCAACAATAGATTAAAAGGATCACACACCATGATCAAGTGGGATTTACCCCAGGGATGCAAGGATTTTTCAATATCCACAAATTAGTCAGCGTGATGCACCACATCAGCAAATTGAAGAATAAAAACCATATGAGCATCTCAATAGATGCAGAAAAAGCTTTTGACAAAATTCAAGACCCATTTATGATAAAAACTCTGCAGAAAGTGGGCATAGAGGGAACATACTTCAACATAATAAAGACCATATACGACAAACCTACAGCTAACATCATACTCAATGGTGAAAAGCTGAAAGCATTTCCTCTAAGATCAGGAAAAATACAAGGATGTCCACTCTCACCAATTTTATCCAACATAGTTTTGGAAGCCCTAGCTATGGCAATCAGAGAAGGAAAAACAATTCGCTTTTTTTTTTTTAACAGATCTTTATTGGAGTATAATTGCTTCACAATACTGTGTTAGTTTCTGCTGTACAACATAGTGAATCAGCTGTATGTATACATATATCACCATATCCCCTCCCTCTTGAGCCTCCCTCCCACCCTCCCTATCCCACCCCTCTAGGTGGTCACAAAGCACCGAGCTGACCTCCCTGTGCCATGCTGCTGCTTCCCACTAGCTGACTAGTTTACATTCAGTAGTGTATATATGTCGCTGCTACTCTCACTTCACCCCAGCCTCCCCCTCCCCCCACCCCATGTCCTCAAATCCATTCTAAACTCCTTCAGCCTTTCCTTGTCTATCTCCAAAACATCTATTGCCCTTAGCAACAGTCATTCAATTCTACTGTCCTTAGAATTACTATTTCCCCCATACTTGTCACTCCGGTTACATTGTCCAAACCTTCTGTTCCTTTCTACTCCAAACCACCCCAGTTCACTACTAGTCAAAGACTAATAATTTCATTGCTACAGTGCTCTAGTGATGATCAGTGCTCCACGTGCCAACAGCGATGAGGCCCTCGTTGCCAGCCGGGCAGCAGATAATCCAGCTCAAAGATCCCATTTTAAAATTTGCCTTCTTGGACCACTCATGGCACCAAACAGCACAGGTCAGGTTTCCTGGGAATCAGACTCTGAGACAGAGATTTGCTTGTGGGAGGTTTATTGGAAGATGTTCTCAGCATCAACATTGGCAAGGGAGCAAAGGAAGCATTTCTTGGGCACAAGGAGGAGTTAGGTTGCAGTGCAGACGCAACAAAAGCCTCAGCCAATCCCACAGGGAGCGCTGGAGCTAGAGTTACCCCACATTGGGCCGAGAAGGTTAAGTCTTTATACACCTCCATTAACCAGTCATTGGATTCAGGCTATGACCTTGGGCAAGATGTTTCTTTTCAGCGGAGAGCAATCCCTGGGGTGGCTGGAGTGAGGGTGGTTCTCAGTTGTCAGCTGCCCACCCTCTTAGTAGCTGAAGGAGGATCTGGGCGAAATACCACAGTATCCACTACACCACAGTTTTTCTCACATGAAAACATGTGTAAGAACCACCAGAAAGACAGAGATTTATTCTCCGTATTTTGCACATTTAAAATGTTGATGGATATGGCCCAATTTCTCTCCAGAAAGCTTGAATCAATTTATACTTCTACCAGCAATGTATGAAAATGCCTATTTCCGAACCTCTTAGCCAACTTTGAGTATCTGATCTTTGAAAACTGTCAATGGGGGGTGCGGGGGGTGGAGAATATATTTCATTGTTCTAATTTTTCATTTCTTTTCTTGTTAGAGAGGTTGGTCATCTTTCTGAATGTCGTTCGGGCTCTTTGCTTTTTTTACTCATTGATTTGTAGAAACTCTTTCTATCTTACAGATAGTAAACATATCTCTGTCATATTTTTTTCCCAAGCGAAGCTTGTCTTTCAACTTTATTTGCAACGTGTTTTACTATAAAATCTGTAAAACCTCAAAAGGCCTATCTTTTTCCATTATGGCTCTGGGTCTCATTTGCCACTTACAAAGGCTTTTCCTTATAAAATATTCTTCCATCGTTTTTTCTAATATTTTTATGGTTTGGGTTTTTACATTTAAATTTTATTCCATCTGGAATTTATTCTGGTGAGAGAAGTATGCATCTGTCTTTATTATTTTCCAAATGGCCAGCCAGTTGCCTACCTCATCTATTAAATAATATATTTCTCCCCTCTGATTAGAAGTGTCTCTTCTAGTGTACTAAGTTCTCATATTAAGTTGCACTTTCTAATCTACTCTATTGATGTCCTTATCTTTGATGCCATATCACAGCATCTATAGTATTCTATTTTTATAAAGTATTTTCATATCTGCTAGTGCAACTTTTCCATCTTTTCTCATTTTTGCCCCAGATATTTATTTTCTCCTACTTATTCTTCCATGCTTTCAAGCTCCAAAGATAACCGCACTGGAATTTAGGTTGAGATTGGGTTGGATTTTTCAATATGTTTTAGGAGAATTGATGGTTGTATAATTTTGAGGTCTTCTAGACAAGAAAAAGATACATACCTATTTACTCAAGTCCTCCTCTCTATACTTTTGGGGTTTATATATATTTTTCATATATATATTTTTTTCATATGAACCTGTCAATTCTTACCAAATCTATTCCTAATATTCTATCTGTTGTTGTTAGTATTGTTGCTTTTGTGAATGAATTCTTTATTTCCACTATACTGGTTATTGTTGCTATATAGCAAGGCTACTGACTTTCGTATATTTATTTTGTAACTATACATTATACCAAGCTTTTATTGTTTATCATTGTTTTCCATTAATTATCTTGGCCTTTCCAGAGAGAGGAAAATAATCTTCTTGCTTCCCAGGTCTATGTTTCAGAATGATTATTCTCTAGGAAAACACTGGGGTGGCAGAAGCTGGAGGCTCAGAGTGGGGTCCTAGCCCTATATGGCCCATCATGCTAAGTATGGTTTGTTTTTTCTAATCTATGTTAAGACTGAAAACTTCAAGGTTAGTAGACAAGAATCCAGAAGTTCTACCTATTGAATTGGTGATGAGGTAGAATGAATCTTCAAGTTTTGAACTGTAATTTTGTCATGATTTACTCTAATATTATATTACAGGAAGCCAGTCTGTGTAGATAAAGGATAATAATAAAAGCAAACACCAAAGCGGCACTAGCTGTGTGTGACATACTCTTCTAAGCAATTTATATAAATTCTCTCATTTAATCTCCCTTTGAGGTGGGTACCCATTTTACAGGTGAAGTAACTGAGGCCCAGAAAGGCTGAGTGACTTTCCCACAGTCATTTAGTTCATAGCTTGTAGAGCCAAGATTTGAATCCAATGACTCTGGAGTCCATTGCCCGATAGTCACTGCAGTAACATGAGTTAACCCAGTAGAAATCTGCTCTTTATTCAGAGCTCCAGAATAACCTCTGAAACCCAAATCCAGGCTGACCACAGAGCTTGCCTTCTCCTTTTTGCATCTTCTTCGACTCAGCCACCCCGGGGAGGTCAGGGACTCCCAGCTTTCCAGGCAGTCCCAGGATATCAGACCAGACAAGCAGAGCCATTTGGGGAGGCTCCAAGTGTTGGGTGAGGAGATGACTTATATGGCAAAAACCAGATGTTGATTTGGTATGGCTGGGCCCTGGAAGATCTCAGTTTTTAAAATGCAAATTTTCCCTGGGTGGCTCTCTCATTTCATTACATTGTGGTCGATGGTTGAAGTTTTCTCCCTCTTTTGGAAATTGTTTCTAGTTTTTGGCCCTGACTTCTTCTCTGGCCCATCAGTTGCACGATGGGGATGAAGTCTCCTTGCCTGTGCCAGTCTGTTGCTTGGTGGGGGTTCCAGGCCTCCAAGGCGACAAGGCTGAGCTATTCTCTCAGAAAAACCCTACAGCAACCCTCATCAGCCCTGGACCACCTTACCTTAAAGCAGCTCAAGCCCAGGTCAGCTGGCCAGTAGACATAGGCACAAAATGCTCCAGAAATCAGAGATGGCTTCAGAGAGGAGGTGACATTTGAGGCATTTCCAAATTAATTTTATATGAACAGTATTGCTATTAATCCCTACACTTAACAAATATTTACCAAGCTTTTATTATGTGCTGGGGATAGAGTGATAAACCAGACTGAGGGGTTCTTGCCCTCCAGGAACTTACATTCTAGGCACTAACAAGTAAGCAAATAACTAAGATAATCTCAAATAGGTGGAAGTGCTGTAGATAAGATGATAAGATAAAGGGATAGAAAGTGAGGGGTGGGGAGGAATGACTCAAGACAGGTAGTCAGGAGAGGCTTCGCTGAGGAGCTGTAACTTAACTTGTACCCGAATGTTAAGAAGGATTCAGAGCTGTGAGGATCCGAGGGTCACTCCGGCCACTGTGTGGAGAATGGACCGTGGGGGGCAGGGGCAAACGGGAGGCCACTTGAGAAGCAGTAGAGTGAGCGAGGGGGCCATGATGGAGAGTTGGAAGGAGAGAAAGGGGGGGACATGCAAAGACGTGGCCAACATGGGCAGATTCAGGAAGTGGCGCCTACCGCCCATGGATCAGCCTTTGGGGGTGAAGGAAGTGTGCTATAAAGGTGACTCCTGGATGTGAGGCGTCAACGTCGCTGGATACAGGGTGAGGCTGTTTTTCAAAGTGAGAAAGACAGAGGATGGAACAGGTTTTGGGTGGGAGGATATTTAAAACTCATGAATAGTTAATGGAATGCAAAGTGCCTGCTGTTGGCTTACATTCATTCCTTAATTTATCAGTAGTTCTGTGAACCAGATACTTTGCCATTTTCCAAATGAGAAAAGAGTTTTGGAGAGGGGAAGTGACCCTCAGCTCATAAAGGACACACCTGCCTGCTCTTAAGTGTTAGACTCAATAGTGACTTTAAAATTAAACTTTTATAAACACAGCTGACCCTTGAACAACATGGGCTCGAACTGAGCAGGTCCACTTATACTCAGATTTTTTTCAATAAATGTCAGCCCTCTGTATTTGTGGGTTTCACATGCACGGATATGGAGGGACCATCCTTTCATTGTATGAGGCCATTTTGTATAAGGGACTTGAACATCCATGGATTTTGGTATAAGAGGGGGCTCCTGGAACCAATCCCCTGTGGATACGATAATAGAATTTGTAAAAATTATTGTGGAAACATTTTTAAAGTTTTGAACAACTTTTAATCACTTGGATAAATTATTTGGCATTTCTTTAAAAAGAAATAAATAATAATATCTATATGGATGGCAAAATCCTCCAGTGAGGGATGGACATTAGACACTCTTGTCGTTGGGCAAGTTGCCCCACAGGCACACAAAGCCAGGTGAAGACATGGACTGTCCCTCAAGTGTGGGGATACAGATTCTTAACATAGTGTCAAGGCCCTGCCTGGTCTGCCTCCTCCATCTCTCCTCCATGAATTTCAGCCCCTCCCCTATGACTTTCTGCTCATTTCTGTCCTCCTGCTGACCGGGACTTATGTTCACTTCCTGAAAAACTCCCTGCTCATCCAAACCTGGGATCCTCATTCTTCTGCCCTCTCCCTTGGTTAACTCCTACTGATAGGACAGAACACAAGGCAAGCCTCATTTCCTCCAGGAAGTCTTCCCAGACTCGCATCTGGTTCTTTGTGTCAGGCCTCAAAGAATCAAGCTCCTCTTCTCCTCAGCACCTTCCCTTAGTTTTAATTCTCATTCATCACTGTGATTTCTCACCACCTCCCCACTAGGAATGAAGGGACTGTGTCTGCTTTTGTTCACCGGGGAACCCCAGGTCTTAACTTTGAGCTGACACCGAGTGGGAACTCAGTAATTGGCAAGTGAATGAATCATGTCTCTTGGCAACTTTGAACGGCTTTGCCTTGTGCCTGTGAGTCCTCAGGGGAGACTCCTGGCTGAGATGCAGCTCTGCCACAGCAATACCTGGCATCCCCTGTGGAAGAACCATCCTGGTCTCCATATGGCCAGACCCTTGCTCCCAGGTCACCTGCTTTCCAGGCCACAGTGCTCCGGGGTGGGGAGGGGGGGCAACATGGCTGCCAGCACTAGGAGGGTAGGAGGGGGGACCCTAGGAGGGATGTTATGGGAAAGGGGAGTCGAAGGCCTTCTGTTGTGGTGTTATGGGGAGGGGTCCAGAGTCTCATGTGACAGGCAGTCAGTGAGCTCCCACAAGCTCAGCCCAGTTATCTGGAAATACTGCCCACCCAGGGGCTCCAGACCACCAGCTGCCCTGCCCTGTCGGGGGGTTGGGAGTGCAGTTTCCATTAGGGAAAATGATGACTTCAACAGAGACCTCCAGCTTTCCAAGCCGGTAGACCTGCCTCCGGTGCCTTACAGGAAGGCTTCATTTTGAGGCCCAAGCCGAGGCTGAGCGGGGAGGCAAGCGGCACAGTCCAAATATATGTAAATGGAGCTGTTTTCCCAAGCAAAGCAGAACCAGATGCCACCTCCTCCAGTGGAGGCCAGACCTTGGCACTGGACGGCAGGCTGGAGGCTGGGAGGCCTAGCTGTCGAGTTATAAGGTGGAGGCTGGCCAGGGATTGCAACGTGGAGTCCTGGAAAGCTGGTTTCATGTTAGAGAGGGAGGATATTTTTATGCCGCCTGGCTAGACAGTGAGCCAGAGAAGGGCAGGGCCTGCGTCTCACTCGTATCTGGGTTGCCAGCACGTGCTGAAGCCAGGTATGCCGTGGGACCCAGTCCATGTCTCCCAAAAGACTGGCTAGTCCCTGGGCCAGCTCTAGCTGTCACGTCAGTCAGACCTGGATTGGGCCACACCTAGTAGCTGCACAGCCTTAGCCAAGTCACCTAACGGCTCTGTGCCTCAGTCGCCTCATCTGTGTAATGGGGACCTCACAGGGTTGCCAGGGTGCCCAGGAGTCCACGTGGATAAATCCAGCCCTACGCTTGGCCCAGAGTTGGCTCTATGGAAATGGTCACTCTTAGTAACCCCAACCATCTGGGCAAGGAGCTGGGGGAAATCAGCAGAGTGGGAGACACTGGTCCACGGAAGTGGCAGCATGTGGGCTCTGTGGATGGGGGAAATGGGGAGGTGACAGGGCAAAAGGCAGAGCCCCAGATGGCTGGTAGCCGTGGTTACAACAGGGCACATACGTTTCAGAGGCTCAGTTTAGAGGGTCGCAAAGATCAGGAGCCTAATAATTTTTAGATTCTTCTTTCCTGTGAAGCTCCTTTAAAAATACAAGTAGGTGTGGGGTGGAGAGGGAGGCAGTGTGAGGCAGTGGTTAGCTATGGGCTCAGGGGTCAGGCTTCCGGGATCAAATCTCAGCTCTGCTGTGGTGCCGGTTGGCCCGCCTCTCTGTGCCTGTTTTTCTTTCCTCACTTGTTAAATGGGGCTGTTAGAGGTGCTGATGTCGTAGCGCTATGGTAGGCATTTGATGGGTGAATACCTATCAATGCCCAGAGTGGTGTCAGGCCTTGTTGTAAATGTTTTTTTGTGCTTGCTTGAAAAGAGACAGCCTGGCAAGATGGAAAGTGTATGAGTTTGGTTCCAATATCTCCGTTCAAATCCAGTTTCCTCTCTTTCCCATCTATGTAATCCTGGATGAGTCACTGAGCCTCTCTGAATTTTGGGCACCTGCTTGGTAAAGTGGGAATAATGATGATGATGATGGTAGTGATGATGATGATGATGATGGTAGTGATGATGTGAGGGGCTAGTAGCGCTCAGCAGGTGGCTGTGTCATGAGATTACCATGAGCTGAGGTGCTCCTGGAGTATGAAGTCTTAGCTCTCAAGAAAAACTGACCTAAAGGCTGGGTTTTCAAGGATCCCATGACGGTTAATGGTATGTGTCAACTTCAGTGGGCCATAGTGACCAGATATTTGGTCAAATGTTATTCTGGATGTTTCTGTGAGGGTTTAATTTCAAATTAACATTGAAATCAGTGGACTTTGAGTAAAGCAGATTGTCCTCCATAATGTGGGTGGGCCTTGTCCAAACAGTTGAAGTCCTGAATAGAACAAAAGACTGGATCCCCCGAGCAAGAGAAAATTCTGCCAGAAGATGGCCTTTGGATTTGAACTGCAACGAGGACTAGTCTTTGGGTCTCTGGCCTGCTGCGCAACCCTACAGATTTTGGATTGGTCGGCCTCTGTAAGCACATGAGCCAATTCTTTAAAATAAATGTCTCTAAATATGTGTACATATATTATGCACACACACCCACACACACACGCATATATATACACACACACATATATACACATACTCATTATATGTATACACATTATACATTATATGTGAACACACACATTATATGTAAACACACATTCTACTGGTTCTGTTTCTCTGGAGAACCCTGACTAATATAAATCCTATATTTATTGATGATGAAAAGCATGCCCATGCCCAACCACCTCATGGATGAAAAGTGGGAAAAGGGAAGTTCTCAGCAGGTTACTTTGGAATTGAACTGGAAGTATATCCTCAGGAAGTAGACTCTTGGGGCCCCAGGCCCTGGGCAAGCCCTGAGTGACCTGGGTCTGGTTACTCTGTGAAGCCACAGCAGAAGGAAAAAAAGCTCCTTCTTGGTGAAAATGTCAAGGTAGTGAGGTTGATGAGATATCCTTATGGAGCCCAGACTGTTCTCTATAAGGACCCACCTTGGGGAGAAACCCTGTGAACGGAGAGAAGTCTGGGGTCCTAGCCTGAGTGCCCTTCCATATCCCTGGGCCTCAGTCTCAGGCCAAGAGAACTGGGTAGGAGCAGAAGCAGCTCCTGGAATGCGACCCAAGCAGCAGGCTGGGAAGAAGTCCTGTAGGGGAACCATGATTTTAACTCTGGGGGTGTTCAAGTTAAAAAGCTGCTTCAAGGCCTGCTGGGTGGGTCACTGAGAAAGGAGAGGAACTCCTCCAGGTTCAGGGATTCAAGAAGAACAAAGATTTTTTCCTGTGCCAACAAATTTAATTTTTTCTTCAAAAACATGTAAAAATTATTCAGGCACACTCCACGCTAACCTAACCATCTAATTTAATTTTTTGTATGTTGTCATTAAAAAATAACCTTGGTGTTTGCTTTTGGTCTTACAAGCATGGTAAGTTTTTATTACAGCATGTTAAGAAAATTAACATAAGCGTGGGGGGAAGAAATTTGCCATGCATTAATTACAGTAGGCCATCTGATGTTAATAAACAACTTCCAAATCTCAGTTGCTTAAAATAATAGATTGTTTTTGCTCATGCAAAAGTCCAATGACAGTATTTGATCCATGGCCTTTCTCTTGATGATTCTGGTACCCGGAACCCTCCTATCTTATGGCTCCATCATCCTCTAGGGCCCTGAGCTCTATGTCTCTAGCCAGTAGGTGGGAAAAAAGAGAGTAAAGACTGTGCAGCAGGTTTTATGGGTTAGGCTTGGTTATTTTCTGCTTGGTTATTTTCTCCACCCCATTTCATTGGCCAGAATTCAGTCACATGGCTGCATCTGACTGCAAGGGAAGCTGGGAAATGTAGTCTAACTGTGTGTCAGGAAGACGAGAAATTGGGTCTGGTGAACATATCACTGTGTCTGCCATAACCCAAACTTCTGCACCCTGACAGAACCACTATTCACGTTTTGAGGGGCCTCCTTCCATTCTTTTTTGTATGTCATGAGCATTTTGTGTAATAAAGCATTTGGCTGGGTTTTTGTCTCCAGTTCTGGGATGCAACCTCTAAGCCCTTGGAATTTGCTGGGTAATAAGAGTGCATTATTATTCCTGGTGGGCTCCTGGGACCACACCTAAGAGTTCATACTAACAGGGTGGCTCAGGATAGGGGCTGGCCATGCCTGAAAGACCAATCCTATGATTAGAGGGTTAGAGCTTTGAGCTGCGTGACATCAGCCCAACATCTGGGGAAGGGAAAGGGCTGGAGATCAGCCAGTCATACCTGTGCAATGAAGGCTCACTAAAAACTCTTGACTCTGAGGCTCTGGCGAGGTTCCTGGTTGGCAGTACTCTTGGTCATACATCGATGCCAGGAGGGTAACACGGTCCTGAGGCTGATGGAAGCATTGTGTTCAGAACCCTCCCAGACTTAGCCCCATGCATATCTTCTAATTTGTGTCCTTTTTGCTATAATAAAACAATAATCATAATTATAGTGCTATTTTGAGTTCTGTCTTTCTAGTGAATTATGGAACCTGAGAGAGTCCATGGGGATCTCAGAGTCTGTAGCCAGCTGGTCTGAAGTGCAGGTAGCCCTTGTGTCTGAAGGGAGGGCAGTCTTGTGGAGGACCATGTTCTTAATCTGTAAAGTTTGACCTATCTCTGGGTTCTTATGGAAATAGATGTAGATTCGTACATATACACCCATTGATATGCATGTACTTGCAAAGATGGGATAGCTCTATAAATCCCATTTAAAAGATTTTTCTTTCACTTGACTGTTGTTGCTGATGTCTTTCCAAGGATTTGATCTGAATTCCTGGTTAGTCCAGTAACTCAGCCAGAATTCTAGAATTCCACTTGTTTTCCCAAGTTTGGGATGGCCAAACTCAGCATCTCACCCTTATCTGGCTCCCAGTCCCACGCCTGGCCCTTGTCTCTGACATCATCCAGAAGCACCTCTGAAGGAGGACCAGGTTGGCTTAGCAGGGCTAAGTTTGGGCAGAGAGACCCAGGCCCATGGCAAACCCTCCAGAGCCTGGGATGCCAGGTGCCCCTGACTAGGGCTGCGGCACAGGGTTGGGGATTTGGAGCTGCCCCGGATAATGTGGGTTGAAGCAATGGCCCCGTCCAGGCTCCAGCCCACATGGACTTCTGGACTTGGCCAGCCCTGGAGCAAAGATCTAGCCTGGAGTCCCCAGTGTAGAGCTCCAGTTCCATCCAAGCTCCAGCCCTTCACCCACTGCACATCGGCAACAACTGGCTTCTTGGCACCTTCCAACAGGGACGGAGGCTAGGAAGAAGCAAAGTCTACATACGGTGCATTAGGAGCCTTTGATGTGGCAAGGCTCTCCGGAAGGGAGTGTGAGTACAAACCAGAATTAGACCACACCTTCTTTACCTTCTTAGGAGACAGGATGTCCTAGCAGAGAGAGCATATGTCTTAGAGTAAGCTTGGCACAGGCTTGAGTCCAAGCTCTGCCACTTCCCAATTCTGTGGCTTTAGGCAATTCAGTCACTTTATTGCTCTGAGCCTCAGTTTCCTCATTTGTAAAACAGGAATAACACTAATAGCTGTCTCATTGGGTTGGTGTACACTCTGGAACAGTCTGAATCCTCAGATCTGTGCCCTGACAACCATGATTTGCCCGAACTTAGGTATGCACAAGAGATCTATAGTCACCCAAGGTCACCCCGCCCTCCCTCTGGGTCCAGAATGAGTGACGGCTCTGGGAAGCCGGCTGTGTTTGGCACGGTCGGTGCCCTGGCCCCCAGGCATCCACTGGGTCTGGGTACCACAGAGGCGGAGGCCTTGTAATCCCAGCAGGGGTTCACATTCTTCCCCCTTCTTGGCGTCTGGAAACTCATCTCTGCCGTTTCTTCTCTTTAGGAAACAACAACAACAAAGCCAGGCTCCTGTCCTGGGGGACAGTGCTGCCCCCACACCGCAGGAATGGCAGCGGGGAGGCCTTTTTCCACCCCTCCCCCTAGGCTAACCACAACTGTGCTGCCCCCGTCTTCCCTCCCTCCTCCTCCGGCTGGCGGGCTGGCAGGGTGGAGGTCCCCGGGAAAACTCCCTGGAGGAGCCTAGGAGCCAACAGACGTTGCCCGGGGCCTTGGCAGGGGCCTGGACTCAGGATGCCCTGACGTGGTGTCTGGTGGCTCAGTGGTGGCCTGTGGTGGCATTGCGCTGTGCAGGTGACACTAGTGATGCTCTGTATCCCCCAGCTGAGGCTGGGGAAGGGGAAGGATGGCCAGAGAGTTCAGTGCCCAGGGATGGGGATGGAGTGGTGGGGACAGCAGCGATGAGGGCCAGGGACGACGCTCCAGACTCAGAAGAGAGCCAAACCCTCCTGCCTCTTCCCGGCTCTGCCTGCAGGAAGCTGCTGACCCACAAATGTCTCCCCCTACGAAGGCAGCCACAGGTCTCATCTGGGAACTGAAAGGCGTCATGGCCGTCTGCTCCCGGCTTCCCACCCCGTGCCAGACAGCCCGTACCACCTCCTTATGAAACGCGCATCCTGCCTCACCTCGGACACTTTTTTATTACTCAAAAAATGCACTTTCATGATAGCAAAGCTGAAATACAGCGTTTTCAAAAAGAAAAAGAGTGATTACTCCAAACTCACTATTTAGAGAAAAATCATTCTTGACCTAGTATTGTATTTCCTCCCAGACTTTTTTTTTTTTTTTTTTTTTTTTTTTTTTTTTTTTGCGGTACGCGGGCCTCTCACTGTTGTGGCCCCTCCCGTTGCGGAGCACAGGCTCCGGACGCGCAGGCTCAGCGGCCATGGCTCACGGGCCCAGCCGCTCCGCGGCATGTGGGGTCTTCCCGGACCGGGGCACGAACCCGTGTCCCCTGCATCGGCAGGCGGACTCTCAACCACTGCGCCACCAGGGAAGCCCACGGAGAGCTCAGTTTTTAAGGCAGGCTTCCTGTGGGGGACCCATCGTACGACCCGCTACCTCTTCCAGTGACAGATCTTTCAGATAAGATTTAGTCTCCTTGTCTCCAGCTCTTTCAGCCCTTTCTCACAGGGATCCAAGAACAGCCGGCTCAGAAGGGGCCTTAGAGCTCCCCAGCCCAGGAGTTTCCAATTTGGGTTCCATGGGACACGGGTTCTTCAGGATGTTAATTGGCGCTCATAGACAATAGAATTTAGGATTGAATCATCTTGGGAATCAGTGAGTTAAACAAATCCAAGAAGATGTTCTCTGCTGCAGGACTTCTCAGGAGTTTAATATATTAATGTGCATTATTTTTCACCAAGAAGGGGCTATAGTGAATCAAGTTTCCCAGGCTCATTTGACCACAGGCTCCTTTGATGAGCAGCTGCTCGAAGAATCCAGAGTCCATCTATGCCCTTCCCCGGCACAGTGGTTTTCAAACTTTTTAAAAAGTTTTATAAAAATTATTTCTTCAAATTATTTTCTGCAAGAAATCTAAATTTATATGAAACAGATTAAAGCAGAGATGGGACCACACAGAAGCCTGATGATTCACTGTCCTTCCCAGTGGGGCCCCTGGAAAGGTGTTCAGAACTCCTAGGCAGCCACGTGACACCATTTGAAGGATACACTCAGCTCTGCCCCTTCTCCCCACCCAGGACCATTTGAAAGGTCAGCGTAGGGGGAAGAGGACAACTCCATGCACAGCTAGTAGCATTTATTGAAAATGTATGGGTCAGATCCTATGCCAGGTGTGGGGATTTAGACAAATCCCCAAGGAGTTTAAATCTGGCATGTGAGATGCACATAGACACAGGCAAAGGGGATTACAAATAGTTATGTAATAAAGACGAGTGGTATGATGGACCATTGTTTTCATCTGCCACACACCCCTTTGGGAAGCTGCCCTTCCCCTACTCCATCACTGGCAAGGTGCCAATCACAGTAGTCCATGTTTCTGGCCCACCAAGTGGTGATGTGACCTTTGCCAGGCCAATCACTGCACCTTATTCTCCTGGTCTCAGTGACGGATCTGGGATGGCACATGGTCCAAACCTGACCAATCAGAATCATTCCTTAGGATTGTAGGCAGATGCTCTCATTCACGCAGAGCCACTAAATTGGGATGGCGGGAGCCTGCAACTGCCCGTGACCATATTCTCTTTCTGCCCCCCACTGCATGGAGGTACGACATCTGTAGTAGGAAAGAGTGAGGGCAGCCCTAGAGAAATGAAGGCTTGAGTGATGAAAGGCATAAGAGCCCTGATATTCATTTCTGGGACTTTCTCCAAGCTTGGACTTGCCAGATACATGAGCCAATTAATTTCCCCTTAAGATGCTAGTAAGAGCTGAGTTTCTGTTGGGTTCTTTTTTTTCTTTTTATCAAAGGTGACATTGACTAATGCAAGAAACAAAGAAGCTCAAGGAGGGAGATGTCTCTTCCAGCTAGAATAGTCAGAGAAGGTATCTTGCAGGATGATAAGCTTGAACTTGACTTGGGAGGATGTAAACCCTCTAGGTAGGAGGTGGTAGAGCATTGCAGTCAAAGGGGATGGGGTGAGCAAAGACATAGGCGTGGAAAAGTATAACAGTTGATAAGAGAACAGGGGAGTAACTGGGAAGACAGGTTTGGACCATTCTGTGGGATGGCCTTGAATACCAGGGTGAAAGGTTTAAATGTTATCTGGCTGGCAATGGGGAGCCACTGAAGGTGTCTGAACATACATGGTGGAGATATAGAAGGGATGATATGGTCCCTTCGGTGTTTTGGGAAGACCTCTGTGACAGCAGGCACATGGGCAGGTAGAGGGAGGATGGACCACTGAATGGCTTGGAGCACAGAGCTGCCACCCATGGAACAGAGAAATGAGCAGGAGACGCTGATGTGGGGGCAGGAGGGCAGATTGGATTAGGCCACACTGAGGTTGAAACTTGCTCTGGACTACCTTGTGACCCCCTCACCCTAATAATTCATATGTTGGAGACTTAACTTCCAGTGTGGCTGTATTTGTAGTAAGGAAGTAATTAAGGCTAAATGAGGTCATAACGGTGGAGCCCTGATCCGATAGGATTAGTGTCTTTACAGGAGGAGATACCAGAGAGGTCTCTCTCTCTCTCTCTCTCTCTCTCCCATGTGAAGATACAATGAAAACGTCTGCAAGCCAAAAAGACAGCTCTCATCAGGAATCAAACTGACCAGCCCCTTGATCTTGGACTTCTCAGCCTCCAGAACTGTGAGAAATATGTGTCTGTTGTTTAAGCCACCCAGGCTGTGGTGCTCTGTTATGGCAGCCTGAGCTGACTGAGACAAGGCCACATGGGACACCAGACTGGGGACATCCTGTGGGCGCGTGGAGACAGGTGAATTTGGGTGAAGCTCCACCTGGAGGCACTCTTCTTGGGGATGGGGATGCAGATCTGCCTGGACCTGCAGCCAGGTATCTAGAGGATCAGGTGCTAACCATCACCACTATCTGTTTCCAAATCTTCTTCACCATCTTGAACAAAAACTCTGGACCCGTTAAATAATAAATCCCGCTTCTCACCTCTCGCCAGTCCCTGGTAGCATCTATTCTACCTTCTGTCTCTGTAAGTTTGCCTATTCGTGATACTTCATGTAAGTGGAATCATACAATATTTGTCCTTCTGTATCTGGCTTATTTCACTTATTGTAATGTTTCTATGGTTCACCTATGTTGTAACAAGTGTCATAGTTTCATTCCTTTTTATGGCTGAAAAATATTCCATTGTGTCTACATGCCACATTTTGTTTATCCATTCATCTATTTTTAATGGGCACTTGGGTTGTTTCCACCTTTCGGCTATTGTGAACAACGTTGCGATGAAGGTGTCTTTTTTTTTTTCCTGAATCAGTAAAAAACATTTTTACCTACAAAATACATTAAAGAGGAGTCACTGTGTTTAACTGAGATTTGATTCCACCCACAATCTCCCTCCACCCTGCAGCAGCTCCATAGACCTGAGCCACCTTCCCAAACACCTCATGAAAACGAGTCCAGCCCAAACCCCTCGATGCCCAGCTCCCTGTGGAAGGTGGCACTCTCTTGACCCCTACCCCTACCCCATAACCTGTTCCTTCCCACAGCAGCAAACGGACACTGTCACCCAGCCATCAGCTCTAGCGCCAGATCTTAATCCTCTACTTTCTATCACCGCTTATATCTATTCCATCAGCAGCTCCCATCAGCTCAACCTTCCAAAATACTGTATAGCCTCATTCTGTCCACTGCTCTCCCTCACTAGTCCGGGCCATCATCCTCTCTGGCTACAACTGAAATAGACCTGCTAGGTCTCCCTGCTTCCTTCCACTGCCCCTCTACAATCCACTTTCCTCCCACTGCTAGAGCGGGCTTTGACAACAGCCAGATCACGCCACACCTCTGTTTACAGCTCTCTACTGACTTCCCATTTCCCGTAGAATTGAGTCCAGTTTCCCTCCTCTGACTTATAAGGCTCCGCATCTACACGCCCCAGTCACTGCTCTTCCACCAAGTCCATCTTTGCCACTTCCCCTGTTCACATTCCATTCGAGCCACACTGCCCTTCCCTGCTTGCTCCTTCCTTGGATGGGGCTTCTGCAGTTTGATGCTTTTTCTGCTCGAAACCCTCCTCACACGGATCTTTGCACAGTTAGCTGCTTCTCACCTCCGAGGGATCCACTCGGATGTCACCTCCTCCGAGAAGCCTCCCTGACCACCAGACTGAAGCAGTTGCTCGGTGCCCCCAGGCTTGGACATCTCCCTCTCCTAACCACACTTAGGGTCTTTGCACCATTCATCGCTATCCAAAAGAATCAGCTGGCTTTATTTCCTGTTCACTGTCCCTTTTCTCCCTTGTAGACGTTAATTCTGGGGCTGGTCTTGTTTGCCATTCCACCCGTCCCCCACCTCCCTGTTCCTAGAACAAGGTCTGGCACAAAGGCACTCAACTGCTATTTAAAATTAATGCAATTAAACGCATAAGGGTTTGTGATCAGGGGTAGAGCTGAAGTCTGCACGGGTTTTCTGTGGTTCGTAGCGGGATCCAGGCTCTGCCAACACTTTCCATGGAGGGTCTCCCATAAACAATAAAAACGTGGACCATCTTCTGCTGGGTGGTTGCAGGAGTGTCACTTTCTCATCAGGGACATCAGCGGCTGGGAGGATATCTTTCAGAACATGGACAAGCACAGATATGGACCCTTTCCGTGAGGGTGCCCACCCCATGCCCAGGGCTCTGGGACTCCACAAGGGAAACTGGTCCACTGGGGATCAGCCTCTGCTCCTAGCAGTTCCAGGAAACCTCGTGGCCTCCCAACATGTGGTCTTTTCTGCTCCAGGGAGGAAGGCGATGTTTCAGAGACAGCGCCTCCCTGTTTTGTGGTTGGCCTATTCTTGTGTCTCAGAATGCTCTTCTCGGTGCTGACATCTGCCACCTCTCCTTCTGGTGCCAGGCCTCTGGAGCCTCGCTCGCTGGGTGGCAAGGGCTTCCTCAGCCCGCACACCCACCTGCGCCCTGGCAGGCACTGTAGGAGGAGCTCAGAGCGTGCGGCATCCGGGAGCTCCTCTCCGGCGTCCCCTTGTCTCTTCCTCCCCCTGCCAGACAAAAGGTTCCTGCTCAGGCAGGGACAAGAGCCCGTCTGTGATTGTGCAACAATCAGCAGACCAAGCCTTTTCCAGCAGGGAGAGCAGCAGGGCTGCCTGGGGCCTAGGCCTGATCTGCTTGCTTTTTCCCAGGCTCGGAGCAGTACAGGAGGCCGTGGTGGAAACATCCACCTTCTGGCAGAGTCAGAGGACTGTGCATCTGGTCTGGGGCTGGGCCCATTCTCTCTACCACCACTGTCTGCTGGCTGTGCTCCCTCGCAGCTGGCCTCCTCCCTCACTCTCTCCTCTCCGGCCTCTGGATTGATGGTCATTGCCTGTTGCTGCCGTATGCGTTTCCTCCGACACCCAGTTCATCATGACTGGACCCTTCCAGAAGCTGATACTAGTCCCCTTTTGCTCCTGCATTGTTCCCTCAGTGAGCAGGCATGACATCATCCTCCCTATCATCACCTCTCTATCGTCATCACACTCATTCTATCATCACGCTCACCACTTACTACCTTTAGCATCATCCCCACAGTTAACCGCCTACCATCATCATCAGCGTTGCTATGTGTCTGGCACCAGGCTAAGCACCCTGCATGCCTCATTTACTCCTGGTGAAACCGTTTTGATTCTTCTCTTCATTTCATGGATGAGGAAACTGAACTCAGAGAGGTTGATTCACTTGTCTAGGGTCACACAGCTGGTGAGTGGCGAACTGGGATGCTAACCTGACGCCCAAGGTCTGCTCAACGCCCAGGCCACGTGGCTTCCTGTGGCAGAGGGTGCAGGACGTGACTTCCGAAAGCAGACTGCCGGAGCTATTCAAATCCCGGTCCTGGTCTTGCCATTCGCTAGCTTTGGGACTTTAGTCGTTATCTGACTTCTCTGTGCCTCAATGTGCTCATCTGTGACACGCGGATAACGACAGTACCTGCCTCCAAGTCCTGTAAGGACTAAACGAGTTAATACATGGAAAGTACGTACAGTGTACATGGTAAGTGCTCCCTGACCGTTGCAGAAGGTGCAATAAGACACAGCCCCTGCCCTCGTGAGCTTCTAGTTGAATGGGAAAGGTCACCACATCTTGGGATGATCTAAGCCGCAACAGGGAAAAGAACAGGGCACACAGGCATACGTGGCAGGGATACCAACTGGCCACGAGGGCTTCCACTCCTGGCCATGCCTGGGCCAAGTTAGTTGTTTCTTTTTTTTTTTTTTTTTTTAACAAACTTTTTATTTGGGGTTAATTTTAGATTTGTAGAAAAGTTGCAAAGGTCGTACAGAGAGTTCCCATATATTCTTCCCACAGCTTCCCCTAATGTTAACATCTTCTATAACCACGCTACATTTGTCAAAATGAAGAGATGCACGTTGGTACAATCCTATTAACTAGACTACAGTCTTTGTTGGGATTTCAGCAGTTTTTGCAATCCAGCATCCAATCCAGGATACCATATGGCATTTAGTCAGCTTAGTTTTGAAGGATGAATAGGAGTTCACCAGGGCACAGCTCTAGGCATTGGAGCTTCTGAGCATGACAGAGATGGGAGGACCACCCGGACTTTATGCCTAACATATGCCTAAAGACCATGCTATTTTCCCGGAAATAAGATAGAGGAAGTGAGACCACAAAAGATATTCTTCATGTCAACTGTTCCCAGGCACACTCCCTTCAACCATGAGCGCGTGGAAGGGATATAGGAAGAGGTAAATATGGATTCAGGCTGAGGCTGCCTCCTCAGGCCTGTCTCCTGCACGGAGGGCCTGAATGAGGGATTTTACAAGCAAGCTCAAACAGGAAGCACAGCACAGCCTTTCAGGCTATTAGGACGGAGCCCTCTGGCTGCTGCGCTGTTGGAATGAGGCTGTTCCTCACCCTGGGAGTGGTAAGCCACTGAGGGCATGGATTTGGCAGCAAACGGTAACGGGGCTGGCTCAATCAGCTCTGGGTCCAGGTCTGCCCCAGCCTCCGTGTGTGTGACCCACTTGGGCTTCTGGGGCCTCCTCCTTGGTCTTGGGGCCAAGGCCACAGCTATGATCTCCTATGACTGGCCTCATCTCTCTCCAGGGCAGGGATCATGGTGTCTGCGTTCATTTGTCCTTTTGTGTGACACAGATATACTGAAGCCCTGAGCCAGGCACTGCGATAGGCCCTGGGGATACAATGGGGGTGCTTCTCGCGGAGCTCCATCCTGTCAATAGCCTATCTTCAACAAAAATTACAAATGGCGTAAACCTTTTTATAGCTCCGGGGAGTTTCCTACTGCTACCATAACAAATGACCAAAAACTTAGTGTCTTAAAACAACATAAATGTATTATCTCACAGCTTTAGAGTTCAGAAGTCCCAAATCAGTCTCACCGGGCCAGAATCAAGGTGTTGGAAGGGCGGCTTCCTTCTGGGGAGGGATCTGTTGCCTCGGCTTTGCCAGTTTCCAGAGGCTGCCTACATTCCCGAGCTCATGGCCCCTTCCTCCATCCTCAAACCAGCAGTGTAGCGGCATCTCTCCTCTCTGACTTCCGCTCTGTCCTTACATCTTTCTCCCTTACAGGACTCTTGGAATTACAATAGGCCCACTCAGATAATCCAGGATGATCTCCTCATCTCAAGATCCTTAACCTAATTACAACCAACATCTTTGTAGGCCATTGTTCAGCCTACCACAGGCTCTTTCTCGAAGTGTTTGACAGCCCAGGCTCTCGGATCTGGGTTTGAATCCATGTCCTGCCATTTCCTATTGTGTGACCTTGTGTTAGTGAATCACTCCGTGCCTCAGTTTCCTCACCTGTAAAATGAGGTTAATCAGTGCATCTATCTCAAGGGTTGTTGTAAGAATTAAAGAAGCCACCACGTGAGTTCTAGCCAGAGAACCTTAATTAGAAACAACAGGAGTGGTCTTTGTGCTGCTTGAAGCAGAAAAGTCATCGGGAGGGCTGCAAATCTAGGGTCAGAAAATCCCAGAACTGGCACAGCCAGAACCACAGCCCAAACCAGGCTACGCCCAGTGAAGCTTTCTGTGTACCACCCCCAGCTCTGTGCACCCGACGCCTACCGCCTGTGGCCTCGCCACCCCAGGACAGTGGCGGGTATGGGGTCAGACTCTCCCCTGCCCCTGGGCTGAATTCAACGAGAGGCAGGAGCGTCGGATTGGCTGGCTCTGATCACATGCCCACTTCCTGGTTGCAAGGGTCCCTGGGAAAGCAAGGATCTGGTTTTCTTGGGTTCTTGGTGGAAGGCTGGCTGTCCTCCCCCAACATGGCTCATGCGATGTGGAACTCCCCAAGCACAAAAGGAGATTCAGCCCCCAAATCAAACACTCATCCGATGCCCCTCATGGTTAGTATTAGTCCAGGCTTTCTACTGATGGTTGTGGCAAAATTGCACCCATTGCCCAGAACTGGAGAGGGAGGCAGAGCTACGGGTCCCTGTCAAAACTCACTTGTATGTGGCCCGAGGTCACAGTCGCTCTCACCCAGATGCCAGCCAAACACCAAGAATGTCAGCCGTTCCTGGGCGGCCATTCAGTCAACAAGACCCCGCTTGGGCTGGAGAGCCCACATTGCTGGCTAACTTCATCAGCTTTTGTTGGACAGAGAAAAAGGGAAACCGGGAGAGTGAGAACGAGCGTGCAGCAAGGGGAAGGCGTCTGAAAGATGTTTTTAATGTGCATCAGATTATGCAGCCAAGCCAGGGGCCTCTGTCCAGCTTCCCGGCACGTTCCTGCCTGAAGACAGCTTGATAATGTGAAGGGAGTCGCGGTCGGATTGTATACCTGTCAACTGCCTCTCGGCGCTTGCTGGGGTGCAGGCTCTAATGAGGCCTGACACCTCAGGAATCCAGCAGGATGCGAAACAGCCGCAGAGGGCAGGAGGGGAGGCAGGCGGGGCCTGCTCCGGCCACTTGGGCCCGCCTGGAATGTGCCAGAGGAGTATGGGAGGGAGTCCAGTGGGCCCGGCTCCAAGTTCTGCCTTGGCCACTTGCTGGTGGAATAACGAAAGTCACATCACCTCTCTGAACCTCAGTTTCCTCATCTATAAAGTGGGTTTTAATATTCCCTCAAAGATTTATTGGGAGAATTCAAGATAGCTTATACAAAGTGCCTCGCACACAGCAACGCCTGATAAATGATACCAATAGATCTTATCGACACTGTCTACACCCTCATCAACCTGGTTAACCTCGTCTGCTTCAAATGTCTGTCGAGGGGCTGAGAATTCCACCACTGAAGCATTTATCCGCCATTATTTCTCCCAGTTTTCTTGAGATATGATTGACATATAACATTGTATAAGTTTAAGGTGGGCATTGTGTTGACTTGATACACTCACGTATTGCAAAATGATGACCCCTATAGCCTTAGCCAACACCTCCATCCTATCACACAATTGCCATTTCTTTTCTGTAGTGAGACATTTACAGTCTAGTCTCTTAGCAACCTTCAAGTATATAACACAGTATTATTAATTATATATCTGTCATTATGCATTGGTTTCCCTCCATGAGAGACTGCGGGAGAATTGTTAGGCTGAGGGAGATGTTAAGGATGATTTTGGCCAAACTCCATCTTCCTGTGGAGGAAATCAATGCTCAGATGGGGGTCGTGACTTACCCAAGGTCTAACTACTTGGTGGCAGAGGAGTTTTGACAGCAAGGAGGGGAAACAGAACATGAAGGCCCCTGGCTACCTGGAGCAGAGGGGTGGACTTGATCTTATGCTTATAGCTACTCCCAGGACACTATTCCCAGGCATGTTAGATACAGGCAGAGAATAGAAGTAGCCAGAGTCCTGAGGCCATGAACCATCATTCTGGAAAACACAGGTTGAGCATGTTGCAATCCCCAGGGAGGGCACAGAGATGTATGGGCAAAGGCCAGGCATCCCAGTCTCTGTGGCCGGCAGAGAAAACTTAAACAGCTCATCCCAGGCACATACTGAGAACAGCATATTGCAGGCCCAGAGTGGGAGAGATTAATCCTTCTTGGGGGAGGGATGTTTTCACAGGAGCTTGTATTGAAGCTGAGGTTCGCAAGACGAGATTCAGGGGGGAACAGAGGTGGAAAGAATCACGTCCAGTTCAGGGTAAAGAGGAACTTCAGGAAGGAGCTGGGATTCGCCTGATGCTGTGAAGAAGGAATCGTATTTCCCCAGACCGAGGGGAGAAGGGCAAACCTGGCAGTGGGCACAGGCTGAGCAAAGGCATGGAGGTGGGAAAGCACAGGGTGCGATTGGAAAAGAGAAGTTGAATTTGACCAGAGGATAAGGAGGAAGAAGCAGAGTAGTAGGAGATAAGGCTAGAAGGTAGGTTGGGATCAGACCGTGGGTATCACCAAATGCCAGGTCAAAGAAATTATACTTAATTCCAAGGGAAGAGGGAGCCATTGAAGGTTGCAGAGCAGGAGTGTGGCATGCTTGGGGCTGAGGTGTTTGAGGAACTGGAGCAGGGAGAAGCAAGGCAGGGTAGGCTCTCGCCACCACAAAATTCACCACCCCACAGCCTGCTTATGCTACTAATAATTGACATTGAAGAGCTCAAAACTCAGTGAGACCATCTTACTTCATTTAAGGTGCCATGTCCTGTGCCTTTTTGGTAAGCCTGGCTTTCCCAAGAAGAATTCTGCCTTGAATTCTTCTTGGTAAGTGGTGGGAAGGGGTGGGGAGCTCCTTGCTCCATCAGCCGAAGCTGAGTACCAAGGAGTGATGTAAACGTTTCTCTAATTCAGTACCTTGCCTTAACGATACCTGAGGTGGTTCTTATAACTCAAGGGCTTTGCTTAAACCACAGCAAATAAGGGGAAAGGAGAGTGTTTGGGGAGTGCCTGGAACGCACCAGGCACATTGACATACCTTTGCTTCATTTAATTCACATTAGATCTGTGATCTCATTTAATCCCACAACAACCTCATGGGGGAGATGTTATTATTTCCATTTCATAAATTAAAAAACTGAGGTTCAGAGGCTTAAGTAACTTGCTCAAGGTCTCTGAGCTAGAAAGTTGTAGATCCAGGACTCAGACTCAAATCTGTGTTTGTCTCTAAACTCTGATTCTTCCTCCCATACCACACTCCGTCTGGGGAATGGAATTTTCCCCGCCAAATGACGTGAAGGATTCTCAACAGCCTCCTTGAGAGTAAAGAATGGCAGAGTCGAGGTTATCCCAATCCCTCCTCACTGGGGGTTTGGGAACAGTTAGCCATGGCAGCCAGAAACCCATGCGGTCCTGCTCCAGCCCTGCTGGCCCCCGTCCTGTATCTCACATCATTCATCGTTTCTGAGAACTGGGGTCCCACCTGCCAAGAGATCTCTGACTGCAGTTCCTCAGAACCCAGACTTAAGGGAAGGGGGTTCGGGTCCAGGACACACCCTCCATCTGTGGCGTTTCCCACACTTGGGCTAATACCGGTTTGCTCCGGCTTGGTTCCAGGTTGGGCAGCTATGACGCTGGGCTACACTCTGCTCTGATCTTCTCTGGAATGTTCTCAGCCCTTCCCTTCCCTGTACAGAGATGTCCTTGACAGCCGCTGCACTGTCCCAGTGACCACTCCTGGCTGGGCAGTAGAAACACTCCTTCCGGTCTGAGTTTTGCCTGGAAGGACCCTTTCCATCAGATGTCCTTTCTTCCTGGGGGGTGGAATATTTCTCCCTCCCCCAGACAAGCATTCTTGCAGGAGCTGCAGCTGGACTTAAGCTGTCCGTTCGCTTCTGCGCTGGGGTTTCAAGTTCCTTTGTGCCTACTTCCTCCTTAGCAAATTTCTACCACGCACACTGCCCCCAACAGGCCCCTCCCGGCCAGCAGGTGGCTACCGTCCTCGCTGGCACTGGACCCTCCTCAGTCCGACCAACTTACCCATCAACACCTCCCAGGACATCCAAGCTCCAGCTCTGAGGCAGCTATTCAAACAGGTCTCTTTTGATTGCAAGTGACAGAAATCCAGCTGAATGTACTGAAAGCAAAACAGAATGGAATAGCATAGAATAGAATAGAATCATTGGCTAATATAACTGGGGGCTGTGGGGATGGGGACAGGACTGAATCCAGAGTTCAAAAATGCTAATAATGGTGTTCTCCCTCCCACCCACCCCGACTCTGTATGCCTCATCCTTGCCTCCTGCAGATAAAGAAAATCTCCAAATCTACAGCTTCCCAACCTCTCAGCTCCAGTGGGAATGAAGCCAGGTCCTGATCCTAGTGACTTTACCTCTGGGGGTCACATGGCCACCCCTGACCCAATCACTAGGGCCAGGAGGATGCTGGGATGATTGGTTCAGTCAGAGTCTGCCTGTGCCCACCTCTGAGGCTAGGGGGAAGGGCACTTGTTACCAGAACAATGGAGATGGGGAGCAAACTCTGTGTCCAGTGGAAAAAATAGCTCCATATACCGGCCAAAGAGCAGGGAGCTGTGGGCATCCGGGTACCCTTGAGTTAGTCCAAGAGGGGTTGAACAAGGGGGGCTGCCCGACCCTCTGGGGCCATCCCAGGAGCTGGAGGGAGAAATACAAGGAGCCAGTGGGGGGTGGGATGGAGCAGTGGTCTCTGCAGCAAGGGAGGAGCTGGAGGCCCCCTGCTGGGACCTTCCCAGCTTCCTCAGCAGGGAGGTGCAGAGGCTCAGGAACCAAAGGGAGAAGATGAGAGAGAGGAATCTGAGGAATGCAGAGGCTGCTGGGTGGCTCTGTAGAGAGGCTAGGCGGAGGGCAGGGACCCCCTGTTGCACACCAGGCCAGCCCCTTGTCAGCCCCCCACCTCCTGGCGGGGGAGAGGGGGCCGGGCGGTGGGAAGAGCCCTGGCTGGTCGAGAGGTGGAGGGTCACATCCTGCTTGCACCATTAACTCACCACGTGACCTGGGCACAGAGCCACCAGCCTCAGTTTCCCCGCCAGTGAAATGAGGACGTTGGAAGGAAAGCGCCTCAGCCTCCCTTCTCTTCCTCCGGAGCCAACCCCAGCTCCTCCTATAACCCCCAGGAGTGAGGGTGCCCCAGAAGGCCCTGGGAGCCCAGGAATGCGCCCCAGACCTCGCCTTCCCTCAGCTCTCCCCGAGGAAGCTGGGGGAGCAGTGGGCAGGGTAGCTGAAGGTCCCCTCACCCCCCTCTCCTCCCTGAACCGGCTCTGCTTCCCCCTTTCTTTCCTCTCCTGGCTGCAAAGCACATACAGATGTGGGGCTGTCGGCCACAATCAGGGGGCTCAGGTGAGGAATGGGGCCTGGCAGCCCTTGGCTTGTACTCGTTTGCCGGAGCGCAATTTCCCCGTAATTACACTTCCTAACTTTTCAGCATCTGTGAAAGATCATCTTCTGACACAGCGGAGTCAGGCTCACGCCGGCCAGGAGGCAAAGCCCCTTCGCTCAGAATCATTTTCAACAGGCAGAGAAAACACATTCGTTCTTTTCTTTCCGGCATGGACAATGTCCCCAAGAGACAAGCCCAGGGGCCTGACCAGTGGCTCCAAGCAGCCCGGAGTCTCGGCGCCCGCCAGCCCGCCACCCTCTCACACCCTCTGACGCTCCCCACCCGTCCCCAGCCCCCGTTCTCAGCTGCTCCCTCGTCTCCCATCACGTGTCGCTGACGCCATCACCCACGTGCAAGGTCATCCACTCAGATTCCCATGGGTCAGCTCTGTCAATCACTCATGGTGACATTTACAGGGCCACCTACACTGTCACCCCTCCCATCTCACCCATAACCATGGCAGTTCCATTTCTTCACGCCATCACCCACCCGTATTCTCCATCAGTCTCCTCGTCACCCACAGTGGCACTCACAGATGTCACTTTAACTGCTCTTTCCTGTCCCCCAGAGTGGTGCCTGAACCCTCCCACACTTGCCCCACAGCCAGCAAACGCGTCTCCCCTTCCACTTTGAGGCCCTGGGGTCAGCAGAGGTTGTGTTCAGGGCACCACCAAGCTGGAGATCTCATGCCAGCTCTCCCGGGATCTCAGATGAAGACTTGCTCTGACGAGCTGGGGGGCCAGGAGGAGAGGCAGAGAGAACCGAGGGCCTCAGAAATTCTGGGGAGGAAGGAACCACGAGGGATCTTGTAAGCACGTTAGAAAGGTGGCAGGCCACAGCTACAGCTCAAGGACCAGTAATGTAGGCAGGCTGTGCAAAGGACAGGCTGGGGAGGGGGCCCCCATGTAGTCTAATCTCCCCCACCTGGAACCTGCTGGCCACAGGGCCCGGGGACCAACACCCCTGCCTCAGGGTAAGTAGACTGTGAGCCATGGAAGACACTCCCATTCTGATGGAAGCCAAATCCCCCTGGGGTGAATCCTGCCCCATCCTCACTCAGGGCCTCTCTGCTTGCAGTTCTGTAGGAAACATTCTTGCTCCCAAGGCTAAGAATCTGGAAGGAGCCTGGTGTGGGGCGTGGTTTCAGGTGAGCTTTTCCTTTTGTCAAGAGAGCTATGAGACATCTGGATCCCATCCTGAGTCCGTGGCAGGCATCACTAATCATTCATGGCACAGAGAGGATAAGTAATTTGGCAAAAGTCACACAGCTGATAAATGAGAGGAGCCAGCTCTTGAACTTGGGCGTCTAAATTCAAGCCTTGATCTTAACCACCTCGCTGTATTGTCCTGTACAAGCACTGGCCCCTAACCTTGGAGATGGGCACGTGCAGCCTGGACATCTCTCCAGCAGATAAGAGATGAAGACAAATACCCTTGAGAAAAGGAGACAGCAGGAAGTAGGAGATGAATGTGAGGTTTGGCATCAATATGAATTCAAAGGCAGGCTCTGCCACTTATTGGCTGTGGAATTTGAAGCAGGTGACGTAAACTGTGGGAGCTCCTGTTTCCTTCGTTGTTAAATGAAGATAGTCTCTTAGAAAAGTACATAAAGTACCTGGTTCTAAAGGAATAATTGGCACAGTTTTATTTATCTAGAAAGCAAAGTCCTAGAGCATTGTTCACAATAGTCAAAAGGTGGAAGCAAGTGAACCCAAGTGTCCACTGACAGATGAATAGATGAACAAAATGGGGTATATACATACAGTGGAATATTATTCAGCCTCAAAAAGGGAAGAAATTCTGACACATGCTACAACATGGATGAACCTGGAGGACACTACGTGAATGAAATAAACCAGTCGCAAAAAGATAAATACTGGATGATTCCATTTATGTGAGGTATCTAGAATAGTCAAGTTCAAGAGGTAGAAAGTAGAATGGTGATTGCCAGGGTCTGGGGGGAGGGGGAAATGACGAGTTGTTGTTTAGTGGGTGTAGGGTTTCAGATTTGCAAGATGACAAAGTTCTGGAGATCCGTTTCACAACATTCTGCATATACTTAACACTACTGAAGTATATATATTAAGATGGTATAAAATGGTAAATGTTACATATATAACATATATACAGTGTATGTAGTATATATGTAAATGTTTATGTATATTCACCACAATCAAAAAAAACACAAAAACAAGTCCTACAGTGGCCCAATGAGTGAGTTAGGCCATGTGGGTGTTTTTTTGTTTTCTTTTTTTTTGGCCGCACGGCATGTGGGATCTTAGTTCTCTGACCAGGGATCAAACCCATACCCCTGCACTTGAAGCACAGATTCTTAACTAGTAGACTGCCAGGGAAGTCTCCATGCGGGTGTTGAATAGCAGAGGTGGTGGTCTCTGCTGGGGAAGTTGGAGGTGGCATCTGAAAGGAGCAGGCATCGGAGATGAGGTCTTGATAAGGCCACGTGGGCTGGGGAATCTGGGGCAAGGATGAGCCGACCACCACCTGCTCAAGAAACAGTCTCTCGGCTGGGTCCCCCATTCCCATCCTACCTACCTCTGACCCCCACTGGGCTCAGAGCGGGAACATCTTAGTAGCGGAATGGAAGGGCCATGCTGGAGGGGGGAGGGGGCGTAAAGCAAGCCAGCAGGAGGCCAGGGCAGCAGGGAGGGAGGACGGTCTTCCAGGCAGCAATGAGATTTCGGCGAGCCCCTGTGCCGGCCTCCCGGGCTCCCTTTACCCCACAGAGCAGGTACCGATCCCACAACAGGCAGCAAGTATTCTGTGTCACCTACTACGTGTCAAACCAGGCAGAACATTGTGGGGTATGGAGGCCAGAGACAAAAGACCAATGCCAGCCTCCAACTAGACGAGGCTTAGTGACACAGTGTACTGGGAGAATCCCAGAATCCCTCGCGGCAGCTGCCTGGCGTGAGGAGTTAGGGAATCAACAGCGTGCTCACTTCCCCTTTGCCGTATTGCACCCTGGAGGATCCCATCAGCCTGAAGGAATCTTATCTTTCCTCAGGGGCCAAGAAAGATCTGGCTTCTCCCACTCATTTAGCAAAAGCCCCCAAGGGCCTCTCTGAGCCCCACCCCAGGGAGGGGGTCCCTGCCCAGCTACTCCTGTTCACCAGGGCTTGTCCTGGGTGCAAATCCTGGCTCTGCCACCTACTAGTTCTGTGGCCTCTTTGTGCCTCAGCTTCCTTATCTATAAAATGGGTATTTAATAGTACCTGATTCATGGGATTGGAAAACACTGACAACCATGCCCGGCACAGAGTAAGCACTCCATGCATCTGAGTTGTTTTTACTTTTGTCATCATTTCTTCCTCTTCTTGTCCATACTCTTCATCTGACTCTGAGTCAAAATCCACGTATTTACTTTTGTCCTTGCATAGGGGATGGCCACTCAGAGCAGGCGGCTGAGATGGGTGTGTTTGCTCCGTGGGGTTATTGCTAAATTGCAACATCCCTATGACAGGCAGCATGTTTTGATTCTCAAGGAAGCTTTGCTTTCATAATCACATCTATCACACCATCCTTGGGAGGGAAGAAGCCGCTATTTGCCATCTAAAGTTGCAGAAACTCTAGTGACATGCTCATAGCAGATCCGGGCCCAGAACCCAGGTCTCCTGACCTCAGGCCACACACTTTTCCGCTCACACGCAAGGAAGAGATGGAAGGGGCTACTGTCCCCTGCCTCTCTGCCCTGCACGGTACTCTCTGGGTGCAGGGGCCACAGGTGGGGGAGAAGGAAATAGAGGGGTGAGGCCTTCACCGAGGCAGTGGGCGAGCAGGTGGCATGAGAGAGATGTCACTGTCTCACCGTGTCCATTTGCTGCCCTCCTGGGGCATCTGGCCTTCTGTGACCCAGAGCTTGGGCACAGGCACTAGCTCACCTAAGGGCTTGGGGACAGGCACCCTCAGCTGAAGGTGTCGTGTTCCCCCACAAAAGACTGCGTGAAGACAGTGGGGGGCATCTGGATTGGACTCTGGAAGGACTTCCTGGCACCAACAGCTGTGAAGCCCAGGGTTGCCCTCCCTCCCAGCGCTGGGCATCCCCCAGTCTCCCTGTGGTGCTTGCTGGGAGTACAGGCATCCTGGCGCCCCTGCAGACATCCTGCATCACGACAAATGGGGCTGGGCATCTGTATTTTTAACACATTTCCCCTTTGGGAGCTGCCTGCTTAGAGGAGGTCCAGGTACTTGTTGGGCCTGGGTGGAGCTGCTCAGTCAATTGGCTGACATAACCATCCTGGTTTTAGGAGTTAGTCTCATCATCTGGGACATGCCTGTCTTGACACACACTACCTGGGTAACCTTGGGCAAGTCCCTCCTCCTCCCTGGGCCTCAGTTTGCACATCTGTAAAATTGGGTGATTTGACATTAAGACTCTGCAAGTTTCCTTCCTGCAGGGACATTCTTAGAGACTAATGCCCACTTCTTGCCAAGGAGACAGATGGACCCCAATTCACAAGCAAGCATACAACCCAAGGTCCCAGCTCTTGCTGAGTGTGTATTCCAGTTGGAGAAGGAAGCAGAAAAAAGAAAAGGAGTGACAAACTTCAGACAGTTGAAAGCAGTAGGAATAAATAAAACAGTGTTGAAATAGAAAGCCTGAAACACCCCTGGTGTTTGTGGGCCCAGCATAAGTACTAATGAAGATCCCAGCCCAAGCCTCCGTCTCCCCACCCCGTCTCTGCTCCGGATCCTAAGGGCCCTCACATGTGTGTGTGTGGACACATAAAAACTCTGTCCATCTCCTCCAGCATCGACACTGTACACACAACCCGGCCACCCTTGGGCCACCTCTCGGGCCTGGGTATGCTCACACAAGCAGCACAGTTGGTCTCTGCAGGACAGACCAGGGAAGAGGTCCTCACGCCTAGAAGCAGGCTCAGAATGTTTGGACAGGGAATTCCAGAGATCTCAGAACCCTGAGAGTCGTCTAGACGGGAGGATGTGTTCTCCAGGTGGGCACACCACCTCAGCCCATGGACTTCTCACCCCATGGGTCAGGCCAGAGTGGGGCCCTCTGAATCGGGTTCCAGGGCTGCCCCTCTAGGAAGCCCCGGGGGTGGGGTGCTGATTCAGTTTAGAGGATGAGGAAAGGCCTCCGAGAGGAGGGGGCCTTTGAGCTGAGACCTGGCTAAGAAGCAGGCGGCCCTGACAGCTCTGGAAAAAGGCATCCCGGGCCAGGGGAGCAGTTCATCCAGCATCCAGGCCTGCTGCCCCTGCCTCCTGGCCCACCCTCTGCCCCAGCCAGGCTGGGAGGGGCCCCGAGAGGCACCTGGAAGCAATCTTCCTCAGCTTGCTCCCTGAAAGTGAAAGCTACTCGCTTTGATAGTCTCCAAATTGCCCTTCCTTCCCCCTTCCTTCCAGGGAGGGAGGTTGCTGGAGTCTGGGAGGGGAATGTGGGAGGAATCTTAGCCAAAAGCAGCTGGCCTTTGGTTCTCCAGCTTTGGATGAGCAGCCCTAGAGACCTATGGGCTGGGTTCTGCTCTCACCACCCAGCTTCCCTTTGCACTGAGCACAGAATCTCTAGAGACCGAGGAAAGGGTTCTGCTTCTCCGGCCTGGATGCCCCACCTGACTTTGACTTGTCACTTTCCCTCTCTAAGTCTCTGTCCTTTAGTTCCTAAAGAGGAGAAATTCAAAAGCTCCAGCTTGGGCTTCCCTGGTGGTGCAGTGGTTGAGAGCTCGCCTGCCGATGCAGGGGACATGGGTTCGTGCCCCGGTCCGGAAGGATCCCACATGCCGCGGAGCAGCTGGGCCCGTGAGCCATGGCTGCTGAGCCTGCGCGTCCGGAGCCTGTGCTCCGCAATGGGAGAGGCCACAACAGTGAGAGGCCTGCGTACCGCAAAAAAAAAAAGCTCCAGCTTCCTAACAATGTTGGAAGTTTCCATCCTGTCCCTGTCTCCACCAAGCACCATTTCATAGACTTCTTTGGCAAACACCCAAATAATACTCAATTATAACTCAAGTGACCACATTCTCTAACTTTTTATTTTGTTTTACTTTAAGTTTATTTTATTTTGGCTGCGTTGGGTTTTTGTTGATGTGCACGGGCTTTCTCTAGTTGCGGTGAGCAGGGGCTATTCTTCGTTACGGTGCGCGGGCTTCTCGTTGGGTGGCTTCTCTTGTTGCGGAGCACAGGCTCCAGGTGTGCAGGCTTCAGTAGCTGTGGCATGCGGGCTCAGTAGTTGTGGCTCGGGGGCTCTAGAGCGCAGGCTCAGTAATTGTGGTGCACGGGCTTAGTTGCTCCATGGCATATGGGATCTTCCCGGACCAGGGCTTGAACCCGTGTCCCCTGCATCTTAACCACTGCACCACCAGGGAAGCCTGCATTCTCTAACCTTTTAAAACGTGTCTTCAAATTCTTCAACATTTTTCCCAATAAGAGGTGGAGTCTATGGCCCCTCCCCTTGCATCTGGCCAATCTTAGAGACTGGTTGACCACTAGACTATGGTGGAAGTAACACTTCATGACACTTTTCTGACCCGGAGTGGGTCATAAAGGTGGTGCTGCTTCTGCTGTGTTCACCAAGCAGGCTCACACTGAAGCCCTGAGTTCCATGCCAGACTTTCTACCACAATGAGGCTGCCATGCTATGGGGAAGCCCAAATGAGCTCCCGTGGAGAGACCACACAGAGAGGCCAGAGATTTCTAGGAGAAACAGAGATGCCTGCTCCCACTCAGCTCCTCCAGCCCTTCACCACCCCAGCTGGAGCCGCCATCTGTCTGTAACTGTCAGAAGCCCCAAGCTGGAATCACCCTACAAAGCCCTTCCTGGATTCCTGACCCACAAAAACTGTGAAAGATACTAACCTAATGGCAGTTGTTTCTAGCCAGAGTTCTGGGCAGATTTGTTATGTGGCAGTGGGTCCCAGGAACAGCCCTGGTCCCCTCCACCTCCTGGGCTGGACATCCTCTGCTTATCCCTCCAGACCCCGGCTCCACCCTTCTCCTCCCTGTCTGCGCCCCACGAGGCTGACTCGCCCGTGACCCCATCTCCCGTGTGAATGGCATCGTCAGGCTCCCCTGGCCTCTGGCTGCTGGCTGGGCTCAGCCACAGGTGGCCCTGTGAGGAGAATGGGAGAAAGAACAGGAGGGCGAGGCTGGGCATTTATTCCCCAGCTCCCATCCTGACGTGTCACCAGGGAACAGCAGAACCGCTCAACCAAAGGCCGCAGCTCCTCTCGGGCTACCCTTGCTGTGGTTGCAGTAAGTGCACCCACCCCGCCTTGCTCCTTGTGGCCTGTGTTTCTGGCCCTTTTCCATGCCTTTAACACTGACTGTGTCTTTGTAAACAGCCCTTTGGTAAACTGGCCTCAAGTAACCTGTCGAAGTTTGTCCCCTGTTTCCACTGGGACCCCGACTGACGAGTGATGCCAGCCCAGATAATAGCTCTGCTTAATCACCCCCACCTACTGCTCTAGACGGTCCCATTCGGAAGCAGCATGCCCATGTCTCCACATTCATTTATTCAACGACCTTTTCTTTACCACCTGCAGGTGACTGGCCTTATCTAGGGGTCGGGGATACGGCAGTAAACAGGACAGGCGCAGTCCTGTTCCTCATGGAGCTATGTGCTTGGGGTGGCAGTACACAGTAAATAAGATAATGTTGGATAGCAATGTGTTTATAAAGAAGACAATGCAGGGCTTCCCTGGTGGCGCAGTGGTTGAGAATCCGCCTGCTAATGCAGGGGACACGGGTTCGAGCCCTGGTCTGGGAGGATCCCACATGCCGCGGAGCAACTAGGCCCGTGAGCCACAACTACTGAGCCTGCGCGTCTGCAGCCTGTGTTCTGCAACAAGAGAGGCCGCGACAGTGAGAGGCCCACGCACCGCGATGAAGAGCGGCCCCCGCTTGCCACAACTAGAGAAAGCCCTCGCACAGAAGCGAAGACCCAACACAGCACAAATAAATAAAATAAATTAATAAACTCCTACCCCCAACATGTTCTTTAAAAAAAAAAAAAAAAGACGACAAAGCAGGGCCGTGGATGGAGGGAGCCACATGGCCCCAGACACCTTGCATAGAAGACCCATATCTGGGGTGCAATCCATATGGAATATCTTCCAATGTTGAAAGAGCAAACCATGCATGGTTGCCTTTTGCAAACCTCATGGCGCAATTCTGGGCGCACAACAGCCCTTCACAGCCACTTACAGATTGGTAAAAGAACAAAGCAAGAAGCAAAGCTCGCCATTATTTGCACTGGTGAACTTCCTGAAAGATTTCATAGGTTGAATCCATGCTGGTGTTACAAGGTCTCTAGCTGGATCGAGCTCCAATACAGATGAAACCAAAATGACAGAAGTCACCTATAACACTTCTCTAGAATCCAGATCTAACCCCCCTCGCCGTGCCCCCTGCATGGTCAGCTCTGACTCTCAGGGTTCTGCTTGCCTTGGGAAGATGATGGAGAAGGATGGAGAGGGCTCTGGGGAAGTGGCCCAAAGCTTGCCAGCAAAGAACAGAGGCGCCAGGCAAGGCCTCTGAGGCCACATCTTGCTTCTCTCCTCAGAAGCAGAGGGGCCGTTCCCATGACACCCGCCCTGGCCCGCACCCCAGCTGGGCAAACACAATACAGCTGCTTGTTTGAGACCCCAGCGAGGCCATGGGCCTTCCTTGCCCTGGGATAGATCGGAACGAGCAAAGGTCTGGGTCACTTTCCCCAGCTTTGGGGAGCTGCTCCTCCCGGCACCACTGGCCATGGGTCCTCCCTACTCACAGCTGTCTCAGTCCTACCAGAAGTGCCCCAACACTTCTTCCCACCTGGAATTCCCAGCTGCTCTTCTTTGGTGCTTCCAGTCCTAGAATATTATGGCCAGTAAAGATGCCGACCCAGTCAGCACGCTCATTTTACAGATGAGTAAGATGAGGCCCAAGGAGCGACAAGCTGGGTTGCCCAGGCTCCCAGGGTTGATATAAGAACCCTTAAGTAGGGCTTCCCTGGTGGTGCAGTGGTTGAGAGTCCGCCTGCCGATACAGGGGACACGGGTTCGTGCCCCGGTCCGGGAAGATCCCACATGCCGCGGAGCGGCTGGGCCCGTGAGCCATGGCCGCTGAGCCTGCGCGTCCGGAGCCTGTGCTCCGCAGCGGGAGAGGCCACAACAGTGAGAGGCCCGCGTACCGCAAAAAAAAGAAGAACCCTTAAGTAGAGCACAGGCCTCCTGGGCCCCTGTGGTCCTCTTTCCACTAGACTTGTCCTCATTTCATGCCCACCTCTAGCTCTTCTGCCCTGATGCCCGAGGCTCCTTGGCTGTCTCCCCACTCTCATCCCTGAGAGCCCCGGCTGGGCTCTCTTCAGCCTGGCAATAGAGTGTGTCCATCTTCTCCCATGGCTGTTCCTGTACGTGAGTGCCGTCTCCCCAGTGAAAGTGTGACGTCCTTTATTTCTTCTCTCGTCTCCATCAAAATTCCCAGCAGAGGCCCAGTTACCCACAGCTCTTTGGTAAATGCTTCTGGCTTGGTTAATTCATTAATCAGTAGCATCTTTGATTTTCCCCCACTGGACTACCTCCCTCAACCAAAGAGGAAGTAGAGAATTTTAAACCAAAGAGCTGCCCCAAACACAGAAAACCTTAGATATTCCAGACCCCGTCTAGTTCATCTCTGGACTCCCAGTAATTTGAGTGAGAGAGTGGGTAGGTGGGTGTCACAATGTCCTGAGTGGTCAGAGGGGCTGCTCCAGGGGTCCCAGCTCTTGAAGAAGAGCCTTTGTGGGGAGCCCTTGGAGGACGGCTCGAGGGATGGACGTGGGGAGATCCCAAGGCTCTGGGAGAGCCCAGTGTCCCTGCTTATAGGATACTTGTGATCCATACTGGACCCTCCTCCCTTTGGCCAGAGCAGTGACGAAGCCACCACCTCTGCCCTAGACGCTGTCACTGATGAGAGGGAAAGACGAAGGCACAGGAAGCCAGGATCCCAGCCCACAATTAACTCCTGGGCACCCGTTTTTCACAGGACTTTTCTCCTGTGATTTTCTCCTTCTTTAGCTTCTTTCTGGCTGTGTTTGCAAATGGTCAGCACAGCGATGTCAGCCCAGATCGTCCCAGCAGAGCCCCCTCCCTGGTCCCGGCCCCTCTGCCTGCTCCCCTGGGTAACCCGTTGCCCAGCTGGCTGCTGCCTGGGGGTGGAGAGACAAAGGCCCCCTCTTTGGATCAGGCCATGACCTGTGCTCACTGGAGCTTCTACGCATCTCTGTCATTCCTGCCTTTATCAGATTAGCTTTAATTAGACAAATGAAAATCACATGGAGCAGAGGGGAGGCAGACTGAGCTCGCAGGAGCGCCTTTCAAAGGAAGGACGAGGGCAGGGCGGCCGTCAGGAAAGGGGAGGCGTAGATGGCGGCCGTACCAGTGTGTGCGCGCGTGCGTGCGTTTGCGTGTGTGTGTGTGTGTGTGTGTGTGCGAGTGCGTGTGTGTGTGTGTGTCTGCCTTCACACAAGGGCCCTTCACAAGGAAAGGTCCAGGAAGCTACCCAGAAAAGCACAATGTGCCATCATTAACTTAGAAGGAACCTTGGAATCTTCTATCAAGAAGGGCTGGAGCACTTTGTGCGTCACAGACCAGACCCCTCTGGGGATCTGCTGCAGGCTCTAGAGCAGTGCTGTCCAGTGGAAATGTCATGCGAGCTCTGGATGCGATTTTTAAGTAGCGACATTTAAAAAAGTAAAAGAAAGATTTATTTTAATAATTTTAATAACATATTTTATGTGAGTATATCCAAAATATTATCATTTCAACATAGAATCAATTAAAAATTACTGAGCTATCTGACATTCTTTTTCCACACTCAGTCTTCAACATCTGCGGTGTTTTACAGTTACAGCCCATCTAGTCTGGACCAGCCACGTTTCAGCTGCTCAGTAGCCACACGTGGCTCCTGGCTGCCATGTTTACGGTGACCGACCGTCCCAGTCTGCCCAGGACTGTCCTGATTTTAGTACTGCTGGTCCCGTGTCCTGGGAAACCCCTGGGTCCTGGGCACACTTGGGTGATTGGTCGCCTTAGATTGGCTGGCATAGCTCTAGACCATCTCCTTGGAGCAATGCACAGAACACAGTTGCTCTATAGTCTTTGGTGCCCTCCCATGATTCTTAGCTGGGGAACCCCAGATCCCATTTAACAGGTAAACAAAGAGTGATCCAGAAAAGGGAAGGGACTTGCCCAAGGCCACACAGTAACTTTTCAATTAGAACTGCAACTAAGACCCAGGCATCCTGACCTCAAGATGCTCTGTGCTAGCTCATGGGAGGTGCCTGACAAGAGCATGGCCCACGTCTGTGGGTTCCTGAATGTGAAGAGCACTGACTGGGTGGGACTGGCGCCCGCAGCTCTGTAATACTCTCTAAGCAGGCACTCTCTCAGCCACGTAGCTGGGCTATGAGCCGTCTATCCCACACAGGGCAGCAGAGGCAAAACCAGGGACGGCGCTGACCAAAGTAGACACACACACCACTCATGGCATGTAAGACGGTGTAGTGTTTAGCGATTTCGAATCCCATAGTGAGAAAGTTTGGTTCTTTTCAGAATGCCTGTCTAATCTTCTGATGAGTCAAGGACGAAGTCTTGGATGGGGTTAGGATGTCTGACACCAACACTCACCGGTCCCTCTTTAAAAGGAGAGAGAGCCAGCCTCAGCTAGAAGAAGGCATCCATATGTGCTTAGGGTGTTTTTTTTACTTTTTATTTTTAAATAATTATAGATTCACAGGAAGTTGCAAAGATGGTTGAGAGGGGTCTTGCGTACCTTTCACCCAGTTCCCCCCAGTGATCACATTTTCCATAGCTAAAGTACAATATCAAAACCAGGAAGTCGACATTGGTACAATGTGTGTGTGTAGTTTTATGTCATTTTACCAGGGGTAGATTCTTGTAACTACCCCCACGCTCCAGATCTGCCTGGGTTTTAATTACCTTGTTTTGTTTTCCTTGCGTTAATTTTTATTGCTCTATGCTTTTCATGCAATTGATTCTATTTTTCCGTTTACAGTAATGATATAACATTTCCCTTTTAAATACATTTCCTTAAGTAAAAAAGAAAAAAAGATCAATGGATTCGAGGAAATATATTAAGTATTCGAGGAAATATATTAAGTAAATAATGATACAGACAGTACTCAGGTATGACGTATCATTTGGCAACCTGTTAAAACCCAAATCTGACTAAACAGAACCCAGTCTAGGACCCAACAAGCAATGCTGCCGTTTAGGGGACCTCAAGATTATGATCAAGTCAGGGATCCATGTAAGGCCTTAGAGACCCCCAGTGCTCGCCCTCCTAAGCTCCGTGTGGACAGAGGGAGGCGCTGCCATGCTCGTCTGCCCTGGCTTTGAGGGCACAACTCACACCCTTCGGGAGAGTGGGCAGGTGGAAAAGGGACATGAAAGGCCCTTAGCCTGGAGCCCCAGGTCCAGGGTATCCCCGGGATCTACCCTCAGTCCCCTGATAGCCCAGATGCTAACTGATAACAAGCACATCCTGGTTAATTATTTACATCCCGGTTGAAACATCTAACAGTGTTAGAGCTGAAAGGGACCGCAAACACTCCTCCCATTTGACGGAGGACGATACAGTGGCCAGAGAGGGGAGGGAAGGGTCCAAGGTCACTGTGCAGGTGAGGGTGGAGGCCAGCCCTATCCCCACGGAGGCAAAGGGAAGCCACACCTGTCTAAGATCAGGGCCAGATTTGGACAAATGTTTGTTGAGTGAGTAAATGAATAATCTAAGTATCTGATCTACCTTGCACTTCCCTGCCGTTATTCTCTGCCTCTTCCTAAAATAGTGGATGTGAAATGTCAGCTGCATCAAGAGCTCTGATTAAATGCACGTTCCTTGGGCCACCTTCAGAGATTCTAAATCAGGAGGTTTGGACAGGAGCCTGGAAACTGGAATTTAGGCAACACTTCCCCTCTTCCTGGCCCACCCGAGCCCCTGGAGGGACACAAAGATGTTGCTAATGCAGGTGTCCAGGTGTTTTGATCCATTGTTTACCTCTGTAGCTTCCTCTCCAGCCCTGGCTGCACAGCGCCCCCTGGCCGAGGATCCTGGCAATGTTCAGAAACCTGTTGGCCCTGCTCCTCTCTTGGGATGATTGATCCACCAAGGGGGTTAGTAGATGGCAGGCCTGGCTCCCCTCAGCCCCTCACCCCCAGGGCCTACCACGCTTAGCCTGGGAGATCTGATGAATGTCCATTACTGCAGCAGACCCCATAAAAAGGATTATGGGGTGTTGCTGAGTTTACAAGCCTGTTCTTGTAAATCTGCCGGACTTGGGGTGGTCACAGCCACTACAGAAGAATGACAGTGATCTACCCTCTGCCTAGTGCCACACACCCAGTCACTTTCGTGGGAAACGTGGTGGCCAGGTTGCAAGAGCACTGGTGAATCAGAAGACCCAGAACCAGAGGAGAGACTATAGTTCACAGCTGAGCCACCACTGGCCCAGCCAGTGGGCCTCTCTGGGCCTCTACTTTTCCATCTGTGAAATGGGCCTTTCACTCACCTCCCAAAGCTGAGGAGGAGCTCAGCCTTTGACGTTGCAAAACTGTGGTGAGGGTGTCTCTCTTTGGCAAAGTTGGGGGAAGAGAGTCGTGCTCATGGCCTCTGTTCCCATCACTGCTCTGGCCCTTGTGGGTGAAGGGTGTGGCCTCACAGGCAGAGGGCCGGGTGGCAGCAGGGGTGGAGAGAGACCCGGGGCAGCCCCAGAGACACCCCTCCCCCAGGCCTCCTTGGCACCTGACCAGGCTGGTTTCCTGGTCCCTTCACCCATTTCCAGACTTGGTTTGTGTCTGTCGAGACGTCCCAGGCCAGCGTAAGCTGCTTGCCTGCTCCACGGGCCTGGCTGGGCCCCGGGAGCGCCTCGCCGGGTGCTTGGTCTTCTGCACTCTTTCCCCTGTCAGCCTCCGAACCTGCATTGTCTGTGTCAGACCCTTTTGAAGTGATCAAACACAGAGCCCGGAGCCCGTGGAGAGCTGGGGAAATGTGAGCACTTATTCCGTCAATACCAGGCGGCCCCAGAGCGGGGGAAGGGAGGCCGCTGCCCCCCTAGAATTTCATTCACAGTATCAATGAATGCACCCAGATGGGGCTTTGAATCTTGTTGTCAGAAGACCAGAGAAGCAGTCTGCTAGTGGTGCCAGTGAGGGGGCGGTGACAGGGGCCAGAGCCTCGGGGCAGGGGTGGAGCCAGACCGTGGCGAGGAATGCCCAGGTCATCCGGATCCTAAAACTACTGATGACAATAAATAACGATGGACAGGCATCTGCAATCACTGTGCTGAGTGAGCACTTTGCTCTCTCTCTCATCACCACCCTCACTGCCCAGTATTATGCTCTCCCCTTTCTACAGATGAGGAAACTGAGGCTCAGACAGGCAAACTGATCTTCCCGAGGGTATATAGCTGGGAAGTGGGGGACCTCAAACCTAGCACCGATCGAGGTCTCTTGAGAACCGCTCCCACTTCCCCAGTAGGGAAGCGTGTCCCAAGTGGGGAGCAGGCAGAGGGAGAAAGACCGAAATGCCTTCCTTGTTTTTTGCCCACATGTCAATTTCTGTTCCTGGTATGTCTGCCCATCCTCACAGCTGCTCCCTGCCCCTGATCCAGGACTCTACCACCAGCCAAGGTTTCTGCAGACACAACCTGGGTGAGATCAACTGCATGCGAACAAACAAAAAAAGAGGACTAAATATTTTTAGGAAATAGAACTAAAACAATTGCTTTCAGTAACAGGCTTCAGCTTGTAACATAGCCTTTGTGTGCCCTTGGGCAAGTGACTTCCTCACTCTGAGTGCCTGGGGTTGTCCCTCTGCAAAAATGGGGATAAGAGTGGCTCCTCCCGCATAGGGTCCCATTGTGGTAGCCCAATGCCTGGCACTTAGTAAAGACTCAATAAAAGTGAGTTGTTCTTTTAGCAGTAAGCAGGCAAGGTGTGGTGTGGGCAGACTGGGGTACCAGAAGCATCCGTGGAGCCCAGCATCAAGAGGTTTCCCACAGTGATAAAGCTGTGGAATCGTGCTCCTGTGGGAACTACCCACGGCTAAGTGGCTGGGATAGTGGAAGACTCAGGTCGGATACCCTGCTGCAGGGGAGGGGGCTCGCAGAAGGAGCCAGACCCCATGAAGGAGGCTGGAGTCAGGCAGGGCCCCACCCTAGCAGGAGGCTGGGGGAGGAGCAGGTTGCCCAGGCCGAGGCGTGTCAGGGCTGGAGCGCAAGTCGTGGCAACTCCGGCTTCTTCCCCTTCCCCCATCCCCACTGGAGTCCAGATCTCACCCAGGGGCAGCCCCTCTTGCCTCCCAGAAGGACAGGAGCTGTTCAGCGTTGTTCAGAGGCTGGAGAGGAGGTTGTGACAGGCCTGGTCCAGGTTCCCTGTCCTTGGTGATGTGCAGGAGCCACACCAACCCATACAAACCTGCTTCAGCTCACGAGACCCACTGGTATGTTTTCAGGACTTTTGTGAGCCGTTATTAAAAATTAAACAATAGAAACCTACAGTTAAATAAATAAATTATATTAAAAACAAAGGTAATAAATAACCAAAGCTCATTATTTCCTAAGCACTTTAGTACCTTTCTTAGTAGTACCATTATCAATGGCCATGAGGTTATTTCCATCTATGCTCTGTGCACGGCGGAAGCCCTATACAGTGGTGCCCTGTCTGCAGCCCTCTTCCCAGCTCTGCGATCTGTGATACCACCCAGGGTGCTTGAAATTGGCCTTGGAGGGAGTATGTACACCATGGAAATCAGCAAACGCCACAAAGCAGAGCTGCCCCCTCCAGAACTGGTTGTTAGACGCTTATGAGCACACCCCTGCCCTGCAGGACAGTGGCGAGCTGCTGCGGGCTCAGAGGACCAGAGCCCACTCCCAACAGAAGAATGTGAGCCTCTTCTTCCCTAGTGAGATTTACTTCCACCCCCAACCTCCAGGCCTTATTTAGAACAACCGTGGAGTCTCCTAAATTGATGGGACCCATTGTTTCCCCGTCTAGCCGGTGGGCTCCACCCCCCCATTGTCCACGGCCCCTCCCAGCTCCTCCGAGGCTCCTCTGAAGGAGGGGGCGGGGCGGGGGGCGGGCGGGGTTGGGGGAACCTCGTGGTCAGAGCCTTGGATGCCAGCCCTGTGTACTGGTGACTTCTATTGTGAGTGCCCGAGGATCTCGGGGTTTCCTTGTCCCCGGGCCTCAGAACCCACTGGGGAGCTGCCTGTTTATGGTAAATGATGCCTGTTTGCTTTGATTCCGAGCTCAGACCCCAGGGCCACGATTGTGTCCCCGTCAACTAAAAGCTGCTTGTATTTGGAGGGATTAAGCACTACTGTGAAGCTCTGGGAACTATGGGGACTTCAGAGAGAGCAGCCAGCTGGGCCTCCCAGATGCAGCCATGGGGGGCATCCATGTCCCACCTAGGTGGGACCTTCTGGGTGGCGTCGCTGGAATCAGGGACTAGGGTGACACTGTGTCTGCTCTAGACGCACATACTGTTCCGAAAGAAAAAAATACACACTTGCATCGCTGTGGGCTTTCCCCCCTCCCGCTTCTCGTCTTTGCTTAAGGTGTTCCTGCTGCCTGGGAGGTGCCCCTTCCCCATCGTATATACCCCGAGGGATGGTCCCAATTTTATCTCTCAGGGTCCAAGCCAGGAGTAAATATAACAATGTCCAAGATATGCCTAGTCTCATCGTTTACAAACCACTTCCTCTGCTTGATTTTTTAAAAATTGTGTTAGAATACACATTACATAAAATTTACTTTCTTAACCTTTTTTTTTTTTTTTGCGGTACGCAGGCCTCTTACTGCTGTGGCCTCTCCCATTGCGGAGCACAGGCTCCGGACGCGCAGGCTCAGCGGCCATGGCTCACGGGCCCAGCCGCTCCGCGACATGTGGGATCTTCCCGGACCGGGGCACGAACCCGTGTCCCCTGCATCGGCAGGCGGACTCTCAACTACTGCGCCACCAGGGAAGCCCCCTTCTTAACCATTTGTAAGTGTACAGTTCAGTGATATTAAATACATCATTAGGCAGCCATCACCACTATCCATCCCCATAACTCTTTTCATCTTGTAAATACGAAACTCTGTATCAATTAAACACTCATTCCCGTTCGCTCCTCCCCGCCAGTCCCTGGCAACCACCATTATACTTTCTGTCTCTGAGTTTGACTACTCTAAGTCCTGTAAGTGGAATCATACAGTATTTGCGTTTTTGTGACTGACTTATTTCACTTAGCATAATGTCCTCCTCCATATTCATCCATGTGGTGGCAAGTGTCAGAATTTCTGTCCTTTTTAAGGCTGAATGATGTATGTATAGAGCACATTTTGGTGATCCGTTCATCGGTTGATGGTCACTGGGGTTGCTTCCACATCTTAGCTGTTGTGAATAATGGTGCTATGAACATGGGTGTACAGACATCTCTTTGAGACCCTGCATTCAATTCTTCTGAGAATATGCTGAGAAAAAGGGTTGCCGGGTCATATGGCAGTTCTATTCTTAATGTTTTGAGGAATCTCCACACTGTTTTCCACAGAGTTGCACCACTTTACATTCTCACCAGCAGTGCACGAGGGTTCCGATTTCCCCGCATCCTCACTGACATTTGTTTTCTGTTTGTTTGTTTCTTATATAGTAATGGGTGTGAGGTGGTCTCTCATTGTGGTTTTGATTTTCATTTCCCTAATGATTAGTGAGGTTGACCATCTCTTCACATATGCTTGTTGGCCATTGGTATATCTTCTCTGGAGAAACGTCTATTCAGATCCTCTGCCCATTTTGAATCAGGTTGTTTGCCTTGCTGTTGTTGAATTTTAAGAGTTCTCTCTATATTCTGGATATTACTCCCTTATCAAACATACTATTTGCAAGTATTTTCTCACACTCTGTGGGTTACCTTTTTTGCTCTGTGGATGGTGTCTCTTTTTTTTTTTTTTTTTTTTTTTTTTTTGCAGTACACGGGCCTCTCAATGTTGTGGCCTCTCCCGTCGCAGAGCACAGGCTCCGGATGTGCAGGCCCAGCGGCCATGGCTCATGGGCCCAGCCGCTCCGCGACATGTGGGATCCCCCCGGACCGGGGCACGAACCCGCGTCCCCTGCATCGGCAGGCGGACTCTCAACCACTGCGCCACCAGGGAAGTCCTGGATGGTGTCTTTTGATGCACAAAATTTTTAAATTTTCATGAAGTCAAATTTGTCTATCTTTTCTTTTGTTGCCTATGCCTTTGGTGTCAAGTCCAATAAATCATTGCCAAATCCGATGTCATGAAGATTTTGTCCTGTGATTTCTTCCAAGAGTTTTACGTTTAACATTTAGGTCCTTAATCCATTTTGAGTTAATTTTTGTATATGGTATTAACTAAGGGTTCAACTTCATCTTTTGCATGTGAATATTCAGTTTTCCCAGCACACTTGTTGCAAAGACTGTCCTTTTCCCATTGAATGGCCTTGCACCCTTGTCAAAAATAATTTGACAGTGTCTTTGAGCATTGATTTCTGGGCTCTTTATTCTATTCCATTGGTCTATATGTCTGTCTTTATGCCAACGCTACACTGTTTTGATTACCGTAGCTTTGTAGCAGGTTTTGAAACAGGAAGCGTGAGTCCTCCGGTGTCATTCTTCTTTTTCAAGATTGTCTTGGCCCCTTGGGGACCCATCCCATGCTTGATTTTATTGCACATGCTAACTCAAAAAATATACACCGGGTCCCCACTCTTCCGTGTGTTCCAGGCCTTGGGGATTGGAGGTGAATGACACTAAGCCTGGTGTGATGGAGCCTGTGTACACTCTGGGGAGCGAGGCAGGGCCCAAAGCACAGTATCTCCATTTTAGAGATCAGCTAACAGAGGCTCTTTGGTCTCCTTTGGATCAGACCTTTGTGGACAGAACCCAACCCCTGGCCCCTGGGGACTGAGGCCCCTCCTGAGGCCACAGCCCCAGAGAGTAGCTTGAGGCAGGCCCCTCTGCCAGGACGGCACAGCCCCACACAGCTCCCCCTCTCTCCTGCTCAGAAGGGCCTCATCTTCCCTGTTTCCCGTCAGCACTTCAGGGTCCAAGAAATATTAGGAAAATAGGGCTGAGTAGGAGGTAATGGCCATCCAATTTATTCTGACAGCAAGAACCAGAGGGAGGAGATGGACAGTGGTGATTTTCCTGAGGCTCTGATGACTTTAATTAATATTCACTCCTTTCCAGGGAGCGGGAGCCTCCACTGGCGACACAGAGCTCGGGGGGAGGCCTGGCATGTGCTGACCACCCTCAGTGGTGTGGACGAGGCTGCCCACCCAGGAGCCCTGAAGATCCATCGTGGCTCCCAGTCAAACCAGGAGCTCATCCTGGGTACCCCCAGGCACGCCCTTTAGCCTCCATATCCTCAGCTTTCCCCAGGAAGGCAGAGGAAGCCAAGGAGCCTCTACCCGCTTCTCGGAGGGGAACACTGAGGCCGAGAGAGGGGCCTCATTTCACCCAAGCCCCACTGTGAATCGGCCCCACCATCCGCTAGCAACTCGGAGGGCACCGCACCTCAGCAGCAAGGATGGCCGTGCCCAGAGAGTGTCTTTCAATGGACGCACCACGGAGAGGGCCACACAGCTCGGATCATTTGAATCCCAGGCCCCAAAACGCCACCGCTTAGAGGGCGGCAGTCCATCCAGATTCTGCCAGGCCAAAGGGACTCAGGCCCAGAGAGGAAAGGAGTCTCGCCAGCCAGCATCCCCATCCCAGCTGCCTCCCCTGGAAGCCCCCCCCCATCCCATCCCTTGATCACCCAACAAAAGCTTCCCTGATAAAAGCCCACAGACAGCCCCTTGCCAGGCAATGGTGTCTCCACAGGGGACACTCTGAAGACCAGAAATCCTTCAGGTCCCTAAATAGGAACAGATGCTGGTGAAAATAGACCTTCAGGGCCCCCCACGTGGACTTGCGTACCTCACTGACTAATCAAAGCAGTCCTGGGCACCGCCCTTCTGTGTGTGGCTTTGAGCTGGCAGAAGGTTCTGGAAATTAAATCAAGGGCGATAATAATAACAACAACAATACCAGCCAACACATATTGAGTGTTTCCACGTACCACGCTCTTTACTATCATATAGGGTCCTCTGACACCCCTGTGGAGGGTGTACCTTTATTGCTTCTTTTCTAAGAAGCAGCAGCTGAGATTCAGTGAGGGGACGTCAGCTGGCCAAAGTCTCTGAGCCGGTAACTGGCAGGACTGGAATTCAAAGCCAGTTCTGTCTGTCTCCCCGGCCCCATGTTCCACCACGTGGTCTCCGGGCACTGGCCTGGCCTGAGCCTCAGCTGATCCATCCCTGCCCAGACAGACAGAACCCTGGGGATCCCAGGGCAGGTGGCACCAAGACGGCCACCCTCCCTCCCCTCCTCTGAGCCACTCCAGCCACTTTACTTCCCAGCTCCTTGCACTCAGGCCTGGACTCCATCAAGCCCCCGGGAGGCTGGTCAGCAAGGTCTGGTGGGCAATTAGGGGAGTCCCCAGGGGATGAGCTATGCCCCACATAGCTCATCCCCCAGCTATGTGGGGCAGACCCCCTCCTGCCCGGCCACTCTAATTTCGGGTGGTATTCTCCAAAGCCACCATGGTTCCCAGGCTTGGCGTGGCTCCAGGGGAAGAAGAGTGAGCGGGACGTCTCACCATCAGTGGCAGGCCTGCTGTCCATTCCCTGTCCTCATCGGGTTTCTTCTCTGGTCTTATAAGCCTCTGCCTCCCCGCCATGAAGTGAGGGTATTTGTATCTACCACACAGGGATGGCCGGAGGCTCCAGGGACAGGGCGACGAGGATGCCGTCTGCTCCAGTTGTTTGCGATCAGCTTCCCCAACAAAACGCAAACGGTATTTCCATTAATAACATGAAGCAGAGTGGTTTCTGAGGTAGAGAAAAGAACACAGGCTTCGGAGGCCTACAGCCCCGGTTTACATCCAGGCTGTGCCCCTCACCTTCTGGGTGTTCCTTAAGCCCCAGCCTCAGTTTCCTCATCTGTAAAATGGGCTTAATAATCCCTGCCTTTCAGGATTGTTCTGATTCAATGAAATAATAATATAGGCAAGCTGTATCAATAAAAGAATATATTTTAACGAAATAGTAGCCCCTGTAAGTGCCTGGAACATTGCCGCCGTCAGTCACTAGCACTACTTTTTCCCACTGGTTGGCTTCATTTCTGACTCATCCTTGTTTTACAGATGAGAAAACAAAAGCCCAGAAGGTTAAATGGCTTGTCCCAGGTCACACAGCTGGTGAAGAGAAGAGATTTGAACCCCGGATACAGACTGCTGTCCCAGTCGTAGGTGAGGCAGATGCCATGGGGCTGGAAGTAGAAAGAAGTCGGGGATTGAGCTTTTTCCTCGTGGCCTGGGCCTGGGTCACCCTGGTAAGCCCATCAGGCCTCCTCCCGTCCTACCCTCTGCCTCTCTGCCCAGGCAGGGCCCCGATGTCCCGCAAACGGGACCAGCGTCAGCCCTGGAGCCACATGAAAGGTCCCACTCTGCTCTGGGAGCTGGCTTCTCACTTGAGGACGCCTTCCCACAGAAATGTGTCAAAAAGTCACTTTGACCCCATCAGCTCTGTGTGTTCCCACAGCCGGTTCCTGCCTCCAGCCCTGTGGGCTGCTGTCTGCTGCCCCCAGCCTGAGGTCTGCGGTGTCCCAGTGGCTCCAAAGGCGGGGATGCCACTCCAAGGTTTTCCATGGGTTCATTTCCAGAGCCAGAGGGCTCACTCCCCACCTCACGTGGCCGCATCCGAGACCCCTCACCCACACTGGGGAGGGGCCGTCACAGGGCACCTCTTTTCACCTTACAAATAGGTCTGAGGGAGACAGTCACCAGGCAGGGAGCCAAGGTGGGGAAAATTATAGCACTTCGTCCTCCACAGTATCACACCATCCTCTCCTCCTGACCACGGCTGCTCCCCGGTGGAGCCCTGCTGCTCAGATGCCCTGGGCAGCAAACATCACCAGGTGTTAAGGACCACCAGCACCCAACAGAGACTTTCTTCCCCATATAATCAGAAGAATTGAAGGATGGAAGCTAGAGAGAAAGGTCTGGAAGCCACCCTGGGCATCTGCTACTGGGAAGATACACTGGAGTGTTTTACTCAGGAAGATCTCAGGAACAAGTCTCCAAAGTGGGGACAGTTGTTCCCGGAGCCCTCGGGATTTTCACACAAGGTCAACATCCCGGGGACACCCAGAGAGGGCAAGAAACAGAACTAATCATCACAGTTGCTATTTATTGAGCCACCACGATGCCCAGCTCCTTCCACACGTTGTCTTGTTTAAGCGCTCCACACACTCATTTTACAGATGAGGAAACTGAAGTTCGGTCGCACAAGCCCTGGAGCATTCCTCCCCAGTTCTGGAGGCATGCAGCTGCCGCCGCTTCCCAGGTTCCCTTGACATGGAATTCGATGTGACTGGACCCCTCTGGTCTCATAACAACTACATGGTTGTGTTAGGATCTGAACCCGATGCCTGGCTCAGACTCAGGAAGTTTAACCTCCACCGTCCACTGATATCAGCCAGGTGGTCCACAGTGAAGTATAAACCAGCTCTTGCCATGGGCGAGTAGCTATCTGCAGATTCTTATTATGTGGTTCCCACCCCTCCTACCTGTACCAGGGCCAGGAGAGACGGGGACTGCAGGAAGGAAGCCAGCCCCACTCAGGAGATGGGGAGGTCCTGCCAAATTCTGATGGCTGCTGGACATTGACAACGTGACCAGGGTCACTTTCCCTGGAATTCTTGATTTCTTTGGAGATGGCAAGTCCTGGAGCCTACACAGAGAGCGGCAGTGGGCCAAGGTGTCAGGCATCCCGGGGAGATCAGAACGGCCTGGTCCATGCCTTTTCCAGCAGGGGCAGAGTTGGACTCTATGGGGACAGAAATTTACTGAGGACCTGCTCATGTCGTTAACCCTTCCAACAATGGGGAATTCCTAGGATCTCCTTTTTGAAGACTGAGGCTCAGAGAGGTCTCATTTGTTGTTCAAAAGCACGTGGTCATTAAACGGCGGAGCTGGAACCTCTACTCGACCGCATTGGACTGCAGCTCACAATGTTTTCAACTCTCTACAGGGCCTCCTGAAGGGCAGGGGATGACGTGGGGCGTCCCACCACCACGGGGGCACTCGAGGACACCCCTCGGAGAGGAAAGCACTCCTGGATACTGTGACACCCTGTGAGACACTAAATCTTCAGAGAGTTAGGAAATACATCGGTAACACTAATCGTGATAATATTAAAATAACAATATTAGCAGTTATCACTTACTGAGTGCTTGCTATGCGCTAGGCACTATTCTAAACACTTTATTCTATGAACTAATCTAGTCCTCAAACAACCTAATGAGCGAGATACTGTTATCGCCATGTCCTAGATGAAGCAACAGATGATGATGATGAGGTCTCATTGCCTGCCCCTGCCCCCTTCTGGTCATTCATTCATTGAACAAACATTTGCTGAACAACTACTATGGACCAGGCACCTTTCCAGCCACTGGGGATACAAGACCAAAAGGGTTCCTGTGCTCACGGACCTGACATTTCGGTGGAGAAGGCAGGCTTTCAACAAAACAACAGCAACAAAATGGAGAGGAGGGTTTCAATGGATAATAACCACGAAAATAGAACAGGCGGGTTCAGCGGCATCTCTTTAAATTGATGGTTCAGTGCGGGCCTCTCCGGAGAGGGCCATTTGAGCTGGCACCTGGATGACCGGAAGGAACCAGACAGGTGAAGGGGGAAGAAGGTTCCATGCAGAGGGAGTGGCAGAGGAGCCTGGAGATTTGAGGAGCAGTGAGAACGTGGAGTGGGGGAAGAGGGAGAGGCGGTGGCATGAAGGGGAAGGCAGGGGCCAGGTTTTATTACCTGGTAGGTCCAGTGAGGAGTTTGAGCTGTATCCAAGTGAGACGACAAGTGATGGGAGGCTTAGCCGAGTAGAGACGGGATCTGATTTATATCTTAGAACGATCATTCTGGCTGCTGCATGGAGAATGGATTTGAGGATGGAGAAAGTGGAAGGGGCGTGACCAGTGGCAACTGCACCAGGAAAGGAGCGAGATTACAGTGAACTCAGGTGAGAGCATTGGAGGAGAGACATGCACTGATACAGGATGAGTTTTTTTGGGGGGGGCCCTTCTGTTGTCCTCCCCCTAGCTGTTTGGAAAGGCAACGATCAAGAAATGTATTTCCTGCAGAGGCAAAATTTGAATCTAGGTCTTTTGGCCTCAAAGTTCAAGGATCATGCTTCTCTAACACGGGGAATACCCTCATTAGAGATTCCTTTCCCTTAAGCCTCACTTGTTCTCTGCAGAGATGTGTGACGGCCCGAACTCCTCAGTGTGCACCCTCTCTTGGGCGAACTGTGACTCTCACGACAGGACAGAATTTTGCTACCATCCTCACTTTACCTGTGGTCGGTCTGGAAGGAGGTACTCAAGCAGGAGATGAAGAAAATTTAAAGGGGTGACAGGGCTTGGGAAAACGTCATGATCCCTTGCTGGGCTGAAACCAAGGTTTTTTTCCCCTTGTTTTCCAAATTAATTCAACATTCCAAATGAATCCAGAGAGACTTAGTTGGGGGCCCTTTCATGTGGATTGAAACTCATAAATTGCAGTTTACTGAGTTGCAGGAAGGCGGAGAATTGAGCCCCACCTCCTCCCACTTGGCACCCCCCTGGAGGGTCTGGGAGGGAGAGAGAACTTGGGACCGCTCCCGAGCGGCCTTCAGGCCTCCTGCGTCAGACTCAGTGGAGGACTATAGGCGGGAACAACAGAATTTGGAAGCAGGGAAAATGGCCGGAGGTGGCTGCAGCTGATGCCATGGGAAAGAAAGCTAAGCCCTAAAATAACGGGACTGAGGGACTGGGGAGCCCTTTAGACTCAAGGAACTAAGAGGATGGGGAGGCCCCTCCGCACCATACTTCATTGAGGAGCTCTCTGACAGTAGAGCTTGGAGAAAGGGAGTCTTTCTGACAAAGAGAAAAGACTTTGTGGCTGGATCTGAGGAGACCTTCTTTATAGATGGAACCATTCTTGCCAAGAAGGTATAGACAAAGTGTGCAGAGAACTAAGGGCCAGATTTAAAGAAAGAAACATTCTGAGATCTAAGCGATTGGTTCCTATCGGTTTAATATTACTATAGTTATCAGTTGGCTCTGCTGGACACATTTGTGCAAGCAGGCTAGGGAGCAAAGTGTGGCACAGACCCTAGATCAGGGCATCACTTCCTTGGGAGATACCTCATGGGGTGCCTTGGAATTCCTTTGATCATGACCATTCTTGAATCTAGAATGATAGGGAAGAACCTTCAGGTAAACAGCATTAGGCGACAGGAGGGGGTTGTACACTATGGGGTTGCCAGTGGGTCGGAAATATCATCTGGAGAAAGGACCGTGAAGGTCTGCCCTGCTGGGGACTGCTCATACATGGCAGTTATAAACAAGCCCACTGAGTGCATGGGGCAGAGGTGGTGGAGAGGAAATTGCACACCACTAGCTCATCCTTTAGTCCTCCTGATTTTTTCCCCTATCCAAGTGCTATGGTCTGAATTGTGCACCTCGCCACCACAACAATTCATATGTTGAAGCCCTAACCCTCAGTGTGACTGTATTTAGAGCTAGGGCCTTTAAGAAGGTAATTAAGGTTAAATGAAGTCAAAAGGTGGGTCCCTAATTCAATGTGACTGATGTCCTTATAAGATGAAGAAGAGATGCGTGCACACAGAGGAAAGGCCATGTGAGGACACAGCAAGAAGATGGCCACCTGCAAGCCAAGGAGAGAGGTCTCCTTGATCTTGGACTTCCAGCCTCTAGAACTCTGAGGAACTTGATTTATGTTGTTTGAGCCCCAGTCTGTGGTATTTTGTTACAGCAGCCCTTGCAGATTAATACAAGAACTGGTTTGGCTCTCTAGACGTGAACCTCTCCTTCCTTCTGTCACTTATTCCAACAAAGAGTAGCAGGCTTTCCTTACCCTCAGATACTTGAAATGACTCCCAGTTTGCCAAAGTCTTCCTCTCTCCACTCTTGGGACAAGTTAGTAGTCAAGGAGCTGTTACAGCCGTTGGTGCTAAAACCAGTATGTGAAAGTTTGAGGATTAATAGGATATTTTCATACTCTCAAAGTATCCTTCCACAATCACTTACTTATTACAAAAAGAAAAATAGTACCTTGACGTGGAAGAAAGTTGGCAGGTACACCCTTATTCAAGAAGATAAATTCACCCTCCACAGCAATGGGACACACAGGTATCACGTGCCTCCTGATATGATGTAGTGAGAAGGACACAACATCACTTCAGTGATATTCCTGCCAGACGTGCGCAGCTCAGATCTACACGTAAAGAAACACCAGGCAAACCTATATTGAGGGGGACTCTACAAATAAATGATCTGCTCTAGGAAAACGTCAATGAAAGGCCAAGGAACTACTCAGATTAGGGTCCGGAGAGACATTACAACTAAATGTAATGTGTGAGTCTGGATTGGAATCTGGGTGAGGAATGATGTCTGCAATTTATTCTCAAATGGTTTGGAAAACGAATAGTCATATGTATAGAGAGAAAGACGGATAAAGCAAATGAGGCAGATGTTAACAAGGGTGAATCTGAGTGAAGGGCATATGGGGGTTCTTTCTTCTATTGTTGCAAATTTTCTATAACTTTGAAGTTATTTCACAATAAAATATTTTATAAAAAGTCATGCACTGCACAGTATGCCTTATAAATGATCCATAGAAAAACCTTCATTTTCTTGGGGGAAGTCAGATTTTTCCTTGGTGCTAAATGCCAACATGCTTTCTTTCAACCAATAATGAAAAGTGTGTAACCCATTGCTTTCCATTTTTGCCTTGACTGCTAGGAAGCCATCCCATGCTACAGGGATATACCAACTTGGACAAGTTACTTAACCCCTCTAAATCTCAAGTTTTCTTCATTTGTGAAATGTGAAAATAATAGTCCCTACTGCTGAGGATGGTTGTAAAGGCATAAAGCGCTCAGCCCAATAGGTGATGTGTAGTAAGCACCCGCTTTAGTTGTCTTCCTTTATTATTGTTATTTTTATACTGCCTATCACTCACTCAACCCTCCCTACTAAAATGAGCTTGCAGCAGACTCATCTGAAATCAGGAAAACTTAGAGCTTGCAAGGGAGGTGACTTTTCCCACGTGTACATTATCAGTATATCAGAAGTTCTGAGATCTCACCATCAGACAGCCCTCAAAACATGGTGGCAGGAACTATGGGGATAGTAGGAAAAGCAAAAGCTTTAGAGTCACACAGACTGAGATTGAAATTCCAGCTCTGCCAACTCACTGGCTTTGGAACTGTTTGCTTCAGGAAGGGCTGCTGGGCTATGCTGCGGTAACAAACATCCCCGAGACTCAGGGGCTTACAACGAGGCCCATCTCTTGCTCATGCTACAAATCCACTCCAAGCTGGTGGGAGGCTCTGCTCCCTGATATCCTCCCTCCAGAGCCAAGACTGATGGAGTCACTACCACCTGAAATGCCACCACTTGCCTGGGCAATGGGAGAGGATGAGGCCCTCACATTTCATTGGCTAAAGCAAATTCCAAAGGAAGTACAATCCTACCACGTGCCACGGAGCTCAACTAAAAATATTTGGTGAACCTCACTCACGATCCGCACAGTCCTCTTGGACAAGTCTTGATCCTCTCTGAGAGTCAATTTCCTTCTGTAGAAGGAAAAATATTCATAACAGACATCTCAGCACATGTGTGAAGACTGAATGAGATAAATTGGAAGAAGCATTAACTTGGGTCAGAAACATAATAGCTATTCATTGTAATAAATTATACTGTTTGACCTCATCACTCAGGTGTCCCAAAGGAGCAATACCATCTTCCTTGTGAGTCTAGATAGATAGATGATAGATTGATAGATAGATAGATGATAGACAGATATCCAGTGCTTACTTTTTAGGAAAAGTAGAAACCAAGAAGACCACAATGAAAAAGAGAGAGAATTTGTCTCAGGGGCAGAGAGTAAAGACTCTTAAAGTTTTTTTTCTTTAGATCCCATTGGGTTTCAGGAATAATCTGGTCTGGTCTCCAGACAGGATTGCACTGACACAAAACTTTTCTTTACTCAGAATCCACTGTGTGCCAAGCTGTATGCAAAGCACTGCAAAGCTCAGACCCTGTGAGGGTCTGAGACCCTGCAGGGGCTTGGACGAGGATGGTATATATGTATTGATAAAAAAACTCATGTACAAGTGCTGACAAAAGTTGAAGGTGGCCTCATCAAGTCGGGGCAAAGGAAGGAGCTTGCACCAGCTTCTGGGGTCTACACTGAACACCTGGGGCAGGGGTTGGGGAAATGGGATCATGACCACATTGTCGGTAGCATTGAACCTGGCATCCCCCAACCACTGGGCAGGCTGGTACCATGGACTCAAAGGTCTCAGCAACAGCCTGAGGCCAGGTTCTAAGTGTAGCTTCAAGGAAACTTCACCAGGGAAATTCTATCTTTGGGCCCAGGTTCAGCTTGGGCCCCTGCCAGGCTAACACACCCACTGTACACAGTACCTCCCTGTGGGGTGGAGGAGGATTTTAACTTTTCTTTCCTGGTTTATCTCAATTGTCAAATTTTTCTCCAGTTAATACGTAATTACTCTTCCTCATAATTTTTTGAAGTTTTTAAGAAAACCTAGGTAGACCATGGATTCACTTGCAACAATGTTTCACAAACTCCAGTCATCTCTAAACCACATTCACAGTTTTTATCCTGTATACCATTTAGTTAGTATTTAAAATTCATCCCCTACAAAATAATCCTCTGAATTTTTAAAACTCACTTACCTCTTTTGGCTTCATTTCATGCAATAGCATTTATAAAATAACAGGTTTACTGTGCTGATTATATTTTTACTACTCCACATTAATGTAAATATATAATAAGGTTTAAATTTTTTAAAGTCATCCCCAATGGAGTGGGTACGAAGCATTAAAAAAAAACACTGCCTGAGCCACATATAATGAGCAGGCTGCTCTAGGGCAAAAGAGCAGATGAAGCTCTACAATAAATGAGTTTTGCAACCTTGGAAAAATTATAGAACCTCTCTGATCTTTGGTTTCCTCCCCTGCAAAGTGATGAAACAACAGTCTGCAGCTTTCAAGGTGGTGTGAGGATGAAATGAAATGTTGCACCTAAAGCACCTATCACCGAGACTGGCTGTTGTTGTAGGTCTCTCACTGACTCATTCCATAAACAGCAGTTAAGCCCTGTGCTCATAGCTCTGGAGGATTCAGAAGTGGATAAGACACAATCAACACCATCCCAGTAATTTGCAACCCAGTGTTCCTGTACACACATATATGGAACACAGAGAAGGACGTCTTAAATGTCTCGTGAGCAGCCCAGGCAAAATGCAATGAGAGTCTGAAGGAAGGAAAAGGCAACTTCCAGCTGGGAGATGTAGGAAGGCTTCATGGAGGAGGTACCATTTGAACGGGGCAGTGACAGATGGGAGAGGTGTGAGTGTGCAGAGCTGCGGGGGAGGAGGAAGGGAAGAGCTTCAGCAAAAGCTCAGAGGCAGGAAAAGGCAAAGCACCCTCATCCTCTGGACCTCCTTCCCCCTTGGAAACAGCCTTTCTTTTCTGCCATCCCCGGTGAACGACTTCCATTGAGGTGTTCCAGTCTGGGCCACCAACGTTCTCTTGCATCTTTAAGATATCCCAGGGATCCACTCCTGTCACCAGTGTCACTCTACCCTGCCTGTCATTTTCCTCTTCTGGTCATTCTTGGCCCCCTTGGGGGCCCCGAGTGCAGGAATCGGGGTAGCTGAGACTGGAAAAGGGGGGATTATAGAAACATGATCACCATCTTTCCAGCGATTGGGCTCTGTCTGTGAGGCCCTTTGGAGGCAGAAGTAGAATGAGTGAGGGGGGTTTATGGAGGGGCCAAGCTCTCCCACTGTGCTCTGTGCTGCCCCCTAGGGGCGGCAGTTGCTCCCGGGCAAGATGAGAAGAGCATTTGGTCTCCAACTTTTTGAGAGACTTCCTGTGTTGGAGAGGAATTGGAACAACTGAATACTCAGAGTCATTTGGCCTCTAAGACTCTGTTTGTTCCTGAAAATTCACTTAGAAAAGCAACAGAAAATCTTCTATCCCTGCCACCTGGTTTCCTGTGAACCCCTGGCTAAGTCAGCTCGAGTGTCTATTTTGAGCCTGTCTTGGCTATTTCTAGCACATCAGAGCCAGAAAGGGCTTCCAAAACCGTCTTCTCCAAATTCATGGAGGTCCAGAACAAGGGTTCTTTGGGTTTTTGCCCACAGACCCCAGCACAGAGCTGGGAACCTGGTGCGCTCTAAGCCCACATCTGCTGAACTGCAGACAGAACTGACGTCCACGGGCAAGCAAGACTCAGCAAGAGCCAGTGACCTGCCTCTGTCACACTACACAGGAGAGCCAGGATGGGGTCCCAGGCTCAGCCCCCAGACCACTGCCCTGTCCCCCGTCCCTCCGCCTGCCCTCTTCCAGGCAATGACCCCATCCACACATTCCACATGTGTGAAGGCAGCAAAAAGTACACGCCAAGCTCAGAAACGAGCAAGGCCTTATAGGACACAGCCTCTCTTCCTGGGTCCAGCCGACGGCCGCCCAAGTCTAGGCTGGGCAGATGAAGGGGACCGCCGTCGTTTCTCTGGTCGGAAAATTATATGGGTCCCCGGCATTGGGTGGGAGGCACCAGAGAGAAGCCCCAAACAAAGAACACACATCAAATGCCGCGCACACGTGTTCCAAGGGGAGAAGACTCTTGGGATTTCATTTGAGGGGCCTGGAGCCGAGAAGGGAATTTTCAGCCCCGGCGTCTTCTGAGGGTCACGATGTCTGTCTTTTTATTTTTGATCTAAAAAAGAAAAGAAGAAAGGAAGGCAGGGGAAGAGGGGGGAAGGAAAGGAGAAAACCTCCTCGCCATAATTGAATTACGGAGCTGGCCTCTGGGGCTGACGCTGGAATCCAAGACGCCTTTGTGCAATGTCTGAAGGGACCCGGGACAGCGGCAGGGATTTCAAAGGGGAAGAGGAAGAGCTGGGGTGGCCAGGAAGCTAATCGGGATGGAATGGGCCAAAGAAGGGAAGGGGGAGCGGCAGAAATTGAAAGCTGAAGGCCCGCCTTGCTCCAGGCCCTGCCCTGACCCAGGGTGGCCGCCCTGTACCAGAAAGCTGGGGAGAGGCTGGGGCAGAAAGTAATCTGCACAAGCAGAAAGGTCCCAGCAGGGACCAAGACCTCCACAGGGGCCGCGCCTGACCGGGGCAAGGATGGAAGGAATTAACAGCCAGGGCACTTCCTACGTGCCAGGCTCTGTGCTAGGACCTGGGGGCATTCCAGTAGCACAGGCTAAGCACTCATCAGGAGCCAGGCGCTGGCTTGGGCTCTTTTGGGTGCGTTGTCACAGTTAATCCTTAATTCTCAGAACAACACGCTGAGGCAGGTACTTCGATGTCTCCTGATTTACAAATGAAACCAGAAAGGTTCAGAAAGTTAAGCGATTTTTCCTGCAGTCACACAGTGGGTGGGAGAGCTGGGACTCACACCCAGGTCACCTGGACACCACAGCCAGGATCTTAACCAACAATCGCATCATCTCATTTCATTTGAAAACAGCCCAGCCAGCGAGGCGTGGGTCCTAGCGGGGGAAACTGAGGCACAGGGAGCTTAAGAACTTGGCCGAAGCTCACACAGGCAGGAAGGGCTGAACTGGGATTCGAACCTATACAGTCTGGCTTCCAAGCCCTGCATCTCACCTCCTGGGGTGGAGTCGTCCTGACCACATGAGCGTCCTCTCCCGGCTCCCTGCCCAGCCAGAAAGCAGGCAGCAGAAAGGACATGGCAGGAGCCACCTGCTGACATGAGGAAAGGGTTAATCGTGGCCAGCCGGGCCCCTTGGGTGTCATGTTGAAGGCCTTGAAGGCCCCTGGAATTCTCATAGACACAGCGCCCCCCCCCCCCTCAGGCCAGTTGCCATCACCCTGGTGCCCAGGTTAGGTTGAGGTCTGTATTGTTGGAACAGAAAGGTAGAGGTTTATCTTGTAAATAGAGATTCTAGTCACTACTACGTCCTCTGAAAATAACAATTTTCGAGACTTTTGTACATCACACTGACAGAACCCCATCTGGAGCAGGTTTCTCAGCCTTGGAGCTACTGACATTTGGGGCTGGATGAGGCTTCACTAAGGGGGCGGTCCTGTGCCCTCGAGGGCATTTAGCAGCATCTTTTGACCTTATCTACTAGATGCCAGTAGTGCTCTCCCCACTCTCTCCCCACTCAGTTATGAAAATCAAAAATGCCTCCAGACATTCCCAAAAGCCCCCAGGATAGGCAGGAAGAGGACAACATTGCCCCGCCTGAGAACCACTGGCCTAGAGGATGAAGCCCACACTCCAGCGCTGGACATCCTCCTGCCTCTTCTCATCAACCACTGAGCCCAACACACCTTGCTCTGGGGGTGCCTTGGGGTCTTTGCACATGCCTGGAATGCCTAAGCATCCGTAAAGACCCAATTCTGAGTTCCTGCCCCGTGAAACCTCCCCAGTTTTCACTTCATCCCCACCTAACCCCTCCTCCGTACCATGTTGTGACCCCTTCCACTGTGATCCCATAACACCTAGAACATTTCTCCAGTGTTGTGCTTTTCCAACTGTCCCTCTCCAGGTCAGTCTGGATCCCTGGACTCCCAACCCTCTCTGAGGGTCAGGAACAAGAAGTCCACATTCCTGATATACAGTAGGTGTTCAACCAGTGTTTGTTGAATGAATACATGTAATGTGTTCATTACAAACAGGCTTACTCAGTAACAAAAGCAGATCTAGTAGATCATAATGTGGGCAGTCCCTGTATTTATTTAATGAATACTTTCCAGATATCAACCAGGTGAACAAGACAGACCCGGGTCCCTACTCTTCTGGAGCTCAGGGTCTAGTGTGGATGACCATTGCACAGTTGATGAACTGACTGACTGATGAACTCACATAGTTGACTAACTGACTGTCTGAGAGTTTTTGTTAGGAAGGCCATGACCATGTCATAGAGGGCATGGTGGCCGTGTCTAACAGAGGGGCCCCGAGGTGCCTGAGTGGTCAGGGATGCCCTCCGTGAGGAAGTGACATTTAAGAGGGGACCTGAAACGTGAGTACACAAGGGCCAGCTAAACAGAAGGAGGGGGGTTTCAGGCAGAGGGAACTGTGCTTGCAAAGGCCATGAAGCGGCAAGGAGTGAGATCAGTAGATGGATTTGGAAAGTCAGTGCGGCAGAAGTATATGAGGGGACTGGGGTCCTCACCAGTAAAGTTTGGCGGTGATTCCACGTGCAGGGTTTCTGCCCCAAGGGCTGAATGTGCTGGTGGTGGGTTCTCCCAGCAGCCCCATCCCCATTTTCCCAGGCAGGACCTCCCTAAATTTCTCCAGCAGCCCCCCTCCACTTCACACACACACACAGTCTGATCGGCGAAGATCCGGCTGGGCTCCAGGAAAAGGAGACTTTGTGAGGGAATGGGGGCACTGGGCAGGTGAGTGTGCTTCTTAGGCAAAGGGTTTGTGTCTCACTCAGACTTGGCCTGAGTGACAGTGACAGGTGGAGGCAGAAGGGCCTCAGAGGCAAAGCTGGGTCACACCCTCCACTCAGACTTAGGAAACTGATCAACTTGACCCACGTAGACTGGGCACCAGGTGCTAAGACCTTACCCGCATAGTGTTCTTCGTGACGTGGATTAACTCCCCTCACTGTATAGATCAGAAAACAGGGATCAGAGAAGGTTGGTCTTTGCCCAGGATCACACAGCCAAAAATGGCAGGTATGGGGAAGGAACTCAGGCCAGTGGCAATCCAGTCTGTGCTCTGAACCACTTCAGCCTGCACCTCTTGAGGTTCAGAGAGGGCAAGGAGCATACCCACAGTCCCACAGCCAAGAATCCCAATGGCCCCCATTTACTAGGTAACCACTACCCACCTCTGTGTCCCATCCTCTGCTCGTCACAATACCTCAGTGAGACAAATCCTATCTTATCAGCCCCTTTTTCAAAAGAGAAAACCAAGGTCAGAAAGCTAGGAAGGGGCAAAATTAGGATTTGAACCGAGGCAGTTGGACTCCAAAACCTGTTTTCTTAATAGTTACACCTCCCTCAGGGAGCGCTGGGACTAAACCCTCCCCCTTTCCCTCTGATGCTCAAGATGAATTTACAGAGGCTGTTTCTCCTTCCCTGGTGAGAATGGAGACTTCCACAAATAACCTCGCAAGGTGACACACTGCCTGAAATTCATACTACAGTGTCAATGACTGCTCTGGGATCCTTCCCTGAGAGGAAGTTTTATCAGGATGTTATCAGGGGTCGGGGGATGCCAGGGAGGAATTTGTGGAACAGAGACGTTTGTTGGAAGCAGGTCCCAGGCCGCTATGAGGAGCCGGGTCTGAAGGGTAGGCCCATGGGGATGGTGATACCGGTGACCTTCTGAGAATCCTAGTGGCATCTTTAGAAGATGGTTTCCCATCTCCTCTGTCTCTCCATTGAGCTCCTACCTCTGGCTAAGCACTGCTCAAGGCACTGGAAATACAGCAGTGAACAGAACATTGATATTCTAGTGAGAAAAACAGATAAAAATCAAACAAGTAGGAAGAAGTGTTGGAGAGGCAGTGGTGGCCCCAGGATCGGAATCGAGCTGAGTGGCCCCTCGGCCAGTCAGTGGCTTATCCCAGAGGAGGCTTATCCCAGGCCTGGGGACACGCCAGCCAGCCAGACCCGTCTCCGCCCTCCGTGAGCTCACGGTCCCTCGTGGTCCAGTGAGGGACAGACGTGTGTCCCTCCCAGGCCCAGCTGTGCTCCCCACAGGAACAAAACAAAGCAGCCTCCGAGCCCTCCTTCGGGCTGGCTGCTGGGCGCTATTCTAAGCCCTCGTAATCACTTGAAGTGACTAACACTGATTAAGTCTTTACGAGAAACGAGGAGATTCCTCCCCAGCCTCGGAGCCACTTTATTAACTCACCCAGCCTGGAACCAGGCTTGTCTGGCACGATGTGGATCTATTTTTCCACTGGGTCTCGGCCCCGTGCTGGCTTCTCTCTAATAACCAGCCCGTCAGCTTCACTGTCACAGGCAAGCCCATCCCTGGGAGCCGGCTCCTTCTGCCGAGCTGGGATGGCTGTGATCTTCTCAGCTTTGAGGAATGAGGGCCGCCTGGGTCTCCAGGTGTGCACAGCTGGCCAGATGTCCTTGCTTGTCACGTCCACACACTAGTCCATCCAACATAAGCGACTAGGCCCTGCCCTGCTACCTCTTACCCAGGCACACACTTCCCTCCATGTCAGTGCCTCCCATCCCCCCAGCCCCCCAGCACACGCTTCATGTACGTGCTTCATGCACAAACTCACCAGTATTCCTTAAAGCTGGATGGGTGTGCCAGGCTCTGCAGAATACTGAGGAATCAGGCACGAGACAGCAGTGGGGCTGCAGACCCTATAATCCTGTTACAAGGTAAAATGACCTGAGGGATCAAGATGGGAGCAATGGCGTGTAAAACGTGTGCTCTGGTGTATAAAATGAGGAACGTCGTTCAATGATGAAGTCACAGAAGGCTCCGGGTTGGAGGTGGCTCTGAGCAGAGGATGGAGGATGGGGCAGGCATCTCGCAGGTGGAGATGATGGTCACTGTTTATTAAGCACTTGCCGTGTGTCAGGCCTTGTGCTAAGCACTTCGATGCATCCTCTCATCTCGTTCTTATAATGATCGTATGAAGGGGATATTATCCCTGTCCCCATTTTAGATTAGGGAGAACTGAGGCTTAGAGAGCTTAAGTAGCTTGCCCAAAGTCACACAGACCCAAGGGGGAAACTGGGAATGCAGCATCTTTACTTTGGACACTGTTCTGCCTCAGATGGAGAAAAGGGAAGGGCTTCTGAGAACCCATTCTTGTCATCTCTTCTCAACTCTACTTTCAATGGTACCAGGTTGGCAGCTTGAAATTGGCCATGGTGGGAGCACAGAAATTGGCAAGTGCTACAGATAAGGGCTTTTTATTTTATTTTTTCCAGAGAGCTGGTTGACCAGCACGCCACTTGCATATGAAGTGGCAGGAGAGAAGGCATGAGTACCCATTGTAACAAGCTGGAACATAGGGTTCTAAAAAAAAATGTAGGAGGAGACTCAAAAGACAACATGGGGCAAAGCACAGAAGCTTGGAGTTTATCCTAAAGGCACTGGGGAGCCACAGAAAGTTGTTGAGCAGGGGAGGGATGTGGCCAGATTTATGCTTTAGGAGGACCACTCTGTGGATGGATGAAAGGGGTGGGCTGTTGAGACAGAAAGCTGATTAGGAGGCATATCCATTTCCTAAGGCATTAGGGCTTCTGTAACTCCTCTCCCTGACAGGAAAGGTTGTCAGCTCAGGAGAGAAGCCCATAGCATCACATCAGATCTGGAAGGTCCTTAGACATCTCCCCTTGACTGTCTGAAGCAAGTTCCTGCCTTTCCAATTCCGGTACCTCCTGGGGAGCCTGAGCCCAAGGTAGAGTGCCCCCAGCCTCATACCATCATTGTCACCATCTCCACCAACCCCTTTCCCATGCTTTCTCTTCTCTTCATGCTGCCTGATACAGCACAACAACCAGGGCCTGTCAGGGCAGGCCATCCATTGTCCATCCTTGTAACACGCAGAGCACAGTAATGACTGTAAAGATGGATGGATGAATGGATGAATAGATAAATGGATGGGTGAGTGGATGGGTGAGTGGTGGATGGATGGATGGAGGGATGGATGGGTGGATGAGTGGATAGATGGATGGGTGAGTGGATGGGTGAGTGGATGGATGGGTGGATGAGTGGATAGATGGATGGGTGAGTGGATGGGTGAGTGGATGGATGGATGGATGGGTGGATGAGTGGATAGATGGATGGGTGAGTGGATGGGTGAGTGGATGGATGGATGGATGGATGGATGGGTGGATGAGTGGATAGTTGGATGGGTGAGTGGATGGGTGAGTGGATGGATGGAGGGATGGAGGGATGGAGGGATGGAGGGATGGATGGATGGATGGAGGGAGGGAGGGATGGATGGATGGATGGATGGGTGAGTGGGTAGGTGAGGGTATGGATGGATGGATGGGTGGATGAGTGGATGGATGGGTGGATGAGTGGATAGTTGGATGGATGAGTGGATGGGTGAGTGGATGGATGGATGGATGGATGGGTGGATGGATGATGGATAGATGGATGGGTGAGTGGATGAATGGACAGATGGATGGGTGAGTGGGTGGGTGAGTGGATGGATGGGTGGATGAGTGGATAGATGGATGATGGATGGATGGATGAAAAAAGGAAAAAATAAATGAGTGAGTGGATGAACTTCCTGTCCCACTAAATCTCCTGGGAAGGACAGGAGGGATGCCGAGGAAGGGCAGGAGGTCACAGAGGAGCCTGAGAACCTTGGCAAAGGCAGCAGATTAATGGCCATGAGATAAGTGGGAAAAAAAATGTGAAAAGAGAGACTGACAAACACAGCCTTCCAAGGGACCGAGAGGAGTGGGTTAACGAGCCCGTGTCTCTTGTCTCATCAGCTCGTAACCCGCTTGGTTTCCTGTCTTGAGGCGGGAGAATCCCAGGAAGAGGAATGTCCCTGTCATACTGGGGCGGTGGTGGTGGTGGTGGCTGCTTTTCTGGTGGGCAAGTGGCTTGGCACTGGGGTGTGCCTGACGTGGCTTGGTTAACCACAAGGGTGTCTCCCCTTTGGGGCAGTCTCCCTCATTCATGCACCCCTCCCCCAACACACACAAACAGGGAATGGGAAGAGGTTTTCCTGGGCTCTTGGGCTAAGAGGTCAAACCCTCCTGAATTGTGAGTACTTAGCAAATTCCTCAACTTCTCTGGGACTCAGTCTCCCAGCTGTGGAATGGAGAGAGTGCCTTACCCCCTCCCTCTTCCTCCTCCCTTAGAGAGCAGTTCTGATCAAGAGGGAGAAAGCCCTGTACAAACTGTGAAGTGCTGCTCTAGTGTATCAAGACAATTGCTGTTATTCTACCTCTTCCTGGACTCTGAGGGCTTTGGGGGGGAAGAAGAGGACAGAAGGAGAATGAGAGGGACACAGAGGCAATCAGGGACCGTCCAACCACTGGCCACAAAAATCACTGCTTTTCTCCATGGGGCACCCAGCCCTCTCCCAACAGCAGCAAGGGCAACAGTTTGATAGTAGAAACCATCTAAGGCTTCCCCTTATCTCAAACTAAAGCTCCATTTCCTTAATCCAGCTTGTCAGATCTGTGGTGATCTGCTACCATTGACCTTGAACCTTCCTTACTCACCACCTCCTTGCCCTTGAAACCTATAAAAACCACAGCCACCATTGACTTTCTCTGTGCCAGGCAAGAGATTTTATAAACATATCTTATCTAAACTCTCCTTTCCCCCCACACCAACTTTGAATTACTGAATTTCTTTCTTTTTGAGACTTTGCTTAAGCGGCCCCTTCTCAGAGACGCCATCTAGCCTAGCCAAAGTAAGTCTCACTTGTTAACACTCCAGCAGCACCCTGTTTGTTTCCCATTTAGTCTGTGTTGCCATCTGTAATTATGTTATTGTTTACTTGTGCACTTTTGATCTCTTTCCCCAAGCAGAATACAAGCTTCAGTGAGCTCTGTCTTTCTCAGCACACAGCCTGGGGCCTCACGCTAAGGAGGAACTCAACACCTGTTTGTTGAATGAGCGGCATCTTTCTGATATAATACCATCATCATCATCCCCGATTTTCAGATCAAAAAAGAACTGGGACTCAAAATGCAGGTCCTCTGCTGAAGGCCACAGAGCTAATAAGTAGTAGACATTCTACATGACATCTCCTCGTGGCAGTTTGTCCTCAGGAGAGGATGGATGGCATTTCATAAGAGATGAACTCTATCATCACGTAGATACAATCTAAAGTCCCTTCGGTGGCTAGAAGGCTCTGCCGACCTCTCCCCTCTCTTTCCTCACCAGTTTCTCTTCACTCTGCTCCAGCCGCACTGCATCCTTGCTCTTCCTCAAATGCACCGAGCACACTTCCACTTCAGGGCCTTTGTACGTGCTGTTTCCTCTCCCAGGAATGCTTGCCCCAGACACCCACAGAGTTGTCATCAGCTGCTGTTTTATCAAAGGCCTCCCCGACCACCTGTGATATAAAGCAGCAGCCTTGTTCTCAAAACCCTTATCCTGCTTTATCTTCTTCACTGAACTTGACAATTTATCGTACATTTATTTGTTCGTATGCCTACTGCTCCAGGAAGGCGGGGACTTTGTTTCTCCATTTTGTTCACTGATAGGTATTCCTTGTACATAGCCCCTGCCTGACTCATCCTAAGTGTTCAGTAAATGCGTAATGAATGAATCCATGAATGAATGAGCTGACTCGGGAGCAGGTAGCCAGACAAGACCAGGCCGATGGACGATGCAGGGAGAAGCTAAGGGGAGGCTCAGAGTGGCGGTGGGGGCAGTGTGCAGGACGAGAGGGCAGAGCTGCAGAAGCAGGCAGGACTCAGAGACAGAAAATCCAGCAGAATTACAGCCAAAAGAATGAGGGAATTAAAAAATTCGCCCAATTCTTCTAGGCCTTCCTCCCCTTCTACTTAGCAGTTGTCTGGTGAGCAGCTCAAAAGGCTGGGGATCCACTTGGGTGCCCGGTTATGGAGACTGCCTAGGCCTTAGACATCCTTAGACATGTGGTCATCCTCTTGGTCCCAGCCAACCTCTGAAACTGCAGAGAAAGTCTTCGGGGGAGGGAGTGGACTACGTCACCAATCAGAGATTTGCAAAACAGGCTCAGCATCACGGAATTCAGGCAGGGAACTGTAGCCCCTTATTCATATGGCCATTAGAACCAAGCTCAATGAGGCCGAATGGCATGCTGGTTGGACTCTTGACACGCATGGGTGTCTTGAAAGTCATCAAAGCTATCACTCTGCTCCTACAAAACTCCACCAAGAAGCACTTGAGGAATAATCCTTATGGCAAACATGCCCTAAAGTGCCTCCCCCATGAGTCTTGTCCTTTTGTAATCCCCTCCCTTTGAGTGTGGGAAAGGACCTGTGACTTATTTCTAACCAATAGAATGTGGCAAAGGCAATGGGATATCACTTCCATGGTTAGGATTCTTTAAAAAAGACTCCATCTTAGCGGACTACAGAAAGAGATGCCTTTGCTGCTTTGAAGAAGTAAATTGCTATGTTGCTGTGCAAGGGCCATGTAGAAGGAACTGTGGTGGCTTCTAGAAGCTGCCAGCAACCACCAGCTGACAGCCAGCAAGAAGATGGGCACTTCAGTCCTACAACCACAAGGAGATGATTTCTGCCAACATCCTGAGTGCATTTGCAAGTGGATCTTTCCCCAGTCAAGCTTCTGATAAGACTTCAACCCCAGCCAACATCTGGATTAAAGCCTGAGCAGAGGAGTTAGCTAAGCTGTGCCTGGACTCCTGGCCCACAGAAAACATGAGACGATAAATGTGTGCGTGTTTTTTAAGCTACTAAGTGTGTGGTCAATTGTTATGCAGGAATAGAAACCCAATAGAATCCTATTTTAACAGATCTCTAAGGAAAGCAACCCGATGCAATGCCCTTTCATCCTCATACCTTCACAACATTCCATTCTGTACTCAATTCCACCAATATTCATTTCTACCATGGCGCAAGACGCCACCATATTTTCACCTATAACGATGTCAAAAGTAAAGAATTCAGACTTTCACCTGGGCAACTTTAATTTAATTTAGAAGAAAGAAAGAGAGAGAGAGAGAGAGAGATGAAGAGAGAGAGAGAGATGTCCAGGTAGAAAACATGAAATATATACACATGTATACACACACACACACACACACACACACACACACATATATGGAAGTATGCTAGTGTCTTCTTGAAAAGTTTTTCTCTCCCTGATAAAAGCCATGTTAGCAAGAGGAAAGATTCTTGCGTCCTTGCTTCTGAATGGAATCATGATGCAAAAGTCACTACAGCCATCTTGCCACCATAAGGCAACAAGCTCAAAGACAAAACTCCAGCACAGTAATACCAGAAGAATGATAAAAATCTGGTCTTTGATGATATTGTTTAGCTGTTACACCAAACTTAGAAATTTCCACTTCCAGATTTTTTTTCCTTATGGGATATAATTAAATGTCTTTATTGTTGAAGTTCCTGTTAGGTGTGCATTCTATTACTCGCAGGTGAAAGCATTCCTGACAGAGACACAGTGTCATATGCGAGCCACTATGAAGGGCAGGGGAAAGTTGGGGAATGGAAATCTCTGCTAGAATCACATAGAACAGAGGGGGAGAGATCCCCCAGAGGAAAAGAAAAGGGTGTCACCAGCAAAAGGGGAAATAAAAAGATGCTGAGCCCACAAGTCAGTAGCTGTCCATCTCCCACCCTGCCACCTGCCCATCCCCCCACTGCACCTCTCCAAAGGGGCTTCTTGGGGTACATGTTACTTACAGAGGGTCTAGAAAGAAGAGCAAGTCTGCATTCCCAGGTTATCACCTGGAAAGGAGACATGGTCCCTCCACCTGGCCCCTTGCCCCTTATTCTCAACCCATGGGGGTGCCTCTGTGACCACAGCCAGGGCCTTCCCCGTTGGAGGTACCTGCGATATCTCATGGTGCTCACCTGGACAGCAATGGCCAGGAAAGCAGCAGATCTGAAGTTTAAGTCTTGACTTTGCCGTTTGCCAGGTGTGATCTTGGACAAATAGCAGGGCTCAGTTTTTCTGCCTATAAAATGGGGCTACCCCATAATGAACAGGTTAAGTCGTAGTAAACAAGTAGGTTAAGCAACAGGACGTACCTCATTGGGTTACTTTGAGGGTTACAGAGAATATTTGTAAGGCGCTAGATGGGGCTGGCCTCGTCATGTTCTGGAAGGGAATGCTATTATTATCCATTTCCAAGAGCCCGTGCAGTTCTGCACGTCGGAGACCTTGAGATTTCAAGTGAAGACCTGGGCTCCAGGGCCACCCCAGGGCTCCCTTTTCCAGCAGAGCAGATGGGCTCCCTCTGCCATCTTGGATTAGGGGCCCAGCTCATGCCGCTGGATGATGCCTCAGCCCATGGGTTTATTTTTCCAGCTGTGAGAGCTGCTCTGTTTAATAGCTCCCATCCAGCTTCCCTCCGTGATTGAACTTGAAAGAGTATGTTTGCTTAACACCCACAATGTTCCAGCTCCCATAAAACACAGAAGGAGCATGAGGCCTGCTTTGAGGGCTCTGCTCACTTCTGAAATTGAGCTGGACAATCATAATTTTGGTTTAACCGAAAGAACCGCAGGTTTCTCTCTCCCCATCCAACACCTTCTGAGGCCTCGCATCTCTGCATTGCCTTCCAGGCCCTCACCCCAGGCAGCTCTCTGGGGTGTGCTGGGGTTTGCTTCTCAGCTACTGTCTTTGAGCGATCAGAACTGCAATTACAGGAAGATGCGGCCCAATCCCAGATAGGCTGCCTGGGCAGCCTCCACTCCTACCCTGTTTAGGTTCTCCGTCTTTCTGGCTTTCTCTCCTCTATCTTTCTTTTTCTTCTTCTCTTATTCTGCCTCTGTTTCTCTGATATTTTCCCCCGACCCCTTTCTCTCTCTCTGACTCATTCTGTCTCACTCGCTATCTCTCTGTATAACCATTTGTCTCTGTCTTTCTCTTTATATCTCTGTCTGTTTCTATCTCTCCTCTATCTCTATTTCCCTCTTTTTCTCTCTCCAAGGCAGGGTCCACAACTTCTGGCTTACACATGAGGTCCCATCCTCCTCCAGGAGGCTGTAGTCCACGACCACAGGAAGACCTGTGGTCTTTCCCAATAGCCACATTCAACTAATGATAAGTAAGGACTAGAACTCATCCTCAAGACACAGCTTTATTATCATGTTTTCCTACCTGCCATGGAGAGGCACCTCCTGAAGAGTTCCCCTGGGACCTGGGAGCTGTGCTGCCAAAGCAAGGATGCTGAGTACCCCTTCATGGTCCACCTGCCCTAACCAGACAAAAGTTACATCAAAGTTCATGTGATTCATACCAGGAACCAGAAACACTTAGTTCAGCCTTTCCATTTTGCAGATGAAAATAAAACAGAAGTTCAAAAAAAACCAAACAAACAGAAGTTCAGAGAGGTGAGCCTTTGTGACCCAGGTCACACAGAAAAGTGATGTCAGCTGTGTGACTGGAGAAGTGACAGGGCACAGAGTCTCTGTTTCTTCATCTGTAAAATGAGGACACCTATTGTGAAGATGAAATGAAACAATGCCCTTGTGCCAGGCACAGACCTGACACACAGTGAGCTCTCAGTATGAGCTATATTAATCATTGTGGTTGTTATTATATCTATCAGGGAGGGCAGAGCACAAGGTCCTGGTTCTTTCTCTGGCAGGTGTTTTGCAAACCAGAGCCCCTTCTTCACCTGACCTGGCAGAGAACTTTCCTTTGGGTCCTCACCACCAGCTCCTGCTTTCAGTTCACACCCCCAGACACATCTCAGATCTCCCCCATCCCACTCCACTATGGCTTCCGCTTCTCCTGGACAAGAGGCCAGTTCAAAAGATTTCCCCATTCCTCCCACCATGGACACAGTAGCCCATTCCCCCTGGACCCTGAACTGGCAGAAGAAAGCACAGGCAGGAGATCAAACGTGGGCTGAATGGAAGACAGAAGAGACAGAATGAGGGGCGAGATGGGACAAAAAGAATAATGACTTCCATCCAAGTCTCTTCCCATAAACCCACAGCTCTTTGAAGCCAGCTTTCCTTTAAATAAATACATTGTTATTAATGACCCTTTCATTGGAAGAAATGGAAGCTTTCTGGGCAGGACAATGCCCAGCTCTCCGAGGCCTCCATGGGGCCTCATGCATGGGAAAGCACTCCATGGCCTGGCAGATACGTCCATGTGCCAAATGCCAGTGGGCATGTCAAAGGGGTTTGAGAGTGGGTGGTGACTGCACAGACACCCACGGGTGCCCCCTGTATTTGGAGCTGCCTCTGTCGTCTCACTAACAAGGCTCTTAGGCTGGGGCTGGGGTCAGCAGAGTCTGTACTGCTGCAGTCCAGTTGGTTCCTTTATTCCACAAATATTAATTGAGCACCTACTATGTGCCTGGCTCTGTGCAGAGTCTAAAGGGCAATTCAGACACAAATCCTGCCTTTGTAGAACACAAATCACAAAGCTTGTAGTCAGAACAGAAGAGACCATTTATAAGACAGAAGCCCGGGTGTTGAGAGGTATAGGGTCCCACATTCTAGACTTTATCTGACACTTTATATTCCCCTGGGAAGCTCCACAACTTTTCCTGGCCACCTCGTATCACGACGACGGTCTCCCTCACTGAACTCTCTCACGCGGTAGTCCAAACTCAAGGTCACTGATTATTTGTCACTTGCTGCAGCAGACCCTTGGCCATGCTCCCTTCTGCCCACTCCCATCCACCCCCAACTAAAGGGATTGTCAAGTCACTACCTCTCTGCCGTCTCTGTGGCCGGCTGACTGGGGCAAGTGACTCTCCCAGAGAGTAAGAGAATGTCTTTTTTGGAAAGAAACAAATATTTTGCATTCTAATCCTGGAGGGAACTAGGAACTAGTGCCCATTCAATGCAGCAAATCAGAAGATGGAGGCCCCAGGCCACACAGCCTGCCTCTGACACACTGAACCTAAATGTGAGAGCCTTTCTGATGGCTTGGAGGTGCTCAGCCCCGAGGGGACAGACACAGTGTCATGCGGGACTCATATTTGAGCCAAGGGAAGACTCTCCACGCTCCTCCCATATTGCGGCCTTAAGCAAAAACACTTCCCTTCACTGAAGCTCTACTGACCTCTGTGTGATGGGGAAACGTTAGACCAGCCAGTGTGTGGTTACCACCTGCCGTGCGGTGGGGCACTCGACGAGCACCCTTGCTTCGTACAAGCACAGACATGGGCCGTGAGCCTTGTTTCTCCCCAATTACAGATGAGGAAACTGAGGTCCGGAGAGCTCAGGTATCTTGACAAGATCACACAGCACGTGAATGGCAGGCCCGGGACCACGGTTGTACAGGATTCCCAGCACTGGGATGAGAAGGAAGGTCAAGATTCTGGCCACCACCTCCGGGGAACTTGGGCTGGTCCCTGATCCTCCCTAGGCATCTCTTTCACCTTCTGTCAAAAGAGAGAATTGGACAATGAGGGGTCCATGGAAAGATTCTACGGGGTTGGAATTCCTCTAAATCATATTAGAAGCTTTGAGGGTGTGTGGGTAGGAGTATGGACTGGAGAAAAGGACCAGAAACTTCATCAGGTTCTCCTAAAAGTGCCTGACTCGAGAGAGCTTAAGAACACAGAACTGGGTGATCTCCACGGGTCCTTTGTGTGTGCCGTTCTGTGATTCTGAATCCAAGGGTCGTTTTGTTCCTTCATTCACGCAAACCTTTATCAAGCTCTTACTTTGTGTCAGGCCCAGAGGGGTCCTTCTTATTCCCACATTCCCAGGATGGCCCTAGGAGTGGAAAAAGAAGGTAAAAACGTGAGCTGCCCGTACATTTCTTCTGGTGAGAGCCCTCCCACTGGCCCACACCAGATCCCATCCCACGTCAATCACTTCCTCTGGGACCTCCCCCTTATGGCGGCCTGTCCCTCCAGAGAAACCCTCCCCTCCCCTCGCACCTGTGCCCGGCTCCCAGATTCCTCCTCTAAGATGTGTTTTCTGAATGATAAGCTGCAGGATGGCGGGAGAAGAGCTGGTGTCTGTCCCAGCCCCACCAGCCTGCTCACAAGGGACTTTTGGAAATAATCAGTAACAGGCCAGAGACACCTCCCCAGCTCATTCATCCCATGGGGGTAGGGCTGGGGGCGGGGGGTTGGGGGTGGGGTCTGCAGAACAAAGGGGTGAAGTGAGAAGGGACAGAATGGAGCAACGAGGCCCCAGAAGGCCCTGCCTTGGCCCCTGATGTCCTGGTGGAGCATTTGAGCTGCAAGCTGCGGTCAAGGGGCAGATGCCAGCCTGGTACAGCCAGCATTGGCGAGAGAGCCAGGAGCTACCGGCCCACTTTCCATGACATCAGAGGCCAGCCTGGGCCAAACCTTCAGGGGCAGAGAGGGAGCTCTGCACTCCCCTTCCCTCCTGTCTACAGGGGTCCTGGTGCCATGGTTGGATGGATTGTCAGAGTGGAGGAGTGTCCCCGCGGAAAGCTGCCAGGAGCATATGAAGAGCAAGCACTGGCTGCCCCCACATGGAAACAGCCCAGACCGCCAACAATGGAGAGATGACTCATTATAGCTCCATTCACATGATGGAGTACTACACAGTCCTTCAAAATGATGTCTACAAGTCCTTTGTAGAGAAGTTGGGCTCCAGGCTAAATGGAAGAAGAATGGTGGACACGTGTGATCTCTTTTTAGACACGTTTGCCTATAATTTATATTCAATCTGCATGGGAATTGCATTAAAACTCTTCAAGGACACTGACAAGGCCCCAAAGACTCTGACCCGGCTGCCCCTCTAGCCCCATCTCACATCATTCCTCTGTCCCCTTGCTCAGCTGTGTTCAGCCACAAAGGCCGGCTGTCAGCACCTCAACACACCCAAACCTCCTTCGAGTCCCTCCACTTTCTGCCTGACACCCCTCCCCCACCCCCGCACTGCATCTTATTCATTGTCTTTCAGGTCTGGCTGAAATGTAACTTTCTCCTATTCTTTATGTTTATAAGGCTTCTGGCAACACATGATTATAAATTCAGTAGCATGTTATTTGGACCATGTGTGCCTCCACCCTCACCCCAAAGAGGCTGTAAGTTCCCCCAGGGAAGGCAACATGCTTGTTTTGTTCACCTCTGTACGCCTAGCTCCCCAGACAGTGCTTGGCACACAGTAAATGCTCAATAAATGTTAATCGAATGACTGAATGGGTTTGACACGATAGTGGCTAACATTTATTCAGCAGTTACCATGGGCCAGGTGCTTTATATGTAATAGGTCATGACATCCTTACAACCATTCTAAGAGGCAGGCACTATGGATGGGCTAATGCTCCCCTTTACAGATTGGAAAACAGAAGAGTTAAGGAATTTGCCAAAACCATGCAGCTAGCAAGAGGCAGAGTCAGGATTTGAATTATAGCTGTCAGTCTGCAAAACCCATATTCTTAATCCCTCAATTCCCCAGGCTCTCCTAAGTGAACAAGGGAGGAGTAGGAAAGACAGGAAAGAAATATGGCAGCATGGAACCAGTGAGATCTCTGGGTGATGGGAAGGCCTTAATGATTTTATTGTTTTCTTTTCTACAACTGCATGTATTTTATTTAGTCAGAGACAACCAACAGTACAATAGTACTTTTTAACAAGACATCAGCAAGCAGCCCTGATGGCATACTGTAAATTCTCCCAGAAGCCCCAGCAGCCCTACGGTCATGAGAAGACCATGTCGGAGCCCATCCCCTCCATGGGGCTGCCCAGGAGACCACCCAACATCAGCGAAGTTCCCACTGGAAAAGTGGAGGATCCTTAGACCACCTGCGTGGCCTGCCCCCCACTCTCCACCTCCTCACATTTCTCAAACTGAAGAAAAGCTGGCCGACAAGGAGAAGGCTGTCCTCTCCCTCACCTCCTCTCTCTCACCCACCCAGCTTGTCCTCCAGCCTTGACTTGTGGCCCCCCAGACTCGGGATGAGCAGCACAGCCCACCCCAAAGATCTTGCACATGATTCCGTTTTGCTTTATGCATCCCAAATGGTCTGTCCTTTACTGGCAGGGTTTGCAGCAAATTATTGCTGGTGAAAACAGGAGGCTGGGGTTTGGAAACCAGATGAAGCTTTTACTTTTACTGGCTATGGGGCCAGGGTGATTCCCAATAGGAAGCATCCTGTACAGACAAGCTCCATCCACTCATTCATTCATTTAACAGACACATGTTGAACATCTACTCAGTCCCAGGCACCGTGCCCAGCTGGGGAGCGTGAATGGGGAAGAGTGATGCAATCACGGCTCTCATGGAGCTGACGCTGTGGTCAGAGAGAAGAGACAAGATGCTAAGATGCAATATGAGGGTGGGGGAAGACTTGGAGAGGGTGGTGGAGGAAGCCCACCCTGGGATCTGAAGAGCAAGAGGAAGGGAGAGCTGCAAAGGAGGGGCGTGCCCATGGGGAGACAGCTGTGCCCGCGGGGAGACATTTATGCCTGAGGTCCTGAGGGGCAAAGACACTGGTGTGTTCAAAGAACTGAGAGCAATCAAGCCCGCTTAGACCCCAATCAAGCCCACTTAGACCCATGCAATTGGCAAACATGAACGAGTCTGACCATATCAAATAAGGAAGGGGTCATAGACCATTCATATTTACAGTGGTAGACTTATGACTAGTACACTCATTCTGGAAAGGTTTGGCATTATCTCCTAAAGTTGAACATTTAAACCTATGATCCAGAATATTCAACTCCTGGTATACACACAAGAGAAACTCTGGCCACTGTATGGCAGGACATATGTATGAGTGGTTCCACAGCAGCACTGGTCATGAGAGCAGAACCTCATAAGCAACCCAAGTGCTCAGCTATGGGTGAACCAACATAGTGAATTCAAAGAGTGGAATATCACACGGTTGTCAAAATAAGTGAACCAGAGAGGAGCCATCACAGATGGGAGACTAAGGAGACATGACAACTAAATGCAGTGCTGTGTGCTAAATTAGATTATGGAACAGAAAAGCATCAGAGGAAAAACTGGTGAGATCAGAATAAAGTCTGTAGTTTCATTACTACTGTTGGACCAATGTTAACTTCTTAGTCTTGATAAATGTTCTGTGGTTACGTAAGACGTTACTATCAGGGGAAGCTGGGTGAAGGGTAGATGGAAGTTCTGTACACTTTTGCAACTTGTATGTAAGTCTAAAATTATTTCAAAATAAAAAGTTTAAATTTAAAAAAAATAAGTGAACCAGGGCAACACACAGTAATAGGGATGAATCTTAACAATAGAATATTGCCACGGTCTGAATGTTTGTGTCCCCCCCAAAATTCACATGTTGAAAACCTAATGCCCAAGGTGATGATATTAGGAGGCATGGCCTTTGGAAGGTGATTAGTGCCCTTATAAAAAGAGCTAGCTCACCCCTTCCACAGTGTGCGGACACAGCAAAAAGTCAGCAGTCTGCAACCAGGAAGAGGGCTCTCAAGAGAACCTGATCATGCTGGCACTCTTATATTGGACTTCCAGCCTCGAGAGCTGTGAGAAACAATTTTCTGTTGTTTATAAGCTACCCAGTCTGTGGTATTTTGTTATAGCAGCCCAAACAGAGTAAGGCAAATATTAAGTGAAAAGAGTAAGTTCCAAAAAAGGTTACATTGCAGCATTATAACCATCTTTATAAAGATTAAAAAGAGATATAAGATAAAAATATATACAGGTCTAGTTCTGTGATGAATAAACTGTGTGCACCTGGGCAAGTCCCTCTGTTTCTCAGCTGGAAAGTAGAGCTCACGACCCCACCTCTGCTTTGTTGGAAGTCATTAACCTGGTAGATTCTCCTTAACAGAGTTCCACTTGCCTGGTTCATGGGATGAGCCAGTGTTATCTTGTAAACATCTGGGTGACGGGGGTGGCATGCCGAAGGTAAGTGACTGTGACTAACGTGTCCCTGAATTTTCTCCCCATCACTGAGTTCCAGCCTTACCAGGAGGCAGTTGTGTGGTTACCACACCGGTCTGCCTATATCCCTTAAGCTCGATGTCATGGACTTGTACTTAATATGAGGAAAATCATGAAATACAAGGATGAAACAAAATAATGTTAGTATTTCTATGAATGCTTATTTGAACGTTTTGGAAATATTCAAAAAAAGGGTGAGTTCCCCTAAATCATGGCTTTCAAATTAGATATAAAGAAGATGACTATAAAAGTTGGACGTAGGGGATATAAAAATCCAGGATTCTGCCATCATATTATTTCCAAATATCTGTAAGTTCTCTCTTCTTTTTTAAAGAAATGGAGATGCTGCATCATGGGTGTACTTTATACAAGAAAGAGGAAAAGGATTCCAATAAGTAAACCTATATGCCAAGAAAACTCTTGGCCTCACATCAACATGGAGGCCCATTTGTAGTTTTAGCCAAGATAAAACGTGTATAACTGTTAGGATTCCCCTCTGACCAGCTGCTTTGATTTCCTAAAACGTTCTGGAAAGATGGTTTCAGGCGAGGCTTCTCTTCTGGAAAGAATTCTCTAGACAAAGCACCTACTATGCACCAGTTACCAGGTGCTTTACATGCAGCACTTACCATCTTTCCACTTAGTTACTAGTCATCGCATTTTATAGATGACAGAACCGAGGCTTAGCGTTCATGGCGACAACCCTAGTGCGGACAAAAATCATGGCGTGGGGTTACTTCCAGTCTCCCCCCAAGGGCAGTGGACAGAGACTTGGATTATAGCACTTGCTCTGCTCTCAACCACCATCTCTACAACCTTAGGTGACTTACTTTCTCTCTGGCCTTCGTGGTCTCCCGTGGGAAGTAGAAGGTTTGTACTGGTATTGGTCATCTACTGCTGCATAACATATGACCCCCCAAAACATAGTGGCTTAAAGCAACAGCACTTACTATCTTAAAGTTGCTGAGGGTCAGGAATTGGTCACAGTTAATCTGAGTCCTCTGGCTCAGGGTCTCTCATAGGCTGCAGTCAAGCTGTCCTCCAGGGCGCAGTCATTCTCAAGGCTCATCTGGGGAAGGGTCTCCTTCCAAGCTCGCTCCTGTGGTAGTTGGCAGGGTTCAGTTTCTCCTTGCTGGGCAGCTCACAACATGGCGGCTGGCTTCGTTAGTGTGAGCCGGGGAGAGAGAGCAAGAGAATACCCGTAAGATGGAGGTCACAGTCTTTCCTAACCCAGTCACGGAGGGGACATCCCATCATTTCTTGCATATTCTATTCTTTAGCAGTAAGTCACCGGGGGTAGCCCACACTCAGGGGAGGGCGTGACACAGGGTATGAATACCAGCAGGTAGGAATCTTTAGAAATCACCACAGTGGGGCTTCCCTGGTGGCACAGTGGTTGAGAGTCCGCCTGCCGATGCAGGGGACACGGGTTCGTGCCCCGGTCCGGGAAGATCCCACATGCCGCAGAGCGGCTGGGCCCCTGAGCCATGGCCGCTGGGCCTGCATGTCCGGAGCCTGTGCTCCGCAACGGGAGAGGCCACAACAGTGAGAGGCCCGCATACCGCAAAAAAAAAAAAAAGGAAAAAAAAAAAAGAAGTCACCACAGTGCTTCATCTCTCAGAGGCCTCCCAAGTTCTTGGATTCTTGAGGAGAAATTTCCCCCAAAGTTTTGGTTAGATTGACTTAAGATTTGGGAGGAAATAAGGAGACGTACATCCCAAGAATGTCTCTTCCTTCGTTCTGGCATCTTCTCTGAGCATTAGGCCTTGCTCCTCCCCGCTGCCTCTACCCTCTGTGAGGTAGCGCTCCTCTTCCCTCTGTGCCAGATGAGACCACGATGGGCAGGTAGAGGCGGTGAGCGCACGGTGGGGGCAGGGAGGGGCTGTTGCTGCCCTGTCAGTGCCAGAAAGTAGGAAGGCTCTTTACTGAATTATTTTGGAGATGGAAAGAAAAAACAAACCGAAGACAGAGCATTCAAATGTTAAAAAAGAGAAAGAAACATGAAGAAAAGAAGAAGCCACATGCAAATCTGTGAAGAGGCACCAATTACAGTGTTGCAGAGAAAGGCGGGTCCTCAGGAGCCAATCCCTCAGCAGCTTAGCCATGCATCCCCTGTGACCTCTTCCTTCTGATACTGTGCAGCGCGTACCTCCTGCAACTTGCAGGGAGCTGGCTAGTGTGTGTGGGACGGAGAGGCCCCATCATGGAGCCTGGAGGACTGTCTGCTGCTTCCCCTGACACTCTCGGCTCTTCTAGGAGCCATGTCTATAGACCCATTGAAAGGAAAGAGCAGGTTAAGGTCTGACAATATTAAAGTAAACTTGCAGATAGCATTGGCCTGAGCGAGTGAGAATGTCCTGCAGTGAAATGGGTGCAACCATCAAGAATACCTGTGTGTTTCAGTGTCTTTTTCATACAGGAGAAAATAAACAAGTAAAAATCCACTGCAGGGCTTCCCCGGTGGCGCAGTGGTTGAGAGTCCGCCTGCCGATGCAGGGGACACCTGCCAGCCTCTTCAAGTTTACGTTCTACCAGTTTAGCAATCGCAGAGGAAAAAAGGCTGCATAAATCCCAGCCAGGTTTCTCATTGGTCCAGCCTGCATCACATGACCGTCCCTGAACAAGCACTTGGATAGAGAGTGGAGCGTGCTAGCTGGGCAGGCTGGATCACGTGCCCAGTCTTAGAACCCAAACAAAGTGAGGTCTATCTGAGCCTCGGGAGCCCATGGCTCCCCAGAGAAAAATCTCAAGCCTATTCCCAGAAAGAAAGGGAGAGGAGAAAGACATGCAGGGCTGGGAAAACAAGGAATGCCCCTAACTTCTATACTGGGCGCTGGCGTACGGCCGAGTGGTGTGAAGGCTCTGGAATGGCGGTTTAAGGCCCCCTGCCCTACTCTCACGCCCTCCGCCAAAGGATGACAGCGTATGGAGAATGATAGGAACAGTCAGGCTTGATCTGGGGCAAAGAGGGAAGAAAATGAAAATGACACCTCATATTAACCCTCACAACAGCCCTGAGAATTAGGTACTGTGATTATCCCCATTTTACAGATGAGGAAACTGAGGTTAAGAGAGATGAAGTCACTTGCCCAAGGTCATGAAGATAACAAGAGGCGTAAAAGGGTAGGTGAGGTGTGTGCGTGTGTGGTGGAGGCTGTGGTAAATCAGCAGAGAGAAACGAATGTTTTGCAGGCTGTACCTTGGGATTCTGAAACCCAGAGTTTCAGAACTTTCTGGACTGTCCAACCGTTATTCCAGGGAAGAGAACAGAGGTACTTCAAGAGAGGCTGGATCCCAGCCAGAGGGCTGCCGTAGGTTTCGGAGGCCTCAGTTCAGCTCACAGCATCACTGCAGTAGTTTGTAATTCGAGCCACCATCATTGGAACCAGCAGAACGAGGAAGCAGAACTGCCTCTTTCTTACTGTGGAACCCCTTGCACAGGGGGCTGGAGGGCAGCATAGATGAGAAGGATCTAGAACTCTGCGGGCACCTGTTCTGGGGCACATGGCCACTGGGAGCCTGGAGTCCAAGGGGAGGCGGGAGAGGGAAGATGGGCACTGACCGGGCAAGCAGACAGCCGTGGGCTTACGTCTCAGCTCTGCACCTCCTGTCGGCGTGACCTTGAGGATCTTCCTTAGTGGCTCTATGCCTCAGTGTCTTCACAAAATGAGGATAACAGTAGTACCTATCTCAGAGTTCTTGATTAAATGTGGTCTTGAATGTAATGTGCTTCATTTTCCTCCCGGAATCACCTGAGAATATTATGGGGCAGCTTTCAGAAGGTCCAGAACCTTCCATGGTCCTTTGCCGTGATAACTACTTTGGGACAGTTTCCTCAGCTGGCCCCTTGACCCAAAGGTCTCTTGCCCAACGGGCTTGGTAGGCAAAAAGCACGGGCCCCTTTTCGGTGGCAGCAAACATGGGCTCATGGGTTTGCACTGACCCCTCGCCATGGGCCACACCTCAGGGTCCGTCCTACACTTGAGATTGGCCGTGAAGGTAATGAGGAAGGGGTCACTAGGACCTCCCCACACTGCTTGGTTTCTGCCTCTGTTCTGTCCCAGGTGCCCCAGGTGCTGAGAGGGCAGCCTCCTGGAGTACAGGGTCAGGGCATGACCTGTGTCAGTGACCAGCCCTGCTTAGATACTCTATGGAAACGCCCACCCATTGCTCCTGTTGAAGGTGGGACGTTCGCTCAGGGCCCCATTTTTCCGCAGCTCATCCTAATGTGCAGCAGCCCGACAGCTCCCACGCAAGGCTGGGTTGGGCAGCAGGGTATGGGAAGGGGTCCCTGAAGTGTCACCTTGGTCTCCCGCCAGGCCCAGGCATCACAGAATGACAGCCGCTTCTGTTCCTGCTGGGGAGAAAGGAGTCCAGTTCCCCCTGCTGCTGCTCCCTGCCCGCCTGAGTGTGGTACACACTTGTGCGCCTTGGCGAGGTGGCCCCAACTAGCGAGGTTCCCATGGTGGGATCTGACGCCTGGAACTAACGAACCCCCGCCAAGAAAATGAGCTGCTCAGCAGCACGGCCAAAAGCAGGAGGCTGGGGAGGGGCTGAGCCCCATCCAGGGAGCACCAGCATGGGGGGGAGGGGACTTCCAGACAGTCTGAGCTACAGCCCTCCCCCCTACCTCCATGGGATGGGATTTCAAAGCCAAGACCCAGGAGGGGGCCCAGGGAGGAGGCCCACGCCTTCCATCAGGATTGCCTCATTAGCAGTTTTGCATGGTTGGAAATCTCTTCCTTGAGGGCCCAGGATTGCAGCAACGTGGGGTTTTAATCCAGGCTGGGCACAGGGACATGTGGCCAGGAGCCCCAAAAGGAGGATCATTAATATCTGCAAAGCTGGTCCTTCTGATAGGCTCGTTTCCCCTTACACCCCCTGAAGCAGGTCTCCTATGGCCCTGTCTGAACCACATGGCTCATGTTCTGAAAGGCTCATAGAGACGTTTCTCACAGCTTCTGCCTGTCTCAGCCTCTTTCACACCTGGAATCGTGAGGTCTCCATCACATGCTGAGGGGAAGCAGAATGCAAATTTGCTCACTGGACAGAATCTGGACACCATGGCACTCAGTGTGACCTTCGGCCTGCGAGCCCCAGACGGTCTCGCTCCTCACAGAAATCACTGCTCTGGACCTCAGTTTCCTCAGGTACATATGAGGGGTTTGGAGCTAACCAGTTGCTTTTCAGGGTTTTTGAGCCATGGATGTCTTTACCAGGGAAGTTGGACCTAGGACAGCGGATCCAATGGACCAGACCTGTGCTTCCACCTCCTTGAAATTCTTTCTCCTGGGCCTCAGGCCACCACCCTCACCCAGGTTTCACCTGACTTCACTGGATGCCCCTTCTTGGTCTCCTTTGCCACTTATCTTTAGCCTAACTGATTCCTGTCCTGCAGTCTTTTTCCTCTAAACCTCTCAAAGCAGCCCAACTGATCTTCCAAAAACTGTATATCCAATCGTGAACCTCACCTGCTACTATGGACTGAATTGTGGTTCCAAAATTCATGTATGAAGCCCTAACCCCCAAGGCAATGATTTTTGGAGATGGGACCTTTGGGAGGTTTAGATGAAGTCATGAGGGTGGGACCCTCATAATGGGATTAGCACCCTTATAAGAAGAGACACCAGGGAGCTTCCTCTCTCTCTCTCTCTCTCTCTCTCTCTCTCTCTCAGCCATATGAGGGCACAGGAAAAAGTGCTCATCTGCAAACCAGAAAGAGAGCCCTCACCAGGAATTAAGTCCTCTGGCACCTGATCTTGTACTTCTCAGCGTCCAGAATGGTGAGAGATAAATGTCTGTTGTTCAAGCTACTTGGTCTATGGTATTTTATTATAATAGCCCAAGCCAAAAACCTTCCATGGGCTGAGAAACCTTCCATGGCTACTGCCTAATTCTCCAGGCCTCCACTCACACTCTCCCCCTCACACTCTTGGTTCCAGCTTGGCTGGTGTATAGACACTCCAGTCAAATAATCCAGTCACACAGTCCAGGTGAAAGGTGCTTCTAAAATGGCTCCCAGTGATCAGGAACAGCTGTCTCCTTGGGACTCATGCCCTTGTGGAATCCCCTCCCCTTGAGAGTGGGCCAGGCCCAGGGACTCCCCTCTAACAACTTCTGACCAGCAAAAGTGATGGGTGTCACTTTTTGAGGTCAGGTCATGAAAGACTATGGCCTCTGTCCTGCTCTCACACCTGCTTGCTCTGATGAAGCCTCCCACCATATTAGAGTTGCTCTGTGGAGAAGCCCAACTGGGCCAACCCCTTGGGAAGAATGGAGGTCCTCAGTCCAACAGCTGAGGGAGAACTGAATCTGGCAAAAATCCAGTTGGTTGAGCTTGGAAGCAGGTCCACTCCCAGTTGAGCCTTAAGGTAACTGCAGCCCCAGCTGAGACCTTGACTGTAGCCTGTGAAAGATCCTGAGCCAGAGGACCCAGCTAAGCCATGTCCGGATTCTGGCCCACAGACACTGTGAGATAATAAATATTGTTTTAAACCATTGACTTTGGGAGTTATTTGTTATGCAGCAATAGCTAACTAATACACCAGGCTTTGCACATGCTCTCCCCTCTGCCCAGGACACACTACTCTCCAGTCAGTTGCTTCCTCAACAGGATAGCTTAGTCTCCTCTGGCAATCAGGTGTCTCCTGAACCATCACTTTTTCAGTCCCCTAAACAGTAGTATCTGTTTTTCTTTTCCTAAATGCTCACCCTACTTGATTGTAACAACTTGTCCTTTAGATTCTAACTCCATGAAGACAGGGGCTACATCTGTCTTGTCCACTGCTACATCTCCAAGGTCTTGTATAATGTCAAGCACATAGTAAGTGCTCAGTAAACATGAGGAGTATGAATGAATGAGTGAAACTCGATGAAAGAGATGCTGTTTTAAATGGGAGTGGAGCCTCCTCCTGGCCACTGAACCCCCTGAGTCCCTCACACAGCCCCAGATGTCCTCTCCTGGGCAGGCTTTTTAATTCAAGATTTGCCCTGCCCCTTTGGATAGAGACAAAGTCACAAAAAAACTGACAAGCTCCCTGCCTTCCTGGAGCCTAGCAAGAAGAAGGCAGCCAAGCACAGAATAAAAAGAACACCCACTTACATACATGAGTTTATCTCCACGCCTTTCTAAAATGCCACTCAAACAGCAAGGGCAATGAGAATGGAAGAGGATAAACCACCAAAGATCAGAGGTAACAAATTTCTGGAAGATGGAAAGTGGAAGAAGGAGTGGGAACTGATTTTCTAGTCTGGAGAAACTGAAATCCAACTGCCAAGGGAAGTGCCTGAACAAGAAAAGCCAACATGAGCCACCAAATCCAGGAAAGGCCAGGAATTGGACGCAGCAGATATGACTGAAGATGGGGGTGAACCAGAAAGACCCTGGACTTGGGGAGGCAAGAAGAAGGTTGAAGTGCACAGCCAGAAGGGGGAACTTCCAGCTCCTTTTCCCCACTCAACTCTCAAAACCCAGGGACCCCAGTTTTTTCCCTCCCCACTAGCCAGGTGAAAGATTGGGTGATCCATCTCTGTAGGGACTTTCAGCCAAGGGCAGAGACCCAGAGATACTGATCTGGGGTACTCCCAATTAAAGGTCTGGGTCGCTCTCCAATAATACCACACAAACCCTGCCCATTCCCAGAGACTTCCAGTCCACTTTACAGAGTCTCACCCTTATACAGACAGCCACGATCACCAGGGACCTGAGAAATCCTCTAACATGAAAAGTAGACAACAAAACAAACAGAAGGAGAGGGGGCAGAGGAGGCGGAGAGGGAGGAGGAGAGGGAGGATGAGAAAGGCAAACAGGCGAAGTGAGTAATTCATGGAGCAAAAGAAAATGTCAGAGAATTATCATTTACATCCTCATAACATATGGGAAGATATTTCACCCATGAAACCATAGGCAGCTATAAAAAGGAACACATTTAGAAATAGCTCTTTGAAATTAAAAATGGGAGCTAAAATAAAATATTCAATAGAAGATAAAAATAAGGAAATAATTCAGAGAACAAAAAGACAAGAAAAGGTAGAAATTATGAGAGGAAACGAAGTAAAAATTAGTGGGGTTGGGCTTCCCTGGTGGCGCAGTGGTTGAGAGTCCACCTGAGGATGCAGGGGACATGGGTTTGTGCCCCGGTCCAGGAAGATCCCACATGCTGCGGAGCGGTGGGGCTCGTGAGCCATGGCCACTAAGCCTGCGCGTCCAGAGCCTGTGCTCCGCAACAGGAGAGGCCACAACAGTGAGAGGCCCTCATACCGCAAAAAAAAAAAAAAAAAAAAAAAAAAAAAAATTAGTGGGTCAAACCAGGAATTTCTACAACCAACTCACAGGAATTCCAGAAAAAAAGTGAAGAGAAAATCACCGTGTGGGAGCGGGTAGACAGTGAAGAGATAATACAAGAATGTTTCTTCAAACTGAAGCCCATAGATTATTAGGATAAATTTTGGGGAGAGCTATTATTTGCCCAGATAATAGATTAAAACAAAAATCACCAAGCGATGTCATCAGGAAATTTCAGAATCTCCATGATAAAGATATCCTAAAGACTTTTAGAAACAAAAAAATAAATGTATGCAAAGAATCAGAGGAGTATCAAACATCTCAATAGCAACCTAAATCTCTAGAAAACAATAGAGGAATGACCTAAAAATTCTGAAGAAAAGTTATTTCCAACCTAGAATGAAATTCCAGACAAACTATCAGTCAAACACAGGGTAGAATGATGACATTTTTAGGCATGCAAATACTTCTTAAACTATTTCCCATGCATCCTTTCTCAAGAAGCTACTGAAGGATATACTCCACCAAAATGAAGGTGTAAACCAAGGGAGGGCAAACTATGGCCTGCAGGCCAAATTCAGCTTACCATCTGTCTTTGTAAATAAAGTTTTATTGAAAGATAGCTGTGCCCATTCATTTACATGATTTCTACTGCTGCTTTCACACTGCAATGGCAGAGCTGAATAGTTGCGAGAGACCATATGGCCAGCAGACTCAAAAATATTTATTATCTGACCTTTCACAGAAATGTTTGTCAGTCCTTGGATTAAACAACAAAAATAAAGCTCCAACAAACAAACAACCCCCCCCACCCCCAAAACCCGAGATCTGGATCCAACATAGTAGATGGGAGGAAGAAGTTTCTAGAACTACAGCTATGCTCAAAGAGCAAACAGCCCCCATTAAAGCAGAAAGATAGGTGTGCTCCAGGAGCTATGTCTCCAGGAATTTAAAAACTAGAGGTGATAGACTACCTATACTGAGAGGAGTTTTAAATCTGTCAGAGAGTTTAGGAGAGAATTAATGATAGGCAAACAGAAAACTAAGAAAATGAGGAGGAAACCATAATTCAGAAAGATACATGCACCCCAATGTTCATTGCAGCACTATTTACAATAGCCAGGACATGGAAGCAACCTAAATGTCCATCAACAGAGGAATGGATAAAGAAGATGTGGTACATATATACAATGGAATATTACTCAGCCATAAAAGGAATGGAACTGTGCCATTTGCAGAGACATGGATAGACCTAGAGACTGTCATACAGAGTGAAGTAAGTCAGAAAGAACAAAACAAGTATCTCTTATATGTGGAATCTAGAAAAATGTACAGATGAACTTATTTGCAAAGCAGGAATAGAGACACAGATGTAGAGTATAAATGTATGGATACCAAGGGGGGAAGGGGGGGTGGGATGAATTGGGAAATTGGGATTGACATATATACACTATTTTATATTATGTATAAAATATATAGCTAATGAGAACCTACCATGTAGCACAGGGAACTCTCCTGAGTGTCCTGTGGTGATGTAAATGGGAAGAAAATCCAAAAAAGAGGGGATATACATATAAGTATAGCTGATTCACTTTGCTGTACAGCAGAAACTAACACAACATTGTAAAGCAACTATATGCCAATAAAAATTAATTTAAAAAAAAGAAAATGAACACAAGAAGCCATTTAATAATTCTCAGATCATTGCAGAAGAAACACAAAATTCTGCAAGAAAGAGAACAATGCTATTATTTCACATGGCTTATCTGTGAACAATATTTACATAGTAATGATCCTAAAGAGTTGAATAGTGAATTTTCCAAAAATTATGATAAATTATTCAAGGAGGATGGAGGGAAAGGACAACCCCGTGTATACATACAACCATGTATGAGTATGTAAAAGTTGGACCATCAGTAGAAATACCATGAATTGTGAATAAAGCAGAAAAATCAAGGACTTCTAGTACAAGGATATTATTTAAAAATATAGCAGTAAATAGAAGCGGCAGCTAAAAGAACTAAAAATGCTTTTGCTTCTGAGAAGCAGAGAGGAGGGGGGCAGGAGACTGCTGTATTTTATGTAACCTTTATTTGAATGTAAACTTCTAAAGTCATGCACATATATTACTTTTTTACAAAACTAGACATTCCCTCTCAAAAAAGTAAATAAGAAAGAAAGAAAGAATTCCCTATCATCAAACACCATAAAGAAAATAAAGCGAGTAATGAGAGTGACTAGTGATGGGGATGCTTCTTGATATGAGTGGTCATTGAAGGCCTTTTTGAGGAAGTGATCTTTGACTCAGCCCTACATGAGAAGATGTCAGCCATGAGAGGGTGTGGGGAAAGCATTCCAGACCCAGTGAACAGCACAGGCAAAGGCTCAGAGGTGAGACCAAGCTTGGATGTTCAAAGGACAGAAAAGACAGTGTGTGTGCACTGTGGAGAGCACAGAAAGAGGCTGGATTGAACTTGGAGAAGAGAAGGGGAGACTGGCTGCGGTGAGGTCAAAGGGGTTCTGGACTGGAAAGGTGGCCCAGAAGACATATCAGAGCTGGTAAGTCCACATGGGAAACTCAATTTGTAGATGGATGTTAAAAGTCACGGGACCAGAGATCAGCCGGGCAATGAGCAAACATCAGGTCTGCCTTGTGTACAAGAATTCCTGTAGGAAGCAAAAAAAAAGAGGGGGGGGGGAAGAAAGAAAGAAATTCAGGCACAAGTGCCCTTTTTGCAACCTACAAAGATAAATATCAGAGACAGAAGCTAACAGCCCCTAATGAAGAGTTCACCCATCACTTAACACTGCAAACCTCTTCTACTTTTCGAAGCAATTCTCCATCTACTATCACTACTTCATTTCACTCAAGGAACGAACAGATTGAGATCAGAAATGTAATTAGAAATACAACTCTTTTGCTAATTGTTAACCTGCCCAAGGGCCTTCTTAGCTCCTCTGCCCAGAGCCCGCCCGCAGGCTCAGCCTCCCTGATGATCCACTTCTTGACCTCTTGGTCTCCTTTGGTTTTACTAATCTCTGCTCTAGGCTCTTTCTTTCTTCTGTGTTTTTGGTGAAACAGGCAGTTAGACACCGTTCCCTCTTGCTCCAACTCCAGCCTTCCCTGTCCCAAGGCTCAAATTCTGGCTCCCTGAATTTTCTACCCCTTCCCACCGAAACTCCACGACCACCGTTTGAGTCCTCAGCCCCGTCTGAGCTGGACGTGGCTCAGACCTGCTCAGGGCAGGTGAACTACTTTGATAGAGAGAAGTGGGTTAAGGACAGAGACTGAGATCTGGATGCTAATCCTACTCTACCACCCACTGGCTGGGGGACCCCTGTTTCCTTCCTCTTTACATTTAAAGGCATATTCTGATCCTAGGGGCCTATTCCAAGGAGCAAGCTAGCATCAGCAAGCTAGCCTCTGGTTGCCACACAGTAATGGCTCAAAATGTTGTCCTGAATGAAAAAGTAAGAAAGCCTTGTTTTTGTCCTATGTTCAGCGATGGGGTGCCGAATGAATTTTATACTAAGGTATATAAATTACTGATGTATTAGAGATTTTTCTTAAGTTTTGTGTTTTATTCTTTAAGGCCTCGCTCTGGGTCTGCCTCCTCTAGGAAGCCTCCCTTAACCACCCCAGCCCACAGGACTTCTCCTTTCTCTGAATTCAGATCTCTTGAGTGAGACAGTGTCTACACAACTTGTACAGCCCAATTTATTCTCACACACATTCAAAATAACAGACAACAGAAAACGGGGTAAAGTAAGCCTCGCTTTCTCAGCAGGACTAAAACTCCCAAAGGCAGGGACTATGTCCTCTGCTCTTTAATAATGCCCACTTTAAAATCAGAAGTCTTCATTTCAAATCCCAGGTCTGCCAGCTGCCTGTGTGGCCTTGGGCAAGCTGCTTATCCTCTCTGTTTCCTCACTGATGGAATGGAGAATCACTATTCTCTTCATGGGCTCTTCTTAGGAAGGACTGTATAGCTGCTTTGTAAACTGTCAAATGCTGAATAGATGTCAACTTACTAATTATGATTAATACACTATTCAGGTTGTTCAGAATTCTAAGTATTTAAATAAAGAGCTTCCAATGACCTTAGGGCTGAGATTTCATCATGGGGGCTATACCACCCAAGGAGGGTGGCCTAGAAAGAGGGGAGAGTTGAGGAAACCAAGGACCCCAGAGAGCATGTTGGCCTTGACCAAGGGTGGGGCTGGGAGCCATACCCAGACATCCCAACTCTGCACAGGCGGCGGGCCAGCAGGGAAAAGGCTCCTCTGATGTGGCTTGGGGTATTGTTCAGTCCGAGGGTTTTTGTTGTTTGGTGTTTTGTGTTTTCGTAGCTGTTGTTCTCTTTCTAATCCCAATAACAGAGGCAAGAAGCCCGGGCAGTAGAAAGGCATTATTTGGAAACTGGGAGCTCTAAAAACCCTACCGCATGGCTGGCAGGTCACTCCAGCTTCTCCCTGGTGGAGACGGGAATGGTGTGGGGGACAGATCTTGGCCGGAAGCCTCCCGTGGAGGAGTCAGTCCTCTTGCCCACCCAGGAGAGGCTGGCCTGGGAGCCGGATGTCTCCTGGGGTTTATCGATCATCAATGCATGAGTTGTCGGGATGGAAGTCACCTTCACCAGCTCCCAGTCCAGCATTTCCCCAAAATGGGTTCTTCAGGAACCAATTCTGCTGGATCTCAACACATGTTGTATAGAGGTAACATACCAGAGTCAAATGTATTTGAGAAATGCTCACAGTCAGGTATATTCTTTTTAGGTACAGGACTTCTCAGGACTTAAATTTGCACATGTAATATTGTGACTGTCCAAGAAAAGGCCATGAGGTGTTATTGATTGAAAATTTATTTAACTTGATTCATATGATTTGTGTGTGTGAAGATCGTCCAGTAGCACTACTGTTCTAGGTGGAGCAAATTTGCCACAAACATGTAGTTTATTTCTCTAAAGCTACTCTAAATTTCCTTACGAGCTTGCACTGCATGGGTAGAAGGAAAGAAGGGGAGAAAAGAAGAAGTCAGAAAGTGGGGTGAGAGAGAGAGGGAAGTTGAGTTTTGTCCAGTCTGGTTTACGACTCCCTCCAATCCAATCATTTTAACAATATCTTTGCATCAGCTCATTCTGTTTACTGATGCTTCAATTCCTCCCCAGCTCTCCCTATTTCTCTTCAGATAGCGACTGGGTGTTTGGGGAAAGGGTTTGTGTAACCTCATGGCACACAGGGTGTGGGCAGTGAATGTGGAGCCAGGCCCTTTGGGGGTGGGCTGGCTGATGCCCACCAAAGTCCTGTCCTTCTGGTGGCTGCCACTGGCCTTTTCAGTCAGTGGCCTCACAGTCACAGCATCACTTATTACTCCCCTTGAATCAACTCACAGATTATTAACATAAACACCTCTTTGGACCTTGTCTTCAGCATTAATATCCTCAAAATTGCAGATTATGCAATTATTTTCATAATTATTTCATGCATTACTTTTCTTCCAGGACCCATTTAAATCAATACATCAAAAGATGGCGGTGTGGGAAGATGCAGAGTTCACATCTCCCCACAACTAGGGTGTCTGCTGGATTCTGTTGGGGGACCCCGACGCCCAAGGAGATGGGAAGAACCCCCAAGAGAACCTCTGGGTGTCAGGCCGAAGCTCCTGTGGTGGGAGCTCCAAGTCCCAATCACTGGATTAACAGAGAACCTCAGACCCCAGGGAATATTCATCAGAGTGAGGTCTTCCAGAGGTCCTCATCTCAGCATCAAGACCCAGCTCTACCCAACAGCCTACAAACTCCAGTGTTAGAAGCCTCAGGCCAAACAACCAGTAAGACAGGGACAAAATTCCACTCATAAAAATACGGGGAAAAAAAATGAGACCACAAAAAAATATGTCACAGATGAAGGAGTAAGATAAAAACCTACAAGACCAAATAAATGAAGAGGAAATAGGCAATCTACCTGAAAAAGAATTCAGAGTAATGGTAGTAAAGATGATCCAGAATCTTGTAAATAAAATGGAAGCACGGATTGAGAAAATACAGAAATGTTTAACGAAGATCTAGAAGAACTAAAGAACAAACAAACAGAGATGAACAACACAATAACTGAAATGAAAAATACACTAGAAGGGAAAAAAAATACACTAGAAGGAACCAATAACAGAATAACTGAGGCAGAAGAATGAATAAGTGAGCTGGAAAACAAAATGGTGGAAATAACTGCCAAGGAGCAGAATAAAGAAAAAAGAATGAAAAGAATTGAGGACAATCTCAGAGACTCTGGGACAACACTAAACGCACCAACATTCGAATTATAGGGGTCCCAGAAGAAGAAGAGAAAAAGAAAGGGTCTGAGAAAATATTTGAAGAGATTATAGTAGAAAACTTCCCTAACATGGGAAAGAAAATAGTCAATCAAGTCCAGGAAGCACAGAGAGTACCATACAGGATAAACCCAAAGAGAAACATGCCGAGACACATATTAATCAAACTATCAACACTTAAATACAAAGAAAGGAAAAATGTTAAAAGCAGCAAGGGAAAAGCAACAAATAACATGTAAGGGAATCCGCATAAGGTTAACAGCTGATCTTTCAGCAGAAACTCTGCAAGCCAGGAGGAAGTGGCAAGACATATTTAAAATGATGAAAGGGAAAAACCTACAACCAAGATTACTCTATCCAGCAAGGATCTCATTCAGATTTGACAGAGAAATCAAAAGCTTTTCAGACAAGCAAAAGCTAACAGAATTCAGCACCATCAAACCAGCTTTACAACAAATGCTAAAGAAAGTTCTCTAGGCAGGAAACACAAGAGAAGAAAAAGACCCACAAAAACAAACCCAAAACAATTAGAGAAAATGGTAATAGGAACACACAAATCGATAATAACCTTGAATGTAAATGGATTAAATGCCCCAACCAAAAGACACAGACTGGCTGAATGGATACAAAAATAAGACACATATATATGCTGTCTACAAGAGACATACTTCAGATCTAGGGGCAAATACGACTGAAAGTGAAGGGATGGAAAAAGATATTCCATGCAAATGGAAATCAAAAGAAAGCTGGAGTAGCAATACTTGTAGCAGATATAATAGACTTTAAAATAAAGACTGTTACAAGAGATAAGGAAGGACACTACATAATGATCGAGGGATCAATCCAAGAAGAAGATATAACAATTATAAATGTTTATGCACCCAACATAGGAGCACCTCAATACATAAGGCAAATGTTAACAACCATGAAAGGGGAAATCGACAGTAACGCAATAACAGTAGGGAACTTTAACACTCCAATTACACCAATGGATAGATCATCCAGGCAGAAAATAAATAAGGAAACACAAGCTTTAAATGACACAATAGACCAGATGGACTTAATCGATATTTATAGGACATTCCATCCAAAAACAACAGAATACACCTTCTTCTCAAGTGCACCCAGAATATTCTCCAGGACAGATCGTATCCTGGGTAACAAATCAAGCCTCAGAAAATTTAAGAAATTTGAAACCATATCAAGCATCTTTTCTGACCACAACACTATGAGACTGGAAATCAATGACAGGAAAAAAACTGTAAAAACCACAAATACATGGAGGCTAAACAGTGCGCTACTAAATAACCAAGAGATCACTGAAGAAATCAAAGAAGAAATAAAAAAATACATAGAAACAAATGACAATGAAAACACAATGACCCAAAATCTATGGGACGCAGCAAAAGCAGTTCTAAGAGGGAAGTTTATAGCAATTCAATCTCACCTCAAGAAACAAGAAAAATCTCCAATGAACAATCTAACTCTACACCTAAAGCAACTAGAGAAAGAAGAACAAAGAAAACCCAAAGTCAGTAGAAGGAAACAAATCATAAAGATCAGAGCAGAAATAAATGAAATAGAAATGAAGAAAACAATAGCAAAGATCAATAAAACTAAAGGCTGGTTCTTTGAGAAGATAAACAAAATTGATAAACCATTAGCCAGACTCATCAAGAAGAAAAGAGAGAGGACGCAGATCAATAAAATTAGAAATGAAAAAGGGGAAATCACAACTGACACCACAGAAATACAAAGGATTATAAGAGACTACTACAAACAACTATATGCCAATAAAATGGACGACCATGAAGAAATGGACAAATTCTTGGGAAGGTACAATTTTCCAAGACTGAACCAGGAAGAATTAGAAAGTATAAACAGACCTATCACAAGTAATGACATTGAAACTGTAATTAAAAATCTTCCAACAGGGGCTTCCCTGGTGGCGCAGTGGTTGAGAGTCCGCCTGCCGATGCAGGGGATACGGGTTCGTGCCCCGATCCGGGAGGATCCCACATGCCGCGGAGCGGCTGGGCCCGTGAGCCATGGCCGCTGGGCCTGTGCGTCTGGAGCCTGCGCTCCGCAACGGGAAAGGCCACAACAGTGAGAGGCCCGCATAGTGCAAAAAAAAAAAAAAATCTTCCAACAAACAAAAGTCCGGGACCAGATGGCTTCACAGGCAAATTCTATCAAACATTTAGAGAAAAGCTAACACCTATCCTTCTCAAACTCTTCCAAAAAATTGCAGAGGGAGGAACACACCCAACTTCATTCTACAAAGCCACCATCACCCTGATACCAAAACCAGAAAAAGATATCACAAAAAAAGAAAATTATAGACCAATATCACTGATGAACATAGATGCAAAAATCCTCAACAAAATACTAGCAAGCAGAATCCAACAGCATATCAAAAGGATCATACACCATGATCAAGTGGGATATACCCCAGGAATGCAAGGATTCTTCAATATACGCAAATCAATCAATGTGATACATCATATTAACAAGTTAAGGAATAAAAACCATATAATCATCTCAACAGATGCAGAAAAAGATTTTGACAAAATTCAACTCCCATTTATGATAAAAACTCTCCAGAAAATGGGCATAGAGGGAACCTACCTCAACATAATAAAGCCTATATATGACAAACCCACAGCAAACATCATTCTCAATGGTGAAAACCCGAAAGCATTTCCACTAAGATCAGTAACAAGACAAGGATGTCCACTCTCGCCACTCTTATTCAACATAGTTTTGGAAGTCCTGGCCATGGCAATCAGAGAAGAAAAAGAAATAAAAGGAATACAAATTGGAAAAGAAGAAGTAAAACTGCCACTGTTTGCAGATGACATGATACTATACATAGAAAATCCTAAAGGTGCCACCAGAAAACTACTGGAACTAATCAATGAATGAATTGATGAACTAATGAATTTGGTAAGGCTGCAGGATACAAAATTAATGCATAGAAATCTCTGGCATTCCTATACACTAACAATGAAAAATCAGAAAGAGATATTAAGGAAACAATCCCCTTTACCATGGCAACAAAAAGAATAAAATACCTAGGAATAAACCTACATAAGGAGGTGAAAGACTTGTACTCAGGAAACTATAAAACACTGATGAAAGAAATGAAAGACGACATAAACAGTTGGAGAGATATATCATGTTCTTGGAATGGAAGAATCAATATTGTGAAAATGACTATACTACCCAAAGCAAAAATCTACAGATTCAATGCAATCCCTATCAAATTACCAATGGCATTCTTCACAGAATTAGAACAAAAACTTTTACAATTTGTGTGGAAACACAAAAGACCTCGAATAGCCGAAGCAGTCTTGAGAAAGAAAAACGGAGCTGGAGGAATCAGGCTCTCTGACTTCAAACTATACTATAAAGCTACAGTAATCAAGACAGTATGGTACTGGCACAAAAACAGAAATATAGGTCAATGGTACAGGATAGAAAGCCCAGAGATAAACCCATGCACATATGGGCACCTAATTTACGACAAAGGAGGCAAGAACATACAATGGAGAAAAGACAGCCTCGTCAATAAGTGGTGCTAGGAAAACTCAACAACTACATGTAAAAGAATGAAATTATAACACTCCCTAACACCATACACAAAAGTAAACTCCAAATGGATTGAAGACCTAAATGTAAGACCAGGCACTATAAAACTCTTAGAGGAAAACATAGGAAAAATACTCTTTGACATAAACCACAGCAAGATCTTTTTTGACTCACCTCCTAAAGTAATGGAAATAAAAACAAAAATTAAAAAATGGGACCTAATGAAACTGAAAAGCTTTTGTACAGCAAATGAAACCCTAAACAAGATGAAAAGAGAACCCTCAGAATGGGAGAAAATATTTGCAAATGAAACAACAGACAAAGGATTAATCTCCAAAATATACAAACAGCTCATGGAGCTCAATATCAAAAAAACAAACAATTCAATTTAAAAATGGGCAGAAGACCTAAATAGACATTTCACCAAAGATGACATACAGATGGCCAAGAGGCACATGAAAAGATGCTCAACATCACTAATTATTAGAGAAACGCAAATCAAAACTACCATGAGGTATCACTTGACACCAGTCAGAATGGCCATTATCAAAAAACTCTAGAAACAATAAATGCTGGAAAGAGTGTGGTGAAAAGGAAACTCTCCTGCACTGTTGGTGGGAATGTAAATTGATACAACCACTACAGAGAACAGCATGGAGGTTCCTTAAAAAACTAAAAATAGAACTACCATATGACCCAGCAATCCCACTACTGGGCATATACCCTGAGAAAATCATAATTCAAAACAGAGACTTGTACCACAATGTTCATTGCAGCACTATTTACAATAGCCAGGACATGGAACCAACCTAAATGTCCATCGAGAGATGAATGGATAAAGAAGATGTGGCACATATATACAATGGAATATTACTCAACCATTAAAATAAATGAAATTGAGTTATTTGTAGTGAGGTGGATGGACCTAGAGCCTGTCATACAGAGTGAAGTAAGTCAGAAAGAGAAAAACAAATACCATATGCTAACACATATATATGGAATCTAGAAAAAAAATGTTACTGATGAACCTAGTGGTGGGGCAGGAATAACGACATAGACATAGAGAATGAACTTGAGGACACGGAGGCGGAAGGGGAAGCTGGGGTGAAGTGAGAGTAGCATTGACATATATACACTACCATATATAAATTTGTTAGCTGGTGGGAAGCAGCAGCATAGCACAGGGAGATTGGCTCAGTGCTTTGCGATGACCTAGAGGGCTGGGATACGGAGGGTGGGAGGGAGGCTCAAGAGGGAGGGGATATGGGGACATATGTATGCATATGGCTGATTCACTTTGGTGTACAACAGAAACTAACACAGTATTGTGAAGCAATTATACTCCAATAAAGATCTATTAGGGCTTCCCTGGTGGCGCAGTGGTTGAGAGTCCGCCTGCTGATGCAGGGGACACGGTTCGTGCCCCGGTCCAGGAAGATCCCACATGCCACGGAGCGGCTGGGCCCGTGAGCCATGGCCGCTGAGCCTGCGTGTGCGGAGCCTGTGCTCCGCAACGGGAGAGGCCACAACAGTGAGAGGCCCGCGTACCGCAGAGGAAAAAAAAAAAAAAAAAAGATCTATTAAAAAAAAAAAATAGCATTCATAGTCTAAATAAATAAATAAATAAATCACAATTCCCTTAAGTTCACCCATATCATCTGTATCACTAATAATTCGTCCCCCACCCTCAGGCCAGCACCAGTCTGGACCAGTCTTGTAGTCTAGGAGCACCAGTCAATTCCAAGTGGGCCTGCGTCTGCGTAGGCACTTGCCCAAAAGAACTACTAATCTGACTCCAAAACTCTATGGTAGCCGCTGGAGCTTGACTGAAGCTTCTGCAGGGGCTCAGGGGAGGGGAAGTGCATGCAGTGAAACTTACTCGAAATCCTCCTTTCCCACCTCGCCCTCCCCCTGGTCCCCCTTCCTGGCAGGTGTCAAATGTCTTCCTCAATTCCACCCAGTCCCCAAAAATAAGCCTCATTTTTTTTTTTAATTAAAGTTTTTGCAATCTCTCAGCCACACAGCTGCCCCTGGACAGAGCATTTTGATCCAGCTCTCCAGTCACCCGCCTCTGTCACAGCCTTCACATGTGTGGGAGCCCAGAGACAGAGACCCCTACTCGGAAGGTAAGAAAAGAAGGGAGGATGGCAAAACTCTTTTTTATTTTCAAACCCTTGTCACTCAGGAGACTGAGGCCCAGAGAAGGTAACAGAGCAGCCCCAAGGTCAGACATAAACCGATGGCAAACCTGGGGCTGGAACCCTGGTGGCCAGATTCCAAGTGCATTTTCCCCAGTGGAGGCACTGAGCCCGGTCCCAGGCACAGCAGCAGGGAGAACCCAGGCCTTTCTCTCTAGGAAATGAAATGACCTCCTTTCTTTCCCCCCCACCCCAGTCCCTGCCTGAGCCCCGCTCTAAGCCCCCCACCATAAGAAACAGGATTTACAAGCCAGCTGCTATAATCCCTTTAAAATGAGGTTTGGGGACTATAGGGACTCTTGGGGCATTTAATTTTTTCAAAACAATATTCCTGGCTCAAAAGCTAAGATTTCACCGTTCTCAGGGGAGTCAAGACAAAGATGGGCCAGGGTGGCCAGGGCCCCAGAGTCCCTTCAGGGGCGAGAGGACACCCCCTGAGTTTCTCCCGGGGCTCCCAGGGCAGGCTAAGTAGGAAGAGGTGCTATTGCTATGTGGGAATCCAGACATCTCTTTCCAGTGCCTGCCAGCAGGCACGGGAACAATTGCAACAATATCTCCGCCACCCCAAAAAAGCTCTCCCTTCCATGCTTAAAAATGAACTTCGGGCTTCCCTGGTGGCACAGTGGTTGAGAGTCCGTCTGCCGATGCAGGGGACACGGGTTCGAGCCCTGGCCTGGGAGGATCCCACATGCCGCGGAGCAGCTGGGCCCGTGAGCCGTGGCTACTGAGCCTGCGCGTCCAGAGCCTGTGCTCCGCAACGGGAGAGGCCGCAACAGTGAGAGGCCCGCGTACCGCAAAAAAAAAAAAAAAAAAAAGAAGCTTCAAATGCACAGCTCACATACAGAAATTAGTTCTAAGGTGTTATAACTGACAGCGCATCCATCCTGACAGTCAGTCTTGATGGAGCAAGGGAGGCATGAGACGCCCCCAAAGATGGAAAATGATGGAAATAGGAATAACAGGAGATGGGCAGAGATGGAGAGGGAGGAGAGGGGGTGGGTGAGGCTGCCTAAGAGAAATACTGTGAAGCGGCCCCTCCGCAGGACTTGAAGACCCTGGCTCTCGTGGTTTGTGACCTGGGGCGAGTCACTTCAGCTGAGCAGTATTTTGGGAACCAGGCCTCTGCCTGCCAAGCCATCCCACTGGATAGCTATTATAGTGAACAACTTAGAATGACCAGCTCACTCCAGTTTGCCTAGGACTTTCCTGGTTGTAGTGCATCCCAGGGCAGCCCCTTAGTCCCAAGCAAACAGGATGAGTTGGTTGTCCTGAGCCACACCCACCTCCACTCTGGCCCCGCCCCCTTTCCCAGCTGGCCTGATGAGCCCTCACACAGCTCACCCCATCCTCTGCATGGCTGATGCAGCAGGTTTGGGGTGAAGCTCAGGGCTGTGCATTTTCATCAAGCTCCCCTGCCAGGGATTCAACTGGGGAAACACTAATTTAAAGGAGCCTCTAGCAAAACACTGAATAAATGCTGCCATTTACTGAGCAATGGCACGTGCCCAGCACCAGCCAGGCTGAGTGCTGTTCTCCTCTGTGCCCCACTGTGAGGTAGGTGTGGTTATCCCTATTTTACAGACGGGAAAACTGAGGCTCTGAGAGGTTAAGTGACCTGCCCAAGGTCACAGGGCTAGGAAGTGGTGTTTCCTCCCAGCTCTTTCTCATTCTGGAACCCACGTTCTTGTTTTCAGGGTATAAAGTAAAGCAGGGATTGGCAAACTTTTTTCTGTAAATATTTTTCAGTTTTCTGGGCCGTCAGACCTCTGTTGCAACTACTCCTCTCTGTGGTAATCGTGTGAAAGCAACCGTGGACGATACATACTGGAGTGGATGTGGCCATGTTCCAATAAAACTTTATTTATCAGGTGGGATCAGGTGGGATTTGGCCCCCAGGCCGTAGTTTGCTGAGCCCTGGGGAAAGCACGCTCACAAGCTTGTCCACACCATCACCCACCACAGACACTCCTGAGAACAAGAACAGGAAGACAAATCCAGGTTGTCTCGCGGATCCCAGACCTGCCCAGGTGGCCACAGTTGCCAACCCCCACCCCCCCACACCCCACTTTCTCCCCGTGGCCCTGAAGGTTTCCTTCTCTGAAGTGTTTAGACCCAGCCCCTGGGGGCAGACAGGCGCATATGCATGTCTTTCTGCTGGGCCCACTTCACTAGAGGATCAGGCTGTCCTGAGGTCAAAGATAGCTCTCTTAGCCTCCTGGAGCCCCCTGCACTCTGCCCCCAGTGCACCCCAAACCCTGAAGGACTGGATTCTGGAACAGAGTCAGCCCAAAGACACAAAAACTCAGGGCGCAGTAAACCCCACTAAGGCCACAGTCACTACCTGCAGGGGAGGTCTGGGGGAGCTTGCCTGGCTGTCACCATCGAGAGGCAGAAGGTTATGCCTCCGGAGCCCACTGCCTCTCCCGTTTATAGCCCAGGCTGCGGCAGCTGATGGTCTCATGGCCAAGAAGCTGTGACACAGTCCGTGTGAGGTTCCAAGCGTGGGACCTTTCAGCATCACTGTCCCCTCTAACCGCCTGCTAATGTGCACCCGGGGTGGCGGGGTGCGGTAGCTTCAATCAGCCCGCTTAGTCCGGGGCTCACACTCCCCCTCCCAGGGGGCGGAGTAGGCACGGAGCTGCTGGAGGGCTATTTGCCCTCAGGCCCCGGGCCCACCTGGGAAAGCTCCCTTCTCCTCCCAGTACTCATTGCCCACCTCCCTTTCATCTGCAAGGCATCCTGTGGCCTGCCCCGTGGGCACCGATGCCAACCCCCAGCAGACATTGGGGCCCGAGGGGAGCATTCATCACACTGCCACCCACCACACCCACACGCTGCTCGCACCCCTCTGAAGAGGCCTCACCGAAAAGGCCGGAGTTGAGGAGGAGGTGAGGTGCCAGAGGCTGCTGGGTCCTGGCGGGGCACACGTGCATCCGCGTCCCTGCGAGAGCCGCGTGTGTCGGTTGTGCCATCTGCGTGTCCAGGTGTGTGAACACATGTGCCTACGTGTGTGGTGTGTGTGTGGGGACATTATGTGTGGGGACGTCCGTGTCCGCTGGGTGTGTGAACCGGCTCCTGGGGCCTGTGCGACAATACATGTTGCATATGGGGTGTGTAGGGGCCACGTGCACCTGTGTGCATCTAGATATGTCTGAGCACCTCAGCTGGGTGCGTCTGCATATGAATGTGTTAAGTGTGTGTGTGTGTGTGTGTGTGTGTTTATGTGTGTGTGTGTGTGGTAGAGAGAGGTAGACCCCTGTGTTCACTCTCAAAGAAGCTCTGGCTTTAAAATAATTAAGTTCTGACTCAATGACCCACGGGCATCCGGTCTTATCTTGAAAATTCCTGGCTCATTCACAGATACGGTAGGCGAGCATCGTTTCAGTCATAGCTTTTTCAAGTACTTTACACGGTGCCTTATTTCACCCCCCAAATGTGCTATGAGTTCAGTGATTGAATTCATGGCCCCAAGTAACGACCTGCCCTTTGCAATATAACTTTGTTTCGATTCCCACGCAGAGGTGGAGTCTATTTCACCTCCCCTTCACGTGGGCTAGTCTGGGACTCTTGCCTTGGCCAGTAGAATGGGGTGGAAGTGATGGAGTGCTGGCTCTACACCTAGGCCTCTGGAGGCCTGGCAGCTTCCACTCGCTTGCATGGAACTGTGCTGCAGCGCTGTGAAGAAGCCTGGGCCAGCCAGCTGGGGGATGGAGACATAGCTCTGCATGTGTCGTGTGCCAGGTGGCCTGTGCAGCATCTTCATATACGTGTGCCTGTAGCGACGTACCTGAAGGCAGCTGGGACCATTCCAGACCTGCCCATAGTCAGCTGGCACCCAAGGACGTGAGGACCCAGCAGAGACGAGCAGAGCTGCCTGCTCAGCCCACAGCTGCCTGCCCCCCAGAATGTAGACTCATGAGCAGGAATCGATGCTCGTTGTCTTCAGCTGCTCGGCTGTGAGGTGGTAGCTCCTGAGGAGGCAGGTATCATTATTCTTCCCATTTCACAGATGAGAAAATTGAGAATAAGTTAAAACTTCCCAGGTTCTCATGGCTTAAATGTAAACAGAGGTAGGATTCAAACCCACCTCGTCTGGCCCCAGGGTTCAGGAGGGTCTTAGCCAGCCCAGGTTGCCAAATAAAACAGCACAGGCTGGTGGGACTTAAACAACAGAACTTGATTTTCTCACAGTTCTGGATGCTAGAAGTTCAAGATCAAAGTGCGATCAGAGTTGGCTTCTGGTGAGGTTTTTCTCCTGGGCTTGTGGACGCCACCTTCTCACTCTGTCCTCTCATGGTCTTTGAGCATGTGGAGAGAGATCTCTGGTGTCTCCTCCTCTTCTTAAAAGTTCACGAGGGCTTCCCTGGTGGCGCAGTGGTTGAGAGTCCGCCTGACGATGCAGGGGACACGGGTTCGTGCCCCGGTCCGGGAAGATCCCATATGCCGCAGAGCGGCTGGGCCCGTGAGCCATGGCCGCTGAGCCTGCGCGTCCGGAGCCTGTGCTCTGCAAAGGGAGAGGCCACAACAGTGAGAGGCCCGCGTACAGAAAAAAAAAAAAAAGGACACAAACCCTATGGGAGTAGGGCCCCACATTTATAACCTCATTTAACCTTAAGGCTTCGTCTCCAAATTCAGTCACCTTGGAAGTTAGGGCTTCGACATATGAATTTGGGGGTGGGTGGGGTACAGTTCAGTCCAGAACAAGGAGTGAACCTCTTTACCCAGCCACCTTCACAGCCACAGTGCGGGCCACAAGTAGGAATGATGACCTACATCTTACAAGGAACCTGAAGGCCCTAGAACTCAGCTCTGGGCCGCCGTGCGGGCGAGGAACACAGCGAGGATACGGCTCAGCCTGTGTGCTCACAGCGGCCACGCCAGTCCCAGCGTACAACATCCCTCTTCTGGTTCTCCTCGGGCAGAGAAGTCCTGAAGGACAAGGGGCTGCATCTCTGCACCCTCCATCCTTGTGTTCTTGTGCCTGGCAGGAGCCTGGCCCGGGGTGGAAGCTTTGATCCAGAATCTGACCCCTTCCCAGCCTTTCCCGGGGCACGTGCGACACTATTTCCCCAGATGAATTCAGTCCCAGTTGCCCATGGTAATCAGCTTGATAAGTCACCCTTTACCGGCTTCCTCCCCTTCCCTCTCTCAATTCCCCACTCCTCTGCTGGTGTTTCCTGGGATCACCCCATGCATCAACTACTCGCCGTGGACACCTCATCTCTGGGTCAGCTTCTGGAAGAACCTATACTTAGAGACCTCCAGAAAGGACATCTTTTCTCCCCTGAGAGCCTGGCAGGAACTGGTCCAGACCCTCATGTCTGAACTGATTCGAAGAATCCCAAGGTAGCATCCTCCAGAAGCTCCCGAGAGATTTGCTTCTGCTCACCCCCTTGACCAAGGCTGGAGACCCCCAAGCTGGGGGCAGCTTCATCTTGAGCCGGGGTCATTTCTCACATCGGGATGTCCCACAAGAGGTCACACTTGTGGCCAGAGCATAGCTGGGAACAAGCACGACCCAGTTGACCGTGCCAGAGGCCTCGCTTCCTAAGACTTTCCTTTGCGTGTTGAGTGGCTCATACACAGGCCTGGAAACAAGGCCACATCCGGACCAGCGCCTCTCTTGACCTGCCAGGTCCTGCCAGACAACGGGGCCCAGGGTTTCTCTCCCTGAAGGGAAAAGGAAAGTTCCAATGTTCTCTTGCTCTTCTCTCTCTCTGGGCCCTCCAGGGCCTTTCTGACCATTACCCAACAGATAAGGACTTTCTTACCTCAGAAAGGCCCTCAAAATCAGCAAAACGCTAAGAACGTGCTGACCCCGAGCCCGCGCTGCTGGGCCCAGACGTCAGCAGGGGCTGCTCCCGGGAGCATCTCCTTTCTGTGGTGGCTGGATTTTCCCAGCCCTGCCAGGGATGGCCAGTAGATTTCTCGTAATCGGTTTCTCAGCCCATGTCCCTTTTTAACGTTATAAGTTTTTAAATGTTCTTTTATTAAAAAAAAAAAGGGGGGGGTGGAATAACAAGGGGAAAAACAGGGAACTATAAACAAAACATAAAAGTTGTTTAATGGACGCCATAATGAGGCCGCCAAGAAACAGCTTGGCATTGACTTGCCCTGACATTTCACCTATTAAATTATGGACGAGCTCAGATTTTTTTCTTCTTCTTCAGTCCAGTAAGATACTTTAATGAAGAAAAAAGCTGCTGTTGTCTGAGCTCCGCATGGGCCCAAGTTCCTTGACAGGCAAATGGCGGTGCTTGGAGGGTGAGGGGGCCTGGAGGTATAAGATGCCTCCTGATTTGGGGACCTGGGGGTGAAGCCCAAGCCAGGACCTAACCCTGTAAGCCTCTGATGGGCTGTCTGGTTCTGTTTCTGAAGTCAAGGTCAGGAGCCTGGTAATGTGGGGGGAATCCTTTGGGTGGGGTTGCCATGAGAACACAGGAAGATCTAGAGCCAGCCAACTGCTTTCAGGAAAATCTAGGTTGGTAAGTCAAAATACAGGGTCTTGAAGTATAATTCACAAATCCTGGTACTAACCCTGTCAGGGAGGCAGTAGGATCCCCATTTAACAGATGAGGAAACTGAGGCTCTGAGACGTTAAATGACTTGCGGAAGGTCAAACATTGTGTTTAATTGGCAAAGACAGAATTCTCTTCCCGTCCCAGATGCTTCCAAAGCCCACCTTCTTTTCATTACACGTGCTGCCACCATCTGCATGGCCCCAGGCACCAGGGAGCGGCAGGGCAGTGTGAGTAGCTGGCTCCACAGCGTGGGGCAGTGCCACGTGGAGGAGACGGCCACAGCCTCCCTGTCCTAAAAGTTCTCCCCATCCGTAGGGCCCAAACCCACTTCCTTTTATGCCCAGTGCCCCCTTCTCTCCCTCTCTCATTTCCCTTATAAATCTTGTTTTCAGTGCCTTCATTTATAGAGAGGTGTCAACAGTTATTAACTGCTTAAAGTCAAACCTCTCCCAGGAGTATTTATATCTTGGAAAGGATGAAAGTCTAAAACTGAAGTCCCAGAGCCGTGATACGGCGCTTCAAGCATGTGGCAGGCTTGGGAATAGACAACTTCAAGCCTTTTTGGCTGCTGAATAAAATACCATAGGTCTCTTGTGTAGGTCAGGCTGGGAGTGTGAGAGCCAAGGATGGTTACGGATCCCAGAAGGGGCAGCCTACGTTAGGTCTCCTGGGTCATTCTGCCCACATGCATGACTTTGACATGCGACTGACAGCGGGAGTAGGGGGAAGTGGGGGGGAGGGCACGCCCAGGCTCACGGACTCCAAGGAATCTTCTTTCCCCACCCTGATATATAGCTCCAATGGTAGGTATAGCCAGAGGGCTAGGACCATTCAAACATTTTACCTACCCAAAGACGGAAAGATGGTCCTTCTGACAATCCAGGAATCAAAGCTTTGCCACTTCACCCTTAAAAGGACCTCACATGGACCAATAACCACCAAAAACCTCCAGACAGGTTAGAGCTGCCATGTGCCAGCCCCAGTGCCAGGTGCTCCACTTGCTTGATAACACGCTGATGCCATTTATTCTTGCCTTATAAATGGGGAAACTGAGCCACAGAGAGGTAAAAGAACTGGCCCAAGGTCACACAGGCAGAGCTGGGACTTATTCTAGTTCTTCATGGTCTGTAACCCCAGACCTCTCCAGGAAGAGCAAGAATGCAGACTTGCCTTGCCCAGGAGGCCACACGGGCTTAGCTGAGGCTGCCCCTTGAGAGAAGGCTTTAGTCAGGAGGAAGTGGATCCCCCTTAGTGGGCCCCTGCTGTTTCCAGCAGTCCAGTTCCACTTCCCACTGTGATAACAACACCACATTTTCCCCCTTTCACTCCCCAGCCCCTAATACGGGCACATGACCCAGGCCTGGCCAATCAGGTGACTTCATCTTCCCAGACCACAGTGATTGGTTCAGGAGACGGCATGTGGTAATTCAGGCCAATGAGAGTCAGGCCTGAAACTTTTGCTGGACCGGCTGGGAAGGAGGTGTGCTCTCTTCCTAGGCTGCTCGGAAGGAGGTCCCGGAGCTGCTCGCGACTACCTTCATACTGTTTGGGAATGAAGCAAAACAGAAAAGCAGAGCCAGGAGACAGAGAAAGATAAATTCCTGATGGCATAATTAGAGCTCTGGGTAGGCTGCCCCCCAGCCAACCGGGATCAGGTTCATTAGCCTGAATCAATGGGATCCTCACGCTTCCTTTCCCCGGACCTAAAATGCAGGATTAAGATACAGGAAATTTGAATTTCAGATAAACAACAAAAATAATTTTTGGTATATCCCAGATATTGTATGAGATACACCTATACTAAAAAAAAGAAAAACAAATGTTATCTGAAATTCTGGGTGAACTGGGTGTGCTGTATTTTTATTTGCTAAATCTTGCAACCCCTCCCTGACCCCACAGGTAATAGTGCACTATGGGAGGCCCCATGCAGGCCGTCTCCTACCAAGGCCACTCTGGGGGACAGGGTTCATCTGTGTCCTCTGTCCCTCCTCCCCTGTGCCAGTCTTCCCGAGCATAGCTCCTGGAACTGTTCTCCCTTCCCCCTTTCTCCCTCCACACAAGGATTATCAATGATTTGTTCAGTCCAGGGACGTAGATATTTATTATCTTCCTTTTACAGATGAGAAAACTGAGGGTCAGAAAGGTTAACTAAGTTTAACAATTACAAGTAAATGGCAGAGTCCAAATACAGAATACATGGCAGAATTCCATCACTGGCACTGAGATCTGCCCATTCCCTCATGGCTGCCTGAAAGCTTGGCCAAGACCTTGACACTCCCACCCTAACTCCATTATATTGTCATCCACAGACACCGTAGCCCCAACAGGAGGCTCCCAGTGTCCTCTTCAGGCCAGTGACATGATTGGAAGAGCCCTGGACCATGGATAAGGACATTGGGCTCAATTAGACTTTGCTTTTCAGCCCTAGGGTGACACCAGGCCAATCGCTTCCAGGGGTGGGCAGCCCTGGTTCATCTGCAGGAGCCCTCTGTCTATTAGGGCATCCTCACCACATTCCAAAGCACAGAGGGAAAAAAATCTCAGTGCCCTGCCTATCCCTGGATGACTGAGGTGGGAACCGGATCCACACCTACAAACCATGGAACCCCACCCTCCAGCCCACCGTGATTGGTCCAAGAAGTGGGCTTTGCTACATGGATGCTGGCGGAGACCCTCCTCAGGATCCCAAGCTGTCAGCACCCTGCATGCCTCAGGCTTCCAGTGGGTATCTTTGCCACCACAGGGAGAAAGCTTACCTGAGAATGAAGCTACCCAGAGGAAAGCAGAGTCAAGAGGTGGAGGAGACAAAGACATAGAGCTCCTGGATCCAGCCGTGCCTGAAGACAGTGACCCCTGGACTTCCTGGTTACAGGTAAGCAGGGCAGTGTTTATATGGCCTCTGAAACCCAGACCTTAGGAGATCTAAGCCAGAGGCAAGGAATAACTGGACCTGACTGCTTTAGGGGGAATTTGAAAAAATAAAACTATAAAATCTTGATTTTCAAAATACCAATCTATCACTTATTTTTTACTTCTCCAGCTGTGAATTTTGTCAAAAGCTGGGGTTTTTGCGTATTTTTTAGTTTTGCTGCTTCTTTTCCTCAGTGTGGAGATATTTTGAAAGCCGATATTGAGGTAGATAGGAGTCCGGGGAAGGGAGATGGAGGAGAGAGCTACTCCAGGAAGAAAGGGGGTGCAATCCCCCAGACCTACCTGCCGCAGGCTAGGGGAAGCAGAATGCAGGGAAGAGATCCATGGGGCAGGGGAGACCATGTCCTTTACTCACGGCTCCTGGGTACCCAATGCCAGCTTAAGCTCCCCGAAAAAACCTTCTCTCAGGAAAGGTTGCATCCCAGTTTTCAGCAATTTTGGATTAAATTTATTGTCATTAATATTAAAAATATTTTCACTAGTTTGGATTTAAGTGCAACAACCCAGCTCTCCTCTTCGCTAGGTATTCAGCCTGATCTCCAGCTGTAATAAAAGTGTTACACCTGGAAAAACAATATCAAGCCTCAGATTTGGTTGTGGGATTGTTTCTTTAGGATGAAGAGAACTTTCCTCCGGAATCCTTTGGGCCACTGTTCCTCACGGTGTAGCCTGTGGACAGCCTGCAGCGCGGTTACCTAGAGCGGCCTTAATTTCTAGGCAGATTCCTGGGCCCTACCTCAAACCTACTGAGTCAGAATCTTCCAGGAGAGGGCCCGTGAGTCTGCAGCACAGTCATTGGCCCCCCTTCACCCCGACCCCTAGATGACTCTTTTTTTTTTTTTGCTGTACGCGGGCCTCTCACTGTTGTGGCCTCTCCCATTGCGGAGCACAGGCTCCGGACGCGCAGGCTCAGTGGCCATGGCTCACGGGCCCAGCCGCTCCGCGGCATGTGGGATCCTCCCGGACCAGGGGCACGAACCCGCGTCCTCTGCATCGGCAGGCGGACTCTCAACCACTGCGCCACCAGGGAAGCCCCCTAGATGATTCTTAAGCAGAACAAAGTTTAAGACCTGCTAACAAAAGCCAAGAGGCAGCTGTCTCCCTGCCCAGGTCCACAGGACCCTGGCTGAGGTTAACATGGAGGATGGAAGTAAAAGCTGGAGTGACAGCCTGAGCCTGTAATGCCTGGGAACCACGAGGCTGTCTTCCATCAGGATTGGAATCAGCCACATTCTCTCCACAGCACAGTTTTGCTTTGTTTTTTGGGTTTGTGTGTGTGTGTGTGTGTTGTTTTTGGAATTTTTTTTATTTGTTTTGGGTTTTGGGGAGCTGCACCAAGTGGCTTGTGGGATCTTACTTCCCTGACCAGGGATCAAACCTGGGCCCTCAGCAGTGAAAGTGCAGAGTTCTAACCACTGGACCACAAGGGAATTCCCCATAGCACAGATTTAAGATCACAATAGAGAATGTACCTGATTGGAGTGATCCAGGAATGCAGTACCAGTGCCTGCTGGGCAGAGTCTGAATTTGGTCCTGGCTCTGATACCTGCTAACTGTGTGGTCCTGGGCAAGTCACTTCCCCTTGCTGGACCTCCCTTCCCAGTTTGTCAAATGAGGACGCTGGACTACGCTAGTCATTGTCAAAGGGTTTTTAAGCAGCAGAGCTTTTTCTCCAGTAAAGCCTGACATGGGCCCTGATAAGTGAAGAGGACCTACTCTGGTTGAGGCAAGCTGGGGAGCTGAATCAGTTAGAATGCAATTTCCCCTGATAGGAAGCTATCTGTGTCTCTTTCTCTGTCTCTAGCCTCTCTAACTATGTCTCCCTATCATCTAAACGCGAGCATTCCAGGGCTAACTTGATGATTCCCAGTCTCCTTCTGCCGTGTTGCTCTGCCATCCCTAGGCAGCTGCCCTTGTCCTCATGGGCAAGACTGGATGGCTAGCAGAAACTAACACACCATTGTAAAGCAATTATACTCCAATAAAGATGTTAAAAAAAAAAGACTGGATAACCACGAGCAAGCTCAGATTCCAGCCAGTGAAGGGAAGGACATGCCCCTTCCTTTTAAAATCATGACCCATAATTGTACACATCATTTCTACTTATGTCCCCCTTCTTTCTTCCTGGCAGGGCCCCATTTTATCAGGGGGTTATCTATCCCCTACAACTCAAACAAGCATGGCCCCATCTCCAGCTGCAAGGGTGTATCCCCATGGGTCTAAGCCAACCACTGTAGTCCATTTCCCTGCCTGGGACTGATTTAGACATGTGCCCGTGACTCAATTCTGACCAGCAGGATTGAGGAGAAATACTGGGGGTTTCTGGGAAGGATTTCTCCACTGATTTACGAAAGACACCCTCTTATTCATCAGCAAGTGTCTTGTCTGCCTAGGGTGCCTGGAATTGCTACAGCTGCCTTGACCACCACGAGGGGAATTATCTGGAGAAGCCAACCCTCTGAGGATGCACAGCAAAGAGGTCTCAATCGCTCCACTCCAAGTACTACCCTACCCCAGGGACTTTGCACATGCAGTGCCCACTGCCAAGAACACTTTCCCCAGATCTCTTCCAGCTCATTCCTGTACTTCATTCAGGTCTCTGCTCAAATGTCAGCTCCTCAGAAGGATTTCTCTGACTTCTTTCCCACCCTTTACTCTCTTTTCCCGTGGCTTTTTTTTTTTTTTTTTTTTTGCGGTACGCGAGCCTCTCACTGTTGTGGCCTCTCCCGTTGCGGAGCACAGGCTCCAGACGCGCAGGCTCAGCGGCCATGGCTCACGGGCCCAGCCGCTCCACGTCATGTGGGATCTTCCCGGACTGGGGCACGAACCCGTGTCCCCTGCATCGGCAGGCGGACTCTCAACCACTGCGCCACCAGGGAAGCCCCCGTGGCTTTTTTTTTTGACATTATGTTATTTATATATATTTTATATATATATATATAAAATATATATATACACAATGTGGGTATATAATATATATACACATACTCTGTTCATGTATATATACACAATATATGATATATATTTATATAAATATAACACATATATACACATTATATATGCACACTATATATTATATATGCACATTAAATATACATATACATATGTATGTATTGTATATATATGTATAATGTACACACACTATATATTAAACACACACACACACACACTGTATGTTGATTATCAGTCCTTAACACAAGAATACAAGCTCCAAAAAGTCAAGGACCTTTTTTTTCAGCACTGTAACCCCAGGGTTTAGGAGAGTACCTGGCATCTAGAAGGTACCCAGTAATATCTGATGGATGGAAAGCAGGAAGGGAGGAAGGAGACCTGTATTCTTGGTGACACTGTGGAGCCTCTAAATTAACCGGCCGTCAGGACTCCTGGTTGCTTGTAATGATAAATAGCCCTTATGAACTAAGCTGGTTGATTTGGGGGTTTTGGCCGCTGGCAGCTGAGAGCTCCCTATCGCAGGCGTCTGTAGAGCTCCCTCTGTCTGGGATGCCCTTCCCTAATGAGCCTCCCTGGCGGCACCTCCCCTTCCAGGTTTGGCTACCATTCTGTGTGCTCTCCAGGGTGCTCCGGTAGAAGTTGTCGCACAGGGGCTTTGGAAGCAGCAACAACAGGGGCAAATTCCATTTCCGCCACTCACCAGCTGATGATCTCTGGCAAGTTACTTAGTTCTCTGAGCTTCAGTCCCCTTCAACTGTAAGAGGAAATTCAGTGAGGTACTGAGAGGGCCTCAGAGTCCAGTGGATCTGGGTAGAAGACCCCAGTGACCACTTTCGAGCAGTGCGGCCTGGAGCAGAGACTTCTCTCCATGCCCACTACTCCTCATCCATCAAATGGGGACAAAAACGGTGCTGACTTCAATGAACTAAATGAGGTGATGCGTAAGAACTGCTTAGCACAGTGTTTGGCACATAATAAGTACCAAGTAAAAGATGAGGGCTTCCCTGGTGGCGCAGTGGTTAAGAATCCGCCTGCCAATGCAGGGGACACGGGTTCAGACCCTGGTCCGGGAAGATCCCACATGCTGCGGAGCAACTAAGCCCGTGAGCCACAACTAGTGAGCCCACGTGCCACAACTACTGAAGCCCGTGCGCCTAGAGCCTGTGCTCCGCAACAGGAGAAGCCACCGCAATGAGAAGCCTGCTTGCCTCAACTAGAGAAAACCCATGCGCATCAACGAAGACCCAGCACAGCCAAAAATAAAAATAAATAAATAAAATAAATTTATTTTTTTAAAAAAAAAGATGATTATTAGGTGTCCATAGGCACATCTGTAATCATCCCCTTTCAGGGAAAGAGGGACCAGAAGACGCAGCCCCTGCCTTCAAGAGGCCACAGAGGATGGAGCCGAAGAGGTAGGTAGGGCCAGCTCTTGTAGGATGTGCCCAGAATGGTCCCAGGAGACCTGGAGGGATTCATTTCTGACCCTCCCCAGGTGGGGTCAGCCTCCTCCCCGCCAAGGAGTCTGCACTAGGAGAGCACCTTACCCAGGTGGGCGGCCCAGAAGCCCCACCTGGCACTGACCTTGGGAAATTTCAGTCCCAGGTCAGCACCCTCCACCAGCCACAGGAAGTAGCCAGGGCCACTTGCTCATCCCTCCTCCAGGCTGGGTTTTAACTGAAGGCATTAGGTTTGCTAATCGCCTGTAATCACCTTGTTTGAATTAGCATGGCAAGTGCTTCCGACTAAACGGGTCTGTTATTCCGAATAACCCTCGGTGGTTTTAATTACGTTCCCTGGAATGCGCGGCCTCCTGGCCCTCGGCTTCATTAGGGAAAGGTCCTGTAAACCGCAGGATGGGGCGTGATTCCTGACCTCGCCTCTGCAGACCCGTAATAAAGAGAAGCAGGAGAAGGTATTTTACCCATCCAGACGTGGAATGCTCCCTCAGCTCTATTTTTAAACCCAACACAGGATGGAGGAGTTGACCCCACTGCCCATCCCCCAGCCCACTCTTGGGTTCCATCTGCTTCCAGCAAGCAGCGGAGCTGTGGCCCGCAGACCCGCAGAAAGCCCTCAGTCTGTTTCTGTTTGGCTTTGGAACTGGCCATCCCAATTCTCCCTCATTCCGTTTGGCTTATGCCAAGGCTGGAGAGCTCTTATTAACATCACCACGACTTCGAGCTGCAGAGGAGAGGGCATGCAGTGGAGCGTGCGCCTCAAATTTGGGTGGTACAGAAGCACCTGGAGATCTTGTTAAAATGCAGGTTTGGATGCAGTGGGTCTGGAATGATACCCAGGGATCCTGTTTCCAGCCAGCTCCCAGGTCTGAGGACCACACTTAGAGAAACAAGGTAGCTGTCACGCTGGATGAAGAAAAGGAAACTGACATGATGGAGTTCTCTCCCAGCCAGGCCCTGTGCCAGGCTCTTTACTGCGTTCACTCCCATTTCACGCCCTGGTGACACCACTTGTCACCCTGGGACAGAGAAACGTTTATCCCCATTCCCGCTCCTGAGAAAGGTGAGGCTTCAAGAGCTGCGGGTGATTTTCCAGACTGGAGCCAGTAACAGGGGTAGGTTGGGGGCTCATGGCACACCCAGCCCCTGAGGTTGCTAGTGTGGGCATGGCGGAGGGGAGACATTTCCTAAGACAGGAGAGCTGCCGGGATGCAAAGCTCCGGCTCTTTCCCAGCCTTCTGACCCTGTGTCCCGTGCTCCAACCACAGTGTCTAACTAGCTTGCCAGAGATGCCCTTTACCAGAGCTCAGCTCTGCAAAAGTGGGGAGAGGAAGAAGAAAACATTCGTTCATTCACTGGCTGTTTCCTGGGCTCAGGGCCTGGCATAGAGGAGTGATTAAAGAAAGGAATAAGAAAGCCCCTCTGTGTCCAGGACCTCAGCAAGATGCTGGACACACAGTGGTGAGCAGAGCAGACGCTGTGCCTGCCCCCACAGGGTTTACAGTCTGGGGAAAGTTGGGCAGAGTGCAGGGGCTGGAACTGAGGGCTTGCTACGTCCGGGCCATGTGCCCCTTGCCTTGCAGACCTCATCACATCAAATCCTCACAAGCACCAAGTGAAGTGAGTGTCAGCGTCCTCAGAATTGAAGAAACTGAGGGTCAGAGAGGGTGAGTCACTTGCTCAGGATCACACAGCTGCTCGTCCAATGGCAGAGACAGAGTCTGAAGCTGGGTACACCCCACAGCCTCTCTTCTCAGTGCAGCCATCAGAATCAGGCTGAGGAGGGAAGGATTCCAAAGTCTTCAGGGTAGAGCTGACCACAAAGGGATGGTTTTGCTTAATGGCATGGGAGTGGGGGAGCATTTTCCCTGTCCCCACCCTGGCATCACGGTGAACCTTGAACTGCTAAATTGAGTGAGATGGGGCAGGGCGAAAGGTGAAGGGAGCCTGCTCGCAGCCCACGGGGCTGGGGAAATGAGCTAATTAGGACCTTTCAGCTGTGCTGGCCCACAGCTGGGCAGCCCCAGCTGGTTCTGGGTGGACAGAGTCCTCCCTGCCCTGAGTTCAGAGGGTCAGCCCTGTCTGTCTGCTCCCCTGGGCCCACAGGTGCTGGGAAGAAGCTGGACCCACGCACCTCTGTGGAGAGATGGCTCGTTTTCATCCTTTTTCTTTGGAGATGCATGTTCATCGTGGGGATGGTGGGTTCCAGCAAGTGTCTGGTGGGGAGGCTTGTGCTCTCCTGCTCCCTGGTCTTGTTTTACCCTTGCCCATGAATCCACTGGCCCAGAGAGAGAGTTCCAGGGCTGCCAGGACATAAGGAAAGAGTCTGCCTGATTTACCACTGGCTCCCAGCACCCAACGTGGGGTCCAGATTGGGTGCTCAACAAATATATTTTGAATGAATTAAGAAAGAAACTAGCTGTGTACATCACAAGGGTGTATACTAGCTTTTTCTGGGCAGTGTGGAAGTGACTTGGGTTTGGTTTTGCTTTGACAGGATTCATTCAATGAGCACTTACTGGTAATTATCTCTGTACCAGGCACTTGGAAGCCAAAGCTTCAGCGAGCCCCAAGGGAGCCACAGTCCAGTGATCAAGACTGTGCCTGTGTTCATAAGTATTTTCAGATTTTTCAGTCTATTACAGAGAGTAAAGGAAGGCTTCTCAGAGGAGGTGGCCTTGGAGCACATCCTAAAGGGGGACTAAGGTTGATGGGATGGGGACTTGGGATGGCCGTCAACTGCCAAGGCCTCAGCAGGAGCAAGGACACAGGGATCTTGTAGGTTTCAATCAGGAGAGAACATCCCTGCATGGCTCAAACCGCCATAAAATGGACATGAAGTCTCCACTCTGTGGCCTCTGCTGCTATAGTCCCTGATACACGGCTCTCAGGAGAGCAAGGGAACTTTTGATTTAATTCCGAAAAGAGACCCAAGGGAGATGAGAATGAATGTTTATTAAGTACTTATCCAGGCCCTCGATCAATAGTGGGAGTGAAAACAGACCAGGCCTTGGCTTTCTGGGAGCTCTAGTGAGGAAGAATGATGTCAACCACTCACACAACACACAGTAGATACAAACTGGGTTGCTGTGAGGGGAAGACGCAGAGTGTATCACAGAGGGAGCTGACCCAGTGGGGGCAGGGACATGGGAAAGACTTCTGGAAAAGCTGATGTTTGAGCTTCTCACGTTTACTTCTAGGCCTAGCAAAGCTCAACAAATGGGAGCAAATGCAATGTTCCTGAGAGCTCACTTCATCGAGACCCCACCCAGGGAAGAAAGGCATCATGATGATGCCCATTTTACAGATGAGTAAAGTGAGGATCAGAATGTCCCACTGCGGGTGTGGGACAGGTGGCGCTGGGATTTAAACAAGGGCAGTTTCCAAAACACACTGCCTCCTGTTTCCCCAAACGTAATTTTGGGAAAACGGAATAGATTTATCAATAGATCCATAAATTCTTTAAGCAAGGCAATGCATGAGAAAGCTTCCAGCATAGGCCAAGCACAGGGAGACTGCCCAACAAATTTGAGGATCACAATTCTTGGGACCAGAAGGGCCCTTCAAGAGGAAGTGACTCAATGATGATTCTGGTTGTCTCTTGGGAACACTTTTTATTTCTCAAGGGGACAGGTAAGAGCACAGGTAAGAGCACAGGTAAGAGCAGGTAAGAGCACAGGTTAGAGCTTTTAAATGTGTGATAGTCTTTAAATCATTACTGCGATTATTTGCAAACCCTTTGCTAAGTCTGGCTGAGAGAGAGCTGGGGATAGAAGCGTGGAAAAGGCTCAGGTCCTCAAGAAAATCATACCTCTAGCTAAGGAGACAAGACAGAAACGTCCGGATGTCTGAAAAATTAAATAATGCAAGAGAGAAGGGATGGTTCAATTTTTTTAAAAAGACAACAACCTATTAATTGTAAAGAGAATGGTTCAGATTTAACCCTGGGGCTGGAGCCATCCCTGAGGGGTTGCGGGTGGAAGAGTTTCCCAAGGAAGGAAGGATGTTGCTAGGTCTTGAAGGATGGGGAAATCTGATTAGAGGGCTGGGTGGGGGGAGCCATCCTGTTCCTTTCTATCACCCTTGAAACAAATACCTTTGGCCGGGAGATCAAGCCACATCAGCCCTCCTTAAGAACAAGACGGTTTTTTATTAAGGAAAAAAAATCCAATTTGGGGTCATTGAGAAGAGAAGAGAAGGACAAGCAGAGAATGCCCTGTGCCTTCCTGGTCCATCCAGAAAATGACCCTTCCAGAGAAAGTGGTCCCCAACAGCAGGAAGGCTGAGCAGCCCCTTCGCTGACCAAGGAAAGATTTTTCCATTTTCCTAATGTTCTACAGGAAACCTGGTCTCACAGAGAAGAAATGCCCAAAATTGGCCCAAAAAGTAAAAAGTAAGAGTTTTCTGCTTAGAACAGCTCGAAAAACCTAGAACTTGGAGAGTAATGTGGCTCCCCTTGGGACTGGTTGATCATGCCTTATTATCATGCCCATGATAGGTAAAAATTACTCAGTTCACAGCTCTGATCATGACTTGTGCCCTCTGCCCCCCATAGGCCCCCAGCACCCCGGCTGCCAGGCCAAGGAATCCTGCTTTCCCTCCTTCAAGGTCTTATCTCAAGCTCAAGTCTCAAGTCCCTTCATCAGGTGAGATGCATGCCAGGCTGAAAGCCCCCCTACCTACCAGGCTCCCCAGACACACCAACACCCACCACAGACATGGGACCATGGGTGGGGGAGAAGAGAGCTGGCGGCCTGCCCTGCCCGTCCCATCTCTGCAGCAATCAGTCCCAACAAGGCAGCAAGCAGGGGGCACAGAGTGACACTGGAGTCAAACCCTCACATATCAGTTTTGATTTCAGCTGGAATTACCTCCCTCAGCTGGATTTCAAAAGACAGCGTTACTAATGAGAAACACACAAGTTCTTGAAATGAAGTTAACTTCTTAAAAAAAAGGGGGGGGGCGCTTTTCTTTGGCTCTGTTGATATATATTAGAACCACATTGTCTAAGGGGGGAAAAAAAAAGCCGTTCTGCTTCTGAACAGAAATTTGGGAGTCCTATACTTGGGAAGATGCAGGAGGCTGGTGTCCCGGCCCATCGTATCTCTCAGGACTTGGAGGGTCATTTTTGGTTTTGGTTTTGGTTTTTCAGGGCGCTAGAGATTTGCAAGTTCCATTTAAAGCAGGAGAAAAAAAAAAAGGAGGGAGGGTAGAGAGTGTCTGAAGTGGGCAAAAATGAATGCAAATGGAGTTAGGATTTTGAACGCACTAGTTTGATAACGTTTTCTTGAGAAGCAGGCGGTGCAGAGTCAAGGGTGGATGGGTTGACAGCCTGCCCTGTCCCCGTCCGTTTGTGTACCAGGCAAGTCAGCGCACCCTGCGTACTTCTGTCTCCATCTTTCCACAGGACCGTGATAATACCTGCCTCGCAGGGCCCCTCGGAGGACTTAAGGTGACCCTTGAGGAAGTGCCCGGTGTGTGTGTGACGTTCCATCTGTGGCCAGGACATGGTACTTGGGTTGGGGATGTCATGGTCATGGGAGCTGTTGGACCCTGAGAGTGCTTTGGGGCTGTTTCCTTTGAGGACACCCTCATCTAATTTTCTCTGGAACCCACTGGAGATGCGCGAAGCCCTTCAGCGGAGAAAGTTCTCCTGTTCAGAGCTGACAGAGCCCTTTCTCTTCCCAGAAGAGGAGGGGAGAAGGGCGTTACCCCCTCTTCTTGAGCACAGCCAAGCCGAACAAGACTTGAGGAAGACAGGGACATCCTGCGTCTTCAGAAGCCGCAGCAGAGAGGCTGTTTCTGAATGTTCCAGGGGCTGGTTCCTCCCAAAACCTCCGACCGGGCCCCTGACTATCCACTTCCTCCCTATCCACACCAGCTCGTCTCTGGAAAGGCAGTGTGGACTACTGGAAGGTTCTCCAGCCCGGGAGTCAGGAGCCCCACTCCAGCCCACACTCGGCAGTGCCTTCCCCTCTCTGGGCCTCAGTTTACCTGTCTGTGCTATAAGGGAGTTGGATGAGATGATGCCCAGGGTCTCTTCCAGAGCTGGTGGCTCCCCAGTCTGTGAAGGGCTGAGATGCTGTCTGGCCTGCAAAGGCTTCCAGATGCCCAGCAGGGGGACTTACTGGGTCTGGGCATCCCATCTGAGTCAGCTCACAACCTTCAGCATCTTCTGCAACTGCCTGATGTAGCTGGGCCCCTCGAAACACTGATGTAGTCAGGAGAGGGGTGGCTCGGTCCCCATCCTGGGGGGGGGGGGTTTCCAGGGGATGAAAGATGCATTTGAGTGCATAGCTAATCAGAGATTCAATCCCAAGGAAAACCAAGCTTCCCAAGGGAAGAAAGTGGACTCTGTGTGTGTCCTAAAACACACTGCAGGGGCCCCTTTCCCTCTGGAGGGATGAAGACCAGTCGTGATGAAATCGGGCTTGGAAGAGGGAATGGGGGTCCCAGCATGATCCAGGGCCTGTTCTTGGTTCCATGTGGCTTTGATCTATTCCTTTAGCTTCCCTGGGGCCATAGTTCTAAGAAACAGGACCCTTGTCTTTTGTCAAAGTGACCTGAGGACAAATCACAGGCACTCTTCAACCCTCCGCTCTGCCCCTCCCTGCTTCGCTCCAGGCTGGGGCTCTTTTCAAGGTCTCTGGGCCTTTAGAGGTTTTCCTGGCATCTAGAAGGAAGTGGGGAGAGGCGGTGTAAAGAGTTAGGGGTTTCTTCCCCTGGGATCAGAAATCTAGTCCCAGCCCTGCTCCTTTCTCAGCCGAGTAGCGTAAGGTCTTAACCTTTCTGAACCTCAGTTTTCCCAGCTGTGAAATGAGAATGGCCACCTGTCAGGTCTATCCTGAGGACAAGTTCAGTGGCTGACTTTCTCTGATTGGGAGGGGCCCTTATTCAGATGCTTGTCAGATATTACACACTCTTTGCAAATCTGGAAATTGTCTAGTAGCAAAGTTAGGAGTCGAGTTAGGAGTTGCCCCGAGAAACCCATCTTAGCCTTCCCACCTTGGAAGGTTCTTCCATTTCTCAGGCTGGGCCCGGCATGTGTCATCTCTGGAGCAGGCTAGAATCCTCCAGCAGACCCCCCTTGTGCCCAAATGTAGTCTAGAGGCAGGCGGTGAGGAGGGGCTGGAATCTGCAAAGCGAGAGGAAGGCCACGGGCAGCACAGTGCTGGCCCCAGGATCTCACAGCTGCCCCACCTCAGAGTCAGGGGTCTTTGGGAGTTGTCCGCCCCTGAGAGGGTCAGTCAGCTGGGCTGGCACCAGCCTCCTACCCAGCAGCTGTGCCACGCCTGGCGCCTCTGAATCTGGGGGACTTCTTTTCAGCCCAAGTCAGACCCTGACCCAACCAGCCCCAAACCCTTTCAGTCACCTTGAACGAGGAATGTTTTTTTCATTAACGTCTTCCTTCTCTGCTCCCCTCCCCAGCCCCCCAAAGAGGCCCCCAAGCTTGAGCTTCCTCTCCATGTCTCTGCAACTTCATAATATCCCCAGGCAGCTGGAAGGGAGAAGGCAGTGATCTCAGCTGACAGCCATGTGCTGCAGCCCCTGCCGCCCACCCCGACCCCTCAGCTAAAAAGCTGTTTTCCTTCCCTTCGCCCACAATGGAGACAGCTCTGCGCCCAGAAGACTTCCCCCCTGAGAGGGCTCCCGACAGCTTCTACCCCAGAGGTGGGCTCTGAGGCAGGAAAGGCAACCTCCGTCTTATCTGCCAGGCATCTTATCAGACACTGCCTTTTTTAATGCTTCTGTCCCCATTTGACAGATGGGGAAACTGAGGTGTCTTGTTCTGACCTTCCTTCTGGAGTGTAGGCCTTTCTTGGTGGAGGTGGGGCTGGGCCTAGGCTCTCTGGGTACCGCCCTGGCTACTCCCAGGGGGCCACGGCCTGTCCAGCTGCTCCGCGTCTGTGCTGACCCAGCACTTCATCCGCCTCTGCTCACCACCCCGTCTTCCTCTCTCCTCCCTTCAAAAATGCTGACTTTAGTCGACAACATAACTTTACTTTGGAGGAAACTAACAGGCCTGTGGCCTAAGGAGTCAGAAAAAAAAAAAAATGGAGAAACATAATTTGGCTTTAGAGTCTAATAGCCTTTGGTTCAGATTCGGGCTCTACCATTTACTGGCTCTGTGACTCCCCACAAGACACTTATCTTCTTCCAGTGTTGGTTCTCTCTCCTGTTAAATGGGTTTATTAGACAAAGCACCTACATCCAAGGATTTGGGGGAGAATTAAGTGAGAATCTTAAGTGCTCAGAAAATGTTAGCTATGATGATGAAGGAAAAGAAAAAGGTTGGAGAAGAGGAGGAAGAGGAATTTTTGAAGGCTCTGGATAATTATTGCAAGTTGTAATTAACTACACTACATTGCCCTGAACTGCCTTCCCACCAACATCAGGAATGGAAAGAGGCAGCAAAGCCTGGTGGTTTAGAGCTGCACTGACCAACACAGTGGCCACTAGCCAATTTAGCCACTAAATTTAACCACTAGCCAATTTAAATGGCTATTTAAATTAAAATTATGTTCAATCTAAAATCCAGTTCCTCAGTCACACGAGCTAGGTCTCAAGTGCTCAGAAGTCACATGTGGCTGGCGGATCCACGATTGGACAGCACAGAAAAGTCCTAAAGCACTGGTCTAAAACCTGGGCTCTGGAGCCAGGCTGCCCAGATTCAGATCTTGGCTTTGCCACTTAATAGCCATGTGACTCTGGGCAAGTTACTTCCTTGCATCTACCTCAGTTTCTTCATCTGCAAAATGGGGGTGATAATAGTCCGTACCGCCTAGAGTTGTTATGAAGATTAAATAAATTAATATTTGTAAAGCACTTCATCAGCACCTGGCACAAAATAAGGGCTAGTCAATAAAACTGGATTACAAATTATGGAAGTTGGCACTGTGTCCCTGTGTATAAATGTCAGAAGTATTGCTCTTCATACACACACACACACACACACACACACACACAAACACACACCTCAGCACCTATCAAATTCCATACCAAGTGAGTCATGCACATGTAATATTGCCTTTAATTTTAATGCTTGAACATAATTTAAGTGACAAATATTAAGGGAAAAGAAGAGGAAAATGTATCAGAAACCAGAGATCTGAAAGATACAGCAATTGAACGCTAGATCTTACCCAGAGCTTCCTGGTGGCCAAGGTGAAAAGGAAAACATGGCACATGGTTTTGTTCTTATTGTCTGATGATCGAATGAGCTCATGTGCTTTCTTTTATATAAGATCTGATCAAAAAGGAAATCTTGATATGTATGTGCATCAATGTAGAATAAAAGTCTATGATTAGACCTCTCTTCTGGCAAATTCCGGGGTTTCTCAGCTCCTACACACAAATAAGAGATACAAATCCCACTAGTGTGTGGCTTTGTCTCCCCATAACCTCTGCCCCAAAGAGGCAGAGTTTTTTAATAATCCCTGAAGTGTTTCCACCTGACCCTGATCCTACCCCCAAGCCCCTCTCTCAGGAAATAAGCATAGTGTGTTTCAGCTGCATCAGAGCCTGGCACCATCTGTTCCAAGCACCATGGAGGAATCACCATAGAGCTTCTTTGTCATGCAATACAACAGGATCGTCCATTTCACAACCAGAGGAAATGGATTCACAGAGACTCAAGTTTCTTGCCCTCAGCAGGGAGCAAATCAGTTTCTGGACCTGTCAGAAATGGCAAGGACGCCCATGGCAGCATCTCTGAGGCCCAGAGATCTGTGCCAACCCTGGGCCTTGCTCATGTTTAGTCTGCCTTCTGCCTGGGAGTGGGCATCAAGCTCTGGGCAAGAGGGATGTAGAGGAGCCTCAGGAGATGCAGGATGTGGCTGCCAACAAGATAAGCCTCAAGCTCATGCCAACCTGCCCCACTCTGTGGGAGGTCTGCCAGTATGCCTGTTTCACCAAAACAGTCTGCCCATCTTCTCCCCAATGCCCCACACACCCAGGCCTGGCAGCCTAGCGAGTGGGGAATGAGACTGACATTTACAGGCATCAAAGTCGGGTTTGAAAAGACCCTGCAGGAAATGTCTGGGCCCAGGACCAGCCCAGGGAACACGTGTAGCACTCTGCCATAGCCAGACATCCTCCCTGGCCAGTGAGCATCCCTGCTGTGTCTCTGTCCTCCATGAAGCCCATCCCAGTGACTTCAGCTAATCTCTGCTTTTACTTATGAGCTAGCTGATAAGAGGACAGCTCCACCCTAGAGATAGGCCCATTTGGAGAGGGAATTCTTAAAGCTCAAAACTCCTTCAAGGGCCAAAGCAAGGAAACTCTGCAGGTGAATGATGGGCAGGCAAGTTGCTTTGGTTCAAGACTCCTGTTATGGGCTGAATTGTGTCCCCACATGATTCATATATTGAAGTTCTAACCCCCAGTACCTCAGAATGTGACCATATATATATGGAGATCAGGCCTTTAAAGAGTTAATTAAGGTAAAATAAGGCTATATGGGGCTTCCCTGGTGGCGCAGTGGTTGAGAGTCCGCCTGCCAATGCAGGGGACGCGGGTTCGTGCCCCAGTCTGGGAGGATCCCACGTGCCACGGAGCGGCTGGGCCCTTGAGCCATGGCCACTGAGCCTGCGCGTCTGGAGCCTGTGCTCCGCAACGGGAGAGGCCACAACAGTGAGAGGCCCGTGTACCGCAAAAAAAAAAAAAATGCCATATGGGTGGGCCCTAATCCAATGACTGGTATCCTTATAAGAAGAGGCAATTAGGACACAGGCATGCACAGAGGGAAGCCCACATGAAGACACGGAGAAGATGGTCATCTGCAAACTAAGGACAGAGGCCTCAGAAGAAACCAGCCCTCCTGACACCTTGATCTTGGACTTCCAGCCTCCAGAATCGTGAGAAAATAAATTTCTGCTGTTTAGGTCGCCCAGTCTGTGGTACTTTGTTCTGGCAGCACGAACAAACGAACACAGCTCCAATTTAGTCTCCTGACCCTCGGCAGGCAATGGTCATTCCAGGGGGACGGGTCCCCAGCACATTTCCAGGGCAGCCCTCCCTTCAAGGAATGCTGAGGAGACAAGTTCACTTGCCTAATTGAAGCATGCTTCTGAAATTAAATTTATGGCATAAAGTTGTGGCAATCAGGGGAAATGCCCAAGATTTATTAAGTGGAAAAAAATATTACACAAGTGGGAGCACTGTAGTGTCCACACTATGTTAAAAATCATCTTTGTATCATGTGTATATACATATATATTAATATATTATAATGAACATTCATTCACCCTTCACTTGGTAGCCATATCTTGATTTTTCTCTGGGAACACTCTCTTCCCCACTCTCCAGCCAGGTACTTTTAAAATCTCAGTATAGCTTACATACAGTATGGTATAAATATGTTAAGGGTCAATTCAATGCATTTTTACATCTATCTATCTATCTATCTATCTATAGATCTATCTATCTATCTATCTATATATATATATATATATATATATACACATCTGCGTAGCTACCACCAGATCAAGATATAGAACATTTCCAGCCCTCCTGGAAGACACCCTGTGCCCTCTCTTAGTCAATCCCACCCCCCACCCCAGTTCCAGAGGTAACCACTTTTCTGACTTTCATCACAAAAATTTGCCTTTTACCAGGCCATATGCTCATATGCTCCGGGAAGAGTTGATTCCATGCCCCCTGTGGAGCACGTGACTCAGGCCTAGCCAATCAGAGCATCACATTCCTCTAACCACAACGATTGGTTCAGGGGTTGGCAGAAGGTGAGCAGGGCTGAAACTGACATGCCAGCAGTGACAGGTACTCTTTTTCCCTGAGGTGCAGGTAGAAGGGTAATGTATGAGCACCTGGTGCCATGGGAGGCCTCACATAGGGCCTCGAAAGAGTCAGCAGAGCAGATGACAAGGCTGAGAAATGGAGAGAAACTGGGTGCATTGTTTGAGCCCCCAGATCTAGCTGCAGCCACATGAGCCAATACAACTATCTCTTTTGCTGAAGCCATCCCGCTACAGCATTAATTGATGCACGTGTGCACCAAGAAGAATCAAAAAGAATATATAACAGGTGCAAATGTAATCATACCCATCCTTCCTTAAAACAGTTTATGGCTTTCTTTGCTCTTAGGACAAAGACCAAAAATTCTTACCATGGTCTTCACAAAACCCCAAATGCTTCTGCTGCTTCACCGTAAACCAGTCCCTCCGGCCACAGTGATCGTCTCACTCCTGCCACAGTGCCTTTGCATGGACGTTTTTTCTTCCTTGACCACTCTTTCTTCCCATCTTCACATACTTAACAGATCCCAATTCCATCTTGACTCCCTCAGCAAAGTTTTCCCAGACCTCCTCATGAAAGTCCCTTCCCCCAGTTTTATGCTTTCATATCTCTTCTTTTCGATGCAAAACACAGTTTAATTTTTATGATGGTGCAATGATTTCCCCTCTTCCTTATTCAACTGTGAGTCCCATCAGAGCACAAATGTCATCTGTGTTTGTTCACTGTTGCCCTCCCAGTGCCTAGAATAGAACCTGACGCTTAGTAGGTTTGAAAACAAATTAGAATTAACTGTGGTTGGTGGGAGGGGGACAGGGATAATATTGATATTCGCTTTCTAAGTCATGTACATTCCTATAAGTTCTACTTCTCCAGAAGTACCTATTACATACTTTTGTAATCAGAGAACGAATTGAAGACATTTTTAAAGAGTGAAAACTAATGGTTCTTCTTCCCCCTATACATTGGCCAGATGTATTTGTTCCAGCATCAAAGCATATGAGAAATGGTCCTTTTAATTTTTGTCATACTCACACACCTACACACACCCCATGAAACTAATGGACAGAATTATTTCCCTTTTCCATTTTGTTCCCACAGATTTTTCTAAACCTTCACTGCTTGCTGCTGTGTGTCTGCTAGGAGCGCCTCCAGACAATAATATAAATGAACAAGTAGCCAATGGATACCAACTGAAAGACTCAAAAGAAAGTCAGTTTTGTGTGTTGAGATATTCCCACCAAGTGTGTGTACTCGACGTTGTGATTTTTACTGCATGCATCTAGGAAGTCATGTCTTTGGCAAGTAAAATGATTCCTAATTTACAGATGGGATTAAAGCTTAGTGATCCCTGGAGCTTTTCCATGAGCTCCAGGACATCCAGGTGTTCAGCCACCTGGTCACAGCTGAGATGACGTGATGCTCTACCAAAACCAGAAAGGGGGGCTGGGCATCAGGAAATAGGCCCTGGGTGGGGGGTTGGGTCCCAGTCCTGTTGCCCTTTCACTCTGTGATCTTGGACAGGTACCTCTATCTCTGGGTCTCAGTTTACTCATCCTTAAAATGGGAAGGAGGTGTTTGATCAGACCAGCAGTTTCCAAATTTGATTTTGGATGGAAACCTTATTTCTTTTCAAACAAAATCAGGAGTAGAAGTTCAATATCTAAACAGGGAAAAGTGAACTGCTCTGCTTGAAGTGGGAGGGCGTCTGAGATCTGTCCATATGCCATTCCTTCCACCTCCCTGACCCCCAGGCCCAACGCCTTGTGTGTGTGCACACACACTTGCACACATGTGCACATACACACAGGAGCACATGCTCACACATGTACACACACATTTGCACATTTGCAGCAGCGGCCTGTGGGACACCTCCACAGATTTCCCAGAATTCCCAGAGGCGCATTTCCAGGGCACCAGGGAGCACAGTCTGCAAGTTGTGGACTAGAGCATCTCTAAATGCCCTCCCAACTCTGACTTGCCACAGCATCTGTGATTTTGTTTATTTTCATATTAACTGTGCCTGGTTCCTCTCTTTCTCCAACTGTTTTTTTTTTTTTTGCTCATTTCCTCAGCAGCTATTTACTGAATCAGTGAAAAGGTGCATGTACCAGGCATTGTGCTGGGGATACAGCAGCACCCAAGAGGAGGCCCCCCCTGGTGGAGCTCACAGTCTTCAGGGGAAGTAAGTACGAAAGCAGCAATGGCACGGATGTCACATGACTGTGGCAGCAAGCGCTATCAAGAGAAACTCCAAGGTCCTACAAGAACACACAACGCCAGGGCCGGGCTGAGCACAGGCAGAGAAGCGGCATTAAAGTACAGTTGTGGACTTCCCTGGTGGTGCAGTGGTTAGGAATCCACCTGCCAATGCAGGGGACACGGGTTCAATCCCTGGTCCAGGAAGATCCCACATGCCGTGGAACAACTAAGCTCGTGCACCACAACTACTGAACCTGCGCTCTAGAGCCTGCGAGCCACAACGACTGAGCCTGTGTGCCACAACTACTGAAACCCACCCGCCTAGAGCCAGTGCTCTGCAACAAGAGAAACCACTGCTATGAGAAGCCTGCACACCACAACGAACACCCAATGCAGCCAAAAATTAATTAATTATTTTAAAAAGAAAGTAAAGTAGGGTAGTCCCTCAGTATCCACATGGGATTGGTTCCGACCCCTGTGGATACCCAAATCTGTGGATGCTCAAGCCCCTTACATAAAAGGGTGTGGCAGAGTCAGCCGTCTGTATCTGAGGGTGTGGAGCCCACAGACGCAGAGTGCCCACTGTAGAGACCTGTAGGATGAGGAGGCCCAGGGGGGAGACAGAACATCAGGGAGAGGAAGTAGCATGTGCAACGGCCCTGAGTCTGAATCTTAGCACATGTGGGAGCAAACCGAAGGGCAGGGCCTCGAGGGTGTGTTAAAGAGGCTGATCTCTATCCTAAGAGAAATGTGAAGCCTTGAAAGAAGTAGGAACCTGGAGTTGACATGCATACATACAGCAACACTTATTGAGCTCCTACTGTGTGCAGCCACTGTTCTGCATCCTGGAGATAAAAGTTTTTTAAAAAAGACAAAAACCTCTGCCCTCATGGAGTTTACGTTTTAATGGCAGAGGAAGAGACGTAATAAAATAAAAGCAGGTAAGTTGTCAGATGTAGGACCAGGCTGCTCCAAGCTTTTGTGGGACCTGAGGCTTATACAATTTGGGGCGGAGGGTGGACTCCTTATGAAAAAATAATGATAAATATCGACTTAGGTGTAGGGCCTTGGAACCTACGGACGAGGAGCCCGGAAGCTTCAGCGTCATGGGCTTCACGGAGAGTCCACCTCTCGTCAGACGATGACCGATATGATGAAGAAAACTCAAGCATGGCGGGGCAGGGGACTATCAGGGACGTTGGAGAAGGGGGCTGCCATTTGCAATGGGGAGACAAACAAGGTCTGAGACGATGACCTTGGGAAAACCTAGAGGAGGTAAGGGAGCCACACGGATATTTGGGGGGAGAGCATTCCAGGCAGAGGTAAGAGTACATGCAAAGGCTGTTGAGCCTGAAACCTGCCTGGAGGAGGCCAGAGCAGAGGCTCACGGGCAGGAGGAGAAGAGACAGTCCAGGAGATAGTTAAGGCCCATGGAATCAGATGGGCACTTTTCAAGGTCATGCTGGTCACTGTGTGGATCCCAGCAGGGCAGGAGGGTAAGCCCAGAGAGCAGGCACCAGGCTCATCTCGGGGAGAGATGCCGACCGAGAGCCTGAAACAGGAAGACACAGGCGCGTTTCAAGAGGCAGTAGCCTCCGTGGGACATCTCAGCACAGCGAAGGGGGTGGCTGGGCGAGAATAAGGGAAGGGAGAAGCGGGAGAAGAAAGCTAGGAGAGCATGGAGAAGGCGGACAGACATCTTCCTGCATCAATTTACTCCCACCCCATAGGGTGAAGGGAAACAAAAGTGTGTTTTGACAAGTTACATTGTGTCCTTCCGTCTGCCAACAGGATTCTCTCGTCAACGGTTGTTTATCATCCTCCAAGGTGGCAGGACCACAAAAGGCCTTCCGTGCTCCTGCCCCAGAGAACCCCGAGGCCTGAAAAGCCCGCATGGAGGGTAGCAGCCGATCCTTTCTGAAGAGGGCGAAGTAATCCCGACGCGGGCGTCGCCGCCCAGAACCCTGAGGCAGTGACCGCGCGCCTGGGCTGCCCCCCTGCCAGGGAAGGAGGAGGAAGGCCAGGGTGATGGGACGGGGCATGGGGCTGCTGACCTGAGGCTCGTGGTTTGGTGGCAAAACAGCCCGGGGGACTGAGTGGGACCGCGGAAGCTAATCAGTGCGGCCCGTGGGGAAGGCGGCCTCCGCCACAGCCCCGCGCGGTGATGCTCAGAGCGGGCCACCTTTCCTGAGCGTCACACCTTCCGAGCAGGCTGTGACGACCAGCCTGGCGAAGCAGCCGACCATTCATGTCTTCCAGGGCTGCGATTGTTCCTCCCATTCCCTGTTCCAGATGGGGAAGGGATCCCGGGAGATTCGGGGTCACAGACCAAGTCAGAGGCAGAGGCGTCCTCGGGACACCAGCTTCCTCTCATTCCAACCTGTGTTTGGGGCAGAATAGATGGCTCACCACGGGGCCAGAGACCTGGCTTTGTGTCCCAGCTCTGCCACTACACGCTGTGTGACCTTGGGCATGTTACTGACCTCTCTGAGCCTCCATTTCCTCGCTATAAAACAGCGCTAGTGCTATAATGCCACGCCCCCAGGGCAGCAGTGAGGATTAAACAGGTGTCCAGACCACAAAGTTGAGTAAGTCAGTAAGTTGAGGCCAAAGTTATTATTTACCAACCAAAATCCAAGGCTGCTAGGTTGACACAGGGGCCGTGAAGCCGAGGATTTTAAACCGTGGCTGGAAACCCAGAGCATTCAGGCACCCTACTCAGGCTCCAGCACGCTCTTCCAAAAACTGAAAACCCAAAGGCTGGGGGAACTCCTTGTGACCGCGGAGGGAAGTCAGCCTCCTCCAGCCCTGGGAAGATGGAAATGCATTGAGTCAGTTCAGAGGCAGGAGGTGACAGGCCTTGGTGGGCATGGAGAACACCCTTGGGGGATGACCAAAGGCTAGTGTCCATTGCAGGAAGATGGCTGTGCTCAGAGATCAGGGTTTCTTCCAGCGTAAGTCAGGGCAGTTCAGGACCCCAGCTCAGATCGCCCATCAGGGAAACAGACTTGCCGTTAAAACTGACAGCAGTGACCGCGAGGCCAGTCCCCATCTGGCTTCGAGAAGGACTCATTGAGTGAGCACAGGGCAAAGCATTGTGCTAACTTGGGAAGAACACGATTAATGAGGCACAGCCCGTCTTTGCAGAGCTCACAGAAACTAATGTATTCTGACCTTCTCTGTGAGTTTCTACAAACATTATCCCCTTTTGCATCCTCAGAACCTCCTTAGGAAGAGGCATGAGGAAATGGGCGTTCAGAAAAGTTAGGAGGGGCCCCCAGTCCCCCACAGGGGTCGGGCCGACAGCTCCCAGCCCTATCCTTTCTTCATGCTTTTCCCCCAAATCAACTCTCATGTGTCCGTGAAAAATCACGTCCAGGTGTGCTTGTGGTAGGTTTGAAGAGAGAAGAGGACCAGCGCCATGCCCCTGCCTCGGGCCTCAGCTGCTCACCCTGCCACCCAGAGGGACACCCCCAAGTACCTCTCACTCAGACCCCACGGGGACCCTGTGGAAGCCTAGATCAGAGCCCCCAGGCCACCGCTGCCATCAAGCAGGCAAGTCAAACCCAACCATGACCCAAAACCACAGTGATTTTCTGAACCTTGAAATGAACACAAACTTTCCCGATTTCTAGAACCTCAAACCCAGTCAGAGGTTCACACCTCCTGCAGGCAAAGCCAGCCAACAAACACAAAACATGCAGACGGATCCAAGCCCAAACATGTGCTCCCAGAAACGACGTCAGGCCAAACCCATTGCCCCCAAACTTCTGGTCATGGTTTCGAGCTTTTGAGTATGAGAAGGAGGGTGCTGCGGAGTCAGACCAAACGGGGGCTGGGAGCAGAGCAGACAGGAGGAAGTAAAGATGAGGTGTGTTAGGGTGCAAAGACAAGGCCTCTCTCAGCCTCGGGGGTCTGTGGTAGAGATGAGGTGGGTCCTTCCGCTGGGAACCCACCAGTTACGCCCCAGAGCCCCTGGGGAGGGAGCGAGGGAGCAGCGGAGGCAGTGAGGAGGGTCTGTGGCTGAGGGCACTCCCTGGCCAGGCATGGGGGCATCTCACCACCAAGCCAGGGGCGTGGGGCTGGACCTGGGCCGCCATCTGGCAGCCCCTGGCTTCCTGTCCCTCCCAGGCAGCAAAGGGAGCGGAGGTAGAGGTGCAGGTGCAGAGAGCCTTCCCCCAGGTGTCATGGGGGTCCTGCCCTTGAGGACTGCTGCCACATCTGGTCTAACTTGGACACCAGGTGAAATAGCCGTCTGGGAGATGGGAGAGGACATGGACTCAGGTAAAGGGGGAACGTGGGCCCCTTGGAGGCTCCCCATGGTGAGGTGAAAGGGGGAGCAGGCAGCATGGTGCTGTGTGTGTTTCCCGTTCACGTTCAGCTCTGCGGGGACAGGTGCAGAATAGTGGAAGGGAGACGGGAGCAGGTGATGATTGAAGACACTGAAGTGGGTCTTTGCATCTCTGGAGCTGGGAGGCTGGGAGGTGAGGCCTGGCACACACAGAAGTTGCCAGGTATGGAAATCACCAAGCCTTTCCCCAAAATGAGATGCCTTCCCCTCCCGGCCAGCACCCTGAGTTTATGGTTGAAAGCTGTGTGCACCTCAACCCTGAGTAGGGGGCTTTCTCAAGCCTGCCCCCTCCCTTCCTTTCCTGCTGGAGCCGCGTGGGAGGGGCAGGAGCTGGGAGCTCAGAAGTCACTGAAGGATGAGCTCCAGAGCATGGAGGTGGGCAAGGAGGTAGAGGGACAAGACCCCCTTCCATGGTAGCAGGAGGATAAGGGGGAGGGGCTTAAATCCTCAAGGGTTCCAGAAATGGGATGAGGCTGGTGGTCTCAACAACCGGACGCTGCCAACTTAGGTCACCTCAGTCAAGGCTCAGGCCTTTCTCTGGGACAATGAGCCACTCTCTTGGTGAGAGAACCTTCTGGAAAGTTCTGGCATAAAGTAGGTGGTATAGAGCAGGCCACCAAGAGCCAGAGAGGGCTATGTCCAAGTCCTCATTTTACTCCTGTGTGGTTTTGGCAAGTTACTTAACCTTTCAGTTCCTCAACGTCTCCGTCTGTAAAATGGGGGTAATGAGAGCATTGGTGTGGGGACTAAATGATGTTGCACATGTAAGGTGCCAGGTACACAGCAGGTGCTCTAAATGTTTTATTTATAGGTCACTCCTGTAGTGGTTGGTTGCCCCAGGTGCCCAGAGGGGCTTGGCATCTTGAAACGCTTAACCCTCCAAAAGATTGCGGGTTGCCTCCTCAGCACAGGCTCTGAGCCCCGACATCTCCAGCCTTGCCCAGCGCCCAAGGCCAGTTTAAAGAGGGCAGTCGCCCAGTCCCCAGTTTGCACGCGCTGAGCCCCTCCATGGAAAAACTTGGATGGGCTGGAAAATCCCCACTACAGTTACATTTTCAAACCTTCTCACAATCCAAATGTCAACACCAATCGAAACAATATGTTTATTTGCAGACCTCCTGCCAGACCGGATTAATTTCTACAGGCTCAAAGCCCATTTTGGAACTGTAATGTCTCAATTTTACAGATGAGAAGAGGGAGGGGGAAGAAAAGCCAAACCTTCTTTGCCTTCTTGATCTGGGAAGTGTCGGGGGCAGGAAAGCACCGGGGGCAGGTTTCATGGCTGGCCCTGTCACCCAGAAGGCCCCGTCGCTCAGAAATGGCATCTGGGGCCCCAATCACCCATGCGGCTCGCATCTGCAAACACATCTCTTCTCTTGGCTTCTACCTCACAGCTTCCTTCTCCCTCTGCTCTTATGGGTCACCAATTTCTCTGCCCGGTGGGGGTCTGGAGGCGTGGCCAGTGAGTGTGGGTACTCAGCCAGGATGGGGAAGATGGAAGCCAAAGAGAGGGCTGAAATGTCTCTGGAACCCCGGGGTTCACATGGGCCTCAGATGAGCTTGGACCTGGTGTGTGGCTTTGTAATAAAGAGAAGGATGTCTTGAGTCCAGACACTGGGCCCTGCTGACAGAGGAGCCAGCCCTGCCTCAGACGTCCTGGCATAAGTGGCATTAAGTGGGTGCCTTGCCCCATCTAGAGTCCTCAGAACAGCTTGGCAAGATGGGCATTGCCATTATACCCATTTTGCTGATGAGGAAACTGAGGCTTGCACGAGATCTCCAACATGCATGTGACATAGTCAGGGATGGAGGCTGGCCTGTCCAAAGATCTTGTTCTTTCCAGCCCTGAGAATAGCAGCAATAGAAAACTGGAAGAGAGGTCTCCTGGGGAAAGCTCTCTCTGGAGTGGCTTTAAGCTCTCCCTACTTTGCAGGTGAAGAGGCAACCAGTTCCCCCAGGATGAGAGCAGAGGCAGGAGATTGGACGCTTCAATATTGTTTGGTTTTGTCCAGCACATTCCCCTCTGTTTACAACTGAACCTAGCTAAAAAATAAATTCAATCTAACCTTCCCTCAGCAAACATTGAATTCTAAGACTATTGTTAGGAATATGCAAAATCACTCACATGGAAGGGCTGTGAAAACTCCTAATCTTCCCTCCCCAGCTGCGAGCCTCACCGTGTCAGAGCTCCTATCCATCCTTCAAGGAGCCTCTCCTGCTTTCCCATGCTTTTACCTCTGGAAGGCATTTCTTCTGTTCTACCTGGTATCCTACGTAGAGGCTTATATGTCTGGAGCTCTTGTGAGGTCCAGTAAAGAGCTTGGCACATGAGGCCCTCAGAAAAATCTGTACTGAAGGAATGACTTAAGAATGAAGATATGTTAGCACCAGGAAGCAGGTACCCTTATTGCCCCCATTTCAGAGATAAGGAAACTGAGGCTCAGAAAGGTGAACTGACCTGCCCCACGTTCCATAGCAACAGCACCTGGTTCATGGCCCAGGTCTGTTTGATTCCTCCAGACTTGCATACAGAGTTCAGAGCAGTCGGCTGTGCCCACTCAGGACCCTCTCCCAGGACCCCTGCTCCACTGGTCACTACAGGGATCAGGCTGGGCTTCCTGTAAGGCAGGAGGGAAAGCTGGAGAGCCGCTGGCCGGCCTGTTCACGTCTCAAAGGCACACCCAGAGGAGGCTACCGACAGGTCCAAAGGACCAAAGCCATGGGACTCAGGGGCTCAGGATGGACACGTAAGTAGATTCACTTCAAACGGGTCTCACCCTCCTTCCCTGATGGGGAGGTCAGGCCCAACCAGGCAGGCCCCCCAGGCCCAGGCCGGCAGAGGGACGAGGGTTTCTTCCCCTAGAGTGGTGGAGGCATATGGAAGCAGCAAAGCAAACAGTGAGAAGTGGGGTGCATGTGTCGGACAGCCCCACAAACTTTATCTTGATTGGATCATCAGCCCAGGGGCCTGAGGGGAGTCCTGAAGCTACTGGGTGGAGCCAAATGCAGATCAGGGTTCAGTGCCAGCAACAGAGTGGCGGGTCCCAGAGAGCAAAGGGGAGGTTGTCCGGGCAAACTCCATGATGGGGATCTCAAGGCCCCAGCAGGGATGTCAGCTGTCTTAGAACACGTTTACATGAGAAGACCGGGGTCCATGTATTCATGCACTCATGTATTTCTTTATATGCACTCCTCTCTAACCAGTTTTTAGAATTATAGAAGGAGCGAACAGAAAGACAAAAAAATCCACCCACCCCACCTTTTGGAGATAATCACTGTTACCACTTTGATATACCTGATTCCAGATGATTTTCTGTGCATGTTTGTTTGTTTAAACAATGGGATCGTATTCTTCAAAGCTATTTTCTAACCTACTCTTTTCACTTTACGATGTAAAAATGATTGTGTGTACCCACACGCTTACATCAGCACACAAAATTTCTGGAAGAACATGCAAGGAAATATTAATCTGGTTGCTTTTGGAGAGGGAGACTGCAGATCTAGAGTGGGAGAAAGAGCGACTTCTAATTCCAAATATTTTTATTTAATAAGCGCTTCTGTTTATTATGTGCCAGGCGCTTCTAAGCACGATACAAATATAAATCTGTTTCATTTGCTTTAAAAATATTTCTGTAGAGTTTTTGTTTCTTACGGGACGAACGTGTTACTTTCGCAATTAAAAAATGAGTCTAGGCTTCCCTGGTGGCGCAGTGGTTGAGAGTCCGCCTGCCGATGCAGGGGACGCGGGTTCGTGCCCCGGTCTGGGAGGATCCCACATGCCGCGGAGCGGCTGGGCCCGTGAGCCGTGGCCGCTGAGCCTGTGCGTCCGGAGCCTGTGCTCCGCGACGGGAGAGGCCGCAGCGGTGAGAGGCCCGCGTACCGCAAAAAAAAATGAGTTTAAATTAGTGCATGTAGTGAACATCTCTCCACATCAAATAAAATCTATTTCTATATCACATCTACCAGCCGGCTGCAGTTTTCCATTGCCCAGCAGCCTGGGCCCAGCCTATCTAAATGGCCAGCCCAGGGTGGAGAAGATGAGACTTATCAGCTCCCTTGAAAAGGAGCAGAAACCAAAAGAAATGACACGAGCATTGGGCAGCCGTGTCTGCACTTACTTTATAAACAGAAATTTTCTCTGTCCTTGAACAAAACTGGGTGGCAGATAAAAACCCAGACAAGCCACGCTGACTTGTTGAACCTCAAACCAAAATGACCCAAATCCTAATTTTTTTTTTAAACCAAAATGTCAGGGAATTCTCTGGCAGTCCAGTGGTTAGGACTCCGCGCTTTCACTGCTGAGGGCCTGGGTTTGATCCCTGGTCGGGGAACTAAGATCCCACAAGCTGTGAAGCCAAAAAATAAAATAAAATAAAATGTCCATGGAACCACAGCTTCTTCCCTAAACCCCCAAGTGAGCCCACTCAGAGCGGCACCAGATATTTTTCACAAGCAGTTCAATTAGACCATTCCTCAAATCTTTTTCTGAGAAGCTCTGTTTCAGAATCTTAGGGCCCTGCATTTTTATCAGCGCAGTGACAGCATGGGGCATCCTTCACAGAGCTTAGGTTCAAGGTTCAGAATCAGAAAGGCCTGGGATTGGGGTGACATTGAATGGGTTATAAACAATTCTGGGCTCGAGTCCTACTTCCTACGACTGTTGTAGGAATGAATAGTCCTAGGAAGAGGGTCCCCAAGATGCTGTGGCCTTGGAGTGGACTCCAGGCCTTTGGTGAAGCCCCAGGTCATTCTGAGACAAAGCCACAAACCTGGCTAGGGTAGCCAAAGGCCTCAAAAGACAGCACGCCCAAAGATGTCCCACAGGCCTCTTCAAAGCCATTCAGAAGCCAGGGCTCAGAGCCTAGATGCTGCTGCCTGGTTCCAGGCCCTGAAGGTCATGGGGCAGGAGGGAAAGCAGTGCCGACCCCAGCTGTCCTCCTTCCTGAGGTCACACCTGCCGTCCTCAAGCTGCCCATTCAAGTTTCCAGGCTGGGGCTAGCTGACGCAGCATCAGGGCCACTTCGCAACCAGGAAAGAGGGTCCAACATGACAAAAACAGAGCCTGGGGTTTAGCCTGGGGGTGGGGATGCCCCCCCCACTCCCCTTCACTCACACTCACACACTCCCCTGTCCCCAACCCTATGCAGAGGGACCGCCTCCCACCGCTGAGCCCTCCAGCTGTCACCCAGCCCAGCTCTGTTTGCACCCATCTCTCCCCGCTGACCAGGAGAAGAAGGGAGAGGGGCTGGAAATCTGTGCTCTGCGGCCCTGAACTCCCCTACGGGGAAGTGGTCCAGACCTTCCAGACGGGAGCAGAGGCTTCGAGGGAGGAGAGTTCCCAAAGCATATGCCCAGGAGGACTCATGAGAGACCCCAGCCCCCCACCACCGGGCCCCCCTGAGATGCTGGTGGCCCTCTGCCTCTCCTGGAGCCTCCCCAACCACAGGCTAAGGCAGACCCTGGGCAGCATATTCTGAAAAGCTATTTATTTTTAACAGGCTTTACTAATATCATGAGCCCGAGTAGCCCAGGACAACCTCACAGTAGAGACCTTTTCATGGGGGCAAGAGTGCCCCCACTTCCCTGGGAGGGGCCGCCAAACCAGAATCCAGGTCCAGCTGTCTGCTTAGAGGGAAAAAAACAACTGTACCACAAAATAAACCAGCACCTCAGCCCTCCCGCCCCACCTCTTGTCACTGCTCACTTCTTTCCGTGTTCCTGATCTGTGCTGGGGATGCTGGCAGCTAGACATCAAAATGGGAGCTGACCCTGAGTTAGACCTGTCTCCCCATCCTAGCTGGGAGAGAGGGGCAGGCTGGGGCCCTCCAGTCTCAGGCACCAGGCCCCACCTCCCAGAACTATTGTGACAGCTCAGGAAAGCGACTGAAACACAGTCCCCATCCTCAGGAAGGACTTTGATCACTGCAAACTCCCAATGAAAACCGTCTTTATACGCCCAGGAGACACCAGGTTCCCCATCAACCGACAGGAGACAGGCCCTCCAAGGAAGGTTCCAGAATGCTCCCACAAAGCCCCAGCTGGCAAGTGAGTTCTGGAGAAGCAGAGTCCACAGTTCCCGAAGGCATCCAGTGGTAACACCATCCCAGGAACCCCCCCACACACACACCCATCCGAGCTCGGCCTGCAAATACCTCACATTCTTCCAAATTAGAAGGGCCAGTCCCTATTTCGAGGAAAACGCAATTTAAGACTAAAATCCCCCCAGTCAAAAGGAGGCACTAGGCCCCTTGGGAGCCGAGACTGTGCCTTGTCTGTCTTCCCTCTCTCCAGCTTCAGTCTGCTGGCCGTGACTGTGGCTGCCCATAAGTAATAATAGTAATCACCCGGAAAAGCTAATGCTACCTGGACATCGCTTGCCAACCTGTAATTTAGGGTTGTTGATTTCTGGGCTAAGCAAACACAAAGAATGTCGCTTTGGCCTTGCCATTCATCTCCACAGCAGATGTGACTTTCGTTTCCGAACGTAAGTGAAAAAAAAAACAAAACACTTCCATATCAAGCCAGGGATTGGGTCTGCTCTAAAATGCATACACAATTCATAATGATGCATTTGATTAATGGTAAATGAGCATGGAATACTGATGGCCAACCCATGTGACGGCCACATTAGCACCAGATGAAGCTGTCATGTGGGTGATGTGACAAAAAACCGAGAGCAAGGGACTGCGATCGGGGGACCAGGGCTGTGGGGCAGGCGGAGGCCCAGTTTTCTGCAATTTCTTTTCTTTTTCTTTGTAAGGGGGGAAAGTTGAAGAATCCTCTCAAACGAACGTCAAGGAAAATGAATCCAATTCACATTCAGAAGTTGCCATTGCAAATGAAAATGTGAGTGAGATTCGAACGTAAAAGGGTGAATTTCTTTTTTCTCTCCTATCAACACAGGTGAGCTGTTAAATCCCCAAAGAGATCAAACCGGGAAAGCGGTCTCTCGTGATTCTCTGATAAGCTCAGATATTCCTGGTGGTCAGGAAAGCCATTTAAAAAAAACAGAACTGTTAAAACCAGTTGGGCGTTTAAAACCGTGCTGAAAAACAAGAGAGACGGGGACCGCAGAGAGCCAGGCAGCCGGCTGGCCTATGGCCGGCAGGCCAGCCCGGCACCCGCGGCCAGCGGGTCGGCATTTCAAATGCCTGTGCTTGGTTGGGTGTGGAATGTTTCAAACTTCAGCCCTGGCCAGTCTTATTGAAAACATTATCTTTTCCATCAATAATGCCTCTAGGTTCTTTATTAGCAAACTCCCTGGCAAAAGCTGACATATTTACAGCACGCAGTAAACTTTACGTATCTGCAACAATATTAGAGGAGAGAGGGAGAGAGCCCCACTCAGTGACCACGACAAATCATTCCGTCTTCAGATGATCAAGTGAGAGGCTAATTGTCCCGAAGAGAAGAACGCCTACGACTCCCAACCCATCCAGCGGCCAGAAGGAGCGTTAACAAAGATGAAAAAAGTATGTTTGAGGATTGGAAACATAAGAATACATATTTTTTAAAAAAGAAAGAAAAAAAGGAAAGAAAAGAAAAGAAAACCCAACTGATACCACCATCTAGGCTGAAGGAGAAACCCGATCTTGAGATGGAATGGTTAACATTTGGGGTTGTTTGGAGAGAATTGCTCCAAGCTGTTTTTGTTCAAAATGTATAGATTTAAGGTAAGAAGCTCTGTGTAGGGTCAGAACCACTCTGGAAACAAGTCCCTCATTACTTTGCATCTGACAAAGGTAGGGACGAATTTTGCTTTTGCCTTTCTTTAACCGGGTAGCTTGGTCAGTTTTAACTTGGAAATGCGCTAGGATAATATTTACTAGTCTTGTTATTTTTATCTGCTAGTGTTTTCTCCTTTGGGATCGTGGCTTTCTCTCAGCTCTGTCACCCCTTCCCCTCTTGCATTCGGGCCAATGAAGTGTCCACCCAGGGTCCTGACTCTACCCCAGCCCCCTAGAGAAAGAATGCCAACCTTCTAGAAATGCATGGAAAGGAAAATTATATATATATATATATATATATATATATATATATATATACACACATACATATATATATATACATATATATATATATATATATATATATATATATATGTCTAGTCAAATCTCAAGGTTCCCAATGAAGGGTACTGGAGAAGCAAGGGGCCCCAGTCTGCAGAGAAAATTATTTGTTTTGATGAAAATAGGAATAGATGCATATTTACTGGGGAGGAATCCCATCAATGGTCTTATGGGAAGTATTTGATTTTTGAGTTGTTATTTGGCAGATCCAAAGAGGGAATTGCGTAGCCATTTGAGGCTTCTGTTCACCATCCATTTTGTTAAATGAGTCTCTCTCCCCCCTTGAACTTTACATTAAACCGTTTTCCTCCAGGAAAAAAGAAAAAGAAAAAAGAAGAGAATGTATTTCCGACTCTATAAAAAGCATAAGTACTTCTTTAGAAGAAAATATCAAAGGTGTCTTAGGAAGGAAATGAAAATAATTATGTTATAGAAGGACAATTTTTTAAAAGGTTTTTGGACTCTGCATTTGAACAGAAAGATTTTGGAAACTTGCCTAAAGAACCGGCTTCCCCGGGGCTGTTCGTTTGTAAGAATCTGCTCCTACAGCCAGCATTTTTAAACCCGGCTTCGAAATATATGCATTCTTCCCTAACTTCACAAATGAACTGTCACACGCCTTCACCATTTACAAAAAAAAAAAAAATAGGAGAGTGGGATAAATTTAAATCAGAAAATTTATCTCCAGGTGAAAACTTTTGATAAAGAAATCTATATTAAGAGTTCTGTTTTTAAAGGCAGTGGTTGGGGCAGATTAAAACTCAAGTTGGTGACAATAAAATGTCATCAGATTCTTATACTTTTGCTGTACAGAATATCATCAAAGTCGCCCCATATGTTAACATGGTTTTTATATATCTTTTGTATGCGGCATCAATTTAATTTTTATCAACAATGACAGTCCCAATCTCCAAATATTTGTGTCAGGGGCAGGAAAGGGATACACACCCAAAACTACCCTCAAAATTATATACTGATGTCAACACCACTCTTTAGAGCTGTTTTGCTTTTGTGGTTTTGCTTTTGTAAAAACATCTCTTCCACGGGCTTTTTGTCCATACCATATCTATATAAGATTTTTTTTCTTGCAGTAATGGGGACCACAGCTTTAGGCAATATCTTTTAATTTGTTCTTTCAACCTCGGGGAAGCCATACTATTTCTTTCTTCGGTTGGTCTGGGCTGGAAATGAGTTCCACAATTTGCAGGGTCCCCGGCATCCCTTATCCCATAACAATACAAGATGTGGAAAATGTGCTTAAGATTGAAAATCGCATTTCAAAAATCCAACCGTTTCTCTTTCTAGACTTTTGCTAAGCAGCTTATTGTACAAATCCAGGTATTGCTTAAATATCTCTAGGGGTTAAAAAAAAAGAGCATGATGTACTATTTATTATATTTCATTAGCTAAACCTCAAAAAAGTAAACATTTTCTCCCCTCGACTCACCCACTGCCTGTTTCAGATTTTAATGCAATGATATGTTTTTTCAGGATCTCGAATATTTATATTTCAGAACTTAAATATCTTTATTTAAACCATACAGTCTCAATCTCCCAAACCCTGGATTTTTAATATTTTGGCGACTGAAATCTGGCATGTTTGAAGGTTTGCTTCTCCGCAGAAGTCTCTTGTTATCCAAAGTAGAAAAACAAACGAGGGACAGATTCTAAACTGCCCAACGCTGGCTGCTAGCACAGCAAAAACACTTCAGCCGACCCCCTTCACGCTCTGCCCCAGGGACAACTACTTTCTTAATAATAAATAAGGAAAATGTAAAATGTTTTCTTTAAATTAAAAATCGAAACGAATTGTTTTAATGAATATCTCTGGTTATGAGGGTAAAGCATGCCTTCGTGTGTACACTTTCTGAAGAAAAATTTCCTGTGTGGTTTTCCCTGTGAGATCAAAAGGAACTAATTAACTTTTCTATAAGGTAAACAAAACTTTAACTTGAAATATCCCCATGAAGTATGTGGGAAGTGAGCTTTTGTGTGAGTGAAAGCATGAGGTGGGGGGGGGCGGCGGAGGCAGGAGGGAGTTGGATTTAATTTTATATTTGAAATCGTCTCATGCTCGGAAGGTATTGGAAACTCAGTGCTGTCCAAGAGTCAGCCTTCTTTTTTTCTCCCCATTACCAAAATGATATTTAAATCAAAGGCTGAAATGTTGCCAAGTTCAAATCCCTCGTAAGATTAATAGGGCATTGTTCTGTTCATAGGAAATTCGTTCTTCTTAGAGCCCCTTTAAGAAGAACTGGGTGTGTGAAGGAGGCTGCAGGAAAGAGTGTGGGAAAGGGAGAATTCTGGAAAACCAGCCCGTGGCCTGAGTGGGAGGGTGGGACAGGGGGAGAATCTTCAAGAGGACGACAACCTCTCACCCCACCCCCAACTAGCAGTAATTGGGGTCAAGGGGACTGGGCCCCCAGCTGGAGCCCCATTTCCCCAGGACTTAGCTCATTTTCTCAGGTTTCTGGGACAAACGAACAGGAGGAGGAATCAGCTCTGAGGGGACCGAGAGGGTCTTTGGGGTTGTGCCCCTTCTGGGGTGCCGACCCCTGGGCGGAGAGGGCTGTGCTGAGAGATGAGAGCCGTCCCCCGCTGCCCCTCCCAGGAGGAGCAGCTGCAGCCCACGGCCGGTCCCCTCCCAGGACAGAGAGTCCTTGGCCTGCTGTGGGCGAGCTGCCCGGGGCCAGGGCCCCCTGGCTGGGCCTCCTCTCTGCCCTTGCCAGGGAAGGGACAGGCGGCCAGCCCAGAGGACAGAGCTTGCAAGAGGCAGCCTGTGCGGGAGGAACAGGCTCCTTGCTGGAGGACTCAACAAGGCAGGAGACCATGTCTGTACCTCCAGAGTCTGCCCCAGGGCCTCAGCGTCCCCAAAGCGGAGGCGTAGGTCACACACACACTCACACAGGGACACACACCCCTGCTCACCAGCTCCTCCATCACCGTCTCCAGCCGCTCTGTGGATGCTAACTGTACTCATCATAGCTAACGTGTATTCAGAGCTTACCACGTGCCTGGCTCTGCGCTAAATGCTTGATCTAAAACTTCACAGCAAGGCAGAGGCAGTAATATTATCCCCATTTAACAGGTGAGGAAACTGAGGAAGAGAGAGCTGGAGTAACTTGCTCAGGGGCACCAGCAACTTACACAGGGCATCACTAAGCTACAAAGTGTAGCGGGATTTAATGACAAAGGGCCCTGCTCCACCACAGTGCCAGTTTATAGCCAACGATCTAGGCAAACAGCCTGGTTTAGTTATTATAGGAAGCGTCTTTGACCAGGTTTGTCTGCCTAGACTCTCTGCCGCTTAGCTGGGATTTGGGCAGGGGTGGGTCACACCAGTGTGACCTGCAGGGACCTTCTGCTGGGGACATTCGCACCCCACCCCACTAGCACAGGCTCAGTCCACCTATGCAGGCCTGTCTGGATCAGTCCCCCAGTGTGTACTGATTATGTTGTTAGTGATGAGGGACCTACTTTAAGTTCTTTTATTCATTTATCCAGCACCTAAGTTTGCAAACGATTTGCTTCTGTGCCAGCTAATAGGGACTAGAGGCCACCTCTACAAAACAGCCCTCTGACTTACAACAGCATCCAGGGAGCTCTCTTGAAGGACCAGGAAGGGTACGCTTATGGGAGAAGAGGAGCATTGCAGGAAGCCCATGTTGCCTTTTTTAATTTTTTTTTTTTTTTTTTTTTGGCTGCACTGGGTCTTCGTTGCTGCACGCAGCCTTTCTCTAGTTGTGGCGAGCGGGGGACTACTCTTCGTTGCGGTGCGCAGGCTTCTCATTGCAGTGGCTTCTCTTGTTGCAGAGCACGGGCTGTAGGCATGAGGGCTTCAGTAGTTGCGGCTCACGGGCTCTAGAGCGTGGGCTCAGTAGTTGTGACGCGTGGGCTTAGTGTCCCGTGGCATGTGTGATCTTCCCGGACCAGGGATCGAACCCGTGTCCCCTGCATTGGCAGGCGGATTCTTAACCACTGGACCACCAGGGAAGTCCTCATGTTGTCTTTGATGGAGCCCTTGGAAGAAGCCTTCCTAATGGTATACTAGAGGGCAAAAAAAAAAAAAAAAAAAAAAAAAAAATTCCCAAAGTTTGAATACCCCAAATGTATTCTTTTTTGCTCTGGAGAATAACTAAATCCTCACAGAAAAAGACAAAAAGGCAAGGTCAAGCAGGCAATACGTAGCTATTACCTAGATTCAGTAGCAAGACCAGTATGGGAGTTGAGTCCCACCAATGTTGCCACATCCTGGCTGTGTGACCTTGAGCCAGTTTCTTTACCTCTCTGAACCTCAGTTTCCTCATCTGTTAAACAGAGATCATTCCAGCTACCTACTTATAAAGGAATAAGGTGTGTTCAGTCCCTAGTATCAATCTTCACAGGAGCTTAAAGAAAGATTGTTCCCTTCCCTCCCCTTCCCAGCCTCACCTGGAAATAATCTTCACCCCGAACTGCCCTCCTGTATCTAAAATCACTTACTGTGGTTAAGCTCTAGTCCTTTCAGAAATGTTTAGTTATTATAGGAAGTGTCCTTGACTGAAACCGCTTTGTCACAGGCAAATCTCGCTCATTTTCAGTTAACCCGGCAGCTGATTTCTGCCCCTTGCTGGTTGCCCACCCTCCCTCTCCCTCAAGACACTGCATTGGCTTTAAGGTCGTAGCAGGAGAATTCCCTGTCCAGGAGCACAAAAACACTGTTCCTCTGTGCCTTCACAGTCCCTAAGCTCCAGGGTTCTGTACCCAGGCCCCTAAGTCATTCATTCTTTCACCAAACATCTGCGGAGTGCCTACTGCGTGCGTTTGGTGTGGTGGTTGCTGGGAATTCAGGTGTGAACAAGCCAGACAAGGGCCGCCCCCCTGGATCTCCTGTTCCGGTGGGTGGGGTCACACAAGGCCGGTAGCACATGGGGTCCTGGTCAAGGCTGGTGGCAAGCTGCAGCGTTTCTAAAGCAGGGAGTCTGCTGAGTTGGGGCATGTGTGCAAAAGCCCCACCCCTCTGCCTGGCTGCCTTGGACACACCCCTTCACCTGTCTAAACCCCTGAGTTCCCGGCATTTTCTTAAGGGCCTCCTAGGAGGCAGGCTCTGTGCTGGGCTCTGACGGCAGAGCAGACAAAACCCAACAGCACCTTTGGAGTCTAGTGAAGGCAAGGGATGAAAGAACCACTTCGGTTATGAGCGGAAGGATGACAGCACAGGGGCCCCCTCACCTAGCCCGGCACCATCGCGAGAGACACGCCATCAAGGAGGAGGTGGGGCTGGTGGGGCGCGCAGGAGGCCTCCAGAGTGGTGGCCAGTGCCAGGGAAGCATTCCATGCGCCTGTATCCAGGAGGAGATGCTCAGAGCGGGAGGGGGCAGGAACAGGTGGCCGTACACCGCAGATGCTACTCTTCTCAAAAGGTGCTTCGTTCCCTGTCCCCCCCAAGATGGACACAGTGACAGCTCGGGGGACACTGACCAGAGGGGCTGGCAGCCCCAAGCTTCACTCCACTTACGTGAAAGGGGACCCAAGGCCTTCCTCCCGCACCTGCTGTCTGCCCAGCGCTGCCTTCTCCCTCGTTTGGGTGCCGGTGTCTACCTCCAGGCTTTGGTCTGTTCCCAGTCAGGGAATCTGGGGTACACTGTTTTCCAACAGCAATGCTCCCACACTGGCATCTAGATATTTGGCTGGCTTCTGGTATAATCAGCTACATGTATATATTATTTATGTACAAACACATATTCCTCTATATCTGCACACACACACACACACCCTGCATAGGGTGAACACTGAATAAATATTTGCTGCGTGGAATTGTTGAGGAGATATATATATGCATCTGTTATGAATATATAAGCATCCGACATGCATAAAGAGATAGACACATATGGTTTTGTATACAAGGTTAGAGATAAGTTTATATGAGTGTGTATACAAACATAACTTTATTTCCAGTTGGCATCAGGCAGTCAGCTGGCATCTGGTATAAACTAACTGTTATACAGTCGGTCCAAACATGTAATCTGTGTGTGCCGAGTGAAAAATATAGCTGTTTTTTTCCCTTTTTCTTCAAAATGTTGAATATACAACTTGTGAGACTTCTGATAAAGATTACATAAATGTGATCAACTTTTAACCTAATTGTTCACTTGGAATTTCCAAAATTAACCGTAAAGGATAACATGCGGCTGTTGGGCCTTCCAAAAGGAACGATGGAACCCAGCTCTGAAGAATCGCTCTACGTAAACATACCAGAGTCAAATTCCATGCCGTTTACCGAACCGCTTCGGCCTCGCAGACATTTCTTCTCATCCTCGTGACACCCTCTGAACTAGGCATTATCACGCTCGCTGTAAGGATGCTCAGCAAGGCTCGGAGCGGCTCGTGACCTACGCACGTCAATCCAGCTCATAAGTGACGGAGCCTGTTTATCAGCTTCCTAGGGCTGCCATAACAAAGTACCACAAACCGGGTGGCTTGCAGCAATAGAAACTTACTCTCTTCCAGTTCTGGAGGCCCGGAGTCCAAACTCAAGGTGTCAGCAGGGCCATACTCTCTTCAAAGACTCGAAGGAAACGATATTTGTTGCCTCTTCTAGGTCCTGGTGTTCGCCAGCAGTCCCTGTGATTCTTGGCTTATGGACCCATCACTTCCATCCTTGCCTCCATCTCCCAGGGCCTTCTCCCCTGTGTCTGTGTTCAGATTTCCCTCTTCTCATAAGGATGCCAGGCATGGAATTAGAGCCCACCCTAATCCAGGCTGACCTCATCTTAACGAATTACACCTGCAAAGTTACACCTCTGTCCGAATAAGGTCACATTCATGAGTTCCGGGTGGAGGTGAATTTGGAGGGGACACTATTCAACCCAGTTCAGCTGGGATTTGAACCAGGTCTGTATGACTCTGGCATTCCTGCCCTTCCCAGTATAATGGGGCCCAGGTCCTCCATTTGCTGCAGTGCCGCCTGGCTGACCCTTCCTTTTCCCTGGAAGTCAGGGTTACACACAGCCAAGAGGAACACAGGCAGCTGTCTGCCCTTCCATGGAGTTGTGGCCGAACTGCACGGGAGGCATTTGCGTGTGCCAAAGCTTGGGAGGTGAGGGGACAGGGAGGGAAGGGCTCCTGGTGGCAGCTGGTCTGGAGGCATCCTCCCAGAATTCTCCCATCATGTTCAGCCTCGGTCCGCTGTCCCTGCAGGTCCCACGAAAACAGCTTCCTCTCCACACATCCTTCCTCATCTCCCTCCAGCTGCTCCCCTCTCCCCAGGACCACAGTCAGGAAGCTGCGGTAGAGGCCCCATAGCTTCGGGAATCAGGGGATCAGAGCTGGAGCAACAGCCAGGGACAGGCACCCCAAGTGGTCCTGGGTTCCTCTGGGGCTCCAGCCCCCGCTGCCACCTATGTAAAGCAGAAGAATGAAAGCCGGCAGAACTCATGCCCTGGGAAACACACAGGACTATCCTGGAGCTCCCTGCAGTCGCCAGTAGACCGACAGCCATTGGTCGCTGGGGGCGCCTACTCAACACTTGCTCTATGCGTGGCGTCATCACATTTGAAATTAGTATCACTATTAGCCATGAAGAGCTGGGTGTCCTGGGGGCTGACTGGTCGGTCTGACAGCTTGACCTGGCACTTACCAGCTGGGTGAGTGTCAACGAGTTAGTTGACCTCTCTTTGCCTATGTCCTCCCCTATAAAGTGGGTATAACAATGGTATCAACCTTATACAGTGATGAAAATTAAGCAAGTTTCTGCATGTAAAACACTTAGCATAACATCAGATACTTGGTAACATCCGTTAGCTGTCAGCAATTCTCATCATCAGCGTCGTCGTTACTATCATATAACAGTCCTTGTTACTGTAATGAATTGCAGCAGGTTGGGGGAATGAGGCAGAGAGATTCTGGGTCACGGGCTTATCATGGTTTCCATACGTGGAATTGTTTTGCAGAATCAGATTTTTATAGAGTAGGAGACAATGTAATCCCCTAACTCTCAACACCAGCGGTTCCAGGTCCTGCCCATGCCAGATCGCTTGCCTGAGCCTCTGTTTCCTCATCTGCAAAATGGGATAACAATGCACACACACACACACACACACACACACACACACACACCCATAGGGTTGTTAGAAGAGTTAAAAACAGTGAACGTGAGTGTCTGGCAAATGGCAGAAACACAATGTGTGGTGGTGAATGTTATTATTCAGGGTCTGCTCACCTTCCAAAGTAAAGCTGTGGAAGCTCCAGGTGATGGCCTCTGGGGAGGGGGATTCTAAGTAGCAGAGTTAAGGGGTGACTGCCACACACATCCGCCCCTCCCCTCCGCCCCTTCTGCCTTCTAGTGTGTGTGTAATGGGGAGATCGGGTGCGGAGCATCAAACTGGGAGTCACGGGCCAGGACCAGGCACTGACTGCAAGCCTGGGGCTTGATCTCTGGAAACCCTGAGGGCAAGTGCGGGGAGGATGAGGAAGCAGCCCTCTAGAGGGGGGAGCGCTCATAAATTCACTGGCGAGTAATTTATGGCAGCCAAGTGTAACACCTAATGCCTGCCAGTGTGAGAGGTTAATGGGGAAGGTTAAGGGGCACAGGCCGGCTGATTTATGGGCCTGGCCAGTGGCTTTCATCCTTGCCAAGGCTCTGGCTCCAGAGACAGGGCTGGGGAAGAGGGAGGGGAAGGGGGCAGACCAGGTTGAAAGGGCGGTAGGGAGGGAATGATGGGGGAGAGGGAGGGTCTGAGGAGAAGTGTGATAGGAGAGGCAAGGGAACAACATAGAAAAAAGACAGAAAAGGATCAAGGAAAAGGGGTACCGTTATACACACCCCTGCAAGGCAGTAGTCATGGAAACCACTTGCTCCAAGGCTTGTCTCGTGTGTAACCATCAAATGATGGGTTTCAGAACAGTGTGCATCGATCAGCAGGGCGAGAAAAACAAAGTTTAACAAAGATGTTCAGTGGGGTAAACTGAGGAATGATTTATGTTTGCAAAGAGTCAGGTAATTGACAAATAACTTCATCATCCACATAGTATTACAGTCTGTGGCCGAGACCAGACCAGGAGACAAAAGGCATTGAGTCCCGCCTGCAGGTTTCCCACTTGCAGAGGGTGAAATGCAAAAGCTGGGTCTGAAGGGACACGGAAGGCAGCCTTTTAAGTTAACACCAAAAAGAGCAGTGAGTAGCTGGCATAGGCATCAGTCATCCCTTGGCTCTGGGAGAGCGATCACAAGGTAGCTGAACAGGCACCCGGACCGGCCTCCTAAAAGAGACTGATTTTGTCAAATTCAAGATTAAATACAACGAATTTAAGGCTGAGAGGATTTTGGAAACAACCCTATAGGTGCCCTGCTTCCAGAACACCAGACCCAGAATTTCCAGAGAGCCCAGGGTAGGGTCAGAACTGGCGGTCACAGTAAGAAACCCAGACCCCAAACGCCAGCACCCCAGAGCTCACACAGCACCGTTCCACCCACAAGCCCATGCAGTCCTCCAGCCCCCAGGTGGCGCCACTGTGAGGAAGCTGGGATGAGGAGGCCAGGTGATTTGCCCAAGGTTGCACAGCTTGTTGGTGTGAGCAGAGCTCGGATGGTAACCGGGTTTCTTGGCTCTAAGTACAAAAGTTACTCCTGTGCTCAGCTCCTTGGCTGTAGAGCCCCATGCACGTTGCCATTGTTTCCCAGAGGCCCCAGCATCATTTGCTCCGGGTTGGTGTGAGTGGGAGGACCGGGGAAAGGCAAGGATGAGGACGGCCTCGCTGGACACACCTCACCACCTCTAGAGCATCCCCACTCCCACCCAAGGACCACCACCCCCTTGCCTGGGTCCTTCCCTCTCTGCTGTCTGCCTCTCTCTCTGCTAAATCCCCTTGGAGGCCTTTTTGTGTCCTCTGGCCCTGTGAGCCCATCCCCACACAGGCTGCTCTGTCTCCCACAGATGCCAATTCCCCCAAAAATGAGGTGGGGCACTCCTCCTGACTGAGACCTTCCCCCTCCACCTCCCCCGCCAGTCATCTGACGCCCTCCTGGGTGGCAGCTGTGCTCACAATTCGGAACTGGGCAGTGGGGATGGACAGGCCATTCGTACCCCCTGCCACATACACATGCACACATGCCTTCAGTTAGAGCAAACTCCCACACACATGTGAACACACACATGTGCAGACATGTGCCCACATGTGGAGAACCACACAGACACATGGACCCATGAAAACTAGGCTAGCTCATAGCCTCTCTAGACACAGAGCCTCAATCCAAGAAACATCGGCCAGCGTCCAGAAGTAACTTGAAATTCTATTAAAATGTTGACTGCAGATCCACCAGAAATGGGGGATTATATTCCTAAAATATTACATGGAAAAACACCTTAAAGACTCTCACTCCCCCCTCTGCTCCCCCGCAGCTCCTAGACCTGGCAGCTTCCCTCCAAGTCTCCGTTCTCTGACTCCAAATCCCCAAAACCTCACTCTTGCAACCGCAGCCTGCACCTTCACCCTTTCTGTACATATTCCTACATCCTGTGTCTCTGCAGTCTTTCCCATATAAATCCGGCCAGGTTTTCTAGCTTCTCTGCCCCTTGTCTTCCCTCCACAAATACTCGGATCCACAGTGGGGTGGGGTGGGGTGAGGCCTTAATATTTTACACACACACACACACACACACACACACACACACACACACACACACAAACGCGCGTGCGCGTGCGCGTGAGCAAATGACCTTGTGAGTCTCCTTGATAGAGGCTCCATCACCTTTGGCCAATTCCCAACCCTCAAGGCAACCACACCATGTATTCAGTCAGGACCTTCATGCCTTCCTTCTGCCCACTGGGTTTCCAGGCTGTAATACTGAGTTGGGGGGAGGAGAACTGGGCATGGCAACCCAAGACCTGACCGTGTATCTGCTTTGTCACTTCCTGACTGTGTGAGTCCAGAGGGGTCACTCAGATTCCGCGGGAGGCCATGTGTCTGAGAGGTGAGATGAGCACGACCTTTCCAGCCAGATCCGACTCGAATGCCAGCTCCGTCACTTCCTCGCTGTGTGTCTTTAGGCAAGAGCACAACCTCTCGGAGCTTTGGTATCTTCATTATAAAATGGTATAGAAGGAAAGCAACCTGTCTGATTTCTGTGAAAACTACAGAACATGAGATATTGTAGGATCATGAATACAAATATTTGGGAAATGTTTCTTCAGACGCAAGGGCCACAAGTTTCCATTTCTGACAAGGCCTTCTGTTCCCAACAGAGTACTCACCTTATGGGAAGCCAGGTGAGTGGGGTGAGGTGGTGTGGGGTAGAACAGCACAGATTTCAGTCAAACATTCCAGGATTGGAATCCCAGCTCTGCCCTGCTTGCCTATGTGTGCCTTTTGTCAAAGCTCCTGGCCTCTTCTCTGCCTCAGTTTTCTTATCTGTAAAATGGGGATAATTACAGTCCCCTCCCATAAGATTGCTCTGAAGATTATCCGTTCATTCAGACAAAACACAAAATATTTTCTGAACACCTGTACTGTGGCAAGCGCTTCTCCAGGCCCTGGTATATGAACAAACAGGCAAGGTTCCTGACATTGTAATAGGGGAGACAGACAGTAGACAAAGGAAACAAATAAATGAACCGGATCATTACAGCTAGTGATAAGTGTTCTGAAGAATTAAAGCAGGTAAGGGACAGTGAGTCCCTGGGGAGGGAACTAACTTTGATTGGTGGCCCGGGAGAGGGAATCAATGGAACAAGCTGAGAAGTGGGTCTGACTCATAATAGGTGCTCAATAAATGGTACTAACTGTCGATGACTACTACTGTAGGTCAGAAACACAGCTGGATCAGGAAGGGACTCTGGGAGTTGACAGGAGTCCCCAGATGCAGCAGGTCTCACTGCCCTATTTGGGAAGGGAGAGATGTTTGCGGGATGGGCCAGCTATAGGGGAAAGCTTCCTCCAGCTGCCATGATGTTTCTGGAAGCTCCTTCACCACCTCCCCCTTGAGCCCCATCAGGCTTTCATTTCCTCATACAGAGGCTGAGTGCCAGTGCCCTGCTGCCAGCCTGGATGGCGCAGCAGAGACCAAGACCATTTGCCGAGGGTTTCACGGGTGTAAAGTGACCAGCACCCATTAAAGCTAGAGGGGTTGCAGGGTCAGGGCTGGGATCCTGCTGAAAGGCTCAGAAATACTTTGGAAAGAGCCAAGATCAGCCCTGATGCCTGGCTTTGCCCTGGAGCTGTTTATCTCAGCTTTAAAATGCTGTGGGCCAGGCTGAGGGTTTGTAAAAGGGAAAAATGCATGGGGTGCTCACGAAGCCAGGATGAGTGAGGTGATCTTCCTGAGAGCTCCCCATTATGGGCAATGCAGCTTCCTGCCAGTCCATCCATCCACAGCAGCTAGTAGGCACTGTTTGTGTGTGGGCCCTAAGAGAGGCACCCAGAGCACCAGGTACTGTATCTGCTTGTCATCTACTTGGGGAAAGGAAGGAAAGGAAAAACATTTGTCAAGTGCCTGCTGTGTATCAGGCCTTCCCATCATCTCCTTCAATCCTCAGAGCAATCCACCCAGGTCAGTATTATCATCCTCATTGATCAAATAAGAAAACAGCCTCAGAGATGTTAAGTAATTCACCCGAAGTCAACCAGCAAATAAGTGGCAGAGGCAGCATCTGAACTCTTGAAGGAAGAACAGTTTTCCTCCATAGAGAAGGCAAAGTAAAGTAGCTTGGAAGAGGCTGTTCCTCCCTTCCGGGGAGGGCTGTGGGGTGGAGGTTGGGGAAGGAAGGGGACCCCAGCCCAGAGTTCAGGGAGTGACAGATATATAGCCAGGTCCTCTCCAATCTGGACAGTGAGAGTAAAGCACTTCCCATGAACTTTCTCAAATAATCGTACCCCCTCTCACTTCCCAGGACCCAATTACTAAGGTTATTCCCAGTTTACAGATGAGAAAACTGAGGTCTCATGCCAATAAGTGCAAATCATCTGACTCCGGGGTCTGATCCACCCACCACCTGTATGACTCACAATCACTGAAACATACACATGTTAGGTGCCACTCTCCATGTCCCAGGCACTCTGCAGTTTACAAGCATTTTTTTTTTTCCATTCATTATCTCCACCGACAATTTGAGCAAGCCTCGGGAATAGCCAGGCTTTGATCAGTGGCTCCACGGGAAGACAAGCAGGGGGGCTGTGAGGTCCTCAGAAGGAGAGGCTGCTGGTAGAAGCGTACTGGGGAAGCCCCATAGCCAAGGCACAGGGAAGGTGAGCCTTAATCAGCTATCATTTAATGGGACCCCTAGCCTCAGCCTCCAGGAAGCAGTTCCCACATCTGTGACAGTTTGGACCAGCCTCCTATCTTTTGTTTCTATCTGGAGGCAAAAGAATAAACTAGAAGCCTCCCTTCTGACCTTAGGTGTAAGATGACTGGAATACAGCACCTTTGAAGGAAAACGGGTTGTGACCTGATTTCCACATGATTTTGAACTATTCAGATTCCTTTTTAAGGGAGAAAATAATTAACCATTCCCCAAAGAGCTGCCTTCATGGAGGTAACTCAGATGTGGTGAAACAGGATTCTCCAACCTACTTAAGTTCACTTGTTCATTCATTCATTCATTCCTTCAATACTCTTTTGCCTAAGCCCATTCCAGCCAAAGATTCCACTACAGGTGCTAAGAGGATAAAATGAATACTCTTCAAGGGAGGGGCTCATAAGTGGTGGAGAAAGGATGTGGGGGAAATTCCAGAAGATGAGAACGCTGTGCTTCAGAAGCTGCGGGAGAAGAGAAAAGGGCACCCCAGGCTGAATGCATGGCATGAGCAGAGGAGACATTCCAGAAATCCTCTGGGGACCCACACTGGCAGGACCCAGCCAGGGCTTCACCCCAGCTACTTCCTAGAGCTGAGGCCACTGGGACTTCCTGATAAGGTGTCATGATTTCCCTCCTTCCTTTTCAAGTGTGGGCTCCCCAATTTGTGGGGACTTTTTATTAAAAACACACAGGTGATGGCTAGGAAAGAGGAGGCATTTTTTTTTGGCCTTCTCCCTCCCCACCCTGAGCCCCAACTCCGACTGGAATGTAGCCGTCAAAATAAACATTAAATGCAAAATGCCAGAGCTGAGTTATTACTCGTGAGGGCGCTGGGAGAAAAATTTATAGCAACATGACGGTGTTTTCTTAGAAATCTCTTAATGCGCCAAAATGGGAAGGTGTGTGTGTGTTTTATTAAAATGTTGCACTCTATAAATCCAATCTGCAGGAAGGACACAGGTGGCGACCCAGGGACTCAGCTGAGGAAGCTGTCACTTCTGTCTTTGGAGCCACCCTGTTCCCTGGCTCGGGGAATATCCTCTCCCCAGCCCAGATCCCTCACCTCCACCTCTACACCTGCCTCCTTCCCTGGAGAAAAGCTTGCTCCTCCCTCACCACCCCAGAAAGAGAAGCCACAAAGGAGTGTGAAGATCTTTGTGAGACTTCCCTCAGGGTCTGACTAAAAGTTGCAATTTTCTTAAAAGACCTCTCTGAGCGGTAAGGCCCCTGCAGGGCCTTTATGAGGTTTGCCTGACGGGCGAAATTTCCTGTTGGTCCATTTTCACAAATTTAGATCCTGGCTGATGCCGCATTTTTCAAGGCCTTCTTAGTAAAAAGGAAACCAGTTTCTGTCTCTAGAATATTCTGGAATGTCCTTCCTCAAGCGGGTAGATGATATCACAGGGGCAGAATGGCCGGTTCATTTTCTCCTTTTAACCACATGTGGGCATGTCCTTCCTTAAAAAAAACCATGGAAACAGGGGTGATCTCTTTTCTCTCCACCTTTCTGACAGTGACATCAAAGGATTCCTTTGTGACATTCCATCAGAGATTTCTGATTTGACAGGAGTCTGGGAGCCCCTGAAGTTGTACGTGAAATTGGGTGTATGCACCTGTACCGGGGTTAAACCATAGCCCCCAAAAGATACCTCCAGGTCCTGGCTCCCAGTACCTGTGATTGTGAGCTTATTTGCATAAAGGATATTTGCAGCTAAATTAAGTAAAGGACCTCAAGAAGAGCTAATCCTGGGTTCTCCAGGTAGTCCCAATTCGAATGACGAGTGTCCTTACAAGAGACAAAAGAGAAGACACAGAAAGTTCATGAAGATAAAGGTGGAGATGGGAGAAGGAAAGCCACAGGGAAAGCCTGGAGCCACCAGAAGCTGGGCAATGCAAGGAAGTACCCTCCCTGGAACCTGGCCCCGCTGACCCCTTGATTTCAGTCTTCTGGCCTCCAGAGCTGGGAGAGAATACATGTCTGTTCTTGTAAACCACCAAGTTTGTGGTCATTTGTTATAACCCTCAGAAATGAATACAGCAACTATCTGCATCTTTCCAGGAAGAGGGTCCTCGTCTTTCATCAGATGATCAAAGAAGTGGCTCCCCTAAAATGATTAAAAGCCAGTGATGTAAATGCTTGTGCGAAATTAAATAGAGTCCTCACTCCTGCAGGATGAGAATTGTATGTATAGTTTTTGGATGGTCAGGGCCATCATAAACCCTCTACCTGGACCTGGTTCTCCAGTTCCCTGTCCCATAATCCCCCACCCCTACCCCATGCTCTCACGCACACCCTGATCCCCATGGGTTCTGAATAAACACCCTACTCCCATCTCCTTGGCTCCCTGGTCCTCTGAGATCAACTTTGCAAATCGTTTGGGAAACAGAGCTCTTTTCTAAAGGCATTGAAAAGATGAGTTGCAAGGGCATGAAGTGCTGTTGTCTCGCTTGTCTGCCTGCACACAACTCAGTTCTGGAGAAAGCGCTGAATAAGAAAAATAGGTCCTTTTGGGGAGATGGAAATGTTTTGGAACTAGACAGAGGTGGTGGCTGTACAACACTGCAAACGTGCTAAATGTCGCTGAATCGTTCACGTTAAAATGATTAATTTTTAAGGACTTCACCTTTAAAAAAAAGAAAGAAAAAAGGCATCGATTGCTATTTTCGGCACAAAAATCAGCAATGCTCATTTTGCCCCCTACCTTCATCACCAAGAAATTGAAAGTGAGTCCAGTTAGCTTGGCAAGGGTAAGGACAAGACCGGTGAATTATTTTTAAAGGAGGCTGATCCTGACAAGACTCGATTGGCCATCAAAGACCGAGTCACGTGGCCCCCGGTTAGGAGCTCCGGAAACCTGATGAGGGGTAATCTGAACGCGACTGGACTCGAGGTCAGGGTGGCCACAAGAACTGCTTGTTCCTCCACACCCCTGAAGATCTGCAACTGTCCCCCAAAAGAATAAGACCTGAACTTAAGGGAGCGCCTACCCACGTGATTTCTAATCCTCACAACTTTTGCAGGAGATCGGAATAATCATTGCCATTTCACAGATAAGTACGCTGAGACACAGGAGGAGAATGACTTGCCTAAGCTCTCACAACCGCAACTGGGGATTAGCACCCAGATCTGCCTGCCTCTACAGCTAGCCCGTTTTCAACTACCCGTTGAAAAACTCCTCTACAACCTGGAAACGAATTCAAGTTGGAGAAAGCAGCTAGGAGTTTCCGCGCTCCTGAAGATGGCAGAGCAGATGGGGATAATTGTCTGAGAGAGGAATCCCGGTGTCCAAGGCCCAACAGCGGGTCACTGCGCAGTTGCGGCAGGAGCGCAGGGTCTCCCGGCTCTCCAGCCATATGTTCCTTCCACCGCCACCTCTGGAAGGGTTGCATTTCCCTGGGTGTTTCCGGTGGGCAGCTCGTCTTCGTGGCCTGGCCCTGTCTCTTTCATTCTCCTAGCCCTTGGGTGAGGACCGAGGCGGGGTGCGCGTTGCGCGGATCAGCGGAGGTACTGGGGGCCCTGAAAGGGCACCCAATATACGCAGCGAAAGCGCCAGCTGCCAGGGATGTCCGCAGCCCGGTTCCTGGGGCCTCGTCTCTGTCCCCTGGTGGCAGCCCGAGTCTGGAAGGAGACTACAGATTTGGTTTTCTTTTAATTCATCAGCTGCCTTTTTGATTTTCCAAGTCGATTCTCTCTGCTCCAGGGCGAGCCGCGAGCCGCGAGCGCTCGCCGTAGGTTCCCACGAAGGCTCGGGGTTGGGGAAGCACACTGTTGCACTGCTTTTCTGCCCTTAGCTTGGCAGTCAAGGCCCCTCCCCCGACCCCCACCCTTCGGCTCGGGGAGGAGAGGTAGACTCCAGAAGTGACCACAGTCTGCCCGCAGCTGTGCGCTCTGGGCCGGGCTCCGGGCAAGCCGGGAGCGCGGCGGCGAAGCCAGCTGTGCGCCCACAGGTACCGAGGAGAGAAAGACCCCAGGCGAGGTGGAAGAGAGAGGGTGGAGGTTAAGCCACAGGCATCCTCAGATGGAGGGGATTGCGGTGGCTGGGGGACTGCTAGTGAGAGCAGGAGGCAATAGAAATATAATAACCGCCACCATTTACTGAGCACCTACTATGTGCCAGGCACTGAGCCAAGCGCCATTTGTAGCAGTCTCTCCTTCTGCCTCGGGCATCTAAGGTTACTCAAGAAGTATATCTCTCCCGCATTCCCCTCCCCCTCCCCTCCTCCCAGCCCTCTTCCCAGCCCTCCTCCCTGCCAATCACAAACTTCGGGATTATGTGGATCACAGTAGCTGCCTCCTATGACAGGTGCTGGGGCGGGGACCTCTCTCTCTGGAGGCAGGTGGTGGGGCACGCGGGGGAGGAGGTACAGGCAGGGGATGCTAATGCCAGACCCCAAGCCCGTCCTTGAGGCCCCAGTGCACTGTGGACGCCGGGATAAAGATACCAGGCCTGGGAGCCATGAGACCCGAGCTTGAGGGTCATCCTGACCTCTTGCTACAGTGTGCTTTGGGCAAGGGGCGTCAATTTCCCTGCCTGTAAAGCAGGGACATAAACCCTCCTCCACAGGACAGTGGTGAGTTTACAGAGAATCAAGGTGTGTGAAGGCGCTGCTGCTGAAAGTGCTGAGGTGGGACAGAGTCGGAGCTGGAGGTCAGCAGCCACCCTTCTCCCCTATAACCTCCCCCCCAAAACACAACACACAGCCTCTACCTCGCCTGTACCAGCTAACAGGAGGGGCTGGACCATGGGGCCTGAAAATTCCTTTGGCCTTTTCACTCCTGGTGCCTTAAAAGACCCTGACCAGGGAGGAGCTGTGGTCTGGAGGATGAACATGACCCATTTTCACGATGGTTGAAGGGCAGGAACCCCAACTAGTCATTTCGGGTTCTTTAAGGCTGGGCTATAATGTTTAAAATAGCAGAGTGTTCCATATGGAAAGGAAGTCATTATTGCTGATACCAGAAAACACCTAAAGTGAGCATGATCTCATTTAATGTATGCAGCTATTCTATGAAGTAGGTACTATTATTATCCCCATTTTACAGGAGAGGAAACTGAGGCCCATGAAAGAAGTCACAGAGCCCATGTTACACAGCCAAAAAGTGGCAGAAGTGGGATTCCAACTTGACTCTAAAGCTGGGCTCTTGACCACTAATGGAATGACTATCGGGACCCCTTGTTGCCTCCTCCCTCCTCCCACCTTTTCCAGCCCCAGAGGCCTCGCCACTGCTACAGACAGACTCCTGAGCCCAGCTCCGTCCTAGAGAGAATCCAGAAGCCCCCTCCCACCATCCATGAGAACAGCACTGGGGGGAGTGTTGGAATTGGAGTCAACACAGCTGCCACTGGCTGCCCACGAACTCTTGGGGCTGGGGGAGGGGACAAGTGGACAAATGAAACCTAAGGGGAGGAGGACTCTCAGGGCTGTGGGAGAAGAGAGAAGGGAATTAGGGGCCCCACTCTGCTCCCAGTGATGGCAGCAGAGCGTGCTCAGGGCACTGAGGGTGTGCGGATATGCCAACAGGCTCTGGGGATCGGCGGAGAGGAGAGGAGTGGGGAAAGGAGGGGCAGAGGGGAAGGGCCCCGGGCTGATTCCAAGGATCCCCGGAGAAGGAGAATCAAGAAACCTTTCCTGCCGCCACAGAAGCCTGCCCCATTCACCTCTCCCTCTCCCTGGCTCCATCTTGGTCTTCTGAGTGGCAGGTTGGGAAGACCACCCCTTACTAGACCTGGAAGAGACCCTCTAGGCCAGAGGTCCCCAACTTTTTTAGCACCAGGGACCGGTTTCGTGGAAGACAATTTTTCCTGGACGCGGGGGGGGGGGGGGGGGGCGGGTGGAAGGGGATGGTCCAGGCAGTAATGGCGTGATGGGGAGCAATGGAGAGCAGGAAGCTTCCCTCGCTGGCCTACTGCTGTCTGTGGACCAGTACCCGGTCTGCAGCCTGGGGGTTGGGGACCCCTGCTCTAGGCTGTCAGTTGGGCAGTCCCAGCCCCGACATTTAGGCCTCTCTGTTGCGGAGGGAAAGGGTATGTGGAGAGGAAGGGGGTAAAGTCCAGGTCTGAGGGAACAGAGAGGGCTTTGGAAAGAGCCCTGTTTTGTCCCAAGGGATCAGCTCTACCCAAATGAGTGAAATTTAACCCTCTGGGGTCAGGATCCCCTTTGAGACTGTTGACAGTTTTGAACGCACTCCCCAGAAACCGGCACATGCAGACACACAGTGTGAGGGAGTCCTCAGATCCCGCTGGCCATCAACACTCCTTTCCCTCCATCACTGAAGCCTCCGTCTCCCCAGCCGAGAAATGGATAGAAAGTTTCTATATGTTTCCTTAGAACTAAGGCTGAGCAAGGACACATCCTCTCCACCCTGCAAGCACCCCAAGAAACTGAAGCTGCATTTCTGCCCACGAGGCGCCTCAGGACTCCTGTGTATGTGAGGTGGTGTGTTTTGGCCTCCACTTTCCCACGGCTGATCTTTCTGAAATCCTAGAGGGCCGGCTTCCAGGAGAGAAGGGACAGGGGAGAAGACAAGATGGGACAGCGGGCTTCGATAAAAGCACCTGGCTGGGGTTTTGGCTAATGATGTTTGGGAATTATCTGTGGATGTAAATTATCTGTGTTCTCCTGGGCTGTAACCGATATGCAAAGGGTGCACAGGCTCGGACCCCAGAGGAGGACTTCCGGTTCCAACTTCCTCTCCGGATCAAGGATTAAGGCTGTCGCCCCGGCTATGTGGAGGCCTCCCCTCACGAGCTTTCCAGCCAAGCCGGGTTTTCCAGGGGGCTCGCCAGACCCCAGTTTCGCCTGCTGTGGCCTCTGAGTTCTCTCTCCCTGCCCTGAGCGCTTTGCCTTGCCCTTGGGTTAAGTGGGGAACAGGGAACTAGGCTCCGTCGCGCGCCTGGACCGCGCCTTCGGACCGGAACCCCAGCCCTGCTCCGAAAGGTACCCGGTGCCCGCGGCGCCCGGAGATCGGGGAGGCAGATCCCGGCAGCGCATCGTGGGGCGGGGGAAGGGGGGTGGAGGTATGCGTTCCGGCGGGCGGGAGCGTCGGGGTTGGTCATTTTCAAAACCTTCATCCCTCCGGCTTTGTATTTCATTGACCCTCAAGACCGAACTGTGTGCGAGCGACTAGAACTCATTAGAACGCCTCGTTTAGCCGCATCTCGGAGTTTGTGCTTTTCCCATATGAATGAAGACATACCCCTGCTTGCAGACTTCCTTTTGGCTCCCTTACTCCGCGGCCTTATTAAGCATAGAATGGCGGGGTGGGGTGGGCGCTGCCCCTCTCAGGCCTCTCCGCGTGCGCCAGCCCGGAGCCGACCGGGGGCCAGACTCCGCGAACGCTAAGCACCTAAACTCGGGGTACTGGTCCGAATGAGAGGTGGGGGCCGTGGGCAAGGAGGAAAGGCGGACGACTCGGCGCTCCCGGGACCTGCTGTTCCCCTGCGAGGTCCTCCCTAGGCTCAAAACGCCTAAGCGACCCGCGCTCCTTCCGCGGGCAGCACTTGGGAGCGGACCTGCCGGGTGGTGCGTCCGCACTCGCCGCGGCCTCGGAGCCTTCGGAGAACCTGGGCGGGGAGTGCCTCCCTCCCGGGCTCCATCCCACAAGGGGCGCGGCCGCCCCGGGAGCTCCGCGGGTGCTGGAGCCAAACGCGGGAAGGTGCCTGGGTGTCCGCGTTCCGGGGAGATCGGGGCAGAGTCTTGAAGGCTGGATGGCGGTGGTGAACGCTGGCGCGGACCTCGGGGCTACAACGTGGTCCTCCGCCCCAGGAGGGCACTGTGGGTCAGCGTATGCGGCCGAGGCTGCCGAGCGCCCCGAATCCCTCGCGCCCGCGACTGCGGCACTGGAGAAGTGGGAGCTCCTCTGAGAGCCCTGCAGGCCGAGAGGAATCAGGAACCTTTCGACCCGCGGGGCCCCAGAGATGTCTGAGAACGCGCAGCGGTGAGGAGCGTGGGTTCTGACGTCATATCACCTGAGTTCGAATCCCAGGTCGTCTGCTTTGCTGTGTGACCGTAAGCAATTGCTTCATTTCTCTGTGCTTCGATTTTTTAATCATTGTAAAATGAGGATAATAGTACCGCCATAGGGCTGTTGCGAGGACTGCGAAGATCTCAATGTGCAAGAGCTGACGTGTAACAGTTGTCCGAAACACGATTGCTTATTTATGTTGTGTCGGGAGTGTGAGGTTTGTGTACTGGGGTCTGCAGAGCAGGAACGTTCCCGCCCAAGATTTATAAGATCCCTGGCCTTCCCCCTTCATCTCTTGACACTTCCCGCCCCCTCTACAGGTGTTCAAAATGCCCATTCAGCAGCCCCGAAAGTTTGAGCAGTCTTCGTTGCCTCCTGGCATTTACAGAGTGGCAACTGCAAACCAAGTAGTGTACGCGACTCACTGAGGTACGGTCCCTGTTTTACTCGCACTGGAAGTCAAGACTTGGGGCAGCCAGAGGAAGTCACATAACAGATAAGGGGGTCTGCTCTCCCTCCGCAGCTCCACTGTTTGTACAAGACAGAGAAAGTGCAGTGGGGGATGGGCTGGAGGGAGCTCAGACCAAAGGGGGTGGCTCCGAATCTGTCCTTCCCTTTGAAATAAAGGAGTGTCTGTTGTGCCTCTCCCTTCTCCATCAGGGACCTTCTAACCAACACAGTCCTACACCCCTGGCCTCAAGAGCTCCAGCCCTGAGCCACAGGGACTGAGCAGTTACTCTGCAAACCTAGGGCAATGCTCCTCCGATAGCCATTCGTTCATTCACTTATTTAGTCATTTGCTCAGTAGATATTTACCGAGTAGTGCTATGTGCTGAGCACTGTATTTCCTACTGGGGAGAGAGTAGCCATGGACTCGCATTCCCATAGGAAGACAGACAATAAAACAAGTAAGTCAACAAATGTGGGAGACAATGTCAGCTAAGAATAGACGCTATGGAGGAAATAACCAGGCAGATGTGACAGAGCAGTAGCTAGGGGGCGAAGGAAGGCTTCCCAGAGGAGGTGATACTGGGCATTTGGCCTTGGCAAAGAAAGACTTTCTATCACCCTTCCCCCTTCCCAGGCTGTGTGCAGAGCCCACAGAAGGGGGAATCTGCTTTCGGGAGGGTTAAGTGGGCCAATGCGAAAGCAAGAGAGAAGGGGCAGCCAGGGGTGTGTCTGCCAGGGGGTAGGGATGCAGGGCTTGAAGCAGAGGGGCCTGCCACCCCCAGCTGTTCTGGTACACAGTGAAGTGACCGGAAATGTAGAGATACTGTCTGGCGCTTCAATGGTGGAGGGACAAACAGCGAGCCAGGGAGAACCTTAGCTGAGAGAGAAATGATGCACTGGGAGAGCAAAGGCGGGGCCACAACTGGGCTTGAGGGGCGTCCATGTCACTTCTGGCTGAAAGGGTGCCCTGCACCCTTGCAGGGGAGCTGGGTGAGAGGGGGTCAGCTTTCAGCTATGGCAGAGGGATGGATGGATGGAGAGGTGGATGGGCCGATGGAGCAGCAAATGATTGAACACACAGAGAAATAACCAGCTACACTTAGCATCTCTGGGGAAAGACATGTGTGAACGGACTTAGGAGGAGGATCCGGAGCGATTTTTGTGGGGAAAACAACACACCCAGAATGTTCCCACGCAGTCACAGGCAAACCCACATGCACTTTCTCACTCGCAGGCACACGCTCACTCTTTCTGAGTTCATCTCTAAGGTACCTCGTAGGAAGGTAGAAGGCCCCCCTGCTGGTTCCAAGGGCCAGGACCTCGGTGCACCAGGAGGGATTCCAGCTGAGGACACCAAAGTCTGCGCCCGAGGGCTCGGGTTTTGAAATTCTCCCCGGGGTGGCCAGGAAAAGGTTAAATAATGAGGCCATGATTAAACAGGTCATAAAAGCATGGGGTGGGTAGATGGCAAGAAGCAACGCTCAAAGAAAGCTTTCTGGAACACGGCAGGGCTGTTTTTTGTTTTGTCTTTTTGCACTGAGAACAGCAATTTGCATTGAGAGCAGCTCAGAAGTTACTGGAGAATATTGTAATTGCCATCGTACCTGTCTTGGTGTTGACCCCACCCCCACCCCCGCCCCATGCATTTTGCTTCTCTTAGTTTCCTCCTTGTGTCTAAGCCTGGAATGGGAGGATGGGGGGAGAAGTAGAAGGATTGCAGACACCCTCTGGGCGCTAGCAGGCAGCTTCAGGACGCAGGGGACCAGAGTAGCCTGCTAGCTTGGAACAGCTCAGCAAAAATGCGCCTCTAAGACCCCGGACTGGACCACGTGGCATTTTCATTCATTCGTTCAGTGCACATTTTATGAGTGCCTAGGATGTGCCAAGCCCTGCGGTGAACAAGGCAGGCCTGGCCCCTACTCTGAGAGAACTCACTGTTCTTGTGCAGCCCGGGAGAGGCCAGCACGCTCTTAATTTTGTCTCTTGATTCATGAAGAGGGGGAGGGAGAGCAACCGGTTGTCCTTGGCTAGAGGAAACCAAAGACTCTGGGAACTGCCTCACTGAGCAGTGGAAGGAACCCAGGCTTTACTATTTTATTCCATAAATATTTGCGGGGTGCCAGGCGGGGCAGAGGCTTCCCTCTCGAAACCTCGGACTACTGAGGTGGAGACGAACACCGAGCGGGCCACCAGACAACCATGAAGTCCAGGATGGAGATGCGGCCCCAACTGGGAGAGATGGGAAGTCTTTCTGGAGGAAGAGACTCTGCGCTGAACACCAAGTTATTGGCAAGACAAAAGCGCAGGGATGAGATGGGGGGATTCCAGAACTTGGCAGATTCTGAGAACTAAAACGAACTTGGGCTGAACAGGAGCATTTGGGATGATGGCAGGCTCACTCACTGTTTGCTCTCCGAGGTTGGAAAATTAGTTCGTCTCTTTGAGTTTCAGTCTACCCATCTGGAAAATGGGTATGACGCGGCCAGCGTCACCAGTTGGGGCGGCCCAAGGGAATGACCTGTGGATGGCTTCTGGCACAACAGGCACTCAGTATCTATAAGATCCTCATTTGGCTTAGGTCTGCGAGCCAGAGAGGCGCGGGTCCCCGTGGGCGGCGGGGGAAGGGTTCGGGCCTGCGCACCCCTGGCCGCGGTTTGCAGAATATCTTTATTAACGAGCACTTCAAGGTAAGCCGCGATGGAAACCAGATGTGGGATCGCGCAGTCGGCGGCAGAGCAAGGAGCAGAGATACCAAGGGAGAGGGGTGGGGGTGAGGATTAGCTAAGATGAGGTTGGGGGTAGAAGCACGACCCCCCCCCAGATATTTTTTCTTAGGGAGACCTTTTAGGTGCAGAAGATTGACTTCTGACCCACATTCCCGGGTTCAGGGCGCTCAGGCCCTCTCTCATTTTACTCTGCCCCTTCACCTTTCACCCCACTCCCAGCCTCCCTTGAGATACGTCCTCTATCCACGGATTTTTCCCTGCAGTTTATCGAGGGCTGCTCTTACTGGTCTCCTTCAAACTGAGTCATTCCGCAGTCAGAGATCCGTTTCCTCTGTTCTGTGCGTTTTCGCTGTCAGCAACACCATCCCAGATCTGCCGAGGGACTAACCTCAGCCTGGGTTTCAAGGCAGGCGCTGCTACTTCCCGGCTGTGTGACCTCAGCCAGGTGACCGCACCTCTCTGAGCCTCGGTTTGCTCATTGGAAAATTTGGGGACCCCGATTTCCACCACTCACGGTTGTTGTGAGGTGCAGCTGATGATTAGCCATGTGGAAAGGACTCGACGCGCTGTAAACGCTCTTTTCCCTGGGGCGCACACCACCCATCAAATCCAAGCCATTCGGTTTACAGTCGGGGACAGAGAGGCCAGAGATTAGAGACTGCCTCACCCCCACCCGAGCAGTGAGCAGGTGACAGCGTGACGAGGCGCGGCCAGCTGGTCTCCCAACTCTACATTCTCAGGTGTGCCAGGCAGAAAATCCCCTCGGCCGGGCGGAGACCGACCTGAGGCACACGCGGCTCCTTCCCAGGAGGGGAGAGGTGGGGGGAGGGGGCCGCGTTCTAAAGCTTCGGAAACGGTCCCAGCCTGGGGGTTCTCCAATGTCTGAGTGAACACGGGGCCCTCCTCATCCCTACCCAGTGCCCTTACAGGAAAGGGAAATAGTTAACGAGACGTGAAAGTGGCCGTGCACAGGATGACTGCTGCGTGTGTGTGTGTTAATTTCATGGAGGAACCGAGAATAGGGAAAAGGGGTTGGAAACAGAGGAAAAGGCACCAGTGGGAAGACTCGCAGCTGCACCGCCAAATTCGCACGCAAGAGTACGAACGACTTGCCTGCACCCGGACGCTAGCGGCCCATCAGACTCCGAATGTCGAAACCTGTTCGGTTTTTGGTTTTGTTTTTTTATATTTTTTTTAATCTGTCACTAAAGTTTTGCATACCCCCCTCCCCTAGGCCAAAGCTTGGACCCACCAATTCTCAGCTTAGGCTCGGGAGCCCGGGGAGTCCAGACACCTCCCTGGCCCCGCCTTGAATCGAAAAGGCCTTTGGGCGGCTCTTGGTAGAATCCCCTCCGAGCGGCGAGCGAGTTAGTAGCATCTCCTTAAGGGGGGGGGAGGGGTTAGTGGTGGAAGGAGAGCAGGGAGAGGGGAGAAGAGGGAGAGGAGGGGGAAAAAAAGTCAAGAAAAAAAAATTCACTCTATTTTTCCGCTTCAAAATCTTAAGAGGGTTTGGGAGATCTGGTCAACTTTCCGAAACATCTGAATCTTTTTACAGTCCTCGGTTCTTTTCCTGGGCCAGCTGTGGGGAGGGAGAAGGGAGAGAGAGGAGGGGGTGAGAGCAGAGAGAGAGAGAGAGAGAGAGAGAGAGAGAGAGAGAGAGAGGCGTGTAGCGGAGGAGGGGGGAGAGGGAGCAGGCCGGCGCGGAGCGCACAGCCACCGCCTCCTTGCCTCTCCAAACTCCCAGCCAAGGCGCGCGGTGGCGTCCTCGCGCTCTCGCTCGCGCCCCCGCCCGTCGCCCGCCCAAGCCAGGCATGAATGCTGAGACTTGCGTCTCTTACTGCGAGTCGCCGGCTGCTGCCATGGACGCCTACTACAGCCCGGTGTCGCAGAGCCGGGAGGGCTCGTCGCCTTTTAGGGCATACCCCGGCGGTGATAAGTTCAGCACAACTTTCCTGTCGGCTGCCGCCAAAGGGCAGGGATTCGGGGACGCCAAGAGCCGCGCCCGCTACGGCGCGGGGCAGCAGGACCTGGCGGCACCCCTGGAGAGTGGCGCCGGAGCGCGGGGCTCCTTTAACAAGTTCCAGCCCCAGTCGCCGGCACCGCAGCCGCCGCCGCCGCAGCCGCAGCCGCCGCCGCAGCCACCCGCGCAGCAACCGCATCTCTACTTGCAGCGAGGCGCCTGCAAGACGCCCCCGGACGGCAGCCTCAAACTCCAGGAAGGCGGCGGCGGCCACAGCGCGGCCTTGCAGGTCCCCTGCTACGGTGAGTGCACGTGCGAATCCCTCGGGCTGGGGTCCCCAGGACCCAGGGCTTCGGCACCTTCAAAACCCGTTCGGCTTGCGGGAGGCAGGAGTTGGCGGGCTGGGAGGCGCGGGGCCGAGCTGCGTGTGACTTTGGGTAGGAAAATGGGGATCGACCGCTCCGAGGAGACCAAGGGATAGCGGAGCGTCGGCTATTAAACTCAACCTGGAGTCTGTTTCTCCCCTCTTCGCCGTTCCCCCAAACCACTTGCTTTGCGCTGCCCGCCGGGCCGACTTTGAAGCGGATGCTTCGCACCGGCTCAAGGCGTGCGGCGGGAAACAGTCGCAGCGCAGCGCTCGGGCGCTAGGCTCCGGGGCTGCCGAGGCCTCGCTCCTCGCCGGCTAGGGGGCTCCTCGGGCGGCGCCGCAGGTGGGAGCGTCGCAGGTGCGGAGCCCGGCCGGGAGCCTGGAGCGCAGTCGGCGGAGCGCGCCCGGGATGCCGTGGAACCGGGGCGCCATACGCGTGCGGGTCCGGAGACGCCTGAGGCCGCGGAAGACCTGAGTCGAGGTGGTTCGCGGCGGGCAGGCGGGCCGACCAGAGTTCCCGAGCGTTTCTCCTTCGGCGATCCCCAGAGGCGGCGGCCTCGGAACAATGGTTTAGGACCGACCGGCTGGAACAGAATTCCAGGCGGCACAGTGCTGGGCAAGAGGGAAGGCTCTGGGTCCTGATTTGGGCCCACGGGGAACCTGAGGCCTAAATGACCTCCAAGCCCCCTTGAAGGCGGCCTCAGGACGCAGGCCTGGGCCCCGAAGCGCCGCGACCGTAGTGGAGGAGAGAGCCTCTCAAGGGTGGCCTGAGGCCAGAGCAGCTGAGGAGCCTGGGCCTTCTCTCCCACAGAATCGGCACTGGTGAGCCCCAAGCTGGCAGGGAGAGAAACTGAGAAGGGAGGGAAAAACGCCTGGGCTAGGAGCCCTGGGTACACACTCTCCCCCTGTGGCCTTGGCCTTCAGGCAGGGCCCCGGAAATGAGCTGGTTCTGACAGGACAACGGCTTTGGCTGCACTGATCCAGGCCCGATGGAGAGACACCAGGCCTGGGGACAGAGGTGGGACATGGTGGAGGCCTTGGCGACTGGGATAACCTTAGGAAGCAACGCATGGGAAACGCTTCCTTACACTCAGCCTCTATCTGGCTCCCCACAGGCTCAGAATTAGTCCACTAAGTGGTCGTTGACACGCACACTCACACATACACTTGGACTCTACACATACACACACAACCACTTCCTCACGAGCAGCGCGCTCACACACACACCAAGTACGCTCATGTGGCTTCGCACAGAGCCACACGCTCTCAAATCCGCAGGACAGACTGAGCAGATGTAGAGATCCGGTGGCTTTCCCCACCTCCTCCACCTTTCCTCTCCACCTTCCTGTTGGAATGAGATCAGGCACTCGGATCACAGACACTCACAGCTCCACACAGGTGCTCCTTCCACACTCAGGTGGAGAGGGGCTCTCGCCCTGTCCACATGCACCAGCCTGCCAGCCCCGGGGATCAGGCTCCCTCCTCCTGGCCTCACCCAGGCCCCTCCTGGTCCCTGTCCTTTGGGAATGTTAGGTGTGAGCAAGTCGCGGACTGAGGGACCCGTGGAGGTTCGCTGTGCGGAGCCAGGGGACTCGCATGTTTTCTTTCCCACCGCACTGATTTTTCATGTGTTCGAGAAATTCACCACTGAGGCTTCTGAGGAGGCTGAGTTATTCAGGCAAGGAGAGATCCTGAGCTGCTTTCAGCCTCTCATTTGGAAATGTCTTCGGGTTCAGAGGGAAAAGGGAAAGAGCTAGACCCCTCTGAGCACTGCCTCTGAGCCCTGCTGGGCCCCCACTGCCAGCCTGCATAATGTATCCTCTGCAGGCAGTAGCCACTGGGGCAGCCCACACTGTGACCTGAGAGTAAGAAATCCCTCTAAAGCCCTGTTTCCTCATCTGCATCACGAGGAGATAACAGTAAGGCCTCATGGGGTAGTAAATGTTCCCCCACAGAGCAAGAGTCTAGCCTCCCCGCTCCACGTTTCTACTGTCGGCCTCTGTGCCGTTGGAACCCGTAAGCACCCAATTGTGAGGACAGGACAGGCCCCCAACCTTGCGCTAGGCAAAGCCAAAAGCTACAGGTTGAGACAAAAGGCAGCTGCAAACACCAACAGGACCACACTTCCCTGATGCCCGAGATGGAGGCCCTGCTCAGGGCAAAGCCACAAACAACAAACAGCTCTGCTTGTTCTTTCCCTTCTCTTAGCAGCTGCTGTTTCTCTGGCCAAGAGGAGATTTCTGGCTCCTGTAGGAAAAAAGTTAGGCACATTAGGTCCAAGAGGAGGAAACCGAGGCATCAAGAGGTGAGGTTCTGATCTCTGTAGAGGCAGCTGGGAGGAGGGCCCCTGGAGCGGGCTCTCTAGATGGCCAGCAAGCAGGGAGACTGAAACACACATTGACATGGTTCTCTCCCACACTTGTGAGAGCATGTACTCCAGAGCGGGGGAAATGGGTCTAAGGCAAAAACCCCGGATGTCCCCAGCAGCTTGGGGAAAAGGCAGAGGCAGACACGGCTTTGGTGCTAGACTTGCAACGGCTGATCTCGGCCCCCACCCAAGGGAGCTTTGACCTGGCAACCTCCTTCCCAGCTCTGTTGGTCCCCCCGGGCAGGAAGCCAGTTCCTCCGTCTGGGCGACTGCACCGAGCGGAGGAGAGGGTCCGAGGTCTCCTTTGGGACGTCAGCCCAGGGAGCCAGTCCTTGGGTCCAAGCGCTCCTTGGAAAGGTGCGGGTTTGGGGGCTGTGCTGGGGCCACGGCGAGAAAGCCTGGGGCAGGACAGCCGCCTCAGGTCTCCAGTGGCGGGGCTTCTCGGAGATGGGGAAAGAGGAGGTGAGAAGCCTTCCACGGCTGCAGACGTTCCCTAACTGCGACTCCGTTTCCCCATCAGTACTAAAAGGGCGACGAACCGTGTGACTCCACGGTCCCCCCTGGGTGCAGAGACATTCGCGCTTTGACTAAAGAGCCCCACTGTGTCCTCGCGTGTTGCAATCCCGACCCCGTCAGGCTCCGGGTTCACACGCGGCCCTCCGAAGTCCCTGCCCGCTGGCCCATCCTAGGCCGCATGGGCCCCAGGAGACACGCCAGGCTGGAGACCGATGTTTCTCAGCCGGGCGAAGAGCCTCCTCGCCGCGGGAGTAAGGACCCCGGCACCTCGCTCCCAACGCGGACGACTCTCCAAGCCGCCGCTTGCGCGGCCCGCCAGGCCTTGGCCTTGCGCCCCGGAACGCTACCGAGAACGGCCCTGCTACCTCCTTCTCTTTCGCTTTCGATTCGGTGCACGCAGGTTTTCGTTGCTAGCCCACCGCTACCTTCCCATCCAGCCGTCCGCGAAGGCAGCGCTCTTAGCGCAGAGGTCTTGGGAGACGAGGGCAGGGCCGGAGACCCCTGGGGCACCGCCGAGGGGCTGGTCTTGATTTGGCGAATTAGACGCAGAGTTTGAATGCTAGAGATATTTATTTTCTCCCACCAGCACAATCCACACACCACAAAATGTGTAAACTCCTCCTGGGTCATATTCGACTTTACTCAAAGAACCGGGGTGTGTTTTGTGTAAGAGAGACACCCCCCCAAAAAAAGACAGCGAGAAACCGAGGCTTGCCCATTAGCCGTAAGAGCCCGTGGGTGATTGTGGGATGATGGAGGGAAAACTCAAGCCTGGGAGCTGTGACGTCGACCCCCGGTCAATTTTGGGGGTGGGGGAGGAGAGGAAGAAAGATGCTTTTTATTTTTTACTTTGTTCATTTCTATAAGCTCCAGTCTGCTCTAACAGTCCAGGCTAAACACATACAATCTTAAATAGAAAAACAGAAGGCCTGGATTAAAGGTCTAGTATTATTTTAAATCAGTCGATGCGCACGAAGTTTTCTTTATTATAATTTATATACAGTGAAGTACACAGTTAAGTGGAAAGTTTGAAAAATTGTTATGTACGTGTTCGCTGTATAACGACCACTTGGATCAAGACGCAGACCATTTACGTACTGTATCTGTAAACGAAAACTTTGGGTGGGGGGATTTTTTTTTAAGTTGTTGTAAGGAAATTTCAGAAGAGACTTCAGGGAAGCCAGAGAGCCTGCCCTCCCCCCCGCCCCCCCCCCCGAGCGCCCCCTGTTCGCGATAGCGGCGTTTCTTCAGTGGGCTGACCTTGTACTCCCGGATCTGCGCGGTCCCTACTCTTCGAGGGAACTAGGGGCTGCGCCGGGAACCTTGCTGCGCAAGGCTCTCATGAAGTCGCCGAAGCCCCGAGTTTTGCCCGCTGCAAAGAGGGGCCACAGCAGGAAAACAAGTTAAATGTACCGTACATAAATTTTTGCCGTAGTCCCCGAGAACCTTCGTTTCAGAAAGCAGCTGGGCGCTCTTTTCCGTGGGCATACCTTTTCACCTTGGCCTCAGCTCCTTTCTCTCTTCCCGCAAGTCTGCCCTCGGCTTTGTTTTGGTGGCAAACTGAAATATGAAATGGAAATGTAAGGGCCTTTGCATGTTGGTGTGAAAGGAGGCTGGAGTCCCGGGGTCTGTGTGGGGTTCGGGCTTCTCCGCCGACCCCTGGACCAGGGTGCCCGGAGCAGCAGGCAGGGAAAGAATGTGAAAACTGTCGGGCGCCCGCCCCGCGAGGCTCCGAGGGCCTGGGATGGAGAATGGGGAGGCTGAGCTGGAGTGGGTGTGCCTTTCACTGCAAGGAGAGGGGAGTTGGGGGCCGGATGCGAGAGCACGCTTGGCTGGAGAGAACTCTCAGCACCCGCAGCCTCAGCTCCCCCCGCCCTCAGGAAACCGAAGGACCTAGGCACAGGCACTGTTTCGGGTGAGGCGGTGAGATCGAGGCTCTGCATCGGGACCTCGCCTGCCAGGTGCCACCTGGCCACGTGCTCCCGCAGCTACGGGGCTTGCCAGGCGTTGCTGAGGTGACAAGGCAGGTCATCAGATTCAAAAACCAAGACAGGGGGGACTCAGCTATGGGCGGATAATCACCCAGCAAGTTTAGAGTGAAAGACACCGCCCCACCCTCGCCCTTTGCTCCGGAGCTGTGGGTGCCAAAGGCCAGCCTTCTGTTCAGACTGGACAGTGAGAAGAGGCCCTTTTTTCAAAACAGGGCTTTTCTGGAGAAAGAGGCGGCACTTCTGTGCGGCCACCAAAGCCTCCCAGCTGTAGGCTGGTGCTTCTGAGATCAGAGTTACTGGTGGCCCCCAGGGACCTTCCATCCAGAGGTGCAGCCCTGTGCCATCTTCCCTAGCCTACACATGTGCAGATGGGCGGCAACACCCCCAACTCCATTCAAGATGCTCCTTCTTCACCCAGTACAGGGGTGCGGGGTAGCCCGGGGCGGCTAATGCCATGCTGCCTGGAAGCTGGTCTCCCTACAAAGGCTGAGCTCAGTGGCGCGACAGAAGCCTCCAGTGTGTCCAGGGAGGTGTCGCGGGAGCTCCCAACGCACCGGACCTGTGCACCCACCCATCTCCAGTGCATTCTGCCACTGACCCTCTTCTCTACCCCATCCCACCCCAGACCAGCAGCACCAAGGAAGGGAGGGAGCGGTGGAAGGGGAGTTGAGGCTCAGTAGAGAGGAAAAGAGATACGCAAAGAGGATGCTCAGAGCAGCAAAAGGCTGGGGAAGGGGTGGTGATTCTGAGCAGCGGGCAGTTTCGGGCAGCTGGAAGGGACAATGCACGTGAGGAGAGGAGGGTTACTGGGAGATACCGGCGGGTAGATGGGACGCTGAAAGGGGTGCCACTGCCTGCCAAGTACCTGTCTTTCCCGAGGACCACGCCGCGTGTACTGGGGACCACAGGGTCGGGGCTGCTGGGTGCGGGCGACACTGCGCTTTGGAGAAAGAGAGGGAGCCGGCGTGCGTTTCATCGGATTCTTAAAGCAGATTGTCTCAGAGCGGATTCTCCTTCCAAACTGGGGGTCCCGAAGCCTGGGCGTCAGCCCCAAGCACCTCGCAGATGGACTGCTAGGGACCCAGGTCGGGGCAGAGCAGCAGGTTCTCTGAGCTCTCCAAGGGCCATGGCGGAGAAGATTGAGAGGCTGTGAGGGTCTGGGCCGGGTGCGAAGGTCCAGCTTGGCACCCGTTGAGGCAGGGCACACATTCTGGGTTGAGATGGCAGCGGGTCTCCACCACGGTGTTCTCTACTCCCTGCACGGCCTTGGGAAAATCCCTCCCCTTTCCCTTTCCCTTTTAGGTCCGAATTTTAGTTCTGTGAAATGCAGGAGTCTGGACGATTTCCAAAGGCCCTCTGTGCTGGGGTTACTGTGCTGGTAACCACAGCTGGGGTTACTGTGCTGGTACCAGTTTGGACCCCCCTCACCCTGTTTCCCTGCCCTCGTCACCCTTACATACATTTTTTTTTTTTTTTTGTACAGGAGAAATCGGGGTTGAGTGTGCCGGGAAAGGCTTTCCTGGAAGTGGAAACATGTCCTGAGGGTTTCCTGGGGTGTGCTAAGGGGCGCAGGCGCCAAGTAGGCAGCAGTTCCAGGTCAGGTGGGCAGGCGGTCCTAGAGCATCGGAAGTTGAATGCAGGCTCTAGATTCCATCCAAGCTGGGGCTTCACTATGGAGAGGGGAGAGGGGCGGGTGTCTTTTTGCTCACGAGTGACCAGGCTCAAGTCGGGGGCTCAGGGGTTCCTGGCCCCTCCACTACTCCTGTCCCCTGTCTGCACCCATCTCCCCTATCTTGGCATTTACTGATCACCTACCATGTGCCAGACCTCCTAGAACACACCCAGCGAGTGGCTCCCTGCTATCCTATATACCTTCTGTCCTTCCAGGTATATACATTTGGGCATAGGAAATGTTTCCTGGCCGGAAGGATGAATGAAGAATTGGTGTCTCATTTGGAGTGTTGCCGGAGTGTGGTTAAGTGCCCCTGTGAGCATTTCCCAGTACCTTGGCTGGTGTGGGTGGAGGCCTGGGGGTTTGTGTGAGCGCATGTCCATCATGAATGCGGAGCGGTGTGCCCCGCCCATACTCATCGGTCCGGTCCTGCTCCCAGGGTGATGCAGGGGACCGTGCATACTAATTTGTGTGCGCTCCCATATGGAAGGCATGCGTTCCCCAGAGTTTCCGAGGGTGCAGCCAGTGTAGGTGAGCCGTGTGCGGGCGAGGGTGAGCTCCTGTGCAAATCCTGGACACCCCTCCCCCCTACGCCCGCCCTGGGGACCGCGCGTGTTGTAGGCTCTGCCACCAGAGTCTCGGGCCAGGAGGCGGTGACGAAGAGCCTGTGTGTCATGGCCCGTGGCCTTCTCTGTCGCTGGTCGTGGCTTCTCAGGGAGGCTGACTCACCGAGTGGCAGGCAGAGTCCCCCTGTGGCCAGCTGGGGCTGGGGCGAGCCCAAGCGTCTTCCTGGGGCCCTCACCCAGCCCACCCACACTGCAGCGGGGCCTCCTCCTACCTCCAGCTCTTGAATGTGCCCGCGGTCCTGTGGGGCTGGCTGTGGAAGAGTCCGCACCATCTTTATGCACACTGCAGATCTCATTTAACAGATGAGCAAACTGAGGCCTAAAGAGAAGTGGATCCCCACAGACCAGTGGGAAGGGGGGAACCACTGCTGGGGGCAGGGGAAGAAGGAGTTGGGAAGTATCCGCCCCCCCCGGCCCCGCCCACTGTCTCCCTTCGCTGTAACCCATCCAGTAAGCCGCAGTCTGTGCATCAAACCGGGTAGATGTTTGCAGTCTCCTCCTCCTTCAGAAATAAGGTGGGCTCCACCATGAGCTCCTGGGGTTGCTGGGGCGACAGAAGAGCACCCGGTGGGATTGCAGGAACTCATCCCGAATGTGACCCAGTGGGGCAAGGACTTCTGCTCTCTGCTGGGCTCCCTAAACCAGGTTTTCTTTCCTAAGTGCATGGAAACCATGCAGTGAGAGCCCAAGGGGGGTTAGCTGAGGCCACATGACCAACTTCCTCCTCTGAGGTTGACCATGTGCCAGGCTGCGGACATCGGTTGGGTCTAGAAGCCTGGTACTCAGCCCTCCAACGTGATGGGTCATGGTGTCAGGGTGGGTGCCCCACCCGGTCCCAAATGCCCTGTTTCACAGGGAAGGGGACTGAAATGCCTAATTCCAGTTGCTCACCAGACTTTGCCTGTCCCTGTGCCAGGCCTCACAGGGGATTCTGTGAAGCCCTGGACGCAGCCCCTGCCTACAGGCCCAGAAGTTCTGCCTTCAGAAGACAGACTAGTGACTTGGCTCTTTGCAGTTCACAGGGGCGGTGCTGGGAAGGGGAAGCCCAGATTCAGGCTGGGCAGAGAGGGGCAGCTTGGCTCACCCCACTCCCCCTGGTGGGCGGAACCTCGCCCAGGAAGGTGAGGGCTCAGAGAGGTTGAGGGAAGTTGGGAGTTGCCACAGACCAGCTGGATCTCCTCTGCTGGCTGAAAAGCTGGCAACTTCTTCTCTCTTTTCTCCTTTTCCCCCTCCATGCCTTCTCTGTAGGTCAAGAGATCTGGGTTCAAGTATTGGCTGTTCCCTGGAAATGGCCCTGTGCCTTTGGAACGGTCCCCTTATCTCCCGTTCCACTCAGTTTCTTCATTTGCAAAAGGGGATCTGTTTGGGCCTGCCCTGCCTACGTGGGAAGGGAGTGTGAGGATGCAGAGAGGTAGTGTGCCTGCAGGTATATCCTGCAAGGTCATGTTCTCCACCTGGGAGGACTAAGGGCCCCACCCCCTTAGTCATCTTGCGCATACTAAGGTATTTTGAATGGGGGGGCGCAGTGTTCCAATCAGGTTTCAGAACTTCGGTGCCTCCAAGATTTGTGGGCCTCCCTGATATCCAGGGGTCTCCCTGGCCTTGTCTGCAGCCCCACCACTCAGCCACATGGGTTGACGTCTGGCTCACACCCCAGCACTGAGCTGGGTTGGCTCCGCGGCCCCCCTTCAAGGAGGGAGCTCATCTAAGGGCAGAGTAGACAGGGATGCCCACGGTTCTATGCACAGATCTCCTTTCAGGGCCTCGCTCTCCCATCTGAAACCCCCTGCCTGGAGCTAGTTGATTTCTGAGGCCCTGGGGTTCTGCGCTCTTCCAGGCCTCATTGTACCAAGAGGTTCCTCGGTCCAGCCTGCCAAACAGGAAGAGTCTGGCGGTCTTGCCTGACGCCCTGCCTCAGGACAGGGACAGCGAGGAAGTGAGGCTGATGGGGTGTGAGGCAAAAGGAGGTTAGAGTTGGCAAGTAAGGCCTCTGCTGCTGAGGACCCCGTGTGACAGCTCATGTTTCCTGAGCACTTCTGCCTGTGCCAGTGCGCTTCCTGGGTGTGATTTCACGGAATCCCCATCTCAGCCCTGAGAGAGAGACCCTATTATCATCCCTATTTCAGGGATGAAAGCAGACTCATAGAAGATGAGTAACTTGCCCAAGGTGGGACAGCTCGGAGGCGCAAAGGTAAGTACTTGACGCCCAAGGGCTCTGAGAACCCAGACGGCATCCTTTTGTGGGATGACCCTAATTAGATTTGAGGTCACTCTCATCCTATCCCAGATGATATGGGATTGAAAGACTGGGTTTTACAAATATGGCCCCCAAAGAGTTTCTCTCATCTTCCCATCTGCGGATGCAGTGGCAGATGGGAGGTCAAGGATGGGCTTGGTGCGTGGCAGGTTGGAGTCTAGACCTGACCTTTGCCCTTGGGCCTAGCTTCTTCCCTGTTCAAGTGTCCTGCTGCGCTGCGGTGAGAACACGGGGCCAGGCACTGCGACGGGACCTCATAACTGTTTTGAGGGATTACTCCTTGAGTTCCCCGAGGCCCCAGGAACGTGCCAGAACCTCTGGTCAGGGCAGGGTGGAGCTAAGGACCCTGTTTGGGAGCAAACAATGGGGAAATACCTTCCTCCTGGGGAGGATGAGAGACTGCCGTGAGGCTTCTGTCTGTTTTGTTTCAAACTTTTCCCAGAGCCTGGAGAAGGGCTTGCTCTACAAGGCAGGGGCTCAATGAACATTTGGGAGGGAAGGAAGGAAGGGAGGGAGGAGGGAGGGAGGGAGGGAGGGAGGGAGGAATCAGGATGTGAAATGCTAGGAACTCTAAAAATCTTTCTATCTTCTCTTCCTTCCTCCTCCTTTTGAATCTGAGCCTGGATGAGAACCCAACTTGTAGTTCTCTTGTACCCTGGTGGAAAATAATTTATTTCCCTCAGGGATCCCTCTGGGGAGTGGGAGTAGGGAAGTGTTGGGTCGCCCTGTTTTGCACAGGGCTGGAGTCCTCTCAGCCTCTGGCAGTTAGAGGAGCACCTTTTCCCCCCACTGTTCTCCTTCGCTGTCACCTCCAAGGCCGCAGCTAGGGTCTTGCTGCTTCCACCAGGCCAGCTCTAGTCAAATAGGCGTCCCTCTGCCCGCCTCCCCTCGCCACACGCACTCCTCTCAGGTCTCCCCCCTTCCCTGCAGTGAGTTCTGGGCTCCTGGTTCTTCCTGCCGTCTGCCTAGCGGGGCGGCCCCAGGGCGGAAGATGTTCCTCCCTGGGTACCCCATCCACTCAGCCCCGCCCCACCCCAGGATTCTGAGATTCCACACCCTCAAGGGATGCAGCACTGTGTTCCGGCCAGGATGCTGTCCTGAGCTTACAGCCCAGGTGAGAAGAAACATTTAGACCTGAGCCTGGGGTGGAGTCAGCACTCAGCAGGTGGTGGCCACCACTATGCAGTGAGCCAGGCACTCTGGGAGGCGGATCAGAGAGGTGGAGGAGACTCTGATGGAGTCTGATGGAGTTCCTCCTGCCTCTTTAGAGAGGGTATTGGGCATAAACAAAGCTGTGAGAGGTGTCCTGCCAAAGGCTCCCCCTCCCATCCAACAGTTCCTGCCGGCTTGTGCCCCTGTGTCATCAGGCATGGAGCACTTGGCAGTGAGTGAGTTGATTCCCACCCATGGGAATGTGAAGACATGGGAGTCCTCAGGAAAAGTGCGAATGGACTGAAACTTAGTGAGTACGGGCATTTGAGATGGGCCTTGGAGGTTGAATAGGAGCTCACCAACTGAATGAGCTGGGAACAGCACTCTAGACTCAGCAGATAGCACTTGGGTCAGGGAAGTACATGGAGTGTTTGGGAAAGAGCAGGTGTGTGGCTTGCTGGGGGCATGATGGACACAGGCAAGAATCTGCCTGAGGAATGACAGCGGCAAAACCGAGAGGGCCATTTACTTTCTGGTGAGGTATTCAGACTTCAGGGAGCCCCTGGAGGCCTCTGAGCAGTGCAGTGAGAGGCTGAGACCCCAAGCTTAGTGTAGCCTCTTTTAAAATTCAAATCTTTATTTTAATTGGGGATAATTTTTATTGTGGTAAAATATACATAACATAAAATTTACCACTTCGAGGATTTTAAACGAACAATTCACTGGCATCGAGTACATTCGTAGTGTTGTGTAACCATCACCACTATTCCCAGAACCTTTTCATCATCCCAGGTGGGCCCATTAAGCAATAACTCCCCATCTCCCTCTCTTCCCAGCCCCTGGAAACCTCTGTTCTACTTTCTGTCTCTGAATTTTCCTACTCCAGGCACCTCATAGAAATTGAATTATACAATATTTGTCCTTTTGTGTTTGGACACTTGTATATCTTTTTTTTTTTTTTTTTTTTTTTGCGGTACGCGGGCCTCTCACTGCTGTGGCCTCTCCCGTTGCAGAGCACAGGCTCCTGACGCGCAGGCCCAGCGGCCATGGCTCACGAGCCCAGCCGCTCCACGACATGTGGGATCTTCCCGGACCGGGGCACGAACCCACGTCCCCTGCATCGGCAGGCGGACTCTCAACCACTGCACCACCAGGGAAGCCCCCATCTGTATGTCTTATTGGCCATTTGTCTTTCTTCTTTGGAGAAATGTCTATTCATGTGCCCATTTTTGAATTGAGTTGTTTGGCTTTCGTTGTTGAGTTGTAGGAGTTCTATGTGTATTCTGGGTAGCAATCCTTTATCAGATATGTGATTTGCAAATATTTTCTCCATTCTTGTCTTTTCACTTTCTAGATGGTGTCCTTTGGATGCACAAAAGTTTTTAATTTTGATGAAATCCAGTTTATCCATTTTTTCTTTTGTTGCCTGTGCTTTCATTGTCGTATCCAAGAAATCATCGTTAACTCCAATGCCAGGAAGAATTTCCCTTATGTTTTCTTCTAAGAGGTTTATAGTTTTAGCTCTTAAGTTTAGGTCTTTGATCCACGTTAAGTTAATTTTTGTAGATGGTATAAGATAAGGGTCAAACTTTATTCTTTTGCATGTGGATATCTAGTTTTCCTAGTATCATTTGTTGAAAAGACTGTCCTTTCCCCATTGAATGGTCTTGGCAACTTTGTGGAAAATCAATTGACCATATGTTTGCGAGTTTACTTCTAGGCTTTCTATTCTGTACAATTGGTCTGTCCCCGGCATGGCCTTCTGAGATGAAGGTCCAGAGTTGCAGAATATGGGGAACCGCATTAAGTCATCCTGTTCAGTCCCTCGCCTCCAGGCCAGAGCCTGACGAGCCAAAGAGATTCAGCTCCGGGACACACTTGTTTTCCAGGAAGCAGAGCTGGTGAGAAGGGGTGGTGGGCAGAGCTAGTGGTGAGGGTGCCAGAGACACGACCTCGGCCTCTGAGTAGGCCCCTTGCTGTTTGGGAGCCCCCATGTCCTCCAGCTGACCCTCCTGTGAGGACATGGCCTTGGGGGAAATTCTCCTGTGCTCTCAGGGTCCGTACACCGCCTCCTGAGAGGACCGAATCTGAGACTACTCCTTTTGGTAAGGTGATCCCAGAGCGCTTTCCCCATGGAGCTGGGAGGAGCTCTAGGAGGGAGGTCCCCTGTGCACGCCCCCTGGCTCTGTACTGTTGGCCCTGTGAATATCTTGAAGATTTTCTATTTGATTCTCATAAGAGGCATTTGCTGCCCCCTGTCCTCTGCCCTCCATCCCAAGTGCTGTCCAGTGAGTGGCTCAGCCAGGGACTAGATAGGATTCTACACCCCTGGTAGGTGACCAAAGGCGAGGGGGGCTCTGCCCCCCACTGTCACTGCCAGTGGAGCAGTGGGAGCCCCAAAGGGGGCTCTTGTGAGGCCGGTGCTTCCTGCCTTGGAATCCCCCAGCCCAGTGGAATAAACAGAGGCCTAGACTCCAAGCCAGGTGCCCAAAGGCAAGTAACAGGCACAGTGTCTAATGTTCTTGGAATCTTGTAGAAACTGGGTTCATCCTACAATTCAGCTGCACAGGCTGCCTGAAGCTTCCGATGCCTTGGATTCGGTGAGGCCAGTGTAGCCAGGACCTGGGAACAGATTTCAGCCTGTCTAGCTGAGTGACCTTGGGCAAATTAGTTGACCTCTTTGCCTCAATTTCCTTATCTGTAGAGTGGGTATATGAATAATATTGTGAGGATTAAGTAAGATGATATAGGTAAAGAGCTTAAAACAGTTCCTGGAACAGAGTAAGTACTCAATAAATAGAAGCTGTTATTTTTGATAGGATTTTGCTGGAACTTCGAGTAGGTGAAGCCGGAAACTTTGACAAAGACTTATGGTTGACTTGAAAGCATAAAATTGGAAAATGAGCAATTTATTACTGAGTCCACACTGTGTGGTTGACAAAATGTTTTAAAATACGGATGAGTGATGAAAGGGGTGTAGGCCGGCTGTCTGCCTAGCATGGGGTCAGGAGGGATCAAGGATGGGAGAAGGGTACCCCCGGGCCCCTCGGACCCTTCAGGCCACATCTCCCCAGGCTGCCGGGGAGTTTAGGCTCCCCTTCCCTAAACTCACGGTAACTGACTGCTCGTGGACCAGCCTCCTTGTTCGCTCAGCATCAGCTCTGCGCCAGGGATCAGGGGCCGCCTTGGAGAAACACTGCCTGAGCCGAGGCAGGTGGACAGCCAGGGCCGGGCTTTACCTAATAAACTGCACAGGACTCAGCCCCTCAGAGGAGATGACACGAAGCCATTTTTGTGCTACACAAAGTACATTCTCACTGTTTCATGGGATGATTCATTTCCCTGAGAAGTACTAACAGAGTCCTGAAAAGAGATGTACTCATCACATATCCACTGCGGTTTTCTTGGTAGAAGGTACACACCGTACACTTTAAAGCAGAGACGTATTTGGCATTTTGTTCAGTCCAGATGAGCAGAAGGCAATGAAAGAATCATTCTTCACCAACATGTTTGTTGCAAATATTGGACTATTGAACATTGTTTATACTTATGACACGTGATGGGCAAAACACTTGGACCCCACCTGCTCCACATCCCAGCCATTTAGATGGAAACTAACAGCTTAGGTATAATTTTGTTCTAGAGATTTTGAATTTTTAACCATTTTATAATTTTAAAGATGGAATTTTGTTAAGCTAAGATTGAATAATCTTATCCAGCCTCATCAACCTCAGAAAACTTTAACTAGCAGCCTCACAATTAATTCAGCCATTATTTTCCCTTCTTGTCCAAGGAGAGAAACATCTTCTTGCTTTTTTGGCTTGTAAGTGATTCTTTAGGTTATGAACGCAGCATGAACACATCTGGAGGAAGAAAACCCTTGATTTTGGTGGGGAAAAAAAAATTCTCTCTAGGCCGACGTGGTCATTCTGCAGGCTGAGACATTTAGTTGCTTAACGAGATTCATCTAATTCAGAGGGTATTTGTTGGGTGCCAGATGTGGGGACCAGAGCTTGATAAGATGTTTTCGCTGTCCATGATGAAGATACTGTCTAAGGGTGGAGGCTGCCATGCACCCACACTTGCAATGCTTTGTGAAAAGTAATCTAATTATTAGGGGCCAATAGGGGAGTTCCGAGGAGGGCATGGCAGGAAATCCCCAAAGAGGAAGTGATAATAGACTCGGGCCTGGAAAGGTGACCTGGGGTTCGCTGGGCAGAAGGGACCCCAACATAGTCCCGAATCACCGAAGTTGGTTTCTAAATGACAGCAGCAGTGGTGGTAGCATCGGTTACCTTTCTGGAACGGTCCGTCTCTCCACTCCCCACCCCCAGAGAGCTTTCAGGTGGTATGATGGTTAGAGCGCAGCAGATGCTCCCACAGAGAGAATTCTTCCGGAGCCGTTAAATATTGGGGTACCTCCATAGGAAAGTGGTCCAGATGCTCCCAGAGTGTAAGTGGGAGTGGGCTTTCTATAAGGAGCTCACGACTGCTCTGACCTTTGTCAACTGGTTTGTAAGCCACACTGTCTTCAATGCAGTGATTACAATTATAATTCTCGGGCTTCCCTGGTGGCGCAGTGGTTGAGAGTCCGCCTGCTGATGCAGGGGACGTGGGTTCGTGCCCCGGTCCGGGAAGATCCCACATGCCGTGGAGCAGCTGGGCCCGTGAGCCATGGCCGCTGAGCCTGCGCGTCCGGAGCCTGTGCTCCGCAACGGGAGAGGCCACAACAGTGAGAGGCCTGCGTACCGCAAAAAAAAAAAAAAAAAAAAAAATTACAATTCTCATTTCGTGGCTATAGCTTCAAGTTGCAACCTAACAGGTTAAAAAGTATTTATGGAAGGGCCTTTCTTTAACATCAACTAGCAGTTTTAAATATGTATGTAACAAATGATAAACAAAATTGTGTCAAATATTTCACCCCATTTATCGTCTTTGTTATATGTATGTAAAATGGGCCCTGATTGGAAGGGGACTGGGTGGGGGGCTACTTGGGACAGGGGTTTGTGGCATGTTCTGGGCAGCTGGAGCTGGGGAAACTTGAGCTTAAAAGAGTACACCTGGGGCGGGGGGCGGGGAAGGATGAGACACTGCAGCCTGAGTGACTGACTTTGCTTTGCTCTTGCAGCTGCCCTGGCCTACCTTGCCTCCAAATAATAAGGGTATTAAGCTATCGTGGGGGATTCCCGTTGATAGAGAGTGTGCTGTGTATCAGGCAGAGATGTGCATTCTTGCACTTGACTTCATTGAGACCTCACAAACACGCTGGGATGTGGGTATCATCCACCTCACTTTACAGATGAGAAAACCGAGGCACAAAGAGGCCAAGTCACTTTGCCAAAGCATGAGTGGCTTGGAAGCCTCCTTAACAATCTCCTTTAGAAATTTCCCCGTTTCTTTAATGGGGAAAACTGACACTTCCTTATCATGCATAAAGAGCTAGCTACTCAGCTTTAACACACCCCTCCAAGGAGGTCGCTGCCTTGAAGCCGCTCCTATACAGAGATCTGGAGTGGTCCTGGAAATACTGCTTCCCCCGCCAGGCTGGCCTAGATGCCTCTGCTCTGTCCACCTCCCCGCACCATAATCACTGCCTCCCTCATGAAGGGGGACTTTTGGAAGGAAGGGGCCATGCTTTATTAGACTTCCTATTTCCATCACCTGGAACTTTGCCCAGCACATAGCTGGCGCTCCAGAAATGTTGCTGAATGAATGAATGCAGCAAATAAGTGGCAGAATCAGGAGTCCAACCCAAGTCTGTCCTGCTCCAAAGACTTCTCATTCATTTCACCTAGAGCAGGATTTAAGCTTCTCCATCTCGCCTCCCTTGGATCCAATGGCACTATTTCAGTGTGTCTCCATGGGGATGGTTGGGAATGCACGTTTTCTCCCTGCTCTGAGGGATTAGGTGGGAGATATTTAGGGACATACCCAAAGCCACTTGGTTAGGTGAAGGTAGAGAGGGACAAGGGGCAGACAGACCACCAAGCTGATTTGAAACCGGCAGACACAGCCCTTCCACTGACAGGCCTTGTGGTCGGTCGCTCGGGGTCTCCGTATCCTGCCTGGAAGGTGAGTAGTGGCCCAGGGTGACCCCTGAGCTCTGGGACTTCTTGTTGGGGTTAAGGGAGAGTGTGGAGGCTCCTTCTGCTTCCGTGGCGGTGGACCCAGCCTGGGCCAGCGCCCCTGCCCCTGCGGGGTGCTAGGATCTCTTCCAGCCTCGTGAGGCAGGGCTTGGGGATGAGACCCAGGCTGGACCAGGAAGGAAGGAGCCGGGGAACCTCAGTCTCCATGAGGATAGCAGCTCCCAGGGCTGGTTAGAGTCCCTGACTGAGGTCGCGACCCTGCTCACCCCAGTAAGTATCAGGAGGTGATGTTCAAGTGTTCGATCATACATGGGGCTTCTCATGGTCACCTGAAGGTTCTGTTCAGATTAGTCCTCTGTGATGGAAACATCTCCAGTGGCTCAGTTGTGTCTCCCAATGACAAGACTAAGTCTGCCTGCAATCCCTTCAAGATTGCCTGTCTACGGAAGAGAGACAACACATCGTTGTGTGAGAGGCCGTAGACAGGACACTGGGCCTGGAGCTGGACCAGCTGGGTTCAAATCCCAGCTCTGCCCCTCCTAGCTATGTGACCTTGAGCAAGTTAAGCTTCTCTGGACCTCAGTTTCCTCATCAGTAAAATGGGGGTAAAAACACAGACCTCCTAGGGATCTGGGGAGGATCAAATAAGATAGTGGATGGGTCAGTACCACTCAAACGCGAGTGGTTATGTGATTTTCCTTATTAGTGGCACCAGCCCTGTGGGGAGGCCCCTCAGGCTTCCCACTTAGTAATTTAGGACCAGCTCAGTAGGGACTTGGGATGTCCTGTTTTGCCGTAAAATGTAGCGTGCCTTGCCAGGACCTCTGTAGTTTCCAATACGCAGTTCAAGGTCACGCTCTTGCTGAGGCCTCCCTGACCTTTTCAACAAGAACTGACTGCTCCTTCCTGTGGACACGCTGCGCCCAGGATGCAGGGCTCTTGCAATGGCAAGAGGGGCCCATAACACTTGACCACACTGTTACACGTCTGTCCCTTCCATGAGGCCATGACTAAGGGGAAGCTCTGGGGAGGTTATCGGTGAATGAACAAACAAGTAAACCAAGGAAGGAGCACAATGAATAGATGCAAACCAAGTCACATCATCAGGGAAAAGACAAAAAAAAAGAAATTTGGGGCATAAGGGGGCGGACGGAGGGGACCTCGGGGGCTAAAGGCAGTGAAGGCCCTGAGGGACACAGGCTAGTGGGCTTTCTTTTCTTTTTTTCCAATTTTTTTTATTGTAGTAACATACAAGTAATAATAAAATTTACCATCTTAACCATTTTTTTTTTGCGGGGGGGTAGGTGGGCCTCTCGCTGTTGTGGCCTCTCCCGTTGCGGAGCACAGGCTCCGGACGCGCAGGCTCAGTGGCCATGGCTCACGGGCCCGGCCGCTCTGCGGCATGTGGGATCTTCCCGGACTGGGGCACGAACCTGTGTCCCCTGCATCAGCAGGCGGACTCCCAACCACTGCGCCACCAGGGAAGCCCCATCTTAACCATTTTTAGGTGTACAGTCCAGTGGTATGAAATACATTCATAATGTTGGGCAACTGTCACCACCATCCATCCTCTTTTCATCTTGTAAAACTGAAACTCTGTCCCCATTAAACACTAACTCCACACCCCCGGGCTCCAGCCCCTGGCAACCATCGTTCTACTTCCTGTTTCTATAAACTTGACTACTCGAGGGACTCATATAAGTGCTATCATACAGTATTTGCCTTTTTGTGACTGGCTTGTGTCGCTCAACATAGGGTCTTCAGGGCTCATCTGTGTTGTAGCAGGTGTCAGAATTTCCTTCCTTTTTGAGGCTGAATAATACTCCACCGTGTGGCTGGACCAGTTTGCTTCTCCATTCATCTGCCGATGGACACTTAGGTCACTTCCATGGTCCAGCTATTGTCAGTGGGCTTTCTTTTTAAGCCCTTCTCTTTGGATACAAGGAAACCTCGCTCACTTAGACTAATTGTAGGAGGACTGAAATTATAATAGGCTCAAACAATAAAAGGTACTTTTATTACTTTTAAGGTCCGAGAGTAATTTGACCTCAGCTAACAAAATACTGCTTCCTTCGGGCCTTGGAAGAGCATTTAGAAGAACCACGTGCTTTAAGGGGGTCGCCAGTTACTTACGTGGATGGAAATGTGGGTTTCCATAGGGCTGGGGAAGCAAGGTTTGTTCCTAGAGTTGGCTTCTGCCTTGTGATTTTGATTCCAATGTGCAAGCTCATTTGCAGAGGCCGTGGACAGTGCTGGTGACGGGGAGGAGGGGAGGTTGCTAACTAAACCCCGGTCTGGGTCCTGTTCAAATTATGACAAATGCCGGCTTCAGAACTGGGATTCCTGGATAAAGTGGTTTCTTCCCGTTTGTCTGCATACTTCTTCTTTTTAAAAGCTTTTTGTTTTGACATATTTTCAGACATCAGAAAAGTTAAATGTAGAATACAAAGAATTCCCAGATCCCCCTGACACCGATTCCCCAAATCTTAACGTTTTACTATATTTGTGTTATCACTCTCAATCTCTCTTGTATATATGTATGTATCAATATACATACCTATACACAGATACGTATTCTTTCTTTCTGAACCGTTTAAGAGTAAATTGCAGACATATGCCTCTTTACCTCGAAATACTTTGGTATTTAGCGGAGAACAAATGCAAATTGAGACCCGGTGTCCGAAAGAAAACAAGAAAGAATTAGCTGGGTGTAAGCTGGGGGATGGAGGGGACCCTGAAAACAAGGTCCCAGGAAAAGGCATGGGTCCACATTTGAGGTCCCAGATGGTCGATGAAGTTCTATCAGGACAGTTTCATCAGGGCCAGCACTGAAGGTTGGATGTGATGGGGCAGATGTAGGGGCATCAGAGAGGAGCCATTCTCCTGTGGCTCCCACTTTTTCCCTTCCTCCCTGACCCTGTCTTCTGGCTGTCCCGTCCCAGCCCCACACAGGGTATCCACTCCAGGAGGGCCCAGAGGAACTGCCGCAGGCTTAGGGCTCGGACCTCAGCTCTGCCTCTCACCAGTTGTGTATTCTTAGACAAGTCCTTTCCTCCCTCTGGCCTCAGTCTCTGGGGCTGTCAAATGGGCATATTTCACATGGTTGTTGTGAAGAGCAGCCGTGGTGGCATGACAGGTGCGCTAGCACTGGGTAGAGCATGAAGCATCCCAGTGCTAATTCCTTTTCCTTCCTTGGTTCTGGGAGGCGCCCTCCATCCTCTGGACCACAGGAAACCTCCCCACCTCAGTGTGTGGGAAGAACCAAGAGAGCTGTGTGAGAGTGGAGTGATGGAGGAGGGGGCTGCAGCCCCCGCCTCTGCTGACGCTTCCCTGGGCAAGAGCCCACAGAAGAGCTGGCAACAGATCCGCCAGCTGCGTGGACAGCCACCTGGGCAAACCTGGGTGTGGGCAGCATTTGCATGGCTCCCTTGTAAGTAGCTAGAAGACCGAGGATTCCCCAGAGTCTCCACGAAGGGAGGTGACTCTGGGGACTCAGGAGCTCAGGTCAGGCCTGGCACCCAGTGGTGGTGACATTCAATGGATTCCTTCTCTCTGAGCCTCAGTTTGCCCATCTGTAAAACGAGGGTGCTGAAGAAATTCTGAATTCAAGAATGTGGAAACCCTCAGAACCAGAGGAGGAAAGAGCTCTTTGGGGAAGGGCAGGGACCCACCTCATCCACCCCTGTGTCCCTTGTAGGGCTGAGACAGCGGCAGACACATAGTAGGACTGAATAACTGCTTGTTTGGCCAACCCTCCCAGGGAGGGCCTGTGCCTTTAACCAAACTGGGAGAAACTTCATCTGAAGCCGGACCCTGGGGCATCACCTCTGGCCCCGAGGAACTTAATTGGGACTGCAGTGCCTCCTGGTGGCCAGTGTGAGCCACTGCAGCCTTGATCATGCTGGATTGGGGGTGCTGCCTAAAGCCTTTATGCAGGGACCCGGGAACCTGCCCTGTGGGTGCGCATGGCGTCCCAGGGCCCCGCGACTCCTCCTCAGTCTTGGCTTCCTGTAGGGGCTGCGCCTTCTCCATAACCCCTTCTCTCCTCTCGCTGGCAGGAAATCCGGCAATACTTGTTGACATGAGGAAGCAGAGAAACTAAAAGGTTTGCCCAGGCCCCTAGCAGCAGCGGGGCCACCTTTGGCCCTTCATGCCCTGCCCCGTGGCTGGTTTCTCTGAGCCCCACCATCCCGCAAGGCCCACACACAGCAGTGTGTGCTGAGGGACCGAGGCCCCCCGGCTCCGGAGTTCAGCCCCGTGGCCTTGGGTCCCTTTCCTATGGGCGCCCCAGCACCTCAGCAGGGCGTGCAGAGCTGCCCCGGCGCTACCAAAGGCAGGAGGAGCCCGGGCCCAGCTCAGGACCCAGCTGTACGTCAGGGAGGCCCTGCTCCGAACCGCTCACAGTGGAGTGGGAAGCAGGACCACACACCAGTGCTTTAGAGCAGAGAATCCAGTGTTTAAGAGGTAAGCCCAGCCCCCCGGGGTCAGGGAGGAAGAAGGGGTCGGCCTTGCACTGAACCTTGGAAGCCAGTAGAAACAATTCGGCAAAGAAGAAATACAACAAATGAAAGGTTAACTTTACTAGTAATAAAAAAATGTAAATTCAAACAAGATTTCACTTTTATCCTTCACACTGGCAAAGATTTTAAAAAACAGTATAATGACTGGTATTGGCCCTGAAGCAGGTGGGCACATGGAGGAAATTGGCAGATTTCTAGAAGACACATTTATCAGAGCTCTTAAGGTGTGACTGTGATCTAACTCGGTATTTCTAGTTCCTGGAGCTTCTTCTAAGGTAATTACCATGAAAGTATCAAGGGATTTAACTGAAAGGATATTCATCCCAGGCCTGTTATCATTTCAAACAATCAGCGATCCACGTGCCCAACAGTAAAGGATTGATGAAATAAAATAGTTTGTCCACGTGGTGAAATACTATGCAGCCACTAAAAACGATGTAGTAGAAGAATATAGAATAGGATGGAAAGACATACAGGATAGTGTTAGGTTAAAAAAAAAAAAAGACGTACCAAAAAAAAATTATGTTTCCCTTTTGTGTTTGTGTGTTACAGTTTTCTTCTTTTGGTCTGTCTTGATTTTTTTTTTTAATTTCCATATAGAACATAGATAATTCTATGTAACGAGGGGGGGAAAGCCACAAAATTTACAGAGGAAGATACGCAGGGAGAGGAGGAGTTAGCCAGATGCATGAGGGACAGAAGGGCATTCCAGTTAGAAGGAAGAGCACATATGCAGGAATGGGGTAGCCTGAAGCCGCTCGAGCAGTGTACTGGAGGCATGAGGGCAGGTCTGTGGGACCGGAAGCGAGGTGCAGAGGTGGGGTGTGGAAAGATGTAAGTCTGTGAGGAGAACCAGTGTCAGTCCCACCTGGGGAATCCTGAATGCCACAGTCAGCCTGACTTGAAGAGTTGGCAGATTTAGCAAAAAACTAACAACAAAACCAGGGCGCTCCATTTAATTTGAATTTCAAATAAATAATGAATAAGTTTTAGTATTAGTATGCCCCATCCAATATTCGGGACATACTTACACTTAAAAAATAACTGTTTCTCTGAAATTCTAATTTAACTGAGCACCCTGTATTCCATCTGACCATCCTAATGAGGGCTCTGGGCACCAGTGGAGGGCCTCTAGACAGGCTCACACTAGATGGGATGTGTGCTTTAGACACTCCCTCTGGTTGTAGTTGAGGGTGGTGAGTCTGAGGGCAGAGAAACCAATGAGATCTACACTTAAGCCAGAGCTCTGGGAATCTCCAGTATCCAAGAGGCCTCAGAGTTAAGGGGCGGCGGGGGGGGTGGCCCAGTTTGTGAGGACAGTGGCCGATCCCCACCGCGAAAGGGGCCTTTTGCTGAAGCATCCCTACCCTTCCTCCACCCGGCTCCCCCGTGGCGCTCACACCCACCTCCCACATCACACAGCCGAATCCAACACCTGCCAGAGCAGACATCACTCAGGATTCTAATCGCTGCTTCCACATAGCATTTTAAAATGATAAAAGCCATTTCTGGTCATGGTAAGACAAATAGAAAATTAAGTCAGACGAGAAAAAAAAAGGAACAAAACCCAGATACCAGTATTCTTACCTCTGGAAACCTCTAGTATTTTCTAAGGACAGGTACCCCACCCCTACCTCCCCTTTTTTTCAAAATGAGATTTACTTACTATAACACGAACATCTTTCAGTTACTAAAATGCTGTTCTTTCACATCAGTTTCACTCCTTTTTCATCAAATGTTTATTGAACCCCTTCTGCATACCAGCCACGATACTAGGCATTAAACAAAAGGGCTAAACAAAACAAGTATATGCAGATATATTCCCTGTTTTATGGAAGGGAGAGAGAGAGACAATAAATAAAGGAAAAGCAAATAGATACAAAATAATGTGTATTAAATGCCAAGAGAGAAACAGTCTGCAGAATAAAGAAAATCAGGAAGGATCTTCCAGTTATGGAAATGTCCTTTATTTAACCAATCTCCTATTATTGAATATTTTGGTTATTTTCAGTTTTTCCATATAATAATGCCATGATGAACTTTCTCTCTAGTTAATTCTTTGTGCCCATCCCTAATTCTGTCTTTAGTTTAAATCCCTAGAAGTGAGATTTCTGGGTGAAGACATACAAACTTTTTACTTACTTAGTTTTTCTTTACTATATTTAAACCCAATTTTTAATTTTCTGTATAGTTTACATATTTTTTAATTTTTAAAACAGCATGGTATAAAATTAAAATGTGGGGGTATTATTTTATGAATTTGAACACATTCCTGTACAGACCCACGTACTCACCATCACAACTGGGAAACGAGATAGGATAGTTCTGCACACCAGCCCTTTGTGGTCTAAACCTGCCCCCTCCCCGGCCCTTGGCAACCAGTGATCTGTTCTCCATCCTAGTACTGTTACCTTCCCCAGAATACCATGCGATAAATAAGTAGAGTCATGCACTATATACATTTTGAGACTGACTTCTTGTACAGACCATGATGCTGTCTTTGAGAGTCATCCGTGCCATTGTTCGTATCACTAGTTTGCTCCTTTTACCTCTGTAGCATCCCACTGCATGGCTGTTCCACCTGTTAAAAGACATTTGGGTTGTTTCCAGTTTGGCGTGATGAGGAGCGAAGCTGCTATATACATTTGCATACACGTTTGCAATGAAAATAAGTCTTTGTTTCTTTAGGGCAAATGCCTAGCAGTGGGATCTCTGGGTCTAGCCATACGAGTGTGTTTAATTTTACAAGACAATGCCACGGTGTTTTCCCACCAGCAAAGAATGAGAGTTCCGGGTGCTTCATATCCTCACTATCACTTGGTATCATCAGATTTTTTATTCCCATTGCAATAGGTGTGTAGCCATATCTCAAGGGGTTTTAGTTTGAATATCCCGAGTGGATAATACACTGAGGGGGTCGTCATGCTGATTTCCATGTATATCTTCCTGGGTGAAACGCCCATTCAAATATTTTACCCGTCTTTTTTTAGTTTTAACGTTACTGCTACCTAAGCTCCACATTTTAATCAGATTTCACTAGTTTTTCCCTAATGTCCTTTTACTGTTTCAAGACCCTGTCCTGGATACCGCATCACATTTAGTCCTCATGTCTCCTTAGCCTTCTGTGATCTGTGACAGTTTCTCGGACTTTCCTTGTTCTGAGAGGCACATTTAGGGCTTGGGTGGGTGCATGTTGGTGACAGGAGTGCCTAAGTCACCTCGTGGGTGGCTGGCCTGAGCCCTTGAGCTTCCTCTCTACAAACTGGCAGTTCCTCCAGGGCAGGAGCACCGTCCGTCTCTACTGGGTACGCGCTGATAGGCTCCAGGCATGTTTGCTGAAACGCCGCCCCAGTTACTGCTCCCCCTTTGGTGTTATTTCTTGGGCCTGGAGCTAAAACTAGGGACGTCTAAGCTGAACTCTGGACAGAGTCCAGCGGCAGATGAGGTAGGCTGGGGTTATAATCCATGGCTCACCTTTCACCTCTGCCCCCACCCCCGCACCGCTGTTTGGACAGCGGTGGGCTTAGTCAGTGCCCTTTAAATAGCATGAAAGGGCCTCACGCTGGCCTGTTTTGTTTAAGGAGGTTGCATCGGAGGTGTGCACACTGCCACAGGGCATGCGGCCGGCTCACCCGAGAACAGAGTAAGCGGCGTGTCCCCCACAAAGCAGATGTTTGGAGGAAAAATAGATGTAATCAAAAGCACGGAGGATAAAATTACTCAAACCCCTTAGACCCTCTATGTGCAAGGGTACACACACACACACACACGCACACACGCACGCACGCACCACCCACGTCCATACCCACCCGCGTGTATCTACAGGGTCACGTTCACACCCACACCCACACGCAACAGCACACGTCCGCAGGCACACACGTGCCACTTGTGTGCCTGCCCTTGACCACACGAGCCTGCACGCTACACAGACCTATCCGCAGGCCACTACACATGTTCCCCGCACCCACGTGCAACTGCAGGCTTCTGCCCCGTGCCCGAGGGCGCACACCCGTGCACGCGGAAGGGATACGCACACAGGCCTGCAGCACCCTGTCCCCAAATGGCTTCAGAAGTTCATTCTCTTTAAATCACAGCCATAAAAAAAATTCTCTTGAAATCGCAGTCATGAAAAAAAAAATCACGGTCACCTTTGGAAATCTTTCAAGGCCTTTCATGTCAAAAAAAGTTAGTCTAGAGTGACACCCTAGGGTTGAACCGGGACGAGTGGCTAGAGGTTAAGGGAATGAAGAAAGGTTTCCCGTTTCTCGTTGGATTTCTTGAAATCCAACAGCCAGGGCTGTCCGGCAGCAGACCAGGTGGCTCCCAGAAGAGGCCAGGCCTCCTCCCCAGGGGAGTTCAGGCAGAGGCCCAAGGGCCTTCTGTGGTTCTGATGGAGAATATAACCTCGAACCGAAGAATGCTTCCCACTTCATCAGAAGTGGTCGATGGGAGTCTTTGCCTGGGGTTGTCTGAAGGGCCAGCGTCCCTGCCTCGGGGCAGGCAAGGATGACTCACGGGGTTCTGTGCACGTTACTTGACTCCTCTGGGTAGCCTGGGACCTATTTCCAGATCAAGACATTCTCGGGGAAGCTGCAGCTTGCAATTACGTTGTCTTGGGCCACACAGCCTGGGACAAAGCCCGCCCAGGGATCCCTTCCCACTCTGGGCGGGGTGTCAGCATAGCACCAGGCCAGAGTCCACAGGGGGTTGCCCCAGGGAGGATGGGGGGAAGCCAGCCAGGGAGGCAGGTGGCCTGGACCCAAAGGGGCTCTGTTGCTGCTCAGCTTCACGCCAGTGCCGGATGCTATTGGGTCTCAAGAAGGTGGGCCCAGCAGCGGGGCAAGCTGGGAGATCCCAGTGGCCTTTCTCTGTCCCAGTATAGCAGCGCGATGGATGCAGAGCTGGTTCCTGGCAGATGCTGGACTGGGCTTCCTGGGCATTTCAATTCCGGAGCCGCGCTCCGTGAAGCCCATCTCTGTGCTTCTCTTCCTGCCTCCCTGACCCTCTTGCTTGCTGCGTGGAGACATCCTTCATGTCTGCCTGGTCTTTCTCCCCTCCTTCCTGCTTCCCTCCCTCCTTCCGTCCTCCGTCTTTTCCTCTCTCCCTCGGTGGTCTCACCTCCCCCTTCTGTTTCAGCCTCTGATGGAGGCGTTCATCACTACGGGCATTTTTCTCACGTATCATCGCCACCTTTCTCCTCAGTGTTTACGGGGATGTGTTCATTCAACAAACATCTCTGCACGTACCCTATAGGTCCTGGCACGCAGTAGGTGCACAGAGGTAGCTGGACAGAGTGAGAGCTCAGTAATGTTTGTTTGTTAGAAATGGTTCGTTGATTCTTCAGTAACCTCTTCCTCCTGTCTGCTGCCTGTCCTATCCTGGGCTGAGAAAGGACGAATGGCATGAGGTCCCAGCCCACAGGGAACTGATTCTCTAGGAGGAGCTGGACATTTGGGGTTTGATTATATACTAGTCCGAAAACACAGTCAGTAATTGGATGGCGGGGTCTGTATGACTGCCCCAGTCTGCGAGGGCTTCCTGGAGGAGCTGGTGCTTGATTGGACCTTGGAGGTCAGCTGGAAAAAAAGGGACATTCCAGGCAGGTGGACAGAGGTGGGGGTGAGGGAGACCAAGGAGGTCAGTGCTTTCCTTTGTTCAGGAGTAATTCAGCCTGAGTCTCGGGCCCCGTTTTCAGTGGCTGTCTTGAGGAGGGAGTCACAGAGCGAGCTGGACCCTGACCAGCGCCAGGCCTCGGGCCACGGTACCAAGTCTCCACCCGGACCCTCTGGATCATCTAGTTGCAGAGCGATCTGCTGGCTTTGCCCAGAGCCCAACACCATCACCTGTCCCATCACCTGTCTCAGGCAGGCCTGTTAAACTCAGGACCTCCTGCAGAAGAGCGGTGGGAACTGTAATTATTTACTCAGGAGGATGGAAGACGAGAGGCGTGGCAGCCGTCTCCAGATGTCCGCAGGGCTGGCTTGGGAAAGGCCCCGGGACGTTTTGAACCAGGACCAATGAGCCAGACCCTACAGGAGACGGGCTGGACCTAAGGACAGATGGTCCAGCTGTCCTGGGGGCAGTGAGCTCTCTGTCACCAAAGCCTGGATGACAGCACTTTGTAGAGATGCTGTGGGGTGGCAGCAGGTGGAAACTGATGCCCTGAGCACCTGAGAGGGACTTCCTTGGCTTGTCGTTCTGACCAGTTGGGTCAGAACCTTGGGGAATTTTCCTTTGTTGTCTAAACGAGGGGCCCAACCTCAGAATTTAAAGCAAGATGATAATAATCAAGATGGAGAGTTGGAAGATTCCTTCCCTCTTCAAGGACCAGAGAAACCTCAGTTTTGCCAGAATTCCTTCATCTCTAAGCCTTTCCAGTGAGCTGACATTTGCCTGGACAGACATGGCCCCATCCTCTCCCCTCTTCTCCCCACTCCAGATCCCAAGGGGAAGGTCCCACTGGTCCCTAAGACGGGAGGGCGACTTACTCCACGGGGCCAAAGCTGTGACACCAGACAGGGCGTGCCTGCTCCCGTGTGCAGATGAGGCTCTGGGACATAAAAGGCATCCTCTGAAGTCTCAGGCAGACTTTGGGAGAGCCGGGACTGCGAACAGATCTCCCATCTCTCGGTCTGGTGGTCTTTGCACACGCCATGCTGTCTCCCCACTCCTGACCCACTCGCTCCCTCCCAGTGGGTGGCTGGAGGGGGGGAACCTGGATTCTTACTCCTCTTCTTGGAAGACTGGACATTCTGCCGCCTCCCCCCGAGCTGAGCCTGGAACCAGCCCACGCTGGGGAGCTTCTCCCAGAGGCCACATCCGCACTCTCTCCTCCTCTGGGGCTGGTCCTTCTGACCCCAGGATGCGCAGACCAAGCCTCTTGGTTATGTGAGGCCCCTGGATTCCTTCTGGTCCTACCTCTCTCCCCAGGAGAGGCCGCGAGACCATGGGTAGGAGTAAAGGACCAACCAAGGGTTGAGAGGCTGCACCCTGTCGCTAATGAGAGCACATTTCCCGCTCTCTCTGGCCTCAGTTTCCCCTGACTTAACATGAGGAGTTTGGTCCCTACCAACACTTGCTTTTTATAACATGGAGCTTCCCCTGCATGGCCCAGCCCCTGCTGTTGTGTGGGGTGGTCCCGATCCCAGGCTGAAGGCCAGAGGATACGGTAAGGGTCTACGGGGTCATGGGATGGGGCCTGGGGAGCAGTGCCAGGGCAGAGGGGGCAGGGGCTGCCCCCCCTCCCAAGTCTAGCCTCCAGGAAGTTGCATAACAGAGATGTTTATTTTTGGTGAGGCTGGGTGGGATTTCTTCTCCTTAAAAAAAAAACCCAAAACATAAAACTTATTTGTCTGCCAGGAAGATAAATATCTTTGCTGAAAGCTCTTGGCCCGGCTGCCAGCTGCAGCTTGCATGATGCTGTCACCAAAGCCGTGGCGGTCTGCCTGTGTCTGGGCTTACGTGGGTGTCATATGTGATGCCTGAGGGTCAGCCCCCCACCCTGCTGGTATCGACGCTGCCAGTGGCCCTCAAGAACAGCCTCCCAAAGCTGCTTCCAGGCCCACTCTGGGCATTCACCTCCACCCCGATTTCCTCAGTGCCTTGAAGAGGGAGGTGAGAATGACAGAGAGCAAAACGTCCCTCTCAGCTTCCCCAGCAGTAAGAGAGCCCCCAGTGTACACAGAAAGCCAGGGGCGAGACTGAACCTGAAGCTTCGGCCCTAGGACCCGGACAGGGTTAAGAGACCTGGGCTAGAGGCATGGTCCTGACTTAATGCCCGCTGCTCAGATCTCTTCCTAGAAGAGGAGACCGAGGGTCAGAGTGGTTGGTGCTCACACCGACCACAAATCCTTGTCATAATCAGAGCTTGCGCATGTGAAAGGTTTTGTCAAATGCTCCCCACACATGTCTTATTAATCCTGTATGTTATTTCACTCTACAAGAGTCACAGTCAATGGAATTTGGCTCAGAGAGGTGCTCACACCCCTGTCTCCAGACACCAGTCCAGCGCCCTCCCCACAGCATGTGCACACGCTCCTGCGCTTGGGGCCTCCAGGGAGGGCCTGCCCACTTGGAGGACTTCTCCAGGGTCAGAATCTTCTGCTCACAAGTCTAGACCAGAACTGGGAGTAACTTAATGATACGGGCAGAAGGCTGCCTCGCCGGGACCACGCCGAGTGCTCTGTGTGTCAGCCTTTTTAATCCCACAACTACCCTGTGAGGAAGATCCTACAGGATTCCGCATCCCCATTTTATAGAGGAGGAAACTGAGGCATAAAGAGGTTAGGTGAACTGTCCAAAGCACCCAGCTGGGACTCACACCCCTGGTGCCAGTTCCAGAGCCTGTGCTCTGACCCCTGCCCTGAGGCGAGTGTGTGCCCAGGGTGCTAACTGGGCTCTTTGGACTTGGACAGCTACTTCCCGCTCCACCCTTGACCCTTGTGGGCTGACTGGTCCTTTGCAGCTCTGAGCATCCGGGAATCAGCGGGCAGAGCCCCGTTCTGTTAGACAGCAGTGGCTGTGGGCCTGGGCCGTGAGCTTTGTGTAAGTCTGCTGGGTCCCCCGTGTCAGCATCCTGGGCGTGTCAGGGGGAGGTGCCCCACTTCCTTAGTAAACATGCCCCCCCACCTGGAGGGGCAGGTCACCACTTGGAAAATAGGTGAGACCAGTGTGGAGGGTGCCGGGACAGGACCCCTCAGCGCTGGATTCTTGGGCAGAGTCTCCAGAGCCCCTGCTGAACCCCAAACAGGACCAGGCCAGGAAAGGCGGGGCCTCTCCTCCTCACTCCAAGCCCAGTTGGGCCAGATATGGCTGCTGACTGAGTTTTCCTTCCCACTCTGGGAGTCCGAGGCACTGAGTCAGCAACCTCGACGCCCGAAGAAGTGCTGGCAAAGGGAGTCCTTCTAGAGGGAGGAGCCCAGGGTCAGTGGGGTGGAGATTAAATGTTATAGAGGTCAGATTGGCTGACCCAGAGTCATAGGACATTGGTGCGGAAAGGAGCCCATGCTGAGATGAGGACAGAGAGGGTCAGAGACTCGCCCAAGGTCACACAGCATGTTAATGGCAAGCCAGGGTTAGAACCTGGGCCTCCTGACCTTGCATCCAATACTTCCCTGAGAGGGCAAAGGCAAGGGATGGCTCCCCGGTCCCTCCCTCCTCTCATGCTTGGTTCAGCCACTGGTTTTTGACCTTCTTTCCTCCCCCCTCAGCCAAAGAGAGCTCCCTGGGTGAGCCAGAGTTGCCGCCCGACTCTGACACCGTGGGGATGGACAGCAGCTACCTCAGCGTGAAGGAGGCTGGGGTGAAGGGGCCCCAGGACCGGGCCAGCACCGACCTCCCCAGCCCACTGGAGAAGGCGGACTCCGAGAGCAACAAGGGCAAGAAGCGGCGGAACCGAACGACCTTCACCAGCTACCAGCTGGAGGAGCTGGAGAAAGTCTTCCAGAAGACCCACTACCCCGACGTGTACGCGCGGGAGCAGCTGGCCATGAGGACCGACCTCACCGAGGCCCGCGTGCAGGTCAGTGAAGGCGCCTGGGAAGGCGCGGGAGAGCAGGGCCTGCCCTTGGGATGGTGGCCGGAGCTGGGACCGCCTGACTGTCCCCGGTCACGCCAGGGCTTTCTCCACTTCGGTGCAAGGAGCCCACCCCTCACGCCCCGGCTCCAACCAGAGCAAGTCGGCTTTCACTCACTTCACTGTCTGGCCTCTTGCTCTGGTTGGAGCTGGGGCGAAGCTCCCAGTGGACGGGCAGGACGCCTGTAAGCTGTACTTCTAAGTTCTACGTAGTGTGGGAGTCCAGGCCCTTTCATGAAGGAGAAGGTAACTGGTCTCTGCTCTGGAAGGCCTATCTCTTAGAAAGGAAACAGGACGAACTTAAATACATCCGTAGCAGCCCAGTGGGCAGAAACAGAGACAACCCAGATCTTCTTTTTGCCCAGGATGGCTGCCTCGTCCTCCATCTTGCAGGTTCCAACTCAGTATGCCTCCTCTGAGAAGTCTTCCCGACCACCATGGCTAAAGAAGGGGCCGCCACCATCACCCGACCACCAAAACACTCAACCCAGCACAACCCGACAGAGCTCAACACAGGCCAGCAGAGCCCAGCACAACACAACACAGCACAACCTAAACCAACACAGCTCAACCCAACACAGCTCAACACAGGCCAGCAGAGCCCAACACAACACAACACAACATAACCTAAACCAGCACAGCTCAACCCAACACAGCTCAACACAACCCAGCATAACCCAAACCAACACAGCTCAACTCAACAGAACTCAACACAGCTCAACACAGTACAACCCAGCACAGCACAACACAATATAACCTAAACCAACACAGCTCAACAGAACTCAACACAGCTCAACACAGCCTGTCAGAGCCCAACACAACACAGCATAACGTAAACCAACAGAGCTCAACCCAACAGAGCCCAACAGAGCTCAATGCAACCCAACAGAGGCCGACACAACACAACATAACCTAACCCAACACAGCTCAACACAACCCAACACAACATGACACAGCTCAACACAGTAACAGAACCCACCAAAACCGACACAACACAACAAAACCTAACACAGCTCAACCCAACCCAACCCAACACAACTCAACCCAAATTAACACAAAACAACACAAGCAAACCAGGTCAGCTTCTACCACATTGTCCTATTTTATCTTTTTTATAGAATTTATGACGGCTTAAAATATTTTATCTGTTTGTCTCCTCTCACTGGAATATGAGCTCCTTGAGGGCAGGTACTGTCTGTTGTTCAACACTGTATTCCTACCAATTAGAGAAGGCCGAACTCAGAGCAACAAAGGCAAAAAATAAACATACGTGGACCAACTGACCTCCTTTGACCACAGAGGTGTGTCTTCCCTCCCTGCATGAAATTACAGCAGAGAAAGAACCAGAAAGGAATCAAAGTCCTCTAAGTACCCCAGACACAGCTTCAGCGTAACACAGAATAAACGTCATGTTCAGCCTGCCTTTCCAACCCAGGGCATGTTAGAAACAGCAAACCAGGTGTTGGCAGATAGCTATTTTCCCCCTCCTGTGGGCTGTGGAAATCAACAGCTTCAGAGCAAAGAGGAGTTTTTTTAAAACAAGCAGCACAGTTCAGATCAGCTCAGCACAGCTCTGCTCAGGTCTTTTCAGCACCAGGACAAAAAGCCCTGTTACTTCGCAGACCCCAAGGGCACCTTCTCTTGCATTTGTTCACTAGAGAATCTTCAGCAGTGTTTCTAAGGCATCAATAAAATGTTCATCAGTCTCAACCATGCTCTGTTTAAAAAGGCAGAGGCATTTGTAATACGGTCCAGACACGTTTTCATCTAAAATGGCTAATGTGGGGGACTTCCCTGCTGGTCCAGTGGTTAAGACTCGACGCTTCCACTGCAGGGGGCTCGGGTTAGATCCCTGGTTGCGGAACTAAGATCCCACATGCCATGCGGCGCAGCCAAAAATTAAAAATAATAATAATAAAATAGAGTAAAATAAAATAAAATGGCTAATGTGAAAAGGCACTGGTAGTTGTCAGTGAATACACAGCCATCCAGAAACAGCAGGAACCCGAGGGCGTTCTGAACAGTCAGGTCGTTTATCTGTAAATTCCCAAAAACAAGCTTCCCGGTTTATTCCTCTCCAGTTCGCAGTAAGTGTTTGGGGAAGAAAGGCAGGGCAGCTGAGGCCTCACTGTGATTCCAGAAACCTTCTCACACCCATTGTCCCACCTGAGTCATGCGACTTCCTGGTGCCTCAAGAGTCTGGACAGGAGCCACAGCATCTGGCCTCAGCTCAGCCAATGGATTTGGGAGGAGCTAAAGGAGTAGGTGGAGAGCCGGTGGCTGTTATGGGGCATTCCTGTAGATGCTGTGTTTGTGTGAAGCAAACCATTCATTTTCTGTGCAGTGCACATGTGTGCACATGTGTGCGCACGTGTGTGTCCCTAACAAATGGACAGGGGTGCCAAGAAGTAAAATTCACTTAGTATCAAAAGAAGGATGGTCCTTCTAGTACAACACATGGAAATGACACTGGGGTACGTTTTACATTTTTCAGGCACCACAATGGAGTGCTAAACTGGAGCGCTCTCCCTGCATACACACACACAGACACACACTCACACACAAACACACACACACATTTATGCCTACTTGCAAAAAGGAGCTGGGGCAGCTTACAATTAAAGGTTTATTATTTTCATCTAAGAACAAGAACAAAGTCATGAAATGGGAAGGTATTTATGTCAAAGATCTAGACTCAGGATCATATTTGCCACTGAGCGCAAATTTCAACCCTGAGCTTCCTGGCAGCCAAGGCAGAAAGGGAAACTCTAATGTGTGCATATCTTATCATCTAAGGGAAGGGCCATAGAAGTATAGAATGCTCGTGCTGGAAAGGATCACCTGGTCCTCTCATTTGATATCAAGGAAGAAGAGGCCCAGAGGCAGGAAGCGATCACCTGTGATCAGGTGACTCAGGAAAGGTGATTCAGTGGCAGTGCTGAGAATAGAACGTGGGACCCTGAGTTCCAGCCCAGTGCTTCTTTTACTTTAGTTTGCTGTAGCAGGACACATGCCAGGTTGTTCTGAGACTTTTCTTTGTATAAAGGCAGCAGGGTGGGTGGGACTGTCATGTATGTCAGACCTCTGGGTTGAGCCTGGCAGTGCCCCAGGGATGGGGGATGTGGGGATGGATCTCCCTGCTTGCCTCTGCTGAGTTTGTTTAGGGCCCGTGCTCAGCTGGTGGGAAGCCAGGTGCCTGGCGTAGAGTGGCAGTGGGGACAGGGAGGGGGTGATGGGGGCCCCGAGATGGACCTTTCCTGGGAAGAAGCCCGGGGCTTGGCCCCGCTCCAGGGGGCTGCAGGGGCCTCTCCCTGCTGTCTGGGACTCCAGTCTCCGCAGCTGGTGTCTGAAGAAAATAAGACAGAGGCCTCCCTGCGCCGGGCCACCCCGCCCTGGCCCAACATGGGCTGCGGTTAGCAAGGACCCTGCCAAGATGGTTGGTTCCTCGGGGAGAGGCCTGTGCTGAGCGGGCCCGGGCTGGGGTGGGCTGGAAGCAGGGTGGTCCTGGGCCTTGCAGTCCCCCTTCCTTCTGGGGTTGCACAGTGGAGACAGGCCTAGGGCCACAGAGCCTGAGGCACGGAGCACCTACGGGGGCAGCTGTCACAGCCCCAGGCCCCAAGGGTCAGAAGTGGAAGGATGCTCTGAGTCTCAGGACCCTTGGATGTGAGCACAGAAGGGGCCCGCGAGGATACCCCTGCCGCCACCCGATTGAGGTGTGAGGAGGCCGAGGACCAGGAGGCTGACTTAGCTTAAGCCTCGTCTGGGCAGAAAACCTCCAGCCTTGTATGCAGGGTAAGGCCCAGGGAGGAAAGACCCGGAGGAGAGAGTGGAGGTGGGCAGCTCTTCTCCCATCGGCCTGCTCCACGCAGCTGTGCCGCCTCCCACGATCTCCATCTTTAGCCTTCAAATAAATCCCTCAGCCTGACCCTCTTCCACTCCCTCCCCAAGACAGTGCTCTCTCAGCTGCCTCTCCCCCGGGCTCATCTATCTTCCCGGAGAACCCAGGTCTCCCCTCTCCCCCGCCTCTTACCCCGCGCTCACCTCCAGCCACCACCACGCACTCCGTCTCCCCCCACTCTGCTCCTCCCCTCAACCCCAGGCCCCCCCACCCCGTGCAGGATACTGGGCTGCCTCCTTCCCCATCCGTGTCCCTCCCAGCCCAGCCCACGCCTGCGTGTCACCTCCACCAGCACCTCTGGATCCCACCACGGGACCGAGTCCACAGAGACTCAACAGCAACCCCCCAGTGGCAGACACGTCACCTTTTTCTAGCCTTCTCCTCGGCCTCAAAGAAAGAAAGCAGTCATATATCTAGATGCCTCCAGTGGGCTTCTCCCCTCCCGCTGGCCTCCCCCTCAGAGAACCCTGGGGGGCTGAGGAAGGAGCGGAAAGACTGAGCTAAGCCTGCAGGAAATTAAACATGAAATGAAAACAAGCGCCTCTGATTCATTCTCTCATCCTGCCCCCAGTCCCCCATTCCAGACCACCGATAAAGGGGGATCCCATTTCAGCGGCACAGAGAGGAGACCCGATCTGCCCTTGGCTCCCAGTGGGCGGCCTGGGCCCGGACCCCAGGAGCCCCAGGAGGACAGGAAGCCCCGGGAGGCTGTGGGGCAGCGGCTGAGACTCCAGCCCAAGAGAGGGCCGGCTCCGGGGGTGGGGGTGGGGGACCCAGGAGAGCGCCTCTCCTACACCAGAGTCAAGACAGGAAACAGAGTGATGCTGAAAGAGATGCCAGCAGCGCTCTGTGTGTGTGTGTGTGTGACACTCATGCTTGTGTACTGGGACGAGCTGCAGCCTCACCCTCCCTCCTCACCCCCACTCTCCGCACACTAACATGGGCCACACACAACACCCCCCCCCCACCCCGTCTTTTCTGACTTCTTTCTTCTAGCAAAAGACAGCAAGGAAGGTCAGGAGCTATAAGATAAACAAGTGTGAAGTACTCTAAAAACTCTGTGACAGCATTTCCCATCTAGCTCACCTGCTGCCCTCAGAGGCACCACCCCTGGAAAGAGGTCAGCACAGATATTGGCCCCATTTTCCAGATGGAGAAACTGAGGCCAGTGGTTATGCCAGGCACCCCAGTGGGCACCCATGGGCGAGCAGCCTCTATGCTGCCGCATGGTGAATCCGTCCAGGCCTCAGGCCCAGCTCCCTCCCCCTCGTCCGAGGAAGCTCCATGCTCTCAGCAAGACTGCTGGCGGGGGCGGTGTGCTGTTCGGGGTGTGCCCACGTGCACCTCAGTCAGCAGCGGGTAGGTGCACATCAAGCTGCCAGGAATCTCCCTCCACGGAGCTCAGAGGTCTGCCCTGGACTCAGCTTGAAGCCCTTTCTGGCTTGGAAGCTGAGCCCTGCTCACTCCCCCTCTCCCACCCTCCCCCGTCCCCGTCACCCCCTCCCCAGATCCCAAGTCACTGGCAGGAGTGACAGATCCCAAGACGAGCTCCTGCCCCTGAGCCTTAGGAAAGTTCTCAGCCTGCCAGAAACTTTGCTCCTGCAAAAGGAAAAGGACCCACCCCACCTCCACCCCCATGGCCAGAGACCCTGGCTCACACACCTGACTCAGAGCCCGCCCTCCCCATGCAGTACCTGGTCAGGTCACGCCAACACCCCACCCCCATGCTCAGTGCCAGGCGGGCCTCCTCTCCTCCTCGGCACCAGGCTACTCGTCAGCCTGAGATTTTGCAGCAGCTGCCTCTCTTCGAGGCACCGTGGCGACCCCCTCCACCTGGCATTTGAGGCCCCCCACAATCTGGCTCCCACCTCCATGGTCCTTTCCCTCCCATCACTCCCCCAACTGGCAGCGTGGCCTCCCGAGGTCTCCTGAGTGTGCCCTGCTGTTTCTAAACTCGGCCTGGACTTCCGTCCCTCCAGCCAGCACTCGGAGCCCAGCCCCAGCCTTCCCTCCGCAAAGCCGTCCCTGACTGCCTCTGGAGCCCGACGGAACCCCTGTCCCCCAGAGAATCTTTAACCCAGGGTGTTCTGAGCCGGGAGACTCTTTCCGACAGAAGTCTGCACAGAGGATTCAGGAAGTGGGAATCCTGAACCTGGGTGGAGAGGTCCCAGGAAGCCCAGACCTTTTGGAAAATGATGGCAAACCACATGTGTGCAATCGTCCAAGAGAATGATTTTCTGGGTGAGCGCTCACAGCTCTTATCAGATTCTCCCCAGGAGTCTGTGGCCCCAGTGGATCAGGCCGCCCCCCATGTTGGGGTTGGTTAGATGACCGCTAAGATGACTAGTGGCGTGTGTTTTGTGTGTGTGACACTTGCCTGCTCTAGATTCTGAAGCTTAGAAAAATGAAGCTACTGGCCCAAGATCAGGCCCACATGATAAACTGGAATAAAGTGCCTTCCAGGCTCTCAACGTCTATCATTCTAGATTGTAAACTCTTGAGGATAAAGGCCGAGGCAGACACATTACCTGTACCCCCATGGCCTCGACCCTACACTGCAACTGGTGAGACTCAAGGGAAAGGCTGGCACTGCCCGAAGGCGGGGCCTCCAGCTCCTGGCCTGACCCCCGTGACAACTGCTCTGTCCTGCAGGTCTGGTTCCAGAACCGGAGGGCCAAGTGGAGGAAGAGGGAGCGTTTTGGGCAGATGCAGCAGGTTCGAACCCACTTCTCCACGGCCTACGAGCTGCCCCTCCTCACCCGAGCGGAGAACTATGCCCAGGTACGTGCCTGTCCCCAGCCCCTCACGCTCTGAGAAGGGGCACCGTCCCCGGAAAGAGGACTCGGGGCCCATTCCGGGCGTGTGCGTTCCTCCAGAATGTGGGAGGCCCGGAGCTCCTTCTGTCCGACGTAAGTGTTGACCCAGCCTTGGCTGGACTTTAGGGAAGGAAGCCCGGGGCGGTGAGAGTGGCGTTTTCTTCTGCCACTTTGGCCACTTGCGCTGTGAGCATCAGAACCGAGGAAGCTTTGCTGAAGGCCAGGGGGGCCTCCGGGCCCCCGGGAGCCACTCCGAGTGTTTCCTAGGAGAGGGGTCCTAAAGCCTGGAGGCCTTGAGGCAGGGCTGGAATGAACATGGAGTCCTTAGTCATCCCAGCTCCAGCGCTTTCTCGCTACAGGCAAGTCACAAGCTCTCTGAGCCTCGGTTTCTTCACCTGTGAATTGGGCTTTAAAAAGCATCTGCCTCAACTCTTTTAGAGGTTGTTCGAAGGTCTAAATTAGATTGTGCAAAAGTGCTTTGTGACTTATCCAGTTTCAGAAAGGTTGTTTTGCGTGTTCACGGCTCTCCCAGGAGTCTGTCCCATCTTCTCCCATATTCCTCCATGGCTGTCAGTCATTCCCTCGTCCTGGGGCATTTGAGTCCTCAGTGGGATGCAAAGGGACAAGAAGTAGTGTGAGTAAAGTCAGGCAGCCTGGACACTTGGAGGGATGTAATTTTGGCTGAGTCCCCAGTTCTATCTCCCCATAAACGCTGAGAGGAAAATGGGTCCAGAGGTGGAAGCTGGGGAGGGAAGGGATTACAGCTGCACAGATAGAAGACAACATGTCCAGGTCGACCCCACCTGCTGCCTGAACACCTTCCATGTGCCCCCCCACCTCACCCCACCCCCAGCCCGGCTCCATCCCTCCCCTCACCACCTCCTGAGGCAGCCCTTTCAGTCCCGGAAGTTACTTCTGAAGCCTCAAGGGCTCGAGCCCCTGGAAGGCCCCCGCTGTCCACCCCATCCCCTCCACACCACAGCCTGCAAGCCCACAGCCCATGTTCCCAGTGCCAGAGCTCTCTGGGTTCACGTCAGCTCCCGTCTATCAAGTCTCGAGGGCCTGCCAGGCCTGGGGAAGAGCCAGAGACGAGTGAGACAGTCGCTGACCCTAGCGGTCCACGGATGCAGAGACAAAGTCTGCATCTGCCTTTAAGTTGCGGGCTGCCCTCAGCTGGTGAGCTGTGTCCCCAGGACAGCCCTTTCACTAGACGCTTGATGAAATTTCAAGTTTAAAACGGAACCTCTGTCTGCCGCTCGCTCGCCTGGCCCTGGGAACAGAGGAGCCAGAGCCTAAAAGCCAAAGGCTCCTAAGGGGCTAGATGGCCATAAAGGTTTTGAGAGGCTCCCAAGCAAACGCTCCGGAATGGTTTCATCATCAGGGTGGGCTCGTAAGTGAGGAGAGGTCGTCCGTGGGGGAGGGGAAAGCCCCGATGTACTCCCGCACCCCAGCCCCCGCCAGCCTGTGACATCTCTGCCTCCCCTCTCCCCAGATTCAGAACCCGTCCTGGATCAGCAACAACGGGGCTGCCTCACCGGTGCCCGCGTGCGTGGTCCCCTGTGACCCTGTGCCCGCCTGCATGTCCCCTCACGCTCACCCCCCCGGCTCTGGGGCCAGCGGCGTCACCGACTTCCTGGGTGTCTCTGGGGCTGGCAGCCACGTGGGCCAGACGCACATGGGCAGCCTGTTTGGAGCCGCGGGCCTCAACCCGGGCCTCAACGGCTACGAGCTCAACGGTGAGCCAGACCGCAAGACGTCGAGCATCGCGGCCCTCCGCATGAAGGCCAAGGAGCACAGCGCGGCCATCTCCTGGGCCACATGACGGAGCACCCCCGTCCCATCCCCGTGCCCTCCCCCATCTCGGGGCACTGGCCACGCCCATGCTTCCCAGGCCCCCAGCCACCCATTCGACTTTCCTCTTAGGAACCTGGCCCGGGGCCGGGGGCCTGACCCTCAGCACTTTCCGCCGCTCCAAGTCTGAGGCCCCGTGGACTGTTGGGAGGGAGGGGGCAGCAGACACTGAGGCCGAGCCCCCTGCTCCCGGCCAGAGGCAGTGGAGGAAGCCAGGCGGCCGAGTTTTGCAGCTTTGCATCCATTATAAGCTGAAGACCCTTTCTCCCCACTCCTGCTCCTCTGCCCTGCCCAGTTTGACCGTTGAGTCGAGGATAGACTCCCATGCAGACCCAGCAGTGGCCACAGTGCAGTCATGTCCGTCCTTCCCTCTGCTGTGTGGTCCCTTGGTCACCAGGCCAATGACTGTGTCTGAAGAACAGGCTGCCCTGCAGAGGCGGCCTCGGCCTTCCCACCTCCTTTTCTCTCCCTAAAAGCCCACGGAATCCCACCTCCTGGACCCAAGGCACCCGCCTTGCCTTCACCCTGGATGGCGAGGAGTCCCCGTCCTGCTGTCCCCTGTGCTGGGCACACCCGGTGGGATTGGGCAGAGAGAGAGACGAGCTGGAGCTGAAGGATCCTGCTGCCACCCAGCAACGCTGGCCCCGGAGGACGCACAGCCGCCCTCGCACCCCGAGACCCTGGATATGGGTGAACAGTGCAAGGGAGGATGCAGACCGCCCACGGTACCCATGAAGCTGGAAGGAAGCTTCCAGGAGCAGGGAGGGCTGCAGGGAGGTGTCCAGGGGAGTGGGGGGCAGGGTCTCGTGCACACAGGTCCGCTCTCCGGCCACCTGACATCCCGCTGCAGGCAGGATGACGGCGACAGTGGGCAGGTCTGGGTAGCTTTTTCTCCATCCATTAGAGCCCCTCCAGGAGGATCTGGAGGTGCTTGTCCCTCCCCATGTCCCATTCTGGTCACTCACTGGGGCTGCTGAGCAGTGTCCTGGTGTGGAAGGACTTACACCTCAGACACAGCAGCTAAGCCGGCGGGCACGGTGGCAGAGGACCAAGAGCAGCTGCAGGACCAGCCAGAGGATGAGTGCACGCTCACTCGGGCTCCAAGCGGCAGGCCAGCCCCTACACGGCCTTAGGTGGCCCTCAGCCTTCTCCAGCGCCACCCCTGCCCAGAGCCTTCCACTCAGGCGGAGGCTCTGTGTTCCTCTGGGCGTAGGGCAGAGAGCGCCTGCCCTTGCACTTCTGCCCTAGGGGATGGGAGACCCCAGCCCCTCGCCCTGGCCTCCGGAAGGGCTCGTGGGGCTGAGCTCCTCTGAGTCACTTGCTCTGTTCCAGACACAGAGGTCAGGATGCTCTCTGGAAGCAGATTTCCCCGCCTGCAGGGAGGGGCCTCCTTCTGCAGGGGTGCCACCTCTGCCGATATGAGGCCTGCAGCTTGAGTTTAGGCTCCAGGGCCCAGCCGTCACCTAAGCTCGGGGCTCAGGGTACCTGTCCTCCAAAGCAGGCCTTTCAGAGCCCTGGGAAGCCCCCTGGCAGGTAGCCCCTGGGGAGAAGGGCCTGCCTTTTCTCCTTTCTACCCCGATTCTGTCAGTGAGGAGGGCCAGGTCCACCAGGCCCAGAGGCCTGGACACAGGACAGCCTCTTGGGTGGTGGGCAGGGAGGAGTGAGACCCTCCCCCTTGAGCTGCTTAGGTTTTCGGGGACATCGTGGTCTCCACCTCTGTCTCATGTTCTCATGTGCTCCAGAAACAAGACTGGGGAAGGAGCTGGCTTTGACTTCCCTTAACAAGAGTCAGACCTCTTTGTGAACCGTAGCTCTAGAGTTGACCTTCTAGAAGTGAAAAGGGTCTTGGATATTGAATTAAATGTTCCTGGAGGCTTGGCTTTAGTGTTTCGTACATTTGAGGATCTTGGACTGACTCTCAGGAAGCCTTTTCCAGTTCTGAGGTTGGCGGAAACAACTCAAACTCCCAGAATCTAGAAAGAGGAAGGAAGAAATGGCCTTAGGCTGGAGACAATCCCCCAGTTCCTCCTTAAATGCCCTACTGGCTGGGAAGGACATGAGAGGGACTTTCACCAGGGGTATGTGCTCCCCTGGGAGAGAATCAGACAGAGAGAAAGAACTAGGATAGCCGCAGAGGAGGTGGGAAGGGAGAAGGAGGGCCCTAAGTGGAATCTTCTGGAAGGGACCCCAGGCATCAATTCCTCTCTGTGTCTGCTTTCTGCCTGGGCCAGACCTAAGTCAGGCAACCCAAAGCTTGAGAAGAAAAAGCTTCCGATAGAAGAAGGCTGTGTGTCTCTGGCTGTCTGTCCCACCAACACAGTCAAGTATCTAGGATTAAAATGTTGGTGTAAAATGTCCCTATGCATCTCCCCACAGGTAGCTTCCCAGCCCCAGGCCTGTCCTCACCCTGTCCCAGCCCTCAAGGGCCTGCCTGACACTCCGAGAATCCCAGAATCGCCCAGTGGGGAGGCATTAGAAACCCTCTAGTTAGCCCAATCCCTTCACAGTGGAGATGACCCTGGCCCCCAGGGGGGCACGTGACCACCCTGAGCCGTGTTTCACCTGAGGCAGAGCTGAGCGAGGGGCTCTGATGGCCGGTGCTGCGCAGAGCTCCCCTGGTCAGGAGGCTGGGCCCAGGCCTTCTGCCTTGTCAGCTGCTGGGGCGGGAGGTGCCCCTGCAGCCTCCCCCGTGATGACTACGCAAGCTTGGGCGACTCTCTGGGGCTGGCGGCGTCCTCAGGAGTGAGGTTTCATGAAGGCAGGTGCAGAGGAGAGTGGACCCTCTCTGGGGGTCACTGCTAAGCCAGTAAGCTAAAAGAGGTGGGGTTTTCTTTGCTATTTGCCTAAGATCTCAACAGAGATGGCCACGCAAGCCGGAAGTGATGGGTGGCTGGCAGGCCCATGGGCAGCCTTCCCACACTGCCAGCCTCTGATCCCTGCTGGGAACCAGTCTCGGCAGCCAAGGCCTGACACTACTAAGCTGCTGCTACCACCCTCAGATGCCCTCACTGCTCCCAGGGCATGGGAGGAGAGGGCTCTGGGGACACACAGAGAGGCTTGTCCCCAAGTCTTCAACGGCACTTGGAAGACATGGGCTTTGGAACTTTCCTTGAATTCGTTCAACTATACTTGATTCTCAGCTCTCACCACCATGCCTCCAGCTTGGGGAAGCATGGTGGCCAAGTTAGTTCAAAGACACTGCAAGGGGGTGAGGTGGGTTCCCAGCGCCCATGGCTGCAGCCACACTGGGCCCAGTGACAGTGTCCCCTCCGCCCTTATTCCCGCTGGGTGGACAAGAGGAACTCTTCCAGGAAAAACCACCACAAATCCCGCTTCCGCAGCCATTCCCTCTCAGGGCTGGACGCTCTGGGGCTTTGGGTCTGCGTGATGGCCTGTCAGGTGCCAAAGCAAACAGGCCTAGCGGGAGTGAGGATGGCTGGCAACCAGGCCCCCAGGGTAATAATCCGTGATCATGAAAGAGGAAAACGAGAAGACAACAAACACTCAACTTCTCAAAGTCACTGGGAGCCCACGAGACTTCCCTGAGGATGCTGGAGGGAGGGGAAGGTGTTCCAGTGAACAAAACATTACCTGCCCTTGCCCCGCCCCTTCTTCCCCTTCACATACATACATAGAGCTAGGCCTTTATACTACTGATTTTGAAGGACAGTTTTCAATGTCTAATAGTCTGTTTGGTGTGCAGTGGTTGAAAAGAGAGCTGAGTGCTGGAAGGAACATGAACCTCAATCAATACTGACTGTTCTCCTTGTAAGATACCATAACCCTGTATAAATGCAACTTTTCTTTTAGCTTGATGGCCTGGGGTGGAATATTAAAAATATATATGAAAAAGACATTAAAACTTCAGAAAAATGTATAAAAAAATGAGGTCGGTTCCATAAAATTTTACTGCCTATACCACCATGTAACTACATTATAGCAAAAATATTAAAAGAAACGTTCTTGCCTTTTAAAGTAAGTTATTGCACTTACATCTTTGGGGGAGGGGAGGACTGTTGATGAGAAGAGGACGTAGGGGCCCAGGCACGGGGCCAAATGGAGCACTGATGCCGCTGCGCGCGCCCAGCGCACCCTTGGCTGGGCACAGCCCAAACTGTCTGTTTGGTTGTTGTTTGCAATAAACTCCTTCTCCTTCCTCCTCTCAACTGGAACCTGTCTGTTTTGTTCCTGACTTGTGACAGATGAAATGTGATCGGAGGGGCCTCTGAAATCTCACGTTAATTGAAGTCGGCAAAAAATACTAACAGTGCCCTTTTGAACTGCTGACACAGTACAGAATGGATTACCAGGGCTAGATTAACAACAGGTGGCCGGCTAGGGCTCCTGCACAAAGAGGGGTGCGTGGCCTGCGAGGGGCTGGAGCGCCACCCCCCTCATCCCAGAGGACCTGCTTGCACAGCAGGCAAGCAGCAGAGGGGGGAAGGAGGGAAACAGGGGCTGCCCCTGCATCTCCAGTGCGCTCATCATGGCCCCTCGATGTCACTGGTACCATCTGTGTTTCCAGGGTCTGTTCCGAAAGCAAGGGGCGAGCCAGGGCATGGAGGTCCAGGGTGGGGAGACCTGGCTGCTTGGCACAAAGAGTGCAGGACAGGCTTCCAGGAGAGGCAGGTCCCCGTCCTGGCTCTACACTTAGTGGCTGAGAGAACTTGCAGGAGGTTTGTTTGGGGGATTTTTAAAGCAAAGCTCTAAATACAAATTATGGAGCAGGGGTGGGGGGCCCAGGTTCTGCTATGGAATAGATGCTTCCTTGCTTTCCAGCATGAAGGTGACTCAAGGAAGAGGCAGTTACTCTCCAAGGGAGCCCCCCCCACCGGCTCCCCGTGCCGAGGGGGAGACACCTTCGTTCGTCAAATGACCTGACTGACCCTCAGCTCTCACATCTGACGGAGGGGAAGAAGCCTGTCCCTGCCCAGTTCACCAATGCGGGGGGAGGATTAAATGGAGATGACACATGCATGGACTTTGTAAGCTGATGTGGCAATGGTGACATGAAGGACCACGATTACTCCCTCCGGCTACCAGCTCTGAGTCCGACGGGAGACTCCTTTTCATCTTTTTCCAACTATTTAAATGCTGCTTTCTTGGAGACGCATCTCAGATTCGGTACCTGTAGGGTAAGTTCTCGTTCAATATGGACCTAGATGGTTTTAGGTTGGCTTGAGCTGGGAACTTGTCTTTAAAAATGACCCTTTTCATCTGTTAGGGTCATGGCAGCTCTTGGACTCTCCACACCAAGTCACTGCTAAGTCCCAAGGTGGGAACAGAAGCAGAGGGAGAAATGCCTTGTGCATGGGAAGCCGCCTGCCTTGCACCCCTGCTTAGCAACCCCAGTAACCTGGAGTCCAGATGAGCGCTACTGCCAAAGGGCAGGATGGCTCGACAGGGTCATTTGGGCCTCCCTGGTGACTCACGTAACCCATCCCTGGGACTTGTGCCTCCAAGGAGTGTCTCCGGGGAGGACCAGGCCAGCAGGGCTTCCTTGAATATCTACTATAGCTCAGTCGTTCCCTGTCTGGCCGCCAGGACCACTCATTGCTCCCCAAACCATCTGGGGCCTTTCACTTGGCCACAGTAGTGGACTTGCCATCTGTCTGCTTCGAATGCCTGTGGCCCGTCGCCAGCCCTCTCTACCGGGAAAACTCCTGTTCGTGCTCTGTGGCCTCCAAATGATAATGTCCTCTGTGAAGATCTTTCTCAACACCACGCCTCACCCCAGCTTCCACCCCCAGGCCGGTGGTTGCTCCTTCTGTGCTCCCACAGAACTGTTTGTAATAGCGTCTCAGCACAGAACACCGTGTGATTTACCTGTGTATCTGCCTGACCAGCCCACGTGTCTACAAAGCTCCGAAAGAGGGCCAATTCCGTTCACGTCTGAATGCCTCAGAAAATAGTACAGTGAGGAAGTGAGAGAACGAATGGGAAGGTGGGGCCGAGGGGAGGCTCTGTTTTGGTTTTGAATGGGAAGAGGAAGGCTAGAGATGGGCCTGGAGTGAACTCAGAGCCTCTGCTTGGCCGTGGACCCTGCCCACCCTGCTCCTCAAGGGGTCACGTGCACCCCTGACGAGCCAAGCCCAGGACTGGAAGGCTGACCTCTTTGTTTCGTGTCCCCGGGGTTGGGCCGGCACAAGGCCAGCTCCCTAAAACGGCCCGAGAGGTCTTGTGTCTGAGAGTGCTCGTCTCAGAGCTTTTCCACTTACCCTTGGGCTCAAACCCTTCCTCTCCCCAGTCATCCCTCCACCATCCTCATGCCCCTAAGCCTTCCACACCTCCACTCTACCTCAGGGGCGGTCTGTAGATAGCTTCTTTCCAACCTCCAGAGAAACTGCTCTTGCTGTCAGCTTCTCACCAATCCCATTGTCCCAGGTCTCGCTACAAGAACAACTGCCAACCTCAGGGCACCACAAGCTGGCTGGTCTGTGATTCGGCAGAAACCCTTGATTAGGCCGGTCGGGGTGATGCAGCAGTGGGGGTCTTTCTCCTCGCACAGGCTCAGACTTGCATGCTCAGCTGCTCAGGAACGAGAGGCCCTCCACAAACAACCCATCCCTCAAAACAGGGCTCAGAAGTGAGAAGATGCGTGCCAGCTCCAGAGACAATGGGGTGTGAGAGTCGACATTTTCCCGGGAATTCTGTGATTCCATACAGATTTTCCTTTTCTAGCTCCACACAGACCAACAGGCTTTAGGAAGGGCAAACTTCCAAAAGAAGCTTCAGCCGATGACCCTGTGCACACCACGTGTTAGGTGTTGCCTTAACTAGCTGGGAATAAACCCACGGTGGGGCCCACATGAGATGCCCCCAGAGCCTCGGTCGAGATGCAGTTCAGGTAATCCAGGGGCTGCAGCGTTCTCGCCACACCTCCTGAGATTTCTCTTTTGGTTGCATCACAAGCCCCCCACCCCATCCCTGCTCTGTCCTCTACCCACAATGGAGCTCTGCCATTTTTAGGCTCTGGGGGAAAAGGAAGAGCTCCCTGTTGTTATGACACTAAGGCCAAGCTACATTATGGAGAGAGAGAGAATGAATAAATGAGTGAGGGAGCATGTGTGTGTGTCGGGAGAACAAGGGAAGGAAGAGAAGAATGCCCAAAGGCTGCCCACATCTCCTCTCTGAGATAGGTTTGAACAGAAAGCTCTGTCCAGAGGAGGGCATAGCAAAGCACGGGCCGGGAAGCTGTGTGGTGAGCGAGAGACAGGAGAGCTGGATTTAAAAACTGACTTTGCAACTTATTAGCTTGGTTATCTTAGGCAAGCCATTAAAATCCTCTGATTTTCCATTTCTTCATCTGTAAAATGGGGAAAACCAACTCCTGCTGATCTCATAGGAAGTGAGATGAGTGGTTATGAAGTCCCAAAGAGTCAAAATACTTGAAAATAGGGAAGAGCTGTAGAGACAGGAGGAATCACGCACTCTGACGGTTGGGAAGGGCTGACAGGGTTGACTTCTATCCGAGTGGCTAAGGGCAGGATGCCAAAGGCTAAGGTACTGTTTCACAAAGGTGTGTCACCAGCATATAAAGCCCTGAGATCCTCGATATTATATTTATGGGCTGGGGAACGTGGGTGGTAAGCGATCTCGTGGTGAGTGGTGTATTGGTCTGTGTGGGCTGCCATAACAAAATAGCACCCACTGGGTGGCTTAGACCATAGATGTTTATTTTCTCACAGTTCTCGGAAGCTAGAAGTCCATGATCAATGTGCCTGCAGATTTGTCTTCTAGTGAGGCCTCTCTTCCTGGCTTGTAGACAGCCACCTTCTCACTGTGTCCTTACGTGGTCTTTGCTCATGCAGAAAGAAAGATCTGGTGTTTCTTCCTTTTCTTACGAGGATATCAGTCCTAATGAATTAAGATCCCACCCCATGACCTCACTTAAACTTTACTACCTCCCTATAGGCCCTATCTCCTAAACCAGTCACACTGGGGGGTTAGGGCTTCACTATATTAACTTTAGTGTGGGGGGCGGGGAGATACAATTTGATCCGTAACAAGCAGTGTGGCTGGTATGTTATATGGGTGAAGTGGCTGTTCTTCTCAACCCCATATCTCAAAGGATTTCAACATTTCCCAGGAAGTTCCCCAGTGAGTCCAGCAACCACTCAGCTCAGTGCCTTGTCACTTACTACCTAGGCTACTGCTTAAGTAGTTACATCCCATTTCTGATCCCTCCCTGCTCCACTCCATCATTTGTGTCAACACGGTGGTGTCAAAGACTAGCTCTGATCACGTCCCCAAGCAGAACAATCATCTGAAAGGCCTTCACACTGCCCACAGACATTTCAGCTCTTTTGTTTAGCCCTAAACCACTCTCCAGCCTCATCATTTCTAATGTCCCAACCTGGAGTCAGTGCTCCTACAAATCTAGGATATCCAGTATACTTCCTCATCTTCTTGTTTCCTTTCACTCCCCCCAGGTCAAAGTGCCTGCCTGACCTCCCAGCACACCCCTATCCATATAGTGCCCATCTCCACCTATTAATTCTCCAAAACCTACCTCAAGTCTCACCCTCTTCACCAAGTCAGAAGCGACCACAGCAGGGAGTGTGTGCAATTCACCCTTAATCGTTCAGTTGTGTACAGTAGACAGGACTATAAGGGTCTTATTTCCTGTATTAACTTGATTATAAGCTCCTCGAAGGCAGAAAAGCTATCTTCTTCACCTACTTACCTGTAACACCTGGTACAGTACTATAGCAAGCATTTAATAAACATCAGCTAGATGCCTGGCAAATCTGCCGTCTACATCAAGAACACAACAGAAAACACTAAACAGAGGCAATGGAACTGGAGGTAGCCTAGACCTGAGGCCTAAGCAAACGTCCAGGTAAAGGAGAAAGACGCTGGTCCATGACAAAGCCAAGGAACTGTGAAAGGTGACAGTTTTTAACGACCATTGAAAAAAGAATCATCTTTATTGAGGTATTACTTACATAAAATGCACCAATTTGACATGTAGAGTTGGATGTTTGGACATGTGACCATCACCACAATCAAAATATAGAACATTCTCCTCACCCCAAAAAGTTCCCCTGTGTCTCATCCCAGCCGATCCCCAGCAATAGATAATGTTGATCTACTTTCTGTCACTCTAGATTAGTTTTGCCTGTTGTAAAACTTCTAATAAGTGGATTGTATTTTTACTCATAAGAGTACGTTTGTATGTATGTATAGTACGTATGTACAGTATGTACATTTTTGTGTCTGGCTTATTTGCTCGCCTATCTCGGAAAAGCATCCATGTCGTGTCTCAGTTCATTATTTTTATTGTGTAGATGTATTCCATTTATGGATATACCACAATTTGCCTTTGCATTCATCTGTTGTTTAACATTTGAGTTTTTTCCAGGTTTTGGCTATTATGAATAAACCTGCCATGAACATCTGTGTACAAGTCTTTGTGTGGATATATATTTTCTATGTTTTTTTCTTTTTTTAACACAAGGGTCTTCTATGTTTATTTTTCACACAAAGCCTTCCTCTGAATTCTTAAAATATTTTTTAAATTAATTTTTATTCGAGTATAGTCGCTTTACAATGTTGTGATAGTTTCTGCTGTACAGCAGTGAATCAGTTATACATATACATATATCCACTTTTCTAGATTCTATTCCCATATATGTCATTACAGAGCATTGAGTAGCGTTCCCTGCGCTATACAGAAGATTCTTTTTTGTTTTTTGAAAGACATTGATGAATGAGTGTTGAATTTTGTCAAATTATCTTTTCTATATCTATTGAGATAATCATATGGTTATTCTCCTTTATTCTATTGCTGTTGTAAATTATATTGATTTTCAAATATTAGACCAACCTTATATTCTTTAGTCATGTTGTATCATCCTTTCTGTATGTTGATTTGGCTTGCTAATTTTTTAAAAAAGAATTTTGTGTCTATGCTCAGGAGGGCTATTGGTCTGCAGTCTTCTTTTCTTGCAATGTTTTTGTCTGGCTTTGGTATCAGGGTAATAATGGCCACACAAAATGAGTTGCCACATATTTCTATCTTTTCTATTTTCTGAAAAGAGCTTGTGTAAGATTGGTATTATTTCTTAATATCTGATAGAATTTGCCAGTAAAACTATATGGGCTTAGATTTTTCTTTGTGGAAAGTTTTAAACTACAAATTTGATTACTTTAACAGATATGTGGCTATTTAGATTTTCTATTTCTTCTTGAGGTAGTTTTTATCACTTTGTGTCTTTTGAAGTTTGTGTCCATTTCATCTATATTGTAGAATTTAACAGTAAAGTTTTCATATGTATTTCCCTTTTCATATTTTTAGAATCTGTACCAATGCCCCCGTTTGATTTGTGATACTCGTAATTTATTCTTTCTTTTTTTCCTTGAACAGTCTAGTTATTGATCTTTTTAAAGAACCAGCTTTTGTTTAATTGATTTTTCTCCACTGTTCGTCCATTTCTATTTTATTTCCACGCTTATCTTTATTCTTTCTTCTACTCACTTTGTATTTAATTTGCTCTTTTCAATTTTCTTAAGGTAGTTGCTTAGATAATTGATTTTAGTTCTTTCTTTCTTTAAAAAAAATATTTGGCTGTGTTGGGTCTTAGTTGTGGCACACGGGATCTTAGTTGCAGCACGTGGGATCTTTCGTTGTAGTGCAGGGGCGCTCTAGTTGTGGCATATGGGCTCCAGAGCACGTGGGCTCAATAGTTGTGGCACAAGGCTCTCTAGTTGTGGCACACGGGCTCTAGAGCACATGGGCTAAGTTGCCCCGTGGCATGGGGGATCTTAGTTCCCCGACCAGGGATCTAACTCATGTCCCCTGCGTTGGAAGGCAGATTCTTAACCCCTGGACCACCAGGGAAGTCCCTCTTCTTTTCTAATATTAGCACTTCAAGTATAGATCTCCAAGTACTCCACCTGACACATTTAAATACATTGCTTTCAATTTCATTCAGCTAAAAATATTTTCTAATTTACTTCTTTTTCTTTATTAACCCATGCATTTAGAAATATGTTATTTCATTTCTAACTATTAGGGATTTCCACGATATCTGTTATTGACTTAATTCCACTGTGATCAGAGAACATACTTTTTGTGTGAGTACATTGGCATTCTGCTGATGAAAGATTAAAGCTTACAAAGATAGAGACAAGCCTAATCAAACTCCTTCGTTCTTAAAATTATTTAGATGAGAAAAACAAATACCACTGATTAAGTCATTTGCCTCAGGTCTTACGGTGAAAGGCACAAGCCTCTAACCTCTGAGGCTAGACCTCTTTCTAGTATACTTCACCATCTTCAAACCAGCATCAAGTGTTCGTGAATTATACATCTGTTTATACTTCATCCAAACTTATTGTTTGCTTTAAACATTGTCTTGTCAGGAAACCTTCTCAAAGTCTCATTTTATCTCAGCGTATTTATCAAGGAATCTTTTATTCTAACCTAGGACTCGTTGGAATTCCACACACACTGCTCTCAACCTGAACTTTTTTTTTATTTCCATTTTTATTGTATATGTATATATATTTTTTAAATTTAATATTATTCATTTATTTTTATACAGCAGGTTCTTATTAGTTATCTTTTATACATATTAGTGTATATATGTCAATCCCAATCTCACAATTCATCCCACCACCCCCCACCTCCGCTTTCCCCCCTTGGTGTCCATACATTTGTTCTCTATATCTGTGTCTCTATTTCTGCCTTGCAAACCAGTTCATCTGTACCATTTTTCTAGATTCCACATATATGCATTAATAGACAATATTTGTTTTTCTCTGACTTACTTCACTCTGTATGACAGTCTCTAGGTCCATCCACGTCTCTACAAATGACCCAGTTTCATTCCTTTTTATGGCGGAATGATATTCCATTGTACATAGGTACCACATCTTCTTTATCCATTTGTCTGTCGATGGGCATTTAGGTTGCTTCCATGACCTGGCTATTGTAAATAGTGCTGCAATTAACAACAGGGTGCATGTGTTTTTTTGAATTATGGTTAGAGAACATACATTTTTTATGTTTTCATTTCCTCTAAAATTGAGACTTATTTTATGGTGCAACACATTGGTGGTGAATATTGTATGTGCACCTGAGATGAATGTGTATTCAGTTATTGGTGGATGAAGTGTTCCATAACTGTCAATTAAGCCAAAGTGGTTGATAGTGTTATTCAGGTCATCTATAGCTTTCTCATTTTTCTATCAACCTGTTATGTCAATTACTGAGAGAGGAGTGGTGAAATATCCAAATATAATTGTGGATTTTCTGTTTCACTTTCAGTTGTCAGTTTTTTGCTTTATACATTTTGCAGCACTGTTATTTAGTTCCTACATACTTAGGATTACTTGTTTTCTTTATGAATTGACTCCTTTATCATTATATATTATTCCTCTTTCTCCCTGGAAATGTTCCTGTTTTGAAGTTTATTTTGTCCTTTATTGATAAAATCACTTCCAGTTTCTTGTGATTCATATTTGTCTACTATAATGTTTTCTATTCTTTTAACTCAACTGTATTTTACAGTGTTTTCCTCATAGATAGCATTTGGAATGATAATCTCTGTCCTTTAAGTAGAATGTTTAGGCCATTTACATTTAATGTAATTATTGACATGTTGGGGTTTACGTCTACTGTCTTGCTTTTTGTGTGTTTCCCATCTGTTCTTTGTTTACTCTTTTCTCAATCAATTCAATCCTTTTTGATTGAATATTTTTATGGTATTCCATCTCCAATATTGCCTTATTAGCTATGCCTCTTTTAAAAATGTTTTTAGCTGTTGCTCCAGGGTTTACAATGTGTATCTCTAATTTATCACAGTCTATCTTACAGACATCTTCCTGGTTTTCTTCCTAACTCACTGGCAACTCCTCAGTCTCCTTTTCTGGTTCTTCCTTATCTTCTCTACCTGTAAATCAAGCCACAGTCCTTTTCTCTTCTCTACCTATTCTGACTCTCTGGGTAATCTCATCTAGTCCTATGGTTTTAAATCCCAGCTATATATTCAGTCTTAACTTTTCCCTTGAGCTTTAGACATCTAACTGCTTAAGTAACACTACCCCTAGATGTCCAAAAGACATCTCAAACTTAACACATCTAAAGCGGAGCTCTTGATTTTCCCTCTCATACTTCTCTGTCCTTACCCCTGCCCGGTCTGCCATATTTCACTTAATAGTATCGCTCAGTTATAACAAAAACCTAGTAGTTAGCTGTGAATCCTCTATTGTTTTCATCTCCTATATCCAATTCATTAGTAAGTCCAATGGATTCTGCTCCCAGTATAACTCCTCACCATCTCTGTTGCTACCATCCTAGTCTAAGCCACTACCATCTCTCACTTGCACTCCTAAAATAGCTTCCTGATTTCCTTTCTTCCATTATTGTTCCCTACTGCCTTTTCTCCACATAGTAGCTGAAAGGATCTTTGAACAAAAATCCCATCCCCACTCCACTCCTCTGCTTAAAACCTTCCAGTGTCTTCCCATCACACTCACAATAAAAATCCAGAACTCTTTTGTCCAACATGATCCCAACAAAATTTGGTGCTGGCCTACTTTTCTGGCATCATCTCTACCATGCTCTCCACACACAATAAACTGCAGTCACACAGGAGTTCTTGCTGTTCTTAAAAGCAAGCTGAGCTTTTTCCTGCCTGACGGACTTTACGCTAGCTCTTCCCTCTGCCTGGTATCTCCATGGTCCACTCCTTCTCAACATTAAGATCTGTGTTTAAATGCCACTCCTAACCGACCCATCTTAAATACCTCCTCATGCCCAAGTCACTATCCATCTCCCCTTTACTCTGCTGTTTTCTTCATAGCATTTTTTACCATTTGAAATTCTATTCATTTACTCATTTTGGTTGTCTTCCTTCTTAGAATGTACCTTTGACAAGAGTAGGCACTTTGTTCAATGCAACATCTTCATATTGAAAACAGTACCTGGCACATAGTAAGTGCTCAATAAATATGAATCCATCACAATAGGCTTTTTATTTTTTAAAAGAAAAGAATCTTTAGGAGTCAACAGACTAAAAACATATGAGTGAAAATTTACTTTCTCCTGGTTCCTTGTCTGAAAACTGTTTGTTAGATATAATTCTTTTCATTAATAGACTGCAGGTTCTGGTTTGTCCACAGAAAGATTCCTCTACTGAGTGACTTACTAGGCTAATCCATCCTGAGAAGCAGATAATGATCTTTAGCCCAAGTTCTCATAGACAATGCTGTGTGCTGCTCAGTCTCACTGGATACTTTTGATGAACTGTCAAAGCCTGAAGGAGCCAGAAATCACTCCTTAGGAAATCCTAACTCGGAACACTTCCTATTTCCCAGACGTCCACATAGCATATAATACGCTGCACTGGGCTGCCAGATGTTTCCTTTCTATCCCACCATGTCCCAGGTCACCCTCTCCATTGAGATGGTGCAGCCATGGTACTAAAGGGAGCATCTATCTGTTATTAATGGATATTCATCTTATAACTTTTAAAGAAGGGCCAAGGTACAACTGGCAAATGGGAGATACTATGGGAAGAGGAAAAGAAATCCTTGCATCTTCCATGCTTTGGAGAAGAGGGAGTCAATGGAATCTTCATTTGGTCAAGTTGTCAATATATCAAACCAATCTGGTGACAAGAACAAGGCTGTAAGGAGAGAAATCATTAGGACTATTAGGCCTATATCCAGAAAACAACAACAGAGATTGGGCACAGGGTAGGCAGAATGGAGGAGATGAAGGTAAGCCCCTCAGGATCTACTAGAGAAAGACTCTATAGGAAACTCTATAGGAGCTGCTGCCACCAATACACAATTTTCGTTAATTACCTCAACCGTGGCTGTTATCCCCTGAATGAGAAACACGGCTTTACTTCTAAGCAGGCAGTAAGGCTGGCAGAAAGCTGAAACCTGAAAATCAGCAGATACAGGGCTGCATACAGCCCTTACTATTGAAATTAAGCCACGTCCAAAACACAGCGGGAGGACTCCAAATAACTTCAGACAGCAGCCAGCCATGCAGGGCCCTCACCAGGCACCGGATGGACGCGCTCCGGACTTGTCAAGAGGCCCAAATCCCAAGTGCTCATTTCAATAACATAAGAAAATAAACATGGGGCTTATTTATAGCACAGGAAAGGGACTGGGGCAAAAGAACCACTCGTTCAGTAATCCACCCTGACGGGGCCAGATAGGATCCAGACCCCCAAGCTCTCTGGCAACAGGGTGAGCAGAAATAGGGGCCGGAAAAAGGCTGGCTGCCAGCATCATCAGGTACAACCTGGCAAGGACCCTGGGTAAGGAGAGAGGAAGAGATCCATCATTGCATCTCACCCACCCAGGTCTAAGTGCTCTTGCCATCTCCAATTTCTGGTTGAGGAAACTAAGGCATAGGAGTGGACTCCCTCAAGGCCAAGGAAGGCCCAGGGTTCAACTCAGAGTAAGGTGCTATGAGACGAGGAAATAAAACAATGCTCGCATCCTCCAGGCACCGCAGAAGATGGTGTAAATGGAATCCTCATTTACAGTTGGGACTAAAATGTATGTTGTGGAGTCCTAGGCCACTGATGGACTCGCACCATCTCACAGAGCTAAGAACTCCCACTGGAACTGGAGCTCCTGGAGATCAAGATTGTGTCTTATTCCGTTCTATCTCCTGGACCCAGCATAGGGTCTGGCAAAGAGTACATTTTGATGAATCAATGATTCATCGATTTCTAATTGATGAAACAATTAGAAAACTGAATGACTGAATACTACCTTACCTGGGTCAGTAACTAGTTGGTTGTTCTTCAGCTGTGATTACCAGAAAACCAGACAGTCCTTGAGCTTCTTCTTAGGCATAGTAGTTAATGATAGAAGTTGGCAGCTGTAAATAAAAGCTCAAATAGATACACTGTGAGGGGAAGGCTCTGCAGAGTGGGTGGAGTGGATGGAGGCTTGGGTCCAAGACCCACAGATTCCAGTCCCTGCTCTGTTGGCAGCTGTCACTCTATGTGCAGCTCCTGAGACGCTGGAGACGAGCTGGTGCTTTGCTGAGGAAACCTCTAGCAGACACAGCTGCCTGGTACCTCTCAAGAGTGACCCAGACATCCTGCCCTTTCTTCGTCTTGGCCTGACAGCTCTGCGCCAGTCAGGAGGACTGGGAAGAAATGCAACCAGGGGCCCAACCAGTTGGGAGCTGAAGAAAGGAAAAAACTCTACCCTGAGAAGGCTGTAAATTTGAGGAAACCAAATGCCAGACACACATGCTGGTGACTCAACAATTTCTTGAAAAGGAGAGAAGCCTGGAAAGCTGGGAGAGGGGGCCAAACTGCCCAGCCACCTTCCCCGTGTTGCCAGCAATGGTGAGCCTGACATTGAAAAGCCGAGGCCCAACACTGCCTGGACAGACCACACAACCCCTCCCTGGGAACCTGGACATCACAACGCCTGATGCGGGGGACCCTTGACAGTCCATTTAACAGAGGTGCAAGAGAGGCTGTGAGTTTAGCTTAGGACGTTCCCACCCTAAAGAGGGGGAAAACCTTACAAATGAGAGCGGAGTCCACCTGCCTACCTTTCCTCTGCCAGGAGCAGCTCAATGAGGCCTGTTCAGATCATCACACCAGGCCTACCTGGCAAATTGGAGCCAAAAGCTGCCCCCAGTTTTACTCAGAAGCAAACACTAGCCTAGGACAGGAGCCCCAGGGCTTGGGACAGAGCTCTCGGGTGAGACGAGCAGCCGGACCCCAGGGTTCATATGCCTCCGGGCCCTGACTGGAAAGCTCAAGTCACTTCCAAAGCTTTCCTGGACAGCAGCCGCCTACCAACATGGCTGGCGCTCCTGTCAGGACTGCTCCTCAGGAAGTGGCTGAAGGGGTGAGGGCCCAGTGGGCATTCTCTGCCTCTGCCTCTCTGAGCCAGGGCGGCTCAGGAAATGGCCTGCTGTGGCTTCTGCTGCTGCAATAGAAGACAACCAAGAGAAATGGGAAAAGCAGCCTACCCCCAGAGATGCTACTGTCCCCAAAGCAAAGGAAACCCACCAGGCTCATGGTGGCTGGACGATGGGGAACCTCCAACACCCAAAACCTCCACCCTCTCGGCTGGGTTCCCCCGGGATCCTGGGACTGCAGAGCCAGAAAGAATCCCCCCAAAACTGAACCACTTCCCAACACGTCTCTGCTTCATCTACTTCTTCTTCTTCTTTTTTTTTTTTTAAAGATTTATTATTTATTTATTTAATTTTATTTATTTTTGGCTGCTTTGGGTCTTAGTTGTGGCACGCGGGATCTTTCGTTGCGGCGTGGGCTTCTCTCTCGTTGTGACGTGCGGGTTTTCTCTTCTCTAGTTGTGGTGCGCAGCCTCTCTAGTTGAGGCGTGCAACCTCAGTAGTTGTGGCGTGCAGGTTCAGTTGCCCCATGGCATGTGGGATCTTAGTTCCCTGACCAGGGATCGAACCCGCGTCCTCTACATTGTAAGGCGGATTCTTTACCACTGGACCACCAGGGAAGTCCCTGCTTCATCTACTTCTTAATTCTACCATCAAAGGGTCTTGGACTTGAACCCAGCAATCAGACCTTTAGAACTCCGTGGCTAGAAGCCTGCTACCTTTCAGTGGCAAGGATCCACCAGTCAGGACTGTCCCAGGAGGAAGCCGGGATCACAGAGCTATTAGCAACCTCTTCAGCAAGTGACAGCACGGAGGCTGCTGGCCTCTTCCAGCTCCCAGTCCTGGTCAGCACAGGCCAGGATGATGGTCACTTTTTCCAGAGGCAGCAGAGAAACTCCTAAAAACCACAAGCTGGAAGCACATAAGGCTTCAGCAGAGTTCTGACCTTCATGACACTGAGTAAGAAGAGGAGACAGGATAGCATCATTTGCAGGAAAGCACCAGAGATTCTGAGAACAAAAGTTGATATCTTCCTCCTTAATTTTCCCAGAAAAGGAGGTTTTTGCCTAAACATGTGTGAGGCTTGATAAAATACACGATAAGAATATTAACAGCTATCTAATGTTAACCAACAAAAGTGTTTCCAACCTTGGCGTTCCAAGGGGGCCAGCTCATCCTAATTAGATCCCTGGGGGCAAAGGCAAGTGACTTAGAGCACACATTCGGACAAAGGCCAGGGCCAACTCAGGTTCATCGTCTGTATAGGCCAGTAGGATGCAATTCCTTAAAAAAGATTTCTTAAATTTAAAACCAGCTGTTGTCTGTTGTAGGCCAGAACATGACATTTTCATTAGCATTATTGTTCCACTTCTAAAACCAGGCCCTATGGCATCCCAAGGACAGATGATCCCCGCCCAGGCTTATAGGTGAGGCTTGCCTGGTGAGCAGTTCAGAAATTCACCGACACAGGGGTTGAGTCCCTAGTCTCTGAATCCATGAATCACGATCACTTCCTATATTCCTGTCCTGAATTTCTCCTGGTGACCTGCACCCCGTCTTCCTAGGAATAGAAGCTTTGAGGTTTGCTTCCAGTGCCTAGGACGTAATACTCATTCTATAATAAAAATTCTTTTCTGCTATGTTGCGAGATCTAGCCCCCAATATTTCTGGGGGTAGCAAGGTACTTGAAATAGAGTTTTAATGCCCTTAGAAGTCCAATAACTCCTAAGAAGGTGAAAAAGGCCCCCTAACTTCAGTCCCCTGGGGCTCCCAATGACTTCAGATTGAAGCATTTCTCTTCCATAATCAAAGGGCAAATAAAGAGGGAGGGAGGGAGGATTAATTTACCCTTTGAGAGTGAGAACTGGATTAGAAACCAGCCACTAAGGTAGTGCAGTCGGTGGTGTGAAAAGAGCAGAGTGCTATACATTGAGGGTGAGGTAACACATGTGCAACGTCAGCACAGTTCTTGGCTTTTAGCTGGGATTTAAATGAGGCCCTCCTCCCCTTCCACCTGCCCCAAATCTTGGAAAACAAGCTAGAGAACCCCTAGAAAGGTCAGAGGTACTCACTGTGTCAGCTACCAGTATCTGGGTGTACAAGAGAAAACCCTTCCTCTTGGTTTCTATCATCCCAGCTCCAGTACTATGAATAGGAGGCCAAAATGCCTTCTCATATCCCCTGCTGACTAGAAACTAATTATTCAAATCATTAGTATTGATTTAAGCACGTGTGTTTGCAGCTGCAATACACGAATAAATCACAACTCCAGTGTTTGCGTCTGCAAAATGAATGACCTGGAGATGCTATCTCATCCCTTCCACCTATAACAGTCCGTGATTCTACCGCTCCTTAATATGAAAGATGAGACTCTCAAGATTTCCACTCTCAATTTCGCTACTTCTGAAAGTTTTCTTTGGCCTCTCAAAGTCTATGAGAGCACAGTTGAAGTGACTCGTTAAAACTGCAAGTTCGAAAACTACAGCAGGAGAACAGCTCACCTTCATGTCACTCGACGGAACAATGCGTGGTGGTTTAGTGACTTGGACTGGCACACAACTAGGTTTCAGTAATTATACCCATATTCCAAGCAAATTATTATGTATTTTGTGTTCTGGGGACATATGTTATGGCTAAAGCCCAAACTGTGGCTAATTTTAATATCAGAGCCACAGATAAATCTGTTTCGAATCCATAACGTCTAACATTCGCCAGCGTAGATTTGTCCATCAACTGGGCTTAAAGAGGTATAATTCACACATGTGCAGTATTACTAAATGCTGAAATGTAATGATTTAAATACACCAGCAACTATTGCAAAACAGTTGTTATAGCAGCATTTAACGTTAGCCAGAACCCCTCTGGCTAATGTTAGGTTTATACCAAGAGAATGAGGGAAATTTTGGCATCCCCTTGGGGTGAGGGTCACAACTGCCTCAACTTTTACAACATGGTACCGGCAGAGCGACTCAGTGTCTGGCTATGAGAGGCCTTCTGTTTTTCCTGGAGAATATCTAGATCTCATCAGGAAGCATACAGATGCCTTTGGAGGTTTGGGGACACATCTCCTCTAAGAGTGTTTGTAGTCTGGGGCTCTTCCTCTGCTGGATGTACATGGCACTGGACACTCCTCCTGGCTACGTATCTTCCCAGACATGAGGAGGAGACTGGAGTTGAGGCCAGAAGATAGAGTTAAATACACACAAAAAGAAACAGAGTTCCATAACCAATATTTAAGACATAGTAGGAAATGGAATAAAAAATAATTTTAATCATATCAAAAAGCCAAACCAAAGAGAGACAGTTCATGGAACTTATAGGTCCCATCTCGGCAGCCGGTGCTCTTCTCTGGACGAGGCCAGTGCCCCATTGTCCCAAGGCATCAAATGCCACTAAGATGTTTGCATTTTGCACCAAATTCTGGGCATGGCTTCTCCTCTGGAGAACTCACTGATCTGAAGTAATGGAAAGTGAGAAACAGGTAGCTCTTACCTGATTCCCCAAATCTGAAATGGGCTGGAGGGTTCTCAGCTGTCTTACAGCCAGTGAAGTTTCCTCTTAGACCTTGTATCGAGCTACAAACAAAGGACGCCTGAGCTGGCCTTACCCCTGGAGCCTGCCCAAGGCTTCCATCTGGAGTTTTCAGAGAGAACTCATCGAGAGCATCAGAGGTTGCACGAGGTACTCAGATGTCCTCCCTGGGCTCTTGCTCTCGGGTAAGCAGGCTGGGCAGGGATGTGCCAATCTCCCACTCTGGAATCTGGGCATCAGAGCGCTGGGGGGACGTGTTCTCTTCCTCCGCCCGGGATTAGTGTTCAGACCTCCACCAGCAGCACATTTCATAAGCTGCCGATGTTGGGGAAGCTCTTCAGTTTCTCAGGAAAGTCGTCCTTGTACAGGACGGGGTCGGCTCGGTGCTCCACCACCTTAAGAGGCATTGTCCCAAAGACAGAAGCAAACTTGTTGATGCACTCAGACCTGTGGGGTTTGGGGAGGGCAGTGGAGCAGAGGAGAGGGACAGGGGGTGGGGAAGAGAGAAACCGTTCAAGAGGCTGAGAAATGAGAGCAAAATATCAATGCATAGTCTTCAACATCTACAAGAGAAATGCAAGGACCCCCAGCACGCTCCCAGGTTCTTAACATGGTTGGGAGGGTGTGGATAAAGGACGTGATCTGGGGGTACTTCAACTACTCGTTCGGCGGGAGAAAGGGAACCAGGGATGCTGTTTGGAGGCCAGGGGCCTGCAGAGGTCAGAATATCTTTTCCCCTCCCCCTCAAATTCCAGTCATTCTTCCAGCTCCGTAGAAGCGGGCCTCAAACCAAGGTGGATTAGCTGCCAACAATCCTTAACCCCATCCCTGCCAGCTGAAGAGAAGACGAAGGGGGGAAAGGCAAAAGGCACTTGGATCTGAGCTTCAGCCCACTCAAGTTTAAAAGGGAGAAGGGAAGATCGTACACATGGAGCGATGGAAGGCGGAAGGAGGCAATGGGGCACTGAACCTCAACTGCAAAGGACAAACACTTCAGTCAGTCAACCCACATCTACTGTGGGCCTGTGAGTGGCAACCTCTGGGAATTATGGGGCAACTTCCATAAGCTCTTCCATGAAAGCTGAAGTTCACACAGGACAGCTTTCACAATTTTAGCCACTCCTGTGTTAGAACCGGCAGCAACAAAGCAACAAGCAACTTAGCACTGCTGGGGGAGGAGGCAGTTCAGCACACCCCTCCCGCCCCCCCATGCCCCGACACCGCCCCCAGCCTCGTGAGCAGCTCCAGAGGGGAGCAGGTCAGACACGCTGGCAGAAAATGGTTCTGGTCAATCAGGCCAGCGGAGTGTGACAGCTGGCTAATGACACTTCAGCATCAGACCCGAGGGGGAAATCAAGCCCGTAAAAACCACTTTCGAAGCTAAGGGGCCCTCAAGGATGGATTTCAGAGAGGTCAGTATTCTCTCTCCTCAGTCAGGCCCATGGCATCTGAGAACGGGTTACCAGGTAGGGGCTGAATTCCAAGACACAGACCAGAAGGCTCTTCTGTCCTCAGAGATACTGTAAGCCTTGTTTCAACTTATTTTAATCAATAGCTTTTACTTGAGTCCTTTGAGCTTTAGCAAGAAACCAATAAGTAAAGAAGCCAGGTACTATCAATTCTTTTCTCTTGCTTCTTCTCTTGGTCAAAACGTGTTACTATTTCATTTTGAGCTCTTCCAGCTAATAAGATCACTGTGTCCATGACCACAAATCAACAGCAATTAACATTTATTCTCTGCTCCAGGCTGTGTTACAAGTGCTTGACATGTATCAGTAACTCACTTCACCCTCACAACAACCCTGTGAGGCAGGTCTGCTATCCTTCCCACTGTACACTGGGAAGACAGAGAGGCTAAGAGACAGGACCACAGGCCAAGTAACTAGTAAGAGGCAGAACCAAACCCAGGTGTTCTGGCTGCGGAGGCTAAAGTCTTCATTATGAGATGATACACATTTAGTTATTAACATAATTCTAGGGTCTAAAGGGAGGAGCTGGAAATTAACAACCGTTGAGCACCTATGACGTGCCAGTTAATTTACATACATGATCCCAATGGTTCCTTTAAATATCCCCGTCCGTATGCCCAAGGATTGGCGTATAGTAGCTTCCTGTTATGGTTTGAGAAATTCAGGCTAAGAGAGGCTAAGGGACTGCCCAAGGACCCCGAGCTGGAAAGTGGTGGAGCTGGGTTTCAAACCCAGTCTTGCGCTGGCAACAGAGCCCTTGCTCTTTCTATCGGACTCTACAATAATCCACAGGTCACTGAGTTTCCCTCCTGTTGGCAGTCTTTTGAGACTCGGGAGGTCGTAGTCCCAGGTACCAAATTGACAGGAGACTGGGGAAAAGACCGAGGGGTTTTAACAAAATGGTATGAAGCAAGCACTGGACAACAGCCTTTCTCTCCTTAAATCATGAGGTCAAGGCAGTGGCAGACTAAGTCAGCTTTCCCCAAGGTCTTACTTTTGACAGTTGTTCTGCCTATAAACATGTAGCAGTTCTTCTAGTTTCCAGTTATTCTGCTTGTAGACGCTGGCCAGCAAAGCCCAGCCGTGCCCAGCAGAGGCACCAGCGAGCGTGTACTAAAGAAGGATCATGGCTCTTGGCAGCGGACAGGGGCTCTAGGGCCCCCTGGAGAGCACTGAGGACAACGTCTCCTCTGTAACTAGACCTGCCAACAGGGCCGGGTCCCAGGCAAGAGGCCACTGGGGCTCAGGCCAGCTCGACTTGTTGACAGCTGCCCCGGCTAACCCAGGTTAGTGAGTCCTTCTCTCTCCACACAGCCTGCCCTGGAGAAATGGCTGCTCATGCTGAATGGTAAAGGTCCTTAGCTCTCCTGACGGGTGTTGACTGTGTTTCCTACTTTATTTTCACGCAGGGGATCTGGGCTGGGCGACAGGTTAGGGTAGATTAAGAGTTTGGCTGATCGCTGGTGGCCCACCTGAGTTGTTCTGTCAGGGGTCCAGCTACCATGTCAGTAACTGTTCCCCTGGGTTGGTTTTCTAATCAAGTACAGACAGGCTAAGAACTGCCAACGTCTATCTCCAAAGCGCTGAAAGTGTCTGGGGGAGAAAGGACTAACCGTTTTCAGTTTTCCTTTCAAACACATACAATTACCTAAAGTAACCAGGAGCCTTCAGGATCAGCGTTGGGGAAATTGGAAAGCGAACTAACCTCGCCAGGCCCCGCGCTACAGGCTTTCATGTATTATTACTCCTTTCATCTCCAGCATATAACACACTGTTTGGTACAAAGATGCTCAGTAAATATCTGTTGAACCCCTGAATGCAACATGATAGATAGTTAATATATCTATTTTAAGAAATGAAAAGGTTGGAAATTCAGGATAAGGTAAGTCAATTTCCTCAAGTTGGACAGCTAATAAGTGGCTAATCATAATCTGAACAAAGACTGGCCTGAATCAAAATACAATGTTTGTTTCTTAAACCAACACCGTCTGTCTGCTGTACCGTCTTGACCTGGGTAAAGCTATTGGCCAAGATGAACAGTCACAAATTCCTCTGCTTCTTAAAGAACTAACGGCAGGTCCTGGAAATGGATGCTGGGTAGTAAAAGCCATTCTCCTCCACGACTGAGGTTTCTGACCCCAGACCCCAAATATAAGGATAAACAAGCTTACTGAACCACAAATCTCAACACAAGGTCATAACACGCAGAGTGGTTAACTCTTTTGTGCAAAAATGTGGGTTCTGCAAAGGCAACTATTTAAAAAAAGAAAACAAATGAACAGTTCAGCACTTGTCACTCCATCTCTTGGTCTACCCAACAGGGCTGAAATCACGTCTTCCTCCCTCCCCATCTAAGTGCCTTATTTAGTAATTCAGTCATTCATCCGAATAGTTTTGCTCTCAGTTTCTAATTAATTTCAAGATTGATTTCCTTCTGTTCCCTATCACATTTCTCAAAAGGGGAGCCTACATTCACTGACTCTACTTCCTCACTACTAGCTCACACTCTTTAGCCCCATCAACCTATGACATCATTTTTCCCAAAGTCACCAATGACCGTTTTAATTCCAAGACCACTTCCCAGTCTGCATGTTCCTTGCTCCTCCCTGCTGCCGAGCACCGGAGATGCTGGCTCTCTCCTGGCCTCGCCAGTGGCTGCTTCTCTCTTTTCAGTTACTCTTTCTGTCTCCTAAGTGTCCGAATTTCTCAAGATTCTGCCCTTGGCTTTTCTTCAGTCAGCTGCCATCTCTGGACAGATGTCTTCCAGATCTCCACCTTTGTTTTAATCTTTTTTCTAAAGTTCTAGTTCCATATTTCCAACTGCTTGCCCTGTATCTACACCTGCATAGACAGAGGGCAAGACCCAAAACCCACCCGCCTGATTGCTCTCCAACTTCACACATGATTAAATCTCCTGGCCTCATTAGTTATACTGTGAGGTCCAACATTCATCCCCTTCCCTCCCATAACTGGCATCCCTCCTAATTATATTGTTTACACTGTTAAAGGTACTACCATTCTTCCTGACTGTCTTGATCAACTGCTTCTCCATAACCTCCCCATACCTATTCAGTTGGAAATCAAGAGCCAGCTCTTCTCCTTTAGGGGGAAAAAAAATCCCTTGCAATTTAATTCATCCCTTCTTCCCCACACTCAATTTAGTTCGAGCCTTCTAACTGTTCTTCTTTCTTCTGTCTCTTCACCTTCATTCCATTCTATGCACCACTTCCAAATCAGCCTCAAAACAACACTTTGATCAAGCTACTTCCTATTCAAAAACCTTCTATGGCTTACCAGAGCCTGGAGAAAAAAGCTCAGCTCCTTAACTGGGCATCCAGGGCTCTCTGCAGTTTGGCACTAATGGGCCACAATGCTACGTTCTTGCCAAACTGGATATCTTGACTGCTTGCCAAATGTACCTTGGACCATCCAGTTTCCCTGCCGAGGATCTCCTCTTCTTGCCCAGAGTTGCATCGGTTGGAATCCTAGTGACCTTTGAAGGCTCACTTCAAGTGCCACCTCTTACAAAATTATTCCTAATAACTGACCTAGCAAGAAGTCACTTCTCTTTCCTGCGATCAGGTATGACATTTTGAGCCTTCCTTATGACTCTTACCACATATAGCTTTGGATTAAGTTTTACACACACACACACACACACACACGTATTAAATATATATACACACACGTGTGTGTACCTGTTATTGTTAATTATAAACTCTGATAAAATCGAGCCTACCAACATCTGGGCAGTTGCCTATTCTATTTTCAAAAGCCTCTTCCCACGAGGAAGCTTCCACATTTCCCATAGTTACTTTCTTCAGTGTTTAATAATAATTATATCTAACTTAAATCTTTCCCACTGCATTTGTTATGATCTCAGTGGTGTTACAGAGGAGTTGTTTAGCTTTAGCATGAACTTTAAGGGCCATTATTAGGTCAACTTTTCTCCATACAATTCCTTTCTTGGACCCTATAACCCCACCATTTTAACTCGGTCCAATCAATAACTAATTGCTTAATGCTATGAAATTCTTCCCAACACAGAATGGGGGTAGGTTTAAGTACCAAGTTCATGTGCTCTAATAGAACTATAACTGGGGTCTCTTCCAAATGAGCTATGACAGTTGATGTCACTGTCCTTGACTGGGTAATACTTGGGACCAGTGACAGATATTTCCAAAATCACAATAATATGTTATTTCATATTGATGGTTGGTAAAAGTCATGTCATTTGGGTAAGACATTTATATATGAAGGAGATAAAGAGATTATTTAGAGAGTAAGAGTAAGAAGTAAGAGTAAGAAGGAGTAAAACATTATAGAAGAATCCAGGCCAAGTGAAACAACTCGCTGTACAAAACCATCCTCCAGGCTCGAAGGACTTTGATGTGGCTGATAGATTTCAGAAATGAATGCTGCAAGCAGATGCATATGGGACCTGTGGAAACTTGAACTAGATATCTCATTCTAATGCCTTTCTCATGACATTCTCTGAATGCATGCTGGTCCCTTGACAACAGTGTTACTGGCTGTCAGAGCCTGCTGTCTTGTGTAAGGGTTGCCTTTTGGAAGAATTCGGTTTGATTCAGGAGACTGGAAGCTTGGGGACCTTTGGGATACAAGTGAGAACTATTAGGTCTACTCTAAGATTATAAAGGTCTTAAGGGAAGACAGACCTCTCCCACTCCTTTTATACTCACCTGCAAGGCCCTGTATCACACCCACACAGAGGTGTGCTTACTGACCGACTGAATCAATATAAAGGGAGTATCTCAGAGCTGCCCTGCTTCTCTCTCTGTAATGTAAAGAGCTGTGCTTTCAATTCTGTTCTTGGTAGGTAGGTGTTTCAGTTGTGTCAGCAAAGGTAATTTGTCTCTAGTGGGTTTAGTTTAATTCTTTCCAATCAAACTTTCACTGTAACATGGAGCTATCACCCTGGAAAACAATCCAGTATTTCTTTGGAATTAACTCGCTTCCACTCGAATGACTGTGGATAGTTAACTGCCTAGTCCACACGGAGAATCTGGCTTCCGGAGCTTAAGGCCGGCTATATTTTTAAGATCCTTCCAACCATTACAAATTGAGTGAGTAGCATTCCAAATTAATTCTTTGGGTGACCTGGGCTTGAACTAACCCAATTCCCACGTGCAAAAGGAGGTGACTATGGCTACCAGCTGCTGTCCTTATATCTGCAACAAAGTCCCATAAACAGGCCCAAGGCAGGAAATGGGGATCAGAGACTAGGGCAGACTTCTGGTTAGAGGCTCACTCACCTCTCCACCATGTGTGTCTGGTCTAGCGAAAGGCCATCGATGGCCGTGCACTCAGGACACTTGAATTTCTTTCGTGGTGTTACCTGCCAGAAGAGCACAAAAATATACTTGGCTGTCAGTGCCAAGGACAATAAAATCACGCTCGTGACACCACTCTCTGCACACTTCCGTTCTATACGCTGAGATGCCCACTCCCACTGCAGGCACACATGCACACACACATGCCTCACTATTCCTCCATTCAGTTCTGTCTGGCTCGGCCAACAGCAGAACTCACAAGGGCCCAATAAAAAAGGCTTGGAGGGCTTTTGCCTTCTGTAACTGGAAAGAAGTGGTGATGACAAGCTCCTTAATTCCTGTTTAATGACTGTTTTCTCACTGCCAAGGTCCTTGTATAAACACCATTTGTTCTTGCAGCCATAAGGGCGATGAAATACAGCTTCCCATAACTTTCATCGTAACCTTAGTTCCAATAGGCGCTCGTTCTCCTTCTTCCAGCTAATGGCAAATGCTATGAGCAGCACCATGCTCTTGAAAATGCCAGGTTATTTTGCAATCCCGTTGAGTCAGGGAGAAAAATCCAGTGGTCCTTTGCCCTCTGAATCCTTTTCCCTGACTCTCCCCACCACCCTCCCATACGTTAAACTTCTAATTTTTTTTTTTAGCAAACTCAGGGGAGGCTGCTATCCTAACCTAGTGAAGATAAGTAACCAGTAGAGGGATGGGAGGGGAAGAAAGCTAGATAACTAAGACCAGGCTAAGAAGCATACAGACCCGAGGAATTACCGTCCAGAGCATGCAGGCACAGCTAAGAACATCTTGAAGCATGTCAAAAAGCAAATTTGGGGCTTCCCTGGTGGCGCAGTGGTTGGGAGTCCGCCTGCCGATGCAGGGGATACGGGTTCGTGCCCCGGTCTGGGAAGATCCCACATGCCGTGGAGCGGCTGGGCCCGTGAGCCATGGCCGCTGGGCCTGCGCGTCCGGAGCCTGTGCTCCACAACGGGAGAGGCCACAGCAGTGAGAGGCCCATGTACCGCAAAAAACAAACAAACAAAAAAGCAAATTTGGAAATAAGGGGAGTTCCTTTAAAACTAGTTTTGCAATTTATATTCTTTAATTTTCCCTGCAGTGAGCTGTTCACTGAGTAATTTAGAGAGCTGGGGGGTAGGGTAAGATTGGGTCAAGTCTGAACACACAGTGACTTTTCCTCTTTCCTTAGTCACTTTGGTTTAACCTAGCTTGTCTCATCAATTAACAGCATGAGGAATCATTTGGGGATGCCATACCATGCGTCCAACATAAGCTTCCAGTACAGGAATCTGGCCTAGAAGCACTGCCCATTTTCACATATGGAATTCTAATCCAGAAGGAAAGAAAGGTCAAGATGATTCCACTGTTACACAGAAGTGTACTCTCCCTGCATTCCTAGGGATCTGATTTGAGCAAGATCTACATTTCAGGAACAGACATCTATTACACATACAAAGATCCCCATGTGATCTCAGCTTTTAATATGTTACAGGAAAGGTACTGTTACAAACTGGTAATCGCTATCTTAAAATAATGTTTAGGGCAACTACAGTTACAATTGTACAAAGTGTGCTATCTTCTCAGCGTCTATTAAAAAAAATCAGCTACCTTAAGAAAGATGTAAACTGCATTCTTTAACGAAAAGAACTAGATTCCAAGTCACGTTTGAGAATAAAATTATATTTTTTAAAAAACATGATTTGTAGATTGACCACCACAGCCTTTATCTCTGATACTGGAGGTTAAAAACTGTAACTAAAAAAAAAAAAAAATTGTATATTCAGACTATACTACAAAGCTACAGTAATCAAGACAGTATGGTACTGGCACAAAAACAGAAATATAGATCAATGGAACAGGATAGAAAGCCCAGAGACAAACCCATGCACATATGGTCACATTATCTTTGACAAAGGGGGCAAGAATATACAATGGAGAAAAGACATCCTCTTCAATAAGTGGTGCTGGGAAAACTGGACAGCTACATGTAAAAGAATGAAATCAGAACACTCCCTAACATCATACACAAAAATAAACTCAAAATGGGCCTTCCCTGGTGGCACAGTGGTTGAGAGTCTGCCTGCTAGTGCAGGGGACACGGGTTCGAGCCCTGGTCTGGGAAGATCCCACATGCTGCAGAGCGGCTGGGGGCCCGTGAGCCACAACTGCTGGCCTGCGCATCTGGAGCCTGTGTTCCGCAACAGGAGAGGCCGCGATAGTGGGAGGCCCACGCACTGCGATGAAGTGGCCCCTGCTTGCCACAACTAGAGAAAGCCGTCGCACAGAGGCGAGGACCCATCACAACCAAAAAAAAAAAAAAAACCTCAAAATGGATTAAAATAGGCAGAACACTCTATGACATAAATCACAGCAAGATCCTTTTTGACCCACCTCCTAGAGAAATGGAAATAAAAACAAAAATAAACAAATAGGACCTAATGAAACTTAAAAGCTTTTGCAAAGCAAAGGAAACCATAAACAAGATGAAAAGACATCCCTCAGAATGGAAGAAAATATTTGCAAACAAAGCAACAGACAAAGGATTAATCTCCAAAATATACAAGCAGTTCATGCAGCTCAATATCAAAAAAACAAACAACTCAATCCAAAAATGGGCAGAAGACCAAATAGATATTCCTCCAAAGAAGAAATACAGACAGCCAACAAACACATGAAAAGATGCTCAACATCACTAATCATCAGTGAAATGCAAATCAAAACCACAATGAGGTATCACCTCATGCCAGTCAGAATGGCCATCATCAAAAGATCTAGAAACAGTAAATGCTGGAGAGGGTGTGGAGAAAAGGGGACCCTCCCGCAGTGTTGGTGGGAATGTAAATTGATACAGCCACTATGGAGAACAGCATGGAGGCTCCTTAAAAAACTGAAAACAGAACTACCATATTACATAGCAATCCCACTACTGGGCATATACCCTGAGTAAATCATAATTCAAAAAGGTACAGGTACCACAATGTTCATTGCAGCCCTATTTTCAATAGCCAGGACATGGAAGCAACCTAAATGTTCATTGACAGATGAATGGATAAAGATGATGTGGCACATATATACAATGGAATATTACTCAGCCATAGAAAGGAATGAAATTGAGTTATTTGTAGTGAGGTGGATGGACCTACAGTCTGTCATACCTAGTGAAGTCAGTCAGAAAGAGAAAAAAAAATACCGGATGCTAATGCATATATATGGAATCTAAAAGAAATGATACGGATGAACCTAGTAGCAGGGCAGGAATAAAGACACAGACGTACAGAACGGACTTGAGGACACCAGAGGGGAAGGCGAAGCTGGGATGAAGTGAGAGAGTAGCACTGACATATATACAGTACCAAATGTAAAATAGATAGCTAGTGGGAAGCTGCTGCATAGCACAGGGAGATCAACTCGATGCTTTGTGACCCCCTAGAGGGGTGGGATAGGGAGGGTGGGAGGGAGGCTCAAGAGGAGGAGATATGGGGATACATGTATACATATAGCTGATTCACTTTGTTGTACAGCAGAAACTAACACAACATTGTAAAGCAATTATACTTCAATAAAGATGTGAAAACAAAAAGAAAAAAAACGTATAAAACATATGTTTAAATCATCAAAGCCTAGCTTCAATTTCACAATATGACAGCATCAATCATGGAATCTTAAAGCTAAAAGGGAGCTTAAAGTTCATCTATTCCAAGGCTTCATTTATAGTTATGAAAACTTCTGAGACTCAGAGAACCAGAAGCATGCCCAGATCGCAAAGTAAGTTGGGGCAGAGCCGGCCAAGGATGCCTCCTACCTTGATCACAGCTTTCCCCGTGACGTTAGCCACCAGGAAATTCATAGCAATATCTTCACAGTTCATGTGAGCATCCACCCAGTTCTTGATGTCCCCAGGCATCTTGTAGGTATACAGGTAGTTAAAATACTGCCAGGTGAGACAGAAAAGGAGACACATTCAAACAGCAGTTCCCTGCGGTTGATACACAAGGGGCAACTGAGCCATGGCAGGGGGACAAGCTTTCTCTCGTAAGACTAGTCACAAGCCTGGATCAACAGAAAGGGCAAAGGAAGTATTAGAATGGTTTTTGGTCAGGTGACCAAGTGTCTTTAACACTGTCATTCTTTAAAAAATCACTTATAGTAAACAGAGGTGTGTACCGTATGGTGTGAAGCCCTTGTAAGATGTAGGCCCTCTGGACTGATTAATATATCATATGTTTAATAAATATTGTTCAGAAACACACTACATACTGATCTTCACTAAATCCTTCCCCCGAGTCACAATGTTCAACCCTGTTTTCCATATTCTTTCTATAGACTGCAGATAGAAACAGATATATTAATGGTGGATTGACACTGCAGACATGTCCTTTTTAAAGTGAAACAAAATGAGGCAATTCTGAAACTACATAACCTATACGTAGGAAATAGTACAGAAATGTGTGGGCTAAAAAAAGGTATTTATCAGTCTACCACAAACCCCAAGAATTATAAACCTTATTTATTTATTTATTCTTTGCTAAGAACAAAAACTCATTTCTGGATCTAGAGCCCTGAGAAATATGAGGGCAGCAGTGCTGAGATAACAACACGCGATCAATACAAATACAGCGAAGTCAAATTAACTGTGCTGAGCTGCACAGATCTTTTTCCTGACATCAGTTCCTTATGCCACTGCTGACAATTGACACGTTATTACTGTTTAATTAAGCCACACACTCCCAGGGAGCACTCCACCATCAAACAGAATATTCTAAAGTCCAATGCATACCCTTCAATCTCTCCCTTTAATAAAAAAAAGAGTCAAAAACATAGTGACAATTCGAAGAGAAGAAATACAAAAGGCTAAAGTATACACAAAAGGAATTTCAACCTCAACAGTTATCAAATCAAAGTGAAATCAATAAGATCCACTTTCACTTATCAAAATAGCTAAGTTTGATTTTTTTAAAAATGTTTTTCATGCAAGGGAGGGTATGGTAAGATACTTTTGTATTTTGCTGGGAAGAATATAAATTGGCACAAACTATATTGAAAACAACCAACAAATATATATATATCAAAACCTCCCCCAAATGTTCATAATTCTTCTTCTAGGAATCTATCATAATGATCCTAAGTACAAACGGGTATGAAAATGGATACTGGTCATTGTTTAAGCATCTGATATAAAGCATTATCTAGCAAAAAAATCAGATACAACCTAAATATATTAGATACAAAATAATATATTAGATACAAAAATTAGATACAACCTAAATGATAGAGAAACAGTTATACATGATTTATGGAATATTAACATAATGGTATATTAGCAATTATGTTAAGAAGTTGTTTATGAAGAAATGTTAATGATACAAGAAAAAAGCTCACAATATAATGCATGCAAAAAGCAGGCTAATGAGAATATTTACAACTGTCTGTACGTGTGAATTAGTAAATCAAAGAGGCAAACTCGAAAAAAACATCTAAAGTAGAACATTTTTCCAAAACTCGTGAAAATTAAGTTGGGCCAAATAAAGCGAATATCATACTCTTGGTATGTCAACTCAGCCCCACTTGCCCCAAGTCTGCCCCCGACTTACCTTGTGATAAAAAGCTGCCCCCGTGAGCACCATGGACACCTCATTGGTCCACTCAGACTCATACTTCCACTTACTCATCTCATGGTCCCAGAGATGCAGGCGACCTGGGTAACCCACCAACCGGTCAGGAAATTCTCGCCAGACCTGAGGACAGAAACACATCAGCAATCAACTCCCAGTTCAGACAACAACCAAGCACAGTGCTCAGTTCTTTGAACAGTATCGACAGAGTCCCCACATTCAAATCTTCACATACTAAGAGCAGACTAGGCTTCTGAAGATATCTGATCCAACAGATGCTAGTTCTTCTGCCAATATTCAAAGGTAGATGTGATTCTAATTTCCTCCAAAACTTCCCCGTGCTTGCTTGGAAATTTCGAGTAATGTAGAATAATAGCTTCCTGAATTGGGCCAAGGTAGGTAATCTCTTAACATGTGATTAATGAAACAGGTTCCACTCTTAATGAACACACAAATGAAGACTAAATGGAACTCCGATTTATGACAAATTTTGATCATTGTGAAAACTTACAAAGTCTCTGTTTCTAAAAAACAAAAAAAAATCTATCTGGAGCACAAAGACATTTTAATGACCTTTTGGAAGCCTCAAGTATACAGAATTTGTCTGATTCTATAATCTGTAACAAACTGAAAACAAAAACTTGATTTCCGCACATGGAAAGGTTCTTAGATTTGGAAAGGTTCTTAGATATAGCTTTTGTTAAACAGAATTTGGTATATGAGGGGTGGGGCACTTCCAATACCTCTCCCCATGTATTTCCGTACAACTTAGTTTAACCTTTAAACCATTAACCATTAGTGAATACTGACAATTTACCAGCTGTCCTGGTGCCGCTTCTCAGCACCACGAATCCTCATCCTTGACCAGGCCTCTGAACAGCAGAGTTCCAGAGGGCCTACTCCTGGCCCCCATTCTCTTCGTTCAACTCTCTCCTCTAAGTAACATCTAGTTTCAATCACTAAATACTGTCTCTACGCTGATGACCTCTAAATGTATGTCTGGCCCGGAACATTTCTGAGACTACCAACTACTTACTTAATATCTTCAACTGGATAAACAACAGGCACCTCAAACCTAACATGTCCAAAGCATAGCTCTTGATTCCATATCCTCAGAAAAGCCATTCTCTCTCAGCCTTTTCCATCTCAATACGTCATCTAATCCAACTGCTCAAGCCAAAAGCTAAGAGTCAGCCTTTATTCCTTCCTTTCCCTCTTTCCCCACATCCAGTCCATTACCAAGTCCTACTGGCTTTACTTCTGCCTCCCTCTTACCATTTCTACTACCACTCTCTCTAGCTCAAACCACCATCATTACTCATTACTAGATTAATGCAGGTTACTGGATTACTGTAACAGACTTCCAACTTATTTCTTGGCTTCCACTCTTGCCCCTCCAAACCATCATTTACAGAGCATCACTAAAAGGACCATTCTTAAAAGAACAGTGGGGTATTCTATACCGGGTAATTCAATCAGTGGGCTCCATCCTATTAATTTATATATTTTTTCATTATGTATTTTTTCATTATATATTTACCCAACACCCCAGTGTCACTGAGTCCAGGAAGGATGCTTCATTGCTTTCCCAAAGGCAGAGCCAGTATACTAATACTCCCCCTTTTTTAGTTTGCTAGGGCTACTGTAAAAAGTAACACAAACTGAGTGGCTAGAAATCTAGAAATCCAAAATCAAGGTGCTGGCAGGGCCATTGCACCCAGGGGAAGGAGCCTTCCTTGCCTCTTCCCAGCACCTGGGGGTTGGCTGTCAATCTCTGGCATTCCTTGGCCTGTAGATGCGTTGCTCCAAACCTCTGTCTTCACATGGTCTTCTTCCCTCTCTGTGTGTCTCTGTGCCCAAATTTCGCCTTTTTATAAAGATTCCAGTCAAACTGAGTTAGGGCCTACCCTAATGATCTCATTTTAACTTAATTACCTCTGAAAAGACCCTATTTCCAAATAAGGTTACTAAGGGTTAGGATTTCGACATACCTGTTTTAGATATGTTCAATCCATAACATCCCCCCCCCCACAAAAATCTTTAAAAAACAAAAAATGGCTTCCTATTGACTAAGAATAATAACGAAACTCCTTAGCATGTTCTAAACGGCCTTCCTACTCTCCAATCTCTCTCGTACCACATTCTCCCACAATTCACTGGCTTCCCTGTTCTTTAACTGTGAGTAGACTAGACCTCAAGCCCCCTGCACCTGCTATTTCTTCGATGGAATGTTCCCCCAGCTCTTCAAAAGGCTGGTTCGTGCTCATCAGTCAGGTCTCTGCTTAAATGTCACCTACTCTGAGAGGTCTTTCCAGACCTTCCCATCCAAGGTAAACGCCGTCCCCCAACCAGCCATTCTTCATCACGCCCCCTCACCCCATGCTTTTCTTCACCAAACTTCCATTTCTTGAAATTGCACTGGTTATTTACTGTCTACTCACTATCCCTTTTCCTCCCACAGAGTTTAAGCTCCATGAGGCAGAGACTCTGTCTTACTCACTGCGGCCTCCCAAGCACAAAGCACAGGGTCGGCACATGAGAGCATTCCGTGCACACTTGTTGAATGCACGGCGGGGGGGGGGGGGGGGGCGGCAAAATCTCGGCAGGCAGAAAGCTGAGTGTGAAAGAAGGGAACCAAAGATCCTTCCTCTCTTCTTCGCAGCCAGAGCTAGTATACTTCTTAATTCAGAAAGGAAGTCTGCAACAGTACTGATCACCAGTTACCATTCATAATAATGTGATAGCCTTTGTGTGAGAAGATCACAGTAGTAACTCACCATCACTAAAGCACATGTTTTAAATTGCTTTTCCAGCAGCGGGTAAAGGGACATTTGCTGAGTCATTACACTCTCTTGCCCAGGCCTTGTGATCATCTACATGCTTTCATGGGCTGTCTGACCAGGGTCTTGAACGTGGTCTGGAGCTGTGAAAAGAGGTTTCCTTCGTGCGGAACCAGCTCACCTAACAGGCCTCTCCAACCCACAACCTTGGCCTCGTTAACACCACGTTGTAACCAACAGAGTTAATCGGCCACAGGCATCATCATAATAGCTGTAGACAAATGAATCCATGTCAAACATTTCCTCAGATGTTTAATGCTGCTGCTGTGTTCTCTACTCTGGGGTTTGTATTTCAGCAGATTAAAATAATACGATACTATTACAGTTTTATAGAGCCCAGAGCAACAACATAGGCTGTGGGCCGTAACTTCTGTCTGGCCTGTGGGCCTGAACACACCCCACCAAGCGCACAGCCAGGTTCCTTTGCTTGGCACCAAGCACCTGCCTGTTCAAGTCACACCAGGACCACAACCACCAATCCATCTCAATGGAATTAAAGAGATTTCTGAAGGGCTCCAAGCGCAAGTAACTGCACTCAACACCAGTGATGGGCAAGGTGGAGGAGGGGGGGGGCGGATGGGGGCATCCGTTCAGTTGGCACCTCTGCTGGATGGAAGCTGCATTCCCCCTCCCTGTATTTGAGTCAACACAGCTCTCTAATCCGTGCAAAGGAAGGTCAAATCACTTTCCCGAGGGGTTCTTTTCAAGCCCCCATCTGCAGCAATAATAATAACACTGGATCAGTTTTAGGGTCAAAGGCTGTTGAGATTTCAGTCCTCTTCCTGTTAGCTGAAGCCACTTACCAGACTCCTCTCCAGAGACACTTAATTTGGTAACACTGGGTCACAGAACGCTGAACTGCGCTGCTCTGAAAGCATCAGAGGTGTCCCGAATCTCAGATGCCTTTGGAGCCTTCAGTGAGAGCTGTTCCTCAGGCGGGGCCTCTCTGCCCTTGACTTACTCCAGGCAGCTGGATGCAATCAGGATACCATCCTTGTCACTTCATCTATAACTCTGCAGCTGACTGCAGGATCAAAACGGAGTGCAGCAGAAGGGGATGGGCCTTCGCTAGCCGAGCCCCGGTGTAGTACGAAGTCGATTATGTATATAGTAAAGCATTTTCCCAGCCAGAAGAGCAAGAACTCGACTCCGACCCCTCCCCTTCCCTCCTCGCTACCCATCTCCCACTCTAATTCAACTTTTTTCTTTTTACTTCAGGGAAATGCTCCGGGGTCAGCCTTTGGTCATTACTAACAGATGCCTTTATATACTGTAGTGCAGGAATTTGAAACTTCACATTATATCCCTATAGTTCTAGTAACAGTGCTCCCAGAGCTATGTTCAAGTCACAACGCCATCATTCAATTGTTTGCCTATACTACTGAAGTCCTCCATGTATAGTGTCATCTATTTTTTTTTTTTTTTTTTTTTGCGGGACGCGGACCTCTCACTGCTGTGGCCCCTCCCGCTGCGGATCACAGGCTCCAGACGCGCAGGCTCAACGGCCATGGCTCACGGGCCCAGCCGCTCCGCGGCACGTGGGATCCTCCCGGACCGGGGCACGAACCCGTGTCCCCTGCATCCGCAGGTGGACTCTCAACCACTGCGCCACCAGGGAAGCCCTTATCTATTTTTAATTGCACACATCTTTTAAGACAGAGGCCTACGTCTGTTATAACAAACTCCACGCCTCAGTTAGGGGCTTAGCGATCATTTGAAGAGTCCTTACATTTGGGGCCTATTCTACATCACTATTCAAACAGAAATTGTAATAACCTAATACCATCCTAACTATTTCCTTCCCTTCTAATTTTTATAATCTTGGTCCCAACCACCTCTTACCTGGATTATGGAAATATCCTCCTCTCTGGACTCCCAGCTGTGCTCACTTCTCTATTTTCAGTTTTCTATCTACCCTTTTTTTTTTTCTTTTTTAAGCTTCCTGAGGTCTTTTGCGGCTTCCCATTACTAGAGGATGAAACTAAGAGCTTCTACCTTTTTTTTAAAAGGCACAGCGGCCAGCCTTGATTACTGCTTATAGAAAGTACACTGGGGACAAGGTTAACGTATATCCAGGCCTGGCTCTGCCACTGATGAGTTGTGCCCCAGACCTACTCAAGGTGCCCTGCTTCCATTCTGCCCTCTGCAAAAGGACGGGCTGGATTAAATGACCTCTAATGAACTTTTAGGCCTAAATTCTTACATCTTCTTCCTCACTGACCTATTTCCAAGGAAACTAATTCAGCAACTGTGATCAGTTGCCGGCCTGCATTATTTCACTTTGTTTAAAATGCCACACCCATACGGGTACCCAATAAATGTTCCTGAAAAGAGGATAATGCACTATATTCTAAGCCAGCTTAGAGAGCGCATATTAAACTCAGGGTGTGTGCTAACCACAGTCAGATTCAGGAAACAGACTGGGGGTGGGGTGGGGGAGGGAGAAGGTGAAACAACAGGTGGCGCCCATCTGGGATGTCCGATTAGGAGATCATGGGCTAGCTCCAGGAGGAAAGGAACTCTCTGAAGTGGCTGCTACAGTCATCACACTTTCAAAGGCATAGTTCCCACAGGGATATTGCTACTGGGTGAGACGGATGCCACATGTATCAGGATTCATGAATCAAGAGCTGGACTAAGAAGTGGTGAGGGAAAAGGGGGTGTGGGGGTGGTGGAGAGGGGGCAGAACATGGACGCAAGGTACCCAGACTGGGCCAGGGTTCGTTTCTCTCCTTGCACATGCCCCCTAGGTTTTGTTGATCCCTAACCATCCAAGTGGAACAGAACGCTATGACCCAGCCCAAGCCCTGTGGCCACATGCGAGGGTCAGTCGTGGCAGAGTTGCGAGGAACCCAGCTTGCAGACACCTTTGGATTAGTGGCCGTCCTTTCCGTCAGGACTGTCTTGCGTGCTGCCCAGATGGGAAAGGGGGAGCTGGCTGAGGTCCAATTTCTAGCTGGTTTCCACAGAGAAGCCAGTTATCGGATTCACTCTCAGCCCTCTGGGAACAAAGCTCACCTTTTATATTTGGAATTTCCTGAAATGAAGTGGAATGGAGGGACTGATTGGCTCCATTTTCAGCTCATGCTTTTAATTACAAGGGTGGTTGGTAGTTTTTGTCAAGGGGGCGCTTTGCAAAAAGCCAAAGAGCTTTTACCCATGCCTGGGACACAATTAGATGCTAACGCTGGGCATCTAGAGCAAGGGAGCCCAACGTTGTCATCTGGAGTGCCCTAACGCTGACTGGTTTTGACAAATACACGTACACGCTGCATTATGTATTAAGATTTACCTGTTACATCACTTCAGTCTGCCCCAGAGACCTTTCCAACCCAAGGTGGGGTTCTGCTCAAAATTAGCCAGACAGGAAAAGCCCCATCATGGGAAGGCTCCTGGGGTTTTGGCAGCGATCCTGTTTGCCCCAGTCTGGCTGGAGGTTAGTGCCCTGGCGCTGGGGCACATGATTGCCACTCCTCTCAAGTCCTCTCTTCAGGCCTGGGGCCGTGATGAAGGTAGGGAGACAGACCAGGATTGGCCACAGCTGGTAGAGGAGCATGTGCGTTAAACCTTTCGCGGGTACCACTGTTAGGAAGACACCACTGAAGAGGTGGCTCTAAGACATCTGCCATCTCACCAGACGGCACAACCACAGGCCTTCGGTGGATGGTTAAGAAGAGACTCACACTCCGGCAGTGTGAGCTGCGGACCGCTGCCCACGCCGACTCAGGGGTCACTTGGAAGGCGGAGATCATTTGGTTCAGTCCCCTCACTGGACAGATGGGAAAACTGAAGGCTGGACAAGAAGCGCTGTCCAAAGGTCACACTGCTAGGTCATGCCTAACTCCCCGTCCAGCCTCTGCTCACGAAGTCCTGAGATTTCCCGCTCTCCTGATTCTAAAAAGCACTTCCTCTCCCCACACTCAGGCCCTCACTTGTCAAACAAAGAGGTCAGATGACGGGGTTTAAAGTCATACTCAGTGTCAGTGTTCTCAGCTGTGTGCAGTTGCTGGCAGAGATGGTTAAGGGTCCTACACACATGTGAATGACCGAGGTGGGGAACAGGATGGGGGAGCGAGAGGCAGCGGGGAAAACGACAAAACCTTTTGCTCCCCTCAGCATCCATCTTCTGAAAGCCGAAGGCTCTTCATGAACGTGGTTTCCATTTAGCAGAGAAAGCCACGTGCTCACACCGTTAAAAGAAGGAAGTCTCATCAGCTGTGTGGCAAACGAGTGAGACGCCACTTAGGACACCGAGGGCCTACTGGAACCTTGTAATCCGGGAGGCTCTGGGGCAGGGAAGGAAGGACAAGCAAAAAGCAGCTGAACAAAAGATTAAACTCAACTACTATTTTTCATGAGGCAATGAATCTCCTGAGAGATAATAAAGAAGGGAAGGAGAGACGTGAGTTTGAGGGGATGGGAGGAGGCAGAGATGGGTCAGGATCAGGTCACGGGCTTTCTAATTTCGTGCTCCTTAAGACCCGCTAAACGTGAAATCATTTTTATTTCCATAACCTCAACTCCAGTGGGGGTGATACTGTTTCTAAGTCTGGTCCCAGGGGATTGTTTAATGAAGTTAAAAGAAGCATAGTGATCATAAGGCAAATGGCTATTCCCTTTAAATCCTCACGAGGTGGAAACGGAGACTTCAGCTTTTATAAATAACCATTACTGAGCCTTCAAAATTTCAACTTGATCTTGGTGAGCCTTGATTTGACTGACTGGAGACCAAAGATATCAGCTCTGCCCAGCAGGGAGGAAGTCACTCTTCTTACTTCACGTCACTGCTCTGCCCTGTCACTCACAGATGCTACTGCAGAACTGGCCAGGTTTGTTTTCTTACTGTGCAAAGGGAGGAAATGGCATTGACCACAAACTGCAATCCTGGCTGGCTCTGAAGCATAAATGTGGTTCCAAAACGATTCTTTAATGAGTTAATTAATCGAAGTGCCCTATATGTGTGCTTAAACTCCATAAGCTCTTGGTGGAAAATCAAGGAGCAGAGGAACTCTTTTTAAATCACTTATTTATTTGTATCCCATCTACTTCAAAAAAAAGATTTGGGATGGCCTACAACAGAAGGCAAAAACTAGAATAAAGTCCAAACTATCAAAACAGATGATGCAAAAAAAGACAAAAAACAGATGATGCCCTCAATAACATTTCTTTAAATATCCAGAGATTCCACCTATCTTAAAAATATTAACCCTGGACTTCCCTGGTGGCACAGTGGTTAAGAACCCGCCTGCCAATGCAGGGGACATGGGTTCGAGCCCTGGTCCGGGAAGATCCCACATGCCATGGAGCAATCCTGCTAAGCCCGTGCGCCACAACTGCTGAGCCTGCGCTCTAGAGCCGGGGGGGCCACAACTACTGAAGCCCACGTGCCTAGAGCCTGTGTTCCGCAACAAGAGAAGCCACCACAATGAGAAGCCCATGCACTGCAAGGAAGAGTAGCCCCCACTCGCCACAACTAGAGAAGGTCCGCACGCAGCAATGAAGACCCAACGCAGCTATAAATAAATAAATAAATTTATTAAAAAAATACTGATCCTGCTATCAAGTTCTAGAAAGGCAACCCAACAGCAAGCTTAAGTCACAGTCTAGGGATGGAGAGATTTGGGTGTTCCTATTTATTAATTCATTTACACATTCAACTCTTAGATACTTTCTGAGCTCCCACTATTTTTTAACTAAACATTTTATTTTGAGATAACTGTAGATTCAAAAGTAGTTGTAAGAAAGAATGCAGAGGGAGCCTGTGTACTCTTTACCCAGTTCCTCCCAATGGTAACATCTTGCAAAACTATAGTGTGACGTAACAACATGATACTCACACTGACACAGTCAAGCTTCAGAGCATTTCCATCAGCATGAGGGTCCCTCCTGCTGACCTTTTATAGACCCTCCCCATCCAGGTACCTTCTGACAACTGCTAATCTGTTCTCTATTTCTACAATTTCGTAATTTCAAGAAGGCTATGTATCAGTGGAATCATACAATACGTAACCTTTCGGGATTAGCTTTTTCCCACACAGCATAATTCCCCAGAGATTCATCTAAATTGCTCTGTATATCAACAGTTTGGTCCTTTTCATTGTTGAGTAATATTCCATGGTGTGGATGGACCAGTTTGTTTAACCATTCGCCCCCTAAAGGATATCTGGGCTAATTCATTTCCTGGCACTACAAACAAAGCTCTACGAACATTTGCATACAGGTTTTTGCGTCGGCAGAAATTTTACTGCCTCTGGAATAAATGCCCGAGTGCAACTGCTGTGTCGTGTGGTAGTTGCGTGCTTAGTTTTATAAGAAATGGCCCAAACTGTTTTTCCAGAGTGGCTGTACCAGTTTACATTCCTACCAGTAATGTATGAGAGATCCAGTTTCTCTGCATCTTCACCAGCGTTTGGTGGTGTGACAATTTTTTAAAAAATTTTAGCCATTCTGATAGGTGTATGTAATTCCAGTTTTAATCTTTAATGGTTAATGATGTCAAACATCTTTTCACGTGCTTTTCGCCATCTGTATATACTCTTCAGTGAAATAACTGCTCCTGTTCTTTGCGCATGTTCTAATTGGATTGTCTTTTGCTGTTGAGTTTTGAGAGTTATATATCCTAGGTGCTCCTCCTTTGTTGGATACGTTGTTTGCAAATAGTTTCCCTCAGTCTGCAGCTTGTCTTTTAATCCTCTTCACAAGGCCTTTCACAGAGCATAAGTTTTTTTTGCAGTATGCAGTATGTTGTGGTCTCTCCTGTTGCAGAGCACAGGCTCTGGACGCACAGGCTCAGCGGCTATGGCTCACGGGCCCAGCCGCTCTGCGGCATGTGGGATCCTCCCGGACCGGGGCACGAACCCACGTCCCCTGCATCGGCAGGCGGACTCTCAACCGCTGCGCCACCAGGGAAGCCCCAGAGCATAAGTTTTAAATGTTGATGAGGTCCAATTTATCAACTTTTCCTTTTATGAATCATGCTTCTCTTTGTCTAGCCCTAGATCCTGAAGAGTTTTCTCCTTAAGCTTTTTTCCTGAAAGTTTCATAGTTTTACGTTTCATATGTTTAAGCCCATGATTCACTTCCAGTTAATTTTTCTGTAAGGTGTGAGGTTTAGGTCAAGGTTAAATTTTTGCCTCTGGATGTCCAATTTGTCTAGAACCAGTCATTAACAGAGCTGTCTTTCCTCCACTTTATTGCGTTTGCACCTCTGGTCAAAAATCAGTTGCCCCCAACTATTTTCTAGGGACTGTCTTATACTTCAAAGAGTGAATACAAAAATAAAGGATATATCTTGTTACTAAGGAGCTTACCACTGAGAAAACCGAATGACATATGCATAGAAAGCTAGAGATGAAAGAAAGCAAGGATGCAGGAAAAAGTACAAAAAAAGAGTGAAGTCGGGGATGGGAAAGCAGAGAACAAGGAAAAAGCTTCATGGATTCCGTTTTAAGAGGATAAAGGAAAAGGAAGTTAAATTACAAAGTTAGGGCTGAGATCCCTATTGCCCCCAACCAGGTAAATTATCAGTACAAAATTGTACTCTTTGCTCTCTGTTTAAGCAGGCCAGCAAGGAGAAAACCAGAGTTCTCCCACTGAATACAAAATACAGAATCATTTAAACTTTGAAAAACTCCTTCTAATTTCACTCATAGAAATTATATATAAAAAAATTCCATATCCAACCACATTACGTGCACTCAATCAGTAAATACTGACTGAGCACCCACTAGGCACAGAGCAGTAGACCAGGCAAACACAATCCTGTCTGAATGGACCGAGCTAAAGAGAGGGGTTTGTCAATCCAGCCCCAGATCTACGCCACCGATGTGAATTAGTGGCCTCGGTTATAAGAAGTTAGCCCTTTCCTGCCCCTTCCAGGAGCAGAGTATCAACATGTGATCAGGACCTCTGCCCCACCCCTCAAGTCTTCAGCCCCAACTCCAGAGGCTGGATGGGAACCTAGAAATTTTGCTTTTAAAGGTTGACAAGTTTTGATCTAAAGCAGCCAACAGAAAGTAGCCAATATACTGCAATCACGATTAACCCTACGCACCAATTTTGGAGCAGCAAGAAATAAATCTGACCTAAGAGGTGAGTTGTAATTTTATCACACTGATTAGCTCACCTTGTTTTCTTGAGATTCATTCTCCCAGGTGTGACATTTTTAAGGTTTGGGGACTACTCCGTTCCTTTAAAGTTTTCTTTCTTTCTATTCTTCCCAAACAGGGAATTGCTATGCCTAATGCGATAGCAACCACCAACCGCTGTCTTAAACTCACGATTTTGCAAGCAATTTACAAGTGGCAGTGAACGGTGCGGCTTCACACCTGGGCAGCACACCACAGAATTCTGCTCCGAAAGCTGCAGGCTCTGCCCTCCCGAGAGAGCTGCGGGGGGAGCTCAGGGCCTGGATACGGCCAGGATGGCTTTCATTTCCCCTGGTCCCATGCCAAGTCCTGCCCACACGCCTCCTTTAAGCACCCCTGTGAAAATCAAGGCAGATAAGCAGCCCATGCAAGACAAATTCCCCCTATTCCCAAATCATAAACCAAATCCTGAAGCTCTGGATTCCTGGAGCAGCCAAAGCCTGTAATCAATCCCAAAGAGGCAACAGGCAGGTTTTGGAACAATAACCCGTAAACATATGGATCCTCTCAGGGCTGGGATATCACGACAGTTATCTCCTTTTGGATGGGGGAGGGAAAGTATGCATTCTTTAAGCCATCAAGTGTACCAACACCTCTTTAAAATAACTATCCCACATTACAAACATTCATTCTTGAGCCACAGAACTCCGGGGCCAGGTGGGCTTGCCGGTGCTGCGGACAAGAAAGATGGCGAGGTGTGGCCGGGATGGGGGGCACGTAGGGCGGGGAGTGGGAAGGTCAGGGGAGTTCTTTCCTCACCGGCACTGCCCAACAAAATAAGCGCTTATGGAAAACTGCAAATCTAACTCACCTGACTTCCGTGGGATGGGAGTCTGTGAGGAGGAGACACCCTTCAACGAAGACACCTGATGTACCAGTGGGCAGCAGGCTCCCTCTCTGGGATAAGGAGCCCCGAGTCCTACATTTGATGTTTCATTAATGGCTAGGCAAACAAATTCTGAGCTTGCTGTTTTAATTTGCTCAGTGGGGAAGGAAAAAGTGTCACTCTATTGTAATTCCCAACTGGGTGCTTTTTTAAACCATCAGATGTTATTTCAGTGTTCAGCAGACATATTCGATTTCCTTTCCTTAATATTTGTTTGACTTACCCTCCGATGGGGACTGGGTGCTTTAGAAAAGCTCCGAGAGGTCAAACCTCACTGCAGCTTCTCTCAGCACCTCCGTGGGCCCCGGCCTGCCACTCGGGGTCCGCTTTCAGCAGCTCGTGCTCAGAGCGGCACACATGAACTATTCTCCCTCCAGGCCCCTCGAGTCTGCAAGCTGGTGATAGGACAGACCTATCAGAGGGTTCAGGTCTCCCACAGGCTGGAAACAGGGAGCCCGAAGCGATGTGAAGACCCCAGGGAGGTCATTCTCTAGGAAGAATGACTCCCCTCTGGCCTCAGTCTTCCTCATGCCTCCTGTGAGGGGAGCCCTGACTGTACCTCATGGGCAAGGACACTCACAGAATGAGCCATCCGGCCTGCTCCCTCTTCTCAGAACATCAGTCTCTATAAAGGCAACTCTTCATGTACTTAAGAAAAGGGAGAAAAATGGAAGTAAAGAGAGACAGATGTCCTTTCAATAGTCCACACCATTGATCTGTATGGCGGCCAGGCCCAGGAAGGAGACTCAGAGGGGAACTGTCACTCACTCAGATGTAATACGCCAGGCTCAAAGAGAGCTTCCAGCCATCAGCTTCTTCAGATCCTAAAAGAAGAAGTTACCGCAAGTCCTAGGCAATTTTTAGTGTTCAAAAAGCTCAGCTTTGACAAAATGGTTCTATAGCTACTGTAAAGCCTTAGCACAGACCCAGCACAAACGCTGACCCCGAACAGCTCTGACAAGGTTTGATTTTGCGCACGCCCAAGGCAGGCCCGGCTCCTTGGGACGGCCGGTGCCTGCACTCATGGGGCCCGACGCCTGTGCTGGCTCCACGGTACACTGCTGCTACAGTCCATCATCCAGAGAGGAGGAGGAAACACCCGAACTCCCAGTCTTTCCAGGCAGCCACTGGGTCAGGCCATGCGGAGGCTCAAGGATCTGAGTCAGCTGAGAGGCCAAGGAAAGGAAATCTATGGCACTGGGTCCCACTGAAGGCCAAGGCACTTCCAATAGTTAGGTTATCTGCTGCAGGGATGTCCCTTGCATTTGGGCCCTCCTTTAGGGACGTTTCATTTTTATCAGCGTTGGCTATGAGAACCCAGTTTCCCGGTGCTCTAGGTGAAACCAAAGAGTGTAAGCCTGTCGTAGGGCCCATGGCAGGATGAGACAGGTGGTTCCATGTACCGTAAAGAAAACCCGCCCTGGATTCCCAACAACCCTGAGCACAATTTCAGATCTAGGACTCTGGGACTTAAATCTAGAGAGGAAAGCAGCCAATTCCCATCAGAAAGATCATAACCACAAGTCTGTGGGAAACAGTCTTGAGACCCAGTCCAAGACCCGGTATCTGTGGGAAACAGTCTTGAGACCCAGTCCAAGACCCGGTATCTGTGGCACTTTACTGGCAGACGGCTCAGAGAGGGACAAACAGAAGGACAGAGACAACCTATTTTCTTTTTTAAAGTTACCCACTAGCTTTTTAAAAGAGGTTATTATTAAGTCTAATTCTAAGATAGGTGTTTCCATCTTTCTGCTCTTCTAGTGAGGAGACAGAAAGTGGGATAGTTTATTTAGAATCACAGAATACATCATCTCTCCCCCTCTCCCTGGATGAATACATTTAGCTCTAAATTTTACTAATTCTGTTTAAAAGTTAACTGTATATAGAGTCTCAGCTCTGGAATTCTCCACTTAGCCAAGCTCCCTCGTTACCAATCAAATCTGAGCTATGACGGAGCCCACCTTTCCCTTCTTGGTTCTTCAATCCAGATGAACATTAAGCTTATAGGTTTTCCACTACCATTATCTAACTGGCTTTCCCTGTCTTCAGTCTGTCATCTCTAATTCATCCTGTGATCTGACTGCCTGGACCATATACCTGTTTGCAAACCTATGACACCTCTTCACCGCCTTTGACTTTTCAGCTGACCTCTTAGCCTGTCCATCAGCTGGCCCTATATGGCTGAACCGACCTAGCTTCCAACGTCAACCCAAACACAAGTTCCGCCTCCACCACATCAACTGGCCTGTGACTCCCCCGTGCGACCACACGTACACCCAAGCTCGTTCTAACTTGGGTTGCCTTTCGTCTTGGTGCTTCCTATAGCAGGAGAACGCACTCAGAGGTGGTTTCACGTTCTCATGAGAAAAAGTAGGGCATTCCATGCTATTTTGCTGTCTTCTCATGATCCTTTACTTGCCATTACCTTGGGGAGTTGTGAACAAAATAAAACAAATAAATTATCATAACTGATTAGCACCCAAGAGGTTTCACCAGCCGCTGCCACCTAGGGGACGCACAGGCAGTAAAAGAAAGGCATCAGCAGTGTGTGCACCTAACAACAGACAGTTGCTCTTAGTCAATTCCCATCCCCACATGAAGGACTGATTTTATAACCAGTATTATTAGCCAAGAGTGTTTCACATCTCTCAGGTGAAAAATGTTCAACACTTAAGGGCTACTAATAATTTTTTATGGTTGGAAATGAGGATCAAAGTACGAAAGGAAAAATAAATTCCTGGGTTCATACATCCAGCCAAGTCTGCATGGCTCATTTTCTGCCACATGTTTTAAACAGCCTCTCTTAAAGGCGGGGGAGGGGAGGAGGAACAAGTTGCATTTTATTTCCCAGCTCTTTAGGTCTGAAATAAAAGCAGACAGACTTGGGGGGAAAAAAATCAAACATTCAAGTAACACTATACACTGCTACTGTTCCCCCAGGAGCTCCTTGCAAATGAGTATCAAGAACTCAATAGATACTTTCCTGGTAAAATACATAAACAGATAAATAAATTATCCCAGGCTGAAAAGAATCTCCACATCTGGTAGCTCACTAGAGCTTGTCAAACAAGTCAGAAACACGCAGGGCCAGAGAAGATCATTCTTTCGCTCCTGATTTCGGGGCTGGCGAGGGAATGTAACATTTCCCAAAGCTCTTTGCCTTCCAACAGGGAATATGACCCATTTAAACAGGCAAATGACCCCTATGTTTTCTTCCAATTAAATAAATAATGATACCCAGGCATTAGGTCTTGAATCCACATGTCTGTGTCCTCAAGTCACAGACACTGGAAGAAAAAAGGCCTTTCCTACAGGGTCTGGCCTTGCATTCCCAAGAACTTGCTAGGGCGTCCCTTAAAGGGTTATATTCAACGTACATTTAACACCTTACAGAAGTAACTTAACCTCCTCGCACCTCAGTTTTCTCGGCAATAAAGCATGAAGTGACAGGATGGTCTCCAAGGTCCCTTCCCGTTCTGATGCCGGGTTTCTTTAAAACAGAGTTTCTGCCTTGTCCGTGGACCCCAGTACAGTGTTAACGTTCCCTACGTGTGCTATGGTTTTGCAGAGGCTGGCCGAGCACTGCCGTGGCTCCAGCAACTTCCTCCGGGAAAGGGATTCCGGAGGTCGTGACGGGTTTCAAGCTTACAGCCCAGGTAGACCTTCCCCCTTCATTCCTCTTTCATCTCTGGGCTCTGACGGGAGGCCACCCTTCTTTCTCATAGCTCGGGGAGGGTGCCGTCTGCGAGCTGCCTTCAGACTCTGCTCTGTGTCCCTTAAGCAAGCTGTGGAGCCTGCTGCTTTAAAATGGTTTCTGTAAAGTGATGCTTCCAACCCCCTAACTAAAGCTCTGCTTTACAACGCCCTCTCGTTGTGAGAAACATATGTCAGGCCTCCGAAGAGGCATCAGCAGAAACGCCATCAGAACAGACCCCGGGTCACCACGCTCTCCTCCGCTGAGGCAACGGCTGTGCTCTCCCTTTCAATCCTAAAAAGCTGTTGGCATTGCCTCCAAATACCCCTGGATCCTCACACAAGCAATCTCTCTGGGTTTCACAGGAAAGCAAAGGAGTTTGACACTTCTTACGCATACAAGTTGGATTCTTTTTCACATGAACCCATACCTTATACATTTGCCTGTACTTCTGATCCCTTAGATTCACGACACCTGAGGGATTTTAGGAAGTCATCTGGTCTATTCTTCAGCTCCAGGAAGGACTAGTAAAACCACCTTAGATACCGGAGGACTGCTGGCTGCCCCTTCCCGAAAAATTCCCAAATGGGGAGACGCCTCTGTCTCTCCAGATTTCTCTAAAAATGCTTTGGAGCCACAGTGAGAAAGGTCTGCTGCATGGTTTCTCTTTGATTCTCACATATTAAATACTGTGTTTAAACGATTTTTTATTTAATCTAGGATAATGAATTTAACTACTACAAAACTAATAAAAGCTATAGACACACACACACACACACACACACACACACACACACACACACACACACAGCCAAACCAGAAGAAACGAAGATGCCTATTTCACAGAAGAATAAGCAGGGGAATATTCTGGTTGTACTAAAAGTGCCAATGTGCCTAACGTTACCTAACTGACCTAGTAAGATCATTAAATCTACAACTGCAGAATGCAGACTCTTTAGGGGCACACAGAACATTAACCAAAATAGACCTTTTACTGAGTCATATAGTCTCAACACATTTCAAAATGATGAATTCATAGGGAGTATATTTTCTGCCCACAGTGGAATCAAATCAGAACTCAATAAGAAAAAGGTAACTTTAAAAACTGACAAAAGTAAGCAGTATACTTTTATATAACTATGGGTCAAAGAAGATATTACAAAAGAAATTAGAAAATATTTTAAACTTAAGGATAATGAAAATATGACAAATCAAAACCTGGGAAGGTACCTAAAGCAGTAATTAAGGAGAAATTTACAGCTTTAAATGCATATATTCGAAAAATAAATACTGAAATCACTGATCTAAGCTATCAAGTCAAAAGGTTAGAAAAATAACAGCCACTTAAACTCATGAAATTAGAGGAAGAGATTAATCAAGAAAAGAGTAGTTAATGAAATACAAAACAAATACACACTAAAGAAAAATCAACAAAATCAAAAGTTGATTCTTTGCAAAGAATATGACACTGATATACCTCTAACAAGGCTCAAGAAAAGGAGAGAAAACAAAAGTTGTCAATATCAGGAATGAAAAAGAGCACAGCAATCCAGATCTTATAGACTTTAAACAATAACAAGATAATAGTATGGATCATTTTATAGCAATGCATTTCACAAGTTAAATTAAACGAACAGAGTCCTTGAAAAACACAGCTTATCAAAACTAACACAGGAAGAGATAGAAAGCCTGAATAGTACTAGAGCCATTAAAGAAACTGGGTCTGTAATAAACATACTAGAGTGCTGGCTGAGGATACAAGAATGTGGGATGAGCAGTGCAAAAAAGTCATAAATATCAACTATGGCTCACGAGCAAGCTGCAGAAGAACGTAGCAGCCATGCAGTTTTCTCGATTCCTTACCATATACACACCAATTTATTTGTCTCTTCTTTTCCAATTTGATATAAGAATTATAGCTATGATATATTCATATATACAATGTATATAGTCTATATAACTTATTCTTCAGATGTCTGTAGTTTCCTCAGCCTCTTAAGTCTATAAGTTTAATGACCTCTGGCAAATTTTGGAAGCTTTCAGCTATTTCTTTAAATATTTTTTTCTGCCCCATATTCTTTCTCTTCTCCTTCTGGGACTCTGATGACACAAATGTTATACCTTTTGTGATTGTCCCACAGGTCCCTGAGGCTCTGTGTATTTTTTTTTTCCCAATCTATTTTCTCCGTGCTGTTTAGATTGGATAATTCCTATTGATTTATCCTCAAGTTCACCAGTTCTTTCCTGTTATCTCCATTCACCTATTGAGCCCACCCAGTGAGTTTCAAATTTTGGTTACTGCAATTTTCAGTACTGAAATTTCCATCTGGTTCTTCTTTGTATCTTCTGTTTCTTTGCTGAGACTTTCTATTTTTCCATTTGTTTCAACAGTGCTCATAATTACTTATTAGAGGATTTTTTATGATAGCAGTTTTAATATCCTGGTCGATAATTCCGACATCTGTGTCATTTTGGTGTTGGCAACTGTTGATTATCTTTTCTCATTAAAGTTGCAGTTTTCCTGGTTCTTGGTATGATGAGTAATTTTGGATTGTTTCCTGAACATGCTGAGTGTTACTGTGAGATGGTGCTGCCTTTCACATTTTCTGTTTTAGCAGGGAGCTGAGGTTCAGAGTGCATGTCCGGATCCACTTTGTGGGCTCTGGATTGAATATCAATTGAATTTTCAAAGACTATATCGTGCTATTCTGGTCTGCCTAATTTGTGTGCTACCCAGAGGCTAATTTGAAACCTGGGCAGTATTCTACACTACAATTTCTTTCTCAAAGCCTTTGCTGTGTTGATTCTAGTTAGTTTCATGCATGGGCTGATCTGAAGGGAGAGGGGTGACAGTGTGCCCAGGAGGAATCCCTCCTTTCCATAATCTTCCCTCCACTCTCGAGTTGGGAACAGATGAGGTGCTGTCTCTTTGCTGTCTGTTGCTTGGTGCAGGCTGGGGATGGTGGACAGGACACCGCCCCCCAGCCCCCAGTCTCTGCAGCTGCGTCTTCGCTAACATTCACTTCATGGAGGACATGGAAGGTCAACTGAGTTCCACCCCACCGTCTCCAGAGTGGAGAGGGGACAGGGGAGGAGTGCCGTCTCTGCTCTTGCCTCCTGGTAGTGCAGGGTGGGAACGGTCAGCAGAGCTCTGAACGACAATCCCCCCAGTCACAGCATCTAGTTGGCAGGGGTACATACGGCTTCTTTCATGGTGTTTGCCTGGTGTAGAGTAGGTACAGTCAAAAGCGTTCCATCAGCAGGGCGGCCCTCTTCCCAGTCCTTACAAGAGAAAGCGGGTTTTTCTTTTTCTTTTTCTTTTTCTGCGTTTGTATGCTCGTTATCTGTGCCTATGAGTGTCATGGCCTTCTGCAGCACTGAGGCTGGGGTATACAGGAGGGAGGCAAGGAGGGAGGAAGGAAGGAAAAAAAAAATCCAAGGGAACTCACTGCTGGAGTATCCCTTAGGTCCTGAGGACCCTAGCCAGTCTGTCTTCTTTTTCTAGGAATAGGGTGGCATGTGCTTGCTCAGTCTTGTCCAGAATTGGAAGCCTATAATTTATTCATTAAGTTACAGAATACTAAGTAGAATTGTGACAAAATTAAAGAAAGAATAAATAATTAACCAGAGACTGATATTATGACTATTGGGACTCTGTGTCTCACCTTCTAGGGGAGGGAATGCAAGGCCTGTATATGTATAAAGGACAGCTGCTGCATCCTTCTTAGTGAAAAGAATACAGTTGCTACTGTTGCTGCATGGAAGTTCAAATATGTGTAGAAGGGTCTGTATGGATGCTCTGGGGTAGCCAAAGGGGTAGACTGCACTGGTTATAAAGCTACTGACTTGTAGCCCCAAGCCCTGCTTCTAAATTCTGCCTTGTGATGCTAGGGCTGAGACTCTGCAAACATCTCACCTTTGCTAGGTGGTCTACCAACAGGGTGCACTAGAGAGAGACTGGAAAACTAGAGAAAAGGAGAAGGGAATTACTTCCTGTTTTGCCTGCTTTTCCTGACAGTGTGGCATTTCGCCCCAGCAGCAGAATGTGGTTCTAGCCTCTTCCGGCAGAGCCAGCCTTACCCTGACCCCTCAGAAGTACTAGCAATAGCCAGCCGGTGGCCCCTCCTCAGAGGTTTAAGGCCCAGCCCCGGGGGTGAGGGGGTGGGGTCGGGGGTCTCTTCCAAGCTTCTAGGTTCTAACGAACCCAGCCTCTTCCCTCTCTTCCTTTGCTCCTCCCACCCTAGGGGTAGTGGACGCTCCCTGGAGTTATTCTCTCTTTATACTTTCAGTAGCCCCTGTTTGCCCTCTCAGCTCTCTAATACCTCTATTAGAAAATTTCATATACTAAATCCATTCTGTTGAAACAATTAGTATAGATTCTGTTTTCCTGACTGATACGGATTCTTATTTGTTAATATTGGAATAGGAAACAAAATGTTCAGGTGTTTTTACCTTCACCAAAGAGAGGTTTCAAACAAATGGGTTTGAATAGCACAGAGGCAGAAATAGGACAGTTACATAATAAAATCTTCCCAGGTGGCATGGTATGGGGAAAATAGCACCAAAATGAGTTGTATGCCCTTATTAAGTGCCACTTACTAACTGGGTGATATTGGATAAGTCATTTATGGGCTTCATATAGTTTATGGATGGGCCTTGCCTATAATTAAAAGTGAGCAAGCTAGATTATCTCTAAGTTTATCTCCAACCTGAAACTATCACTTTATTTTCAAGAAATCACCAGTAAAACCATCTGGGCCTGGATTTTTCCTTGTAGGAAAATTTTGATAACAACTTGAATTTCTTTAATAGAGGGTACATATTCTGTTTAATTTTACATAAGTTGTAATTTTCAAAGAATTTTTACATTTCATATAAATTTTCATAATATTCTTTTAATGCCTGTAGGATCTATAGTGACAACACTTCCTTAATTCCTTTTCATTCCTGATAGTGAAATTTGTGGGGATTTTTTTGTTGTTTGTTTATTCTGTTTTTAAAAATTTTTTTAACACCTTTATTGGAGTATAATTGCTTTACAGTGGTCTGTTAGTTTCTGCTTTATAACAAAGTGAATCAGCTATACATATACATACATCCCCATATCTCCTCCCTCTTGCATCTCCCTCCCACCCTCCCTATCCCACCCCTCTAGGTGGTCACAAAGCACCCAGCTGATCGCCCTGTGCTATGCGGCTGCTTCCCACTAGCTATCTATTTTACATTTGGTAGCGTATGTAATTCCATACACATACGTTTTTATTTCTTTTGGAAGCTGGGTCATATGAAAACTATAACTTTTTTTAACTTTATGAGAACCTGCCAAACATTTTCCCAACCTGGTTGTACCATTTAGCATTTTAACCAATAGGTATGAGAGTTCTAAGTTGCTCCACAGTCTAACCAACATGTGGCACTATCAGTATTTTAAATTTTATTTCATCATTCTAGTGTGTATACAGTGGTAACTCATCGTGCTTCTACTTTAGAATTGCCCTAATGACTATGAGGTGGAGAGTTTTTTCATATGTTAGTTTACATCTCTATATCTTCTTTTATGAAGTAACTGTTCAAATCTTCTGCCCATTTTTCACTGACTTGTTTTCTTATTATAGAGGTATGAGAGTTCTTTATATATTTTGAAAATATTTTTCCCAGTCTATGACTTGCCTTTTTATTTTCTTAGAAGTGTCTTTTTAAAAAGTGTTAATTTTGATGAAGTCCAATTTGGTTTCTTTTATATACTGTGCTATTTGTCTCTTACTTAAAGGAAAAAAACCAAACATTGCTTAGCTCAGGTACACTCGAACTTTTTCCACTGTTTTCTTTAAGAAGCTTTATAATTTTAGTTCCTGCATTTAGGGCTAGGATCCATTCTGAACTGACATATGGATATCAAATTACTCCAGCACCGTTTAGTGAAAAGCCTGTCCCACCACTATTGAACTGACTTGGGTCTTTTGCTGAAAACTGATTGATGACACGTGTGGTCTATTTCTGGCCTCTATTCTATTTCATTGATCTACACGTCTAAGTTTACACCAGTACCACAGAGTCCTGATTACTGTAGCTTTATAGAAGTCTTAAAATAAGGTAGTCCCGCAATTTTGTCCTTCTTTCTTAAAATTGCTTTGGCTTTTCCAGGCCCATTGTGTTTCCATTTCAACTTTAGAACTAGCTTGTCAATTTTAACTTTTTAAAAAGCCTTCTGGGATTCTGACTGGGCTTGCTTTGAATCTATAAATCAGTTTGGGGAGAACTTCCACCTTAATAATAGTGAGTCTTTGGATTCAGACGTATGATACATCTTTCCATTTATGAAGTTGTTCAATTTCTCTCAGCAATGTTTTGTGGTTTGCAATGAACCTATATGGCCCCCCTTTTTAATACACTTTTCAAGCTGACCCTCCCTACCCCTTCTCCAGGCAACCACCGATCTCTTGATCACTAAAGATTAGTTTGTGTTTTCTATAAATGAAATCATAAAATATGTTCTCTTTTTCATCTTGCTTCGCTCACTCGGCATAATTATTTTTCAATACAACCATGTTGTCGTATGCATCAAGAGCTCATCAATTTATTACTGAGTAGTATTCTATTGTATGGATATACCACAATTAGTTTATTCATTCAACTTTTGATAAGACTTTTTTTTTTTTTCCCCTCCAGATTTTGGCTTTTACAAATAAAAGCTGCAAGTACAAATACTAATACTTGTATTAGCGTACAAGTATTTGTGTATACTTATGCTCTTATTTCTCTAGGGTGAATCTCTGTGAGGAGAATGGCGGGGTCACATGGTAGAGATATGTTTAACATTTTAAACTCCAAACTGCTTTCGAAAATGGCTGTATCCAGATTGTGGATCACAGTGAAGTGGAAAGGCACGCAGGCCAGAATAATCTCTCTCCTATCTTTCATATGCAGGCTGGTAATGAAGATTTATTCATTCATCAAACATTACTGAGTATCTGATGAACGGGCTGAATTGGGTTAGGCAAAGAGGATACAGCAATGAACAAGACAGCCGTGGTTCTGTCCCTATGGGGCTTACATTCTAGAAGAAAAGCAGACACTAAACAACACACTTCACAATTATTTGCTCACAAAGAGGTAGAGTGCTCTAGTCTGGAGACTTTCTGAAAGTTTCTTTTGATCTGAGCGCTGAAGGATGAAGAGCAGTCAACAAGATAGATACAGTCCTAACACACTGTGATAACTGTGACGAAGAAGTAGTTCTGGGCTCCAACATAACTCTCCTAGGACATAAATTTTTGTTAACTGATTTGCTTATTCATTTACTCCGTCAAGCTTGCATGAGAGTAATCCTAGCCTTTGGCATAAAAAACAGGATTTAGGAGCACCATCTTCTGTCTTCCGATTCAACACAAAACTGGGTACCCTCTCCAGAAGAGAACTGTCCCTTCTGAATGATGGACACAACCATCAACCTTCCTCATGAATCAGCGGAATCATGAGAATGACAGCAGCAGTCGTGGTAGCAGCTGCTAATGTGGCATCTCATGAAGAGCAGAAGAGCACGCTGCTCACCACCCAGAACGGGTACTTCCCGAGCGCTGTCCATGTGGTGGTGCTACACAATCTTATCTAATGTACGCGACAACCCAATGAAGCAGATACTGTTAGTGCCATTTTACACAAGAATAAACTACAACCCAGAGAGATTACATAAGTTGTCCATGGTGACAGAGTAGAAACTTGGGCCCAGTACTGTCCTAACTTTGTTCATTATATTAATTACTATACAAGAAATAACTTTACAAAGTTACCCTAAAGCACTAGTGGCAGGGATGCCTGAAAAATATTAGTTTTCCTTAGCAGCAAGGTAAGTTAGTGATGGACAAGGGATATGCTGATGGTTCTGAGGACTACTTTTGAGGACCAGTAGTCTCTGACATGGTAAAAATCCTCAGGGAAGACAGTATAGTGTCACACAAACTTGAATTTAAACCCCAACTCTTCCACTTATTTACCTGTGTGACTGCAGGCAAGTTATCTAACCTTGCTTAGTCTCAGTAAAGAAGGTGAAAAACAAGAACTGCCTTGCAGGTTTGGGAAAAGATCATTAATGTATGTAAACACCCAGTAAATTGATAGGAACATAGTAAGTTGTATATAGATAGTAGTTAGGAAAGTTGTTCCTTTCATAGCATCTGGAGAAGATCCCAATTACTGGAGATGAGGCGTTTCCCTGCCCCCTACTCCTCTGATACACATTACTTCTTTAGAGGTAATGTGGAGTAAACACAGGGCAGCAGAGGGAAGAGGTGAAGATTCAAGCTCAGTCCCTCCGGGTTTTGCACTTCCTCTCATCAACACATTTTTTGCTGCTTGAAACGAACTCAAGGTTGAAAGAGATCCCAGGTTTCAATATTCATGAGATCCCAAGATTTCAACTCAAGGTTGAAAGGAATTCATCTAGTCTAACTTCCTTTTATTAGACTTCATTTAGACCAACTGAAATATCAAAGAGGTAGCACTCTGTCCATCTTGGCTACACCATTTGGAATGTTCCCTTTTTCAACCTTCCTTTTACCACAAAAATAAACACATGGGTATGGTCTGAAGCCATTACATGCAGTGGAGAGAAAATACTGGCAGAAAAACTGGTTTTGCCATGAGTTGCCTACTTATTACTTAGAGGAAGAAGTAGGTAATTTGCTTTTTGAAAAAATGGGAATGATAGTGTATGAAACATCATCCAACACCCTAGACGTGACGATCCGAAAGAAAGACACCAATATGAATAGAAATAAATCCAGAAAGATGAGTGTATGTTTTCCTAGCTAGTCTCATGCCTTTCACTGGCCAGTAATGACATCGACCAAGGTATCACACATCAGTCTATTTCACAATTTCTTTTATACACAATGGATATATAAATATATTTTATATATATAGTAAAAACCTGGGAAAACTTGAGCTTTTAATTTTTGGTGGTGGCAGTGGTGGGGGATTCCTATTTCTTCCCCTTAAAATCCACTTCTAATTTAAGGCTTAGAAAGTAAATTTCTATAATAAATATATGTATCACATATTGCTTCATTAGATAAAATTTCATGATTTCTTAGAACCTCAAATTTAACAAATCCTAAAAATGGTTACCTCTCTCCCAAAGACAGGATGACTACGGGGGATAAACTTCCCCCGCTCTCCCCTGTGCCAGCTGTAGCTAATTGATTTGTACACTCTGTTTTGCTTGGGTCTGATACCACCATTACACCCCCGCAGCCGCAGGCCTCAGCCTGTCGCCATCATGCATCTCGTGTACATCCTCCCTGACAGGACTCATCAATTCCTACTGCTTTTCACCAGGCCTCAGCTCTGGCACTTTCCCCGGGGGAGACCTTTACTGGTCTCCATACTTAACCCCTGAACCCAGTCTAATCCATCAGCCACATCGAATGAATGGTGATAGAGAATGTTTCTCCCCAAAGACAGGCAGCCAGCCTCTCCACTTAAAACTCAGAAAGAAAGCCATCAACAGGGTCTGCTTTCTGTTTGTCAGTGTCGCCAGCTTCTTCGCTTATTGATGTTTTTATGGTTGCTGTGCCCAGCTGCTCGAGTCAGGGAAGTGGTATTCAAGGAGACATCAATTAAAGTGCTTGTTAAACGTCATAGATGCTCTTTTGAAAATGTCCCCTGGGACTCTCCCTGGGAGTTCCCAACTGGTGGATGGCACAGCTGTCGTTCTGGAATAGGGTTTTCCCAAAGTTCTAAAGAACAGCTTCATAACCTACACTCCCACGCACAGCTTTTGGACGCTACTAGAATTTAGAAATTACGACTTTACAGATTGAAATATAACACTCTTTAGTAGGAAAGACAAGCAGTAATGGGCAATAACTATCAAAAATGTAAATGCACCGTTTGAAACCTCCTTACCTCATAACCGAACTGCAGCTCATCAGAGGTCAGCATAATGATATCGTCGTCAATGGCCAGAACGGCCTCCGTCTCGATTTCATCGTAAGGGAAGAAACGGTTACTCAACTTGTTTTCAGCAGTTCTTACAACTTTTAAAGGAACCCGGATTTTGGGCCACAGAGAATCTGGAAAAAGAAAAACCAAGGTATTTATTACTCTCCTAACTTCTGTGAGGAGATAAACTGGTGAAAGCATCGCATCACAAATGAGATGGAAGAATCAACTCACATCCATGACTCTCATGAAATCCACACGCACAGCTGTGCAAGGAGAAACTCTTATAGGTGCGTTTTTATAATATCCTACATTGTAAATACTTCTATCCTCTCTACATCCTTACAACACTACTGATTCTCAATGTTGTCTTAACCAGAATCCACAAAGTGGCTTCAACTCACAATTGAGAGACAGAGGAGCAAAACGACTTGATGAAGGTCACGGTGATGAGAGGACGAATGGGCTCTGGACCGCCTCACGCTCAGGCCCGTGGTTTGAACACCAGGACTCTACCACCTCTGCACAATCCTTCCAGGTAGGTACACCCTAGCTCAAAACCTGCTTGCAGCTCTGCTGGGAAATACACGTGCTGAACACAAAAGCGCCTGCCCCCATCACGCCATCGCCAACAGCTCCCAAGGCTGCCAAATCCACCCTCACAGAACTGTGGCCCTGAGGGAGTTCAGCTTTCCTAACTTAGCACCTTACCGCCTCGACAGCCCTGCTCTCCTGACTCACTGGGCTTGGTTTCTCATTATGATCAATTTACAGAGTAAATATCGAATATCTAGGTCCAATTACATGGGATTTTCTGGCATACTGAAGAAACACAAACTCATGACTTGCCTTACATTTTTCCCATTCTACTTTGAAATGACTGAAGCCATTTAACCTCAGGTTCCTTATTTTAAAGTGCTGTGTTTAGCACAGCATGAAATTAATACTTGTTTCAATACAGGACCCACGTCCACAGACCTCAGCGTTCTCTACAGAGGGCAGTTTGTTCTTCACGCAACATTTGTCAAACGAGAATAGAAAAGGTATCATACTGCTTCCAAAAACCCAACACGTAATTGTGGGAAGGTCTAGTTTTTGTGATTCTTGAAGCCCCGAGATGCCTGTGGCCACTGCAGAGTCACCATACTGAAGGAGAAGTGTGACAGAGGGAAAATCAGGAGGGAAAAAAAACCTGTCTGAACTGACTGCAGATAAAATCTCCTACGCATAATTTACAATACATCCATGTAACACGTTGGGGTGCTCCAAGGGTCTTAGAGGAGGCACCCCCAAGGGCAGCTTCCCAGCAGCTTCTGCAGATACCTTCAACAGCAACTCAGTGAACTGAAGCCCTCGACAGTACCCCGGCTGGCCTGATAACACCCCCTGGACAACTTCCTGCTGAATTCCGCGGGTATCCAAGGCGGCTGCTGGTTTCTTGTTTGCCAGTCTTGGCCTGTGGCACCTGAGAACCTTCACCATGCAGTGGGCTGCAGCCACCCTGTCTCCAGCCAGGTCTGAATCTCAGACCTAGCTGGGGAAGAGGCTCTCCCAAGTTTATTTCCTGTAATCCTTAGAGAGCTCTTTTTTACCGTTTAGTCACCAATCTCCTATTCCTAGTTAGTAATTCTTTATATTAAACTTTTCCTGTTCAAGTTACTGTGTGGTTTCTGTCTCCCACCTGGACCTTGACTAACACACTAGGGATATCAGAAGGATTATCAGATGAAAGGGGAATTGTTTTCTATGGCCTCTGAAGTTAGAACCATGACCAATGGCTGGGTGGAAGTTACAGGGAAATTGATTTACACTCTAAATAGGTAAGAATTTTCTGATGCAATGAAATGCCTTCGGCAACACAATGTGCACTTCTATTTGAAATGCACTAACCTTAGAGACCAAACAAGATGCCTCTGAGGTCCTAGGACTGTATGGACAGTAACACTGCACAGAAAGAACAGTCTCTGGAAAGAGCTTCAAATCTCAGGTGTATCCATTACCAGCTATGTGATCCTGAACAAGTCAATCACGTTCTGCCTGTGTCTTTGACTGTGAAGATGGAAGAGGAACACCACCTTCACACGTGAGAAGGTGTGAGGATGAACGGTAACGCATTTAGCAGCATGGCGCCCGGTGCCTAGCAGACATCCACTAAGTGTCAGCTGTGCTTTCCCTTGAAAGTCTGAGTCTATTTACAGACCAAAGGATATTTCTGAACCTTAGATAGCGGTGGCAAAGTGGTACATGTCAGATCTGGTATATTACTCTGACAAGCCAGGGGCGTGTCCTCAGCATGTATCTTCAATGTCTACTTTGAGAGGAACAGAACCCCTGCCATTAATCCTCTGGAACTGAGAAAACCTAACACACTAGCGGAACAAAAGAACGTGGAACTTTTGCCATGTTAATTTCACAAGGCAACAAACAGCCCCTCTTTCTGCAGTACCTATAGGAAACAGGCTAGCTGCTTGGGTTAAGTGTAGACGTGCCTCCACCCGGGATGAGATCGGGACTTGCACTCAGGGAGTGTGCACAGCATGTTCGACAGCTTTCCACATTCTTCGCCTGCATATATCCTAAAATTACTTGAGACAATGTCCATAAAGAACTAACCTGCCTCTAGAAAGTCTTTGATGGGGAAGTTTTAGAAGGTGATGAAGGCCAAAGAGGATGATACGGGGTGCAGATGGGAATGCAGAATGAATCATGGCTCTTTTGGAAATGCGATTACCTCTTCCTGTTCTGGGTTGGGGCTGGATAGCCAAAGGCAGCTTCGGCAAAAGGAGTCTCCATCCCAATGGTCCAGCTGTCTATGAACCATCGTTACTACAAGACAGGACTTCAAGCAGAATTCCCAGTTTCTTGTTTTCACTTTTTTTTTTTTTTTTTTTGCGGTACGCGGGCCTCTCACTGTTGTGGCCTCTCCCGTTGCCGAGCACAGGCTCCGGACGCACAGGCTCAGCGGCCATGGCTCACGGGCCCAGCCGCTCCGCGGCATGTGGGATCCTCCCGGACCGGGACACAAACCCGTGTCCCCTGCATCGGCAGGCGGATTCTCAACCACTGCGCCACCAGGGAAGCCCTTGTTTTCACATTTTCAAATAAAATAGGCCTCTAAGAAAGGGAACTACCTTTCTCTCGGGCTTTAGCATCCCTTCCGTGGAATACAGAGATAAGAGGGCAGCAAGCAAAGAATAAGCATTATAATTACTCCCTGCCCTAAAGCAGATAATGTTGATATGGGACTTTGATTCTGTTTAAAAAAATAGGGGGACTTCCCTGGTGGCTCAGTGGCTAAGAATCCGCCTGCCAATGCAGGGGACATGGGGTCGAGCCCTGGTCCAGGAAGACCCCACATGCCGCAGAGCAACTAAGCCCGTGCGCCACAACTACTGAGCCTGCGCTCTTGAGTCCGTGAGACACAACTACTGAGCCCCCGTGCCACAACTACTGAAGCCCGCGCGCCTAGAGCCCATGCTCCGCAACGAGAGAAGCCACCGAAATGAGAAGCCCGCGCACCGCAACAAAGAGTAGCTCCCGCTCGCCACAACTAGAGAAAGCCTGCACATCGCAACGAAGACCCCATGCAGCCAATAAATAAATAAATTAATTAATTAAAAAATAGGACAGGAGCATGAGGTAGGAAAGAAAAATATAGGTGAGAAAGAATAGAGGTTTTTTTTTTTTCTTTCTTTCTTTCCATTAAGTATTTTCAAAAGAATAGATTTACTCTTCTGCCTCTCCTTGAGCCCCTGATAAGGACCTGGTTCATCTGCATAATCCCAAATTAGAGAACTGACAAAGCATGACGATTTTCTGAGCGCTAATTGGCAATCTGAATAGATACAGTGGGGCCTAGTGCGCAGCGCATGAGCTTTGGATCCAGAGAGACCTGTGTTCACGTCTGGCTCTGCCATTTTGCAGCTCTGTGACTGAGGCAAGTTACTCAACTAATGTGAGCTTCACTTTTGTAAAATGGGAAGAATAACAGCTTCCTTGCAGGTCTGTCATAAGGAGCAGAGATAATATGTGTAAAGCACTTAGCACAGTTCCTATTCCTTGGATATAAAAGGTACTCACTGCATGGTTATAATAAGGCTACATCATTCTCATCTGCACAGATGGATTCTTGTGAAGTCTAGGAACTTCACCTCCCCTCTGACAACTTGAAGAGGTGTAGGCAGAAGAATACGGGGTGACGCCTTAGGGTGCAGAAGCAAACAGTGTCACAGCTAGAAACCTTCAGCCTCTTGCTACATTGCTTATCCCAGATGGGCTCTCTTTCTTTACTTCTTGAAATTCTAAATGGAACCACATGAATTATAGCCTGTGTCTCATCCTGTGAATCTGTAGCTGGCAAACAGAAATGTCACCTTCCATTCACACAAAGTAGTCTGAAAAATAAGATTTCTCAAACACATTGCCAAATTTATGAAAAGCAAACAGCTGAACCAGCTGACCTGATAACTTTACAGTTTTGAGCTTTAGTCCAGCTTGAAGGAGAAAAAGAACTCCTCGCGTTAAGGATTTTTAAAAAATGTGTACTGATTAACAGCTTTCTCCAAATTGGATGCCAAGAGCCACGTGAGCAAGAATTCTCCGACTCTGCAAAGGCACTACACAATGTTCAGGTTGCCTGACGATGATCCAAAGCCCATCCTGGCGATCACTGTCACAAACACAACCACAGATCCACCAACTAAATGATCAGATTATCTCCATACAAATCTCGAGCCCCCTCCAGGAGTGCTAGAGCTGCCTGGTGCACAGCAGGTCCCCAGGCCCCTCCCTCCCCAGGTCCCAGGATTCAGCTCCAAGGAAGAGAGCTGCTGCTTCTACTTCTCGCTTGCCTCTTCCGAGGTGACCATCCTGAAATGCTCAGCCAATCCCATCCTGCATGTTAAGAACTATGAGAGTCCCAATCTGAAGCTGGGGTCAGGATGGGGGGTTCCTTGAGATCAACTCAAATTTAAAACTGAAATCAATTAAAACAGAAGGCTGAGTTAAACCTATCTGAAATGTACAATGTAACAGTTTCCTTCAGACAGGGGCCAGGGGCCAAGCCTAACAACCTTTATATCTATCAAGCCTGGAAACTAAAGAGCCGGGGAGAAGGAAGGCAGTGGCTTGCCTTTTCTTCTGACAGAGCTCAAAACCAACGTGACGAAAGCTTGCTGGAAATTTCTATTGCCTAGTCTAAGTATTTACTTAAACTTCAAATCCAGCAATTTAGACTTAAATGTAACCAAAAAGAAAAAAGTATTTGCTTGGGTCGCAGAGTGAAAAAAAAAGGTTGGTGGCGGGGGGAAGGGGGCAATTTCTGCCTACACTAACCCTCCCAGCAGCAGGCATGTTAGCCACAATATTTATTCTAGTAAATGTAGAGAGAGCGGAAAACATCACTTTTGCCTCTAATATTTCAAAGCCTTGGACTTGCTTTTTAAAAAATATATATGTTACTAATGCCGTACATGAAAAATCAGATGCCTCTGCTGGCACGAGGGCCAGAGCTGACAGCCGCCTTCACCAACTGAACCAACACCCCACAGAAGAGTAAACATGGTTCACGTTCTCCCTTAACAACCACGTCACCAGAGCTGGAGCCCTGACCTAAAAACCACTGTTAGAAAAAAGCTGGTCCAGTCCCTAACCGTGTCAAAATTAGGGCCTCATCAGTTGAGGGCTGTCTTTCCTCTCTAGAGCCAAAATATTTCAAAAATAAACTAAACTCTTGGTCATAGAATTAACCACTACACTTTACTAGGGTGTACCAAAAATTAAAACTGAACACCCAGCTCCAAAACCTAGGTTTGTGCTCTTGCTTTTAGTTATCCCAATGTAGGGGCTTAGACCAAGGAGGAAGAAAAAGATTTCTCCTTTCTCGTAGTTTGTAATGATACTTGCCCCAAAGAAGTGACTCAAATTTACAATAACTGATTCACCTTAAGCCCGAAGGGGCTAATGAAGTTTTCTAAGGACAGAACTGCCTATCTGGGCAGGAGGGCGGGGTGAGGGTGGAGGCTCTCTGAAAGCTGGTGGCCTCCGCGTGCGTGCAGGAGCATGACTGCAGCATGACACAGAGTTGTTCCGCGTCCCACGAGGGACACGGGACACGCAGCCTTGCTTCTGAAAACACGACCTCTCCTTTATAAATGAAGAGACGAATGAGCAACGCAGTACCTCCGATCTCCCTCACTCTGGTGGACCAGGGTCTCCCATGACCACCCCTGCGCTGCTCCTTTTGTCCCGTCCTCCTCCCTTTCTCCCTCTCAGATGGTACCTGGTGCCAACACATTCCGCTTTCTTCTACCCCTTTCCTCCTCCTTTACTGAGAGTCAAAAAAAAAAAAAAAAATCCAGAAATGTTGGGAGGAAAAAAACTTGGCATAAAAGATAGTTAATAATAATAATACAAAAGGCAGTGTGCTTCAGGGCACACTATGGGCATGCTATTCATTTAAAACAGCTACTTTGTTTACTAAACTGTGGCTCTCTGAATATAGAAAGTAAGTATTGATTCTCTCAGAGAACAAAAGTCCCACCAAGTAAAACTGTTTAAATGTCTCAGGAGGACATTGAAATCCTGATTTGCCTCACAGACAGAAGTACGTTCTTCTCCCAGCCTAGACTATGGATCTGCTACCGGGAGTTTCCAGGGCTGACTATCCTGACTTCAGTATAACCAATTAAACAAGAACAGCCATAAAAAGTGCAGATACTACTGTCAGGCAATAAACTAGACCTTATCGGTGATAGTGGTGCACATTACAAACTTCAAACTCATTCCTTGCTCTAATCCATCAGAAACTTCCTGGCATTAATAGGCTATAAAGGGCAGGAGCTTTGAAGTCCCTGGGATTAGGATCAGTAATAGACGGACTGAATGAGAAACAAAATGCAGGTGGAACGTACTCTATGCGTCCTGAATTAAAAACAAATCCAGTGAATCAAACAGCCCTCAACCCTAGCTTCCAGATTACGGGGGTGGCCAAGGCAAGCAACAGAGCCATTAAGGATGAGCCGGTGGGAACTTCCAGAGAGGGCTCACTCTAAGGAACTGATTCAAGCCCGGGAGGGCGTGCCTTGCTAACTTTCCCCATCGGAGGTGAGGCTGCTCTTTTTGAAGAAGAGCACAGTATCAGAGCAGAGATAAGGAAGGAGAAAACTAATGCCTTTTAAACTGAGTTTTCATGTAAACACATCAGCTGAGATGGCCGAGGGAAGCTGAGATCTGTTTTCCCAAGGCTGATGGCCTTTGATCCTATGATTCCTAAGCCCTCAAACACTTGCAGCTACAGAGCAGGCCGTGGGCTTAGAGTTAAACGGGCCACCCTAGAACAAGGATGGGATGATTGAGAAAACCGGGGTCATGCTGTCTCAGAAATGGCATTACTGTTGACAGAGCAGGAAAATTCATTTTAAACCAAAGGATGCAAATCATTTGGCCATCCAAATATCGACCCAGCTGCGGGGTTCGCTAACGCCCAAACCAGGCCTTTCCTGAATGCACTGTCTCCCCTCCCTTCTTACCTTCTGGGGGGTTTTTATTCTGATTATTCCAGACGACCAGCAGCTTGGATAAACTGGGCACCTTGGACACTTCAGTGATGACCCGGAAGAGGCTCTCCACTCGGTCGTAGGTGAGGACGATGGCCGTGAAACCTTGAGACTGTGGCGGTATCAGTGGTAGGAAGAGCGGGTTGCTCACACTGCCCCATTTCTGCAAGAGAGCACATGAATGTGGGTCAGAGAGGGATCTAGTAACAATGAGGCTGATCTCTTTCCCAGCGTCACCAATAAACCTGAACATGGGAGATCTGATGGCCTTTCCCATGACCAATCCAAGGGCCAAGCAACTGTTCAAAGTCTTTCCCTCAAAATCTGTGCTGATGCTCTTTAATTAAGTTTGGCTCTGATACCCCTGAACAAGGGGCAGAGAAGTTTTGCAGCTGAGAAGAGATTTCTGGTCAAACATGGCAGATTAAACACATGCATTTATCTTCATTCCCTCCCCAAACCCACTAAAGTGGGTTAATAGATATATATAGATATACATATAAAAGTGCAGTTAATAGATATAAATCTACCCAGACAACGAAATGGGAGCAGAGACAGCAGCTGACGAGCAGCGTGAATGTGTTTCTGAAAGATGGAAAGGGGCTGGAGAAGTGATGACAGCACAGGAGAGGGAGAGCTGAAACCCAAGTACCAAAAGGTGGGCGGAGGGTAGGGGGAGCAACAAGGCAAGCAAGCCCCAACTGTAGCCCCACAAAGGCTCAGTGGGCCCTTGTGAGTAAGAGGAGGGGGCTGAAAACAGGAGGACTAGTTAAAATATCTGTAAGGAGCAGCGACGGACTCAGGGCACAGGCCTCCCCATCACCTACCCACTCAGCCAGAAAACTACTCTTCTTCCCTGCCCGAGCTAGAGAAGGGAGATTTATCCTCTGAGGAAACTGAAGCTCTAGACATGGAAACACAGGCACAGACGAGAGGAAAATGCAATTAAAGCCTATATTTTGAATGATGAGCTCTATGGCCTTCTGCCTTCCTCCAGATCCCAAAACATCGGCAGTCATGTGGTTTACTTGCCACTCCATGATCTTACAGCGAAGCTCCATCACCTTACAGTGAAGCTCCATCACCTTACAGCGAAGCTCCACCACCTTACAGCGAAGCTCCACCATCTTACAGCGAAGCTCCACCACCTTACAGCGAAGCTCCACCATCTTACAGCGAAGCTCCACCACCTTACAGCGAAGCTCCATCACCTTACAGCGAAGCTCCACCACCTTACAGCGAAGCTCCACCATCTTACAGCGAAGCTCCATCACCTTACAGCGAAGCTCCACCACCTTACAGCGAAGCTCCACCACCTTACAGCGAAGCTCCACCATCTTACAGCGAAGCTCCACCATCTTACAGTGAAGCTCCATCACCTTACAGCGAAGCTCCACCACCTTACAGCGAAGCTCCGTCACCTTACAGCGAAGCTCCGTCATCTTACAGTGAAGCTCCACCACCTTACAGCGAAGCTCCACCACCTTACAGCGAAGGTCCATCACCTTACAGCGAAGCTCCATCACCTTACAGCGAAGGTCCATCACCTTACAGCGAAGCTCCATCACCTTACAGCGAAGCTCCACCACCTTACAGCGAAGCTCCATCACCTTACAGCGAAGCTCCACCATCTTACAGTGAAGCTCCACCATCTTACAGCGAAGCTCCATCACCTTACAGCGAAGCTCCATCATCTTACAGCGAAGCTCCATCATCTTACAGCGAAGCTCCATCACCTTACAGCGAAGCTCCATCATCTTACAGCGAAGCTCCATCACCTTACAGCGAAGCTCCACCATCTTACAGTGAAGCTCCATCACCTTACAGCGAAGCTCCATCACCTTACAGCGAAGCTCCACCACCTTACAGTGAAGCCCTCGGGCAACAAGCTTCCCGTAAACAAAAAACTTCTGATCATGTGTCCAGGTGAACTGCTGTGTCAGTGCACACGCTCGCCTTCTCCGTCTGACACACCCTGACGTGCACTGTCACCCTGGGCCTTCCCCACCCTGTCCCTTGCGCCCTAGAAGACCTCAGTCTGACCTAGAAACCACCTCGGATCCCATAGGAGAAGAGAACATGGCAATACCCTCTCAGTGAGATTTGAGTGTGAATGACAACAGTACTTGACCATTCAGCTTGCCCTTCCCCTGCTTAGATTTTTTTGTTACAATCAGATAGTTGGCCTCTTGGGAAAAGAGACCCCTAGATTACTTGTCTTTAGATTTCTGACACCTAGCTTTGTTCTTGTCAGACGTTTATTAAATGGATGAACTGTGAAAAACAAACAAACAAAAAAACCCAAAAAAACCCTTCTGATCAGGTTTTTAGTGCTTCCCTCTTAATCACAAACAGATCCTAGAATCAGACATTTCAAGAATATCTTCAGCATGAACAACAGAAACCAAATGAACAAAGAGAAAAACAGGAACTCAGAGGAAACAGACAACAGAAGAAGCAGAAGGAAATTTAAATAACTTCATATCCTCTGAGACTTTTCCACCCATGAAATAAGAATAAATTGCTATTTTTATTTTAAAAGGTCTATCAAAGATAGGGAAGAACCCTTGAACATTAAAAATATGATAGCTTAATTTTTTTTTTAAGGCAGTATTGAAAGATAAAGATGATGACGTATTGCAGTCTGGTGAACAAAAAGAGATGAAAAACAGGACAGAAAAGATGAGAAAATACAGGAGGTCCAACATCCATCTAATAGGAGGCTCCTGAAAAAGAAAACACAGAATATGGAGGAAACAAAACTGTCAAAGAAATTAAGTTCTAAGAACAGAAGATATGAGATGCAAATTTTCAGATTGAAAGGACCAAATAAGTAATGAGTACACTGAATTTTAAAAACATAAAAAGATAAAACAACAACAACTAAAAAAACCAATGAAACAAAAACCATATCAAAGCACATCACTTCTGAACACTGGGCATAAAGAGTCAATGAAATGTGTGAATCTAGGTGATGAGCATGTGAGTTCACTGTACAATTCTCACAACTTATCTGTAAGTCTAAATTTTGTTCAAAATAAGGTTTAAAAAGTAATGAATAAAATTCAATTTCTTTGCTACCATTAAAATATTGTCACTTTTAATGCAGCAATGTAAACAAGATATTTTTGTATTGATAATAGGGAACGACTGTTAAAGCATTCTTATATTTTCAATCTGCTTTATTGAGATATAATTAAGTATACAATGGTTTTTGGTATATTACACTGTTAAATTTTAAAAACTGGTAAAATATAATAGGAAATTTGCCATTTTAACCATCTCTAAGTGTACAATTCAGTGGCATTAATTACATTCACATTCATATGTGAAAAGCCCAGGACCTAACTTCGTCGTCCCCAAGAGGAGGCTGAATATGAAATGACCTATCTGTTATCCTGGCTGCTTACACTCCCTACAGTCTTTCATACTCTGGGATTCCCAAGGTCCCCCCACTAACCTCATCCATATCACTGATGGACACCCATCACCACGTATATGACAACAGCTGTGTGCCAGATGTAACAGTGTGGGACAGGAAATGTACACAAACACATGGAATACACATGGATGGGAACTCAAGGAGACTGAACGGGATTCCTGGAGTCCTAATGTAATCAGGATATTAAAGCCAAAATGTCCACAACAGGCCATAATTAGATTTCACAACCAAGAGACACAATAGGAAAGGCTATCTTCTTAACGCTGACTTTTTGTTTCCATGACATCATGCTTTGGCGTTAAGCTGTAGTCTTAGGAAGGTGCCCGGATTTTAGTGTTTGTAGCCTGCATCTAATTACCTTTGTAGGAACACCTTTTCATTTTATACTCCTATCTTATTCTTCATAGCTTCCTGACTTGCATGGAAACTGAGGTCAGGAAGTAGCCCTGTGCTTAAGTCACAATTCCTCCCTAAGGTTCATGGTCTCTCTGCTATCACCATCCCAGCCCACTCATCTACTCCTCCCGACATAATACTCGTATGCTTGAAAATCACCATTTTCAATGGAAAAGAAAAAAAAAGATTTTTTAAAGAAGCGTGTAAAATAATTTAATGTGTGATGTCGAAACAGTCAAGATTTACTGAGTACTGAACTGTTAGGCACTGTGCTTTACATAAATTATCTCATTTGAGCCTCACAGCAATCCCAAGATAGATAGCTATTATTCTCATTTTACAGATGATGAAACTGTAGGACTAGAAATAGTGAATGATGTCTAATCATGTGCTTTACCAGTCCAAAAAGGAAGGAAGAAATAGTGAATGACGCTCAAGGTTACATAACCTGCTAGTGACAGAAGTGGGAAAGAGCCCAGGCCATCTGGCTCCAGAACACCAGGATGTGGTGGTTCTCGGCCCTTCCTCCAACTCTGAGTCTGGGGTAAGCATCACCACTTATAGACTCTGGAAACTGGAACTGTGGGAAACTCCAGAGCTTATTACTTCCAGCTCTCTCTGAGACAAAAATGCTGGAGGTTTTCTTTATCCTTGATAATTAAATCTGGGCCAATATGTAAGGGCCCACCCAAACACTATGATTTCACAGGGTACATGGAATAAAAAAACACACCAAATATATAACACTGACACAAAGGGAACACATAAATTTAAAATGGTAAATACACCTCTTACACAGAAGGAAAAACTATTAAACCCCCAACAAAATGAAGTCTGTTCTTTGGGAGAAGTGGGGAATGCCAGCACACTTGCATGACTCTATGACATTAAAAGGAGAGGAAAATTCCCTGAGAGATGCAAAGCTTGGTTTCAGAAAATGAATCCCTTGGAATTTAAACTGAGGCACCCCCGCTGAAAGGCATCACAGCTCTGGTTTCAAGGCGCTGCCAGGGAGAAGGAACAGGGTCTCTGGCAAGACAACAGATCTGGTCTCATCCCTTATGCCAGCTCCCTTCGGGAAATGGATGGTTATGGGTTGGGGGAGGAGACAAAGGAACGGGTCGGTGGGAAACAGACAGTAACTTGTCTTCGGTGCTCAATTTTTCCACACCACTCACTTGCATACCAAACAGGGTTTGAAGACTGGAGAAGCAGAAAAGGCAGCATACTGGGGAGACAGGGCATGTAAAGGAACATAACAAGCTCTGAAATCTTGCCAACACTTTCCCATAAAAAACAGGCTTTGAGATGAACGTGGGTGGAGGCAACACAGAAGCTGCTGAGCATACATTTACTATGTTACAAGCTCGACACTTTACTGTAGGCTATGCCACCAAGGTGGATGCAAAAGACTTCAAAAGTGAATCAGCACATTTGGGGTCAGTTTCAGAGTCACACGTCCTTAATCTGAACCCAGGTTCTTTCACTTGCCAGCTGTGTGACCTGGGTAAATTACTTAACCTCTCTTGCACCTCAGTTTCTGAATCTATAAGATCATGATAATAATACTACTTTTCTAGGTAGTATTACTTAACACAATAATTACTTATTAACATGTCTTTATTATTTCTTAACAATCTAAATGTTGTTAATGAAAGTAAATCGGTAACAAATGTAAAGTACCTGGCACATACAAACATTTGATAAAGGCAGCCAACAGATGACCTTGTGGGAAGAGCAATTTCTCTGGGATTTATTTTTTGCAGGTCTCAGAAGAGGGGGGTAGGCTAAGCGATCATGAGGTATCTTCCAGCACCAAGATTTTAAATGAAACCCTTCTTCCTCTCTACCTTTACCTTACCATGCTCTGGGGTCCTGGTTTACCTGGATTCTCTACCTCTGCTTCTTCCTTTCCAAATATACTGTTTTTATTTTCACAATTTTCTCTTTTCCTTCCTATTCATTATATTTTAACTGTCTTGAAAGCTCCGTGAAAAAAGGAGCCGTAACTGTTATTAACACCCAGCATCTAGCACGGTGCTTGGTGCGACTGAAGAAAAACTTGTTTGAAAATGATTCAGTTAAGCCCAAATGATCCGGGTCGCGTTCTTTCTGTCCTCTTTGTGTATGGGTGTGAACAGTTAATGTACATTCAAATGAGTGACGTCATGAGCTCTGAAATGATTTCCAACTTAGTTCATTCATTTAAAAATACTCACCAACCATCTTATTGTGCTAAGTATTCTGAAGAAGTGTAGGATTAGGATGTTTAATAGAGGGTTGGGATCTGGATGCCGCCATTTACTGTGGTGTGTAAAGCCTCTTCTGTGAGTATGAGCTTCCTCACCCGTAAAATGAAGAGCATGACAGTACCTGCCTCTTAAGGTGATGACGATTAAATGAGATTATGCACGTAAGCACTCAGCGGAGGGCTCAACACAGAAATCCATGAATGGTAGTTGAAAGCAAACACAAAAAACTTCTAGCTCGCTCCAATTCATATTCTTGTCTGCTGAAACAATGGTATTTAGCAGCTCAGCAATCATTCCCACCAATATGGTTTCTGGTGCTCATTCATTCAGTCAACATTTCCTGAGCACAAACTATAAGCCTAGAATAGTGTTAAAGATGCAAAGATGAACAAACTCCTTCCCCTCAAACAGTTCATCATCTGGTAGGGAAGACAGCTAGGTAAAAAGACAAATTATAACGCAAATAACAAGTACTAAAACAAGGTCCTGAAGTCCCGTGGGCACACGAAGGTCCATACTGTCACCTCCATCTCCCTGGAGGAGGTGAGGAGGAGACCAAGTAGGAGAGTGCTGGCCAAAGAAGCCGAAGGGCAAACTGAGCAGCACGTCCTAAGACCTGCTTCCAAGACCGGGACAGATTCCACCAGAGCCAGGGCTGGGAGAAGGAAGGAAGGAGAGCAGAGACGAGGGACCTCAGAGTCAGGCAGGCTAAAGCCACAGCATGAAAAGACCATATGACAGAAGTTTCTTTTTAAGTCTCGTGATTGGCCTTCTGTTGATTTCTTTTGAAACTTTCTTTTTCCTGAGTATTGTTTTACTGATAAATTAACACAGCTACCTTCATGTTCTATCTCAGAAGGTCAGAAATAGGAAACGCTGATCTGCAGCTGGGCTTCTGTGCCGGGTGCTTCTCTCTCTGCAAACATAATCCCATTTGCCTTTGGAGCCCAGGGACAGCGTGGAGAAAGGCAGCTTTAATTGGGGTGCACGCCTTCATGCAGACACTCCACTCCGCTGGGGTAAGGTCAACACACCAACCCCCAGAAAAAAAAAAAAACATACTGGAGAAGGACATTTCAAAAACAGCATTTAGTCACCTCTGAAATACCTTTAAGAACTGACCCCCTGCTGGCTGACCAAAGAGAGTGTCTACAGTCTGGGACCTTCTGACCCCACTTTCTGCAGGAAATCAAGCACATTTAAACCTCCATAATTTACTCAAGACTCTGACTTCTGCCAGGGAAAAAGCAAACGATGCGGCAATTAACTCTGTTGCCTGATTAAATCTGCATCATGGCAAGATGGGGCATGAAACCAGGCACCCGGCAATAGAGACCAGAGGAAAGGCAAAGCCCAGCTACTGCAGCCGTACCTCGGAACGCTGGTTCTCAGATACGCTCAGTGAAACTGTTCACTCCAAGGTGAGAGGAGATACCAAGAGGAGAAGCGTGTGTCATCCTGACAGAGCACCAGCATTGAGCCCAGATACCTCCGTCATCTCGCGCCCCCCCTTCCTCGCTTCACTCCTCACTCTTTTTTTTTTTTTTTTTTGCTGTACGCGGGCTCACTTTTGTGGCCTCTCCCGTTGCGAAGCACAGGCTCCGGACGCGCAGGCTCAGCGGCCATGGCTCACGGGCCCAGCCGCTCCGCGGCATGTGGGATCTTCCCGGACCGGGGCACGAACCTGTGTCCCCTGCATCGGCAGGCGGACTCTCAACCACTGTGCCACCAGGGAAGCCCACTCCTCACTCTTAAAACAAGTACTCATCACGGAAGCTGAGCGATCCAGACTGTTAACGTAATCCACGAGAGCCATGACAACCGTCACGCCACCATGCCCGCTTTCCAGAAGTTCTCTCCTATCACATCACTTATTCTGGAAAGCCCTGGTGAATGAACTAGTAGTGAACAAACAAACCAGCAAGACGGAGATGTGGGTTCAGGTGTCAGGATCCCCTGAAAGAGAAGTCTTGGGAAACCAGGCTTAAAGTCAACTACCAGTTTGAAGGGGCCTTCTCCTTCAAGAAAGGGATTCAAACTCAACTAACTAGGAGTGCCTTTGGCAATCTCACACAGAGGAAGCTGTCTGGGCCCTTCCTGCAATCCTGTTTTGCTTCCTTAGTAGAAAGGCCATGGGAGTCATATATGAGCCTAACCAAAACCATTCCAGTCAAGGTTACCTACCATACAGAAAGTGGAGGAAGCTGGTGAGCACATTGCTAACCATTCCGAAATGTTCTTGCTGGAACTACAGGAAGATTATAAAATCAAGAGTGAGGAAGACCACATTCTAATACCAACGAAAGGACTCTTTCAACCTAAACCAACCAAATTCCAGACAGGAGGAATCAAGCTCAAAGCAGCATAATCCAAAATTTAATCCCTATTACTCACTATGTATAACTTCATGTGACAAGAAGAGAATCCCTATTCCTCACCATAGCAGACATTTTAAAATGTCACTACGTACAACTTCATGTGACAAGAAGAGAATTAAGCAGATATTTGAGTCAATCCATATTTGATGTAAATGAAGGTATAATGCCAGAGCAGAAAAGTGAGAAGTCAGAGGAGAAAGGAAAAGAGGAGAGGACAGGCTTGTTACACAGAAGCTGTCGAGCTCCTGGCTATGAGTAGCCTTACCTATCCCTACCTTGACAGAAAGGGCAGTTTTCTTGGTTGTTTTGAAGTTATCAACTCTTACCTCAATGTGGTTTCAATTATGAATTACCAGACTAAAAGGGGGGGGGGGGAAGCTTTGATTTATTCTTTTTTGCTCCAATTATGCATGATGTGTTTCCACTGAAGACTTTGAAAAGTATTTCATCATGCCTCTCATCCTGAAGTGGTCAAAGGGCAAAACCAAAAGGAGTTAACCCTTTCATTTCTCCTCTAGGTTCAAACAGACTCCCTATCAATGGATTAGGGCAAGGCCTTTGAAGCAGAGAGAGCAATGAAAGGGTTAAGCATTAGCATCATATTACTAACGTGCATGAGGGTGGTGTCCCCTGTCCAAAACGGTGAGATGATATTTATGTTAATGGGTGCTGGGAGATCTGAAAGGGGCAATCAGTAACGTGGCCCAGGTTGCCTGAACCATTAAACCTCTCCAGCTCCACTCTGCAGCACAGCACTCTGCTGGGCGTGCGCTGACTCGGGAAGCCGGAGAAATACAGAGACCTAAGGATGTCTTCCAGCAGGCTCTCTTACATTGCGGGAGAAAAGATCTGGGGACGAGCCTGAAGTCTACTTGCTGCGCTGTGTCTTTGATTCATCCCACCCATAATAAATAACTGATTGTTCCGAAAAACAAGGAGAACACTGATGGCTAAATCTCACTGACTTTACATTAAACAGACACAGGAAAGATGAAGAAAATCGAAGGCTAGCAATCTCCTTAGTGCTGTAGACACAACCAAGGAAGACAGTAAATTAAAAACCTAGAATTCCTACAATTTATTTACAGTAAGGTACTGGTAAATAAGTTTTGTACATGGTGGCACTGGAATGCGTCTAACCACATCTGGGTGGATTGGAGTAACAGGTATGGTGACTCTCTAACATCCAAAGAAACTGAGCCACAGAGACTAACTCAGGGTCACAGAAGCAAGCCAAATCTTTTCTTACTGTTAGTCTCTTTTGCCTCCAGATGTGTTTAAGATCTCCTTTTTCTTTGCTGCACTGCAGTTTCATTATGACTTTCCTGCTTGTGGTGTGTTGGTCTTCTTCGATCTGAGGGCTGGCATCACTCAACAGTTCTGGAAAAGTCTTAGCTATTATTCTTTCAAAAGGGCCTGTTTCCATTCACTCTCTCTCCTCCTTCTGGAACTGTGATTAGACGTATGTTGTACCTTGTTCCTCTGTTCTCCATGTCACTACTCTTTCATATTTTCCACCTCTTTGGGCTGCATTCTGAACAATTGCTTTGAATCTAATAATCTAATCTAATCTAATAATCTGAAGTTCTTGCAGCTGTGTTTCTGCTGGTTCTCACTCTGATGTAGTAAAAAACTATGGTTTTTTACTGTGAGCTGATCATTTTCCGTAGACACTTTATTTTTAAGAATTATTTGAGACCTGGATTGAAGATGAGCTCCTCCAGAGAGGATGTGTGTCTACTTCTGCTGGTCCCTATCAACTCAGGGCCACTTTCAACGAAATTCTCCTCTTAAGGTTTATTCAGACCACACTTGTAGTACGAACTTGGACCACAAACCATGTGAAGGTGGCTTATGAATTCAGTGCTCAACACCAGGGTCAATACAGACTTCTTATTCTTTACCCTGACACTGAAGAGGCTCTTTTAGTTTCCTGGCTTCATCCAGGAAGCTCCTGACAGATTCTCCAACTTGCACAGGCCACAGGCTTTCAATCCTGCTCCCTTATCCCCTATTTCAGACAGTTACCAGGCAGGGAGCTCCAGGTCATCAAACTCTGCAAAATCTCTGCAGCAAAAGCCAGCTTTGGCCCCCACTCACCTTCCAGGATACCTAGTTTCACTTTGTTTAGGGTCGACAAATATCTTACTTTTATACCAGCTTAGCAACAGGCTCTATCATACTTTATTCAGTATTTTCGTTGTTCAGTTGGGAAGGTCATTTAGCATATCTAATCCACCATGAAGCCAGTGACAGAAGTCTTTCTATATTTACACTAATAATCTAATTAGGTGCTATTGTGTTTCCTGAGGGCCAAGTCTGTGCGCAAGATAAAAATAATTATTGTGAAAACATGGCAGTGTATTATAATAGATGGAATGATGGACTGAGAATCTCTGCATCAGGCAAGGCACCACACTTCTTCAGACCTCCATTTCCTCATCTATAAAATGGGATGATGGGGACATAGATCTTAAAAATAAATAAGACTCACTTTCTTCATCTGTAAGAATGGAGCCAACAGAATGCTGCTTTTGGGTTGTAAGGATTAAACGACAGAAAACACACAATAGAGCCTATCTATCTATCTAAAAAATCACCCTCTGTAAATTTCAATTTTCCCCTCCAAAGTCCCATCCAATTCTAGAATGTATGTTTCCATGTGATAAAGCATTACACTAGCAGCATTACATTAATGCCACTTACAAAATGCTTCCACATATATTATTTCATTAATATCTCATAATAATCCTGTGAAATAAGTAATATCCCATTTTACAGATAAGGATAACAAATTTCAAAGAGATAAGAAAGCACAATGTTAAGCTAATAAACGGTCTTGAACTCAGGTTGATTCCAAAATGTCCTTTTCAATGACCCTGATTAGCAATTGGTAATCAGCCACTAACTGCTATACTATTCTTTTGAAGCTATTAATATCCCTAAACCCAGTCCTACAGATGAGCAAATTGCTGCAAAGAGAGATTTGGTAAGTAACCTCAATTTACTCGGATCATCACCAGGAAAGAAGGGATTAAAACTTGCAGTTCAGGAATTTCTCAGCTACAGTTAGTTTTCTGAAGGCTCACAGGTTAAACCCATCTGAATGCCTCTCTGAAAATTCCAGTTACTATCTGAGTTTTAGCTTCTTAACTTTTGTCTTTACATAGCACTGAAATTCACATTTGGCCTGGTGCCCACCCTTCTTCTATAAAGCCAAACTACTGTCAAGAACAGCAGGAAGGGTTGCCCCTGATTGCTTTTCAGGTGGTAGAGGAAAAGTTGACATTTCATCCTCCTCTTGCTTGGAAAGGAAGCCAATCATTTAGTAAGAACCCTCGTCTGGCTGTGGCTTCCATCAGTGGGATGGACAGAAGCCAGTTAAATGGCTCAGCCTAAGCCATATTGAAAGGAGCTGGAATGAGGAATGAGTGGATTCCATATGTTGATGCTTTTAATAATTCATGAGTTATATCAGTCTGCAAGTAATAAATTTCACTAAACATATCCATGGTAAGATGGTTTAAGATACTGTCAAATCAATTAAATGGGTGAATATAATAAAGTAGGCGCAAATGTAACACATCATTGATTTTACTGGTTCATAATTTTATATGTTAAAAATAACGGTTCAGCTGTCTGATAGCAAAAAATGTGGATTATTCTTAGACACAGTCTTCAAACACACACTCCTCATCCCTGGATCTGTTACTTAATAAGTACACTGAAAACACTTAAAAGAAACACTTCAATGAAAAAACTAGAAACTTACCTGATTCAAGTCAACAAGGTTAATCTATAATCCAAAGTGTTCAAGAATGCTAATGGTGGCTCAAACTCCTACTTCTCAAGAGAGGTGAAACAGATCTACCGTTTCATCCGACTATCCCATACCTGAAACATTCACAGTCTGAAAGAGAGGCCCGTTCCCTGGCCTGGGCATAAAAATGTTTGCTGGCGGCCCACTGACTGTATTTTAGCGGTCAGCTATGGTATGGAGGAAGACTTCACTAGCTTGGTAAACAGAAACTCTTGGGAAAGGTTAAGTTACAGCTGTGGCATCCGAGCACAAAGCACCCACACACTTAAGACCAAGGAAACCAAAGCTTTCATACACTTTTGAGCTGACAGGAGTGTAACACCACCATTAAAGTTGATACAAAGTGGGAAGAGCAACCTCTAAAATGCAGTCATTTCTTAATTCTTAACTTCTCTGCAATTCCAATAAGGTACATGTTTTGTCTACTATGTTTTATCTCTGCTTCCTCCTGGGCCGGGGTGGGGGGTGGGCATATGAACCCACAGGGGCAAAAAGAATAGGCAAGGAGACACCGGTGGACAGGAGTTCAGTACATTTGGGGAGGTGAAACAGATGGAGCCTCTTGCTAGACGACACACAGAAATGTAGAATAAAATGTAACAAAAGTCTTCTTAAATATTCAGGAAATGGGAAATCGCCAGGAACCAAAAATGAAGAAAAACTACGAATGAGAGCTGAAGGCCCAGGGGCTTGTTGACACCACGGTGCCCTGGGAAGGGCAGAGGCTGTTGCTGCGCTTAGTAATGCAGGGGTGTGGGTTTTCACACCCATACCGGAAGAGGGACGCGGCTTTGGGCATAGGAAGGAAGGAAACTAGCAATGAGACTTACACATCAAGCCAGAATCCTTCAAGGCCTGCACAGTCAGTGAGAAGGCAGTCCAGAAAGTCACCCCTAGTATGTGGAGACAACAGAAAAACATTTATCCTTTTCAACCTGAGTTTGGGCACAGTGGGTGCTTTCCATAAAGGCTAGCCCTCATGTAGGTTTAGGGTCTAAACGGACTTTCCCTGTGTAGTATGGAAACCTCTTACCAAGAAATTAATGTTAAAAAGTGATTTATCTCTGCAATACTTCTGGAACACCTGGCAGAAGCAAAAAAAAAAAAAAACCAAGAACAAACAAACTCTCTGGAGAAATACACCCTTACCCCAGGTGGCAAAGATTTCCACAGAAAATCTTACCAGAGATGAACTCACATTCCAAAATTATAAAACATATAAGGAAACAATGCAACAAGAGCAACAGACAAATGACAGGATTAGACCTTACAAGAAATTTTAAAATTGGATTACGGGAGACTATAAAGTGAGTATCTCAAATAATTAAGGTATAAAAGAGTGAACTGAAAACATATGTGGAAAAAAAGAGACACTATGAAAAAAAGGTCAGACAGATTTCAAAAATAATTACAGCTTCTAGAAATAACTATTGAAATTTAAATCTCAATGGATGGGTAAAAAAACCACATCAGACACAGCTAAAGAAAAGAGCAAAATAGATGTGAAAAAATTATCCAGCATGCAGCACAAAGAGTTAAGATGTGTAAAACATGAGGGGAAAAAACAAACCAACCAACCAACCTGAGAGACAACACAGAATGAAAGAGGCCTAACATACATTTAATAGGATTCCAAGAGGAAGGACTGGCGAGAATGACAGATATGTAATATTCAAAGAGAAAATGACTCAATTTTCCAACACTGATTAAAGACACGAACTCCAGGTTAAAGAAGAAAAATCACTCTCAAAAGCAGACAGAGAATGGGAATAGAAAATCACCATTTGGCAACCATTATACCAACAGATTCAGGCAAGAAATCATCAGTGGCTGCTAAAACTAGTAGGTGCAAGTTTGAGGAGTAACAGGATATTTACACAGCCTCAAAGTATTCCCCCACAAGACACGTTAAAAGAAAGGGGTAACTTCCCATTGGAGAAACCTGTGGGCGAAGTTATCATCACTACTGACAGGACAAATTGACATCATGTGTCCTCCAATGGGATACACTGAGAACCAGCGTTACTTTTGTGATATTCCTGTCAAAAATGCATAGCTTAAATTTCTATAACTTGGAACATGATGCGTAATTTGACACAAAAGCATCAGACAAACCCAAATCAAGGGACATATTCTAAAGTAACTGACACGTTCTCTTTGAAAAGGCCAATGCCATGCAAGACAAAAAACAGACTCGAGAAACTGTTCCAAAGGAGGCTAAAGAGACATGACAACTGAACGCAATGCATGGTCTGGAATCTTCCTTTGCTATAACGGATGTTATGAGAATAACTAGCAAAACTCTACATAAGGTCTATAAATTAAATAATAATGTTGTATCACTGTTTATTTCCAAATGATTTTGGTTAACTGTACTGTGATTCCATGAGAAATATTTAGGGGTAAAGGGACATCATACCTGCACCTTCCAAATGGTTCAGGAAAAGCCATATATAAATGTGAATACACACACACACAGAAAAGAATAAAGGGAATGTGGTAAAATATTAACATCTGAGGAATATGGGTGAAGGGTGCACAGAAACTCTGTACTATTTTGGGAATTTTAAGTCTGAAATTATGTCACAACAAAAAGTTAAAAAAAAAAACAGAGAATTTTAGGTCTGTTTAAGCAAACAAAAGGCAGATAGGGGAACGTAAGGTACCTGGCAAAACATAAGAAGCTAAACCTTCCAAGGATGATGACAAGAAGATTCAGAAATTGGAGGTACTAGGTGTCCAGGAAGGACGGACTCTAAAAACAAGAATAAGAAACAGTTGGTTCCACGATCCCTTAAACTTATATGCACAGGCAGGCCCACCCCCTACCTGTCCTCCCTACCCTCTGCCACTTTAGCAGGAGAAGGATGTTTATTCTCTGGGGAAAATGAATTAGAGAGATTCCATACTCAGCGACATGAGGCACGGAAGGCAGGGTAAGGCACCACACTGAATACAGCAGATGAAGTGATCACCTATCAAGTGAAGGATGAGAACCCTTCTCCTTCCCCCACTCAGCTCCCCACATGCATGCAGCCCGGACCTATCCATCCTCTCCCTACTCCCAAGGGCAGAAAGATTATTCTCTGGATCAGTGAACCAATCCAACAGAAATAACCCATGAATACCAACCATCAGGTCCCCATCCTAATAACCTCAGTAAAAGCCCATAAGGCGACAAACCTATCCATGTATGCAGAGCTTCCAATCAGCTTTCAGTGCCTCTATCTTAAATAAGAGCAGACTGCTGAAAGCCATCAGGTATTTGAAGAAAGTTTCCAATATGAAAGATAGAAAATAAAGACCTGAAAAAGGAGTTCAAAGGAAACAAACAATACGGGGAGCTAAAGACAAATAAAAACAAAACCACAAATATCTTCAGAGAGAAAGTACAGTATCCTTAAAACAAGAATAGGAAGATATAAAAAAAGATTAATTAGAAGTCAAGAAAACACTCTAAGAAATTAAAAGTGAACAAAACGTTAAAAATCAAAAGAAAGGTTATAAGATAAAATTGAGAAAATACCTAAGAAATTAAAACAAAGGCAATTAAGCCAGAAAGAAATGATAAACAGGAAAGCAAAGGTAAGAAAAATAAGTATCAGTCTAGCATATTCATCATCTAGGTACCCAAGTTCCATAAAGAAGAAAAAGAAAACAGAGGAAAAAAAGAATCAAAGATATTAAACATGAAAATTTCCTCATAAAGGGCCCAAACCAGTATCCAGTGAACAAAAAAACACTCATACCAAGGCACACCATCATAAAGTTTCAGAACACAGGATTTCCCAAGAAGATAAAACATTTCACATAAAAGGATCAGGAATTAGAATGACACCTCAGTTTTTTGAGATTAAAACGGGAAGCTTAGAGAACAATGAAGCAATGTCTTCAAAATGCTGAAGAAAAGCTACCACAACCAGAATTTTACACTAGCCCAACTATTAATCAATGTGAAATAGAATAAATGCACTTTCAGACATGCAAGGTGACAGTAAATTTATCCCCCAACAGTCCCCTTTCTGGGGAAGCTACTGGAAAAAATAACCCAAAAAAGAGAAAGATGTTAGAACTTGGAAACAAAGAATCCAACAAAGAAAAGAAAAGCAGGGAATTCCGAGCATCATGGTGAACAGAGAATTTAGGCTGACCTCTGCATAGGAGACCTAGAGAGCAATCAATCCACTCTGGAGCTGAAGGTGCAGGGCTATGGGAGAGAAGGGTGGAGGAAGGCAGGGAGGGAAAAACATGGGGAAGGAGGGAAGAAATCCTATAGTTTACTTGTGCTTGATCATTTCACTCTTTTGGTGGAAAATTCAGTAACAACCAGTGACAGGAACGTGGAAAACTAAGAGGGGGGAAAAAAAGGGCGGTTGTGTATTTACTTCCCGGAAAATAAAAAGTTATACATAATCATGTTTTACTACTTGGTTCCGTTGACAGCAACATTTATATAGTCCTAATAATGCAACAATAAACACTGCTTTAATGAAAAATGATGATACCGCCCCACTGGTAAGATGAGAAAGAAAAGAAATGTGCAGAGGAAGAGGCAAGAACAGGAAACAAAGCACTAACTCTAAGGAAGTAAAAAGATAATGTCTGTGATTGAGAAATCAAAAATAGCACTATCAGCATTTTATGAGGAGACAGGAAAATAAGTATCGGAGGCAAGCTGACAGAGTTGAAAGAAGTTGCCCCCTGGGAACAGGCCTTAATTTTAGTTACGTTTTATGTTACTATCTGAATTTTTAAACCATACATGTGTTAAGCCGTACTATTTTTTTTAAGTATTTACAAAATTAAGTGATACAGCTGAGATACAAAAGAGAACCAAAAATCAAGAATCAACCTCCAGCTGGAGCAGTGTGGAAATTTTTCTCCTCTGCAGCTACAATGACCCATTTATTAGAAAACTACACTCAAATATTAATTGACAGGTATGTAAACAGTATAGGAAATCAGAAACAGAAACAGAATGCATTACCCTGATGCTGTGATACACAACAACTCCTTTCCCTGGTAACCTCTTAAGCAGATTCACAGGAGAACGGAAGTGGCCCCTGGAACAAGGGGAAAGGGAATGGGGTGTGCGACAGCTGGGGCATGAAGGATGACGTAGCCCAAACACTCAATATGTCCTCAGTTCATCTACGGCCACATCAAGCTCCCACAGACTTCGAGAAACTACTCCCCTCGCTGCCCTCCTCCATGTGACATAAGGAAGCAGTCAGCTGCTGACTCACGAAAGCCAGAGTCATAAAAGTGAACTCTACAAAAACCGCAGATGTAGGCCCGCATCCAGGGAAACCGTGCGTGTGGCTCACCCACTGCCACGGCTGGAGTCGCCGTGCAGGTGTGTGCTGCTCAGGTATACTACTCTCCCTCTACGAGGAAGGACGCTCTGATTGACACGATCCTCTCTGCAACACCCCCGCGTCTGTCTCTTCATGTGCCTTACTTATCCTCCCCCACCTGGATCTGACTTGCGACCTCATCTTCTCCATTTTCTATCTGACCATCAGAACTGGCCAAGTTCTTGGCTTGGGGTCCCGGGTCCAGCTCTTGGGATCTTCCTGCATCTCCCCATTCACAGACCCAACTCAGCTGTCTTTACTCCATGACCTGAGACTTTCTAGCTTGTTTCCAGAGAAGTAACTACAGATACAAAACAATTCAATGGCAAAGGCTGCTCAAGGAAAGGCTTGGAGTTGAGGGCAGCAGAGTGGACCGCTTGTGCGACTGTGATCCTGTAAATGTGGTGCCTCTAAAAACAAAAGGCTCCGAAAGCTTAAACTTACTTAAAATTCAAGCTAAGATTTCTAAATTCCATACATACTTTAGTCATATCTGGGCAGTGGGAGGAAGAAGGGGAGAATAGGCCAAGAGGGCCTCCTGGGGGGCAGGAGAGGCATTCAAATTCCAGAGAAACATTCCACAACCTGGAAGTTAAAGGGCATGGGGCTGAGTTAAACAGACTGCTAACCGGGTATCTTCTCAGCTCAGAGCTCCGTTTCGTGCGTCTGACCTGGCACTTCTTCGGCCTGCAGAGTGATTTATAGCTTGTTAGTATTTACAGCTGAGTGATATTTTCAGCGGCTTGTACAACCACAACCTTTGTGAATGAGGGCCGCCGTCTGAACTTCTAAGTACCAGTAGCCCTGAGTTCTTCATGTAGCTGAGACAGATGTGGGCTGAACCCCGGCCCTGGATGCTTCTAACCCAAGCCCCAGGGGGACAGAAGAGGAACTGGATGGGGAGAGAGGGAGAGCTTTCTCCAGGCAGTGAGTCAGGACACACCCTGTGAATCAACCCCACATCAATGTACGGTTCCCTGGACCAGCAGCATGAACACTGCTTGGGAACTTGCTAGAAATGCACATTCTAGGACCTCGCCGAGACTTACCCGGAAACTAGGTGTGGAGTGGCAGCCACCCGTGTTTTCGTGAGCCCTTCAGGAGCTTCTGATGCATACTGATACTGGAGAACCACTTCCCCGAGAACTAGGGGCTACAGCAAGCTCTGCTGCACTGTGCCCACAGCCCTGAGCCCTGCTCCTCATGGGTGATGAGTGCGAGTCAGGTAAGTGCTCGCACACAACCCTCCCACTTACCAAGCCTTCCCTGCCGGCCTCCAAAAGCTGGACTCGGACTGATGCTGACAGGACGTCTAGGTAAGTATATAATCCTCGTCTGAGGCCCTGCTTGCAGCTAAGTCACCGTTCTGGCTAGATTTCATAGGAACAAACTGTTATTTTCAACCTTATTCTTATGCTAGGTTCGACAATCCATTTTAAGTTACTTCTCCATTTTTCTCATCAATTTTTGTCAACAGCCATGGGACCCCAGCTGTCTCTCCTCCCTGTTCTAGGTCTGGTATGGACAATGCCGAAAAGAAAAAAAATCTGCGGTATCTTTACTAGTGTTATCTATGAGAGCAAATGTGAACAACACTGTCTGTCAAAAGGGACTGGGTAAATAAAATTAGGACATACTGATAAGGTGGAGTATAATCTCTCTAATCACACTGTAGAAAAATAACATGGGAAACTACTTCACTCTACAACATGATTTTAGGACTACATTACGTTTAGTTTTTTAAAAATTGACACGGAGGGCTTCCCTGGTGGCGCAGTGGTTGAGAGTCCGCCTGCCAATGCAGGGGACGCGGGTTCATGCCCCGGTCCGGGAAGATGCCACGTGCCGCGGAGCGGCTGGGCCCGTGAGCCATGGCCGCTGAGCCTGCGCGTCCGGAGCCTGTGCTCCGCAACGGGAGGGGCCGCAGCAGTGAGAGGTCCGCGTACCGTGACACTGAGAGGATACGGTTTGTTGGCACATGCCAGAAATCCAAAACTTCACAGCTCTCGGCCCACTCCATCCCCGCATCACATTTAACGCTCACTTGCTTCAGTCTCTGTCCTCCAGACATGCTCACATCTGGCAGAGAACCAGAGGTAAGGTGGGGGAGGGTGCCTGAGGAGAGCCCCAGCCACACAGGCTAGGCCCAGATGTAGGGACCAGGCCTGCCAAGGGGCAAGACCAGAAATGACACAGACATTCAGAAGCAATACAGGTGTGGCGTATTTGCGGGGATGATAAAGTTTTGCTGATATTTGCAAAAAAAAGGGAGAAAAATGAAAGCATGGAGAGACTAAAAAGATAGTAAAATGCAGGCATCATTGACAGGAGGAGCTAAGAAAATTAACGATAAAAACAAACATGTCATCCCTCATAAAGAACCTTAATTTGGTGAGAAATGCCTTCCAAAGAGAAGATTCAAAACAAAGGGCTAATCTCTCCAGACCTGACAGCCATGCAACTTTAAAGTTGTGCTCCAGAGTTACTTTCTCAAACTTGTTCAAGTTCTGAGAGTGTAGCGCAACGCGGATAACGTAATTTGTCCCCTCTCTGGTTACAGAAAATGGCAAAGCATCTGCCGACACCAGCAACCCCTCGCTGTCTCCACCATTCACACACATAGGCCCTTTTTTTTTTTTTTTAACATTAAACTAAGGCAGCGGCATCAGGCCAAAACAGGGCTCTCTACTCTCACCCCTCCTCTCCAGCTGAGCTAGCTCAGCGCATGGCTGGAGGCCCTGACAGCAGATCTTTGAAAGAACCAGATCATCCCTTGATTTACTGACCAAGATCCACACCTACTCCCACCTTGGGGTGTCTGATACTGTAATTTGATGGAATCTAGAGGGGAGACTTCCCTGAAGGTTGGGCTCATAGTAATCACATCTAGGGTAGGTTAAGTATTTCTGAAAGGGAGGGGGAAAGTTAACTGTAAATAAATCAACGTTACTCAGGCTGCCTGTCAGTTGCTTTCACTAAAGATGCAGAAATGTACAACCCACAGCTTTAAATCAGGGCTCTCATCACCTGAGCTCCTAGAAATGTGGTAAACACTAAATTTCCCTAAAAAGGATTAAGAGTTAAAGGAAAAAATTAAGAAGATATTTTCCAGTTGCATATCCAGATCTATGCTTTTTACACTTCTGTTCTTTCCCAAATTAGAGTCCAGCACTTTGATCGTTCTGTCCTATATTAAAATACACCTATTTCAAAAGTACAAAATTTCATATACTATTTTCTCCTAGTCTATATTCTTATGAAAGACAGAGACCAAAATCCCAGCCACTTACTCTTATACACTTTTCTTAGAGCTTTAGCTCAAAGTACAGAATAAAGTCCTACTGTTTCCACATTTTCTGGCTGCGCCATGACCATCCCACCTGTATGAATTCTCCTACAGAGGAACAGAGGTGATATTCTTTGTCTCAAGCTTGTACCATATACTCACAAGAGTGGAAATGTTTCAGCCCAGAGGAGGCTTAATGGCTCCCATAAAACTCTATAAGTAACTCAAGGTACTCTGCAGGTAGAAGACCTGGGTTCTTGCTTGTTTACACAACTTGCCCATTATATGACCTTGGACAAGTCATCAGGCTCTGTGAACCTCATTGTGTCTGCTTTAGACATGAGCAAGAATCTATCACTTTCCCCACCTTCCCAACAGGGTGAAGGTCAAATAAAATAATGGCTGTCACAACAGCATGTGAGTGAGCCTTGGATGGCTCAAGCCCTGGGGGCCCGATCTTCCTTCCCCCCTCCCTCCTTCCTTCATGTATCAAGGGCTCCCTGTCTGAATTAAACTGTCCTAGGTATTATGAGGAATACCAAGATAACTCAGAAACTCCCTTAAGAAGCTTAAAACTTTACAGGAAAGTATACTTCTATGCATGTGAAGTGATAGGAAAGAAACAGATAATATGCTTTAAGAGTTACAAGAAGGAAAGATTACTTCGTGCTTAGTTAGGGGCATAGGAAAACCTCATGGAGGAAGGGGTATGTAAGCAGGCCCCTGATACCCAGATAAAATGTGGATGACCAGAGACAATGGTAAAGAGAGGCAGCTCAGCGAAAGGACTGACAGTCACAAGGGCACGGGGAAGCAAAAGCATGGAGCAAACACAGAAAGGACAAAGTTGCGCTGCCAGAGATCTAGTGCTCCCTGAAAGGCAACAGAAGGAAGTAAAGCTAGAAAGGCAGCCTGGAGCTGGACTGTGGCAGGCCCTGCAGTCAGACTGCGCGTGGATGCCAACACCGCCCTTGCCCACGACGCCCGTGTACCCGCACTCCATATCTGGATAAACGATACCATGTTCCTCACTCTTCCTGAACTCCCCCCTCCGCCAGCTAGTCAGTGATCCCTAATATCACTCACATTTGTCCTGCATTAATTCTCACCTGGGTTCCTGAAACAGCCTCCTGCCTCTAGGTTCAACCTCCTACAACGGATCCATCCTCCACACTGATGGCAGACTGACCTGAAACGCAATCTCACCACATGGTTCCTGTGTAAATACTTCAGTGATCTCCCATCACCCACAGATAACATTCCAGAACCTTCCATAAGATGCCAGGTGTGGGCTTCCCTGGTGGCACGGTGGTTAAAGAATCTGCTGCCAATGCAGGGGACGCGGGTTCGAGCCCTGGTCCGGGAAGATCTCACATGCCGCGGAGCAACTAAGCCCGCACGTCACAGCTAATGAGCTTGCGCTCTAGAGCTCACGAGCCACAACTACTGAGCCCGCGTGACACAACTACTGAAGCCCGCACGCCTAGAGCCCGTGCTCCACAACAAGAGAAGCCACCGCAATGAGAAGCCCACGCACCACGACAAAGAGTAGCAACCGCTCGCCACAACTAGAGAAAGCTCGCGTGCAGCAACGAAGACCCATCGCAGCCAAAAATTTAAAAAAAAAAAAAAAAGATGCCAGGTGTTTGGTGTCCTGGGCCCTCTGTAGGTTCCACCTTCTGCTTCTCCCTCACAAGCCCCCTTCACTCCTGCCACACTGACCCCCTCGAAGTTCCTGAAACCGCTATGCTCTCTTGTCCCTCTGACTTCTGAATTTGCCGGTCCTTCTGGATGGAACCTAACTTCCCCCCTTTCCCTGACTAGAAACACCTGCCCTTCTCCTTTTAACACTCAGATAATCATTTACCATTGTTCTGGAACTACTAGCCAAGGTAATTAGATCCAAGATCATAAAAGGTTCAAATATTGAAAAAAGGAAGCAAAATTAGCATTTGTAAATACGATGGCAGATCTAGAAGACACAAGAGAATCAACGTTTAAAAAGTGAAACAATTACAGAACTCAGTAAAAGAGTATTTCAAAACTTATGTTCAGAAGCCAGTAATATGTCTTCACACAAAAGTTAGAAATGACAATGTCAGAGAGTACATATTCCTTTATCAGAGTATAAGAAAGATAAAATACCTAAGGAAAAATTTTCAGGACTTGTGAAGGACCTATATAAAGAAAACTTTAAAATTCTACCACAAAGACAAACCTTGCTTCCAGATAGCAAGATCTACTGCAATGTAAATCCCCAAGGCATGGATTTTCCTCTGCTTTGTTGACTGACATATTTCAAGCACCAAGAACACTGCCTGGAACATATCAGGCACTCAGTAAGTACCCACTGAATGAATAAATGCCTAAAACTATCTAAAAATTCAATGTGACCAATCGAAATACAAATAGGATTTATATTTGTATTCTGGGAGAAACTGACAGAGATGTCAACCTCCACTTGAGCAAAAATTCAAGTACTCAGGGTTACTGAAGGCATGGAGAACCAGAATAACCAAAATGCTTCTGGTGGAACTATAAACTGGTACAGTCTTCTGAAAGGGCCATTTGTTAATATCTATCAACATTCAAAATGTGTTTATTCCTTCAGCAATTTCTCAGCTGGAATTAATTCTGTAGATACACTCACACATTTATGTGCAAACACATATGAAAGGATGTCCCTTGTATCACTGTTAGAAAATAGATTTGCATGTAAGATACACCTGAACAGTGGAATAGTATACAGCCATCCTTAAACCTGAAGTATACCTATACAGAATGAAATGGAAGTAAGCCCATGATCTATTAGTAAAGTGAAAAAGGCAAGGCACAGAATACTATGAATAGCATGATCCCATTTGTGTTCTAAGATTATACAGTTAGGTTTATATAGGAATAGAAACCTTCTGGAAGGTTACCTTTGGCAACAGATTCAAGGGAAGAGACAGACAGAAGGAAACTTTACCTCAAGCAAGACAGAAAGGTGTCTGCTGTTGTTGCGCTTGATGTTACCGTTTTACTTCCTCTCAGGCACCCTCGCTTCAGGAAGTGTCCTGCCCACCCCCATCCAGGAGCGCTGCCTGCCCCACCCCATACACTAGGGTGTACAGGACTACTCATACAACACCCTTCCTCGCTGGCTTCCCAAGTTAGTGGAGAGCTCCTTGGAGGGCAGGGCCTGCTTTCCTTTTCTGCCTTCTCAGCACATGGCACAGTGCCTGGCACATAGGAACCACTTCATAAAGGCGGGAGGAAGGAAGGCAGAAAGGAAGGAGGGAGGGAAGGAGGGCCCTACATGAAGATTAACCGGGTGGCAGCACACAGGACTATCTAGAGAAGGTAGAGTCAGGAGACAAGGACGGCCGGCCGGGAAGAGTAACGATTCAGTCTGACATGGAGAAGACCCTAGTGCTCTCAGGTGGAGGCCTCAGGGTCTGTGAGCCAGACGGCAGGTGTTCTCCAGCTTCAGGCACTTTCAGTGAGAAAGAAGCCGTGGCTGCTGACACACTCCCTGCAAGGCCGCAAGTGCCTCGTGACTCCTGCAAGCAAGGACGAAGCCCCGTGAGCAGCTTCTGACCACACCATCTCGCTGCTGGGAGTACCCAGGGGCCTCAGCCAAAGTCCTGAGCGATCCCTAACGCCTCCCAATCACTTTTGCTGAGGATGTTCCTCACAAGGGGTCTGAATGTTAACCGACATAATCCGTGGAAAGCACTTAGCATAAAGCACAAGGGGAAGTGCTCAAAATATAAGCTGTTATTAAGTTGCTTACAGAATCCTTTCAAGAGTTCAAAGCACCACAACTGCAGAAGTCATCAGAAGTCTTCCATTTCCAACAAGACCCAGGCCTCCCCATTTATTTCTGTAACAAATAAACATACTGCCTTCCTAAGTACATTTAAAATAAACTGGAAGCTGCTGCTTCGGTATTTCTTACTTTTGTCATCATTTCAAAATTAAGCGGGTCCTATCGGCCCCAAGTCTGATAGCAAACTCTCATCTTAGGAAGCTCGAATTCGAATAACCTTTACAAATTCAGTACATTTCCCATCATCCCATCCTGATAGCCGGCCCAGGCCTGATGTGGCTCGCCCCGGAATTCATTTACCACGGAAGGAGGGTCATTCCAGTCTTCATAGGAGATGGCAGCGTATGGATAGATCCGGTCATTGATGATCTGCAGGGTGGCCAGGGCAATGGCTTTGATTGACTGGAAGTACGCTTCCCAGAACCACCGTGCCTGTGAAGAAAACCACACTGTGTGAAGTGAGCAAAGAGAGTGAAGAACTAGATGCTCCGTCCCAGCCAACTCTGGGTCTGGGTAATTGCCTTATTACCGAAGAAGAGGGAGACCAAGGCAAAGGCTCCCTGCTGTTCAAGGCCAGCTCCATCAGAGTGGGCATTTAACCAAGGCAGTCAAAATAGCACGTGAGCACGTGAAACGCACACTGGATTCAATTTAGGTTTAAGAGAAACTACATGATACTTAAGACGAAATATCAGTGTGTTTAACCAGAGCAAGTTTAGAGTCTTTTTTGATATAACATACATAAAGTGCACAGGTCTTAAGGGTACAACTCAATGAATTTCTACCTTCAGTACTCTTATAACTACTTCCCAGATAAAGATATAGAACATTCCAGCACCCCAGTCAGAACCTCATCCCTCCAAAAGTAATCATTATTCTGATTTCTATTAGCCCACTACTGCATTTCATATGAATGGCATCAAACAGTGTTTACTCTTTTGCTCAACACTGTAATACTAAAATCAGATTTTGGTGTCAAGTTATGTTGGCCTCATAGAAGTTGAAAAAGTTCTATTCCTTGACAAATTTTATGCAAGGTTGGCATTATTTCTTCCTTGAAAGACTGAGAATTCATCAAAAAAACCATCTGGGCTAGGTGTTTTTTTGGTGTGTAAAGGTTTTAAATCATGGATTAATTTTCTTTCATACCCATAAGATTACGCACATTTTCATGTCAGCTTTGCAGGTAGTGTTTTTCAAGGAATGTGTTCACTTTACCTAAATTGTTAAATTTATTGGACTAAATGTTCGTCAATGCCTATTTAATGCCTATAGAACCTGTAGTAATACACATCTTTTCATTCCTGATATTGATAATCTGTGTTTTCTCTTTGTACTTGATCAGTCTTACTGGATGTTTATCAATTTTATTATCTTTTCAAAAAACCAATGTTTGGTTTTGCTGATTTTCTTTATCTTACATTTTTTTTCTATTTTGTTCCTTTCTGCTCTTATTTTTACTTTCTTCTGTTTTGGGGGATTTTAATTCATCCTGCATTTAGCTTTTTGAGGTTGAAGTTTAGATATTTCAATCTTTCTTCTTTTTTAATACATACATGTAAAGCTATAAATTTACTTCTATGCACTATTTTAAATGCATCCCACATATTTATATATCATTTTCATTATAATTTAGGTGAAAAATGTTTTTAATTTCCTTTGTGATACTTTCTTTAACCCATGGGTCATTTAGAAGTATGCTGTTTAATTTCCAAACATTTTGGGATTTTCTATTTATCTTTCTGTTACTGATTTCTACTTTGCACTGTAGTCAGAAAACACACGTTATTTCAAAACTTGGCAATTTATTTAAACTTGATTTATGGCCCAGTACATAGCTTATTTTTGTAAATAATCTATGTGCACTTTAAAAAAAGAGAATTTTGCCGTTGATGAGATGTTTTACCACTGTAAAGTACAATAAGTTGATTTTAAGTACTGTTTCAATATTCTTTATCTTTATTGATTCTTCTCTGCCTGTGCGCATGTGCACGTACATGTGTGTGCATGTGTTTACTTCCAAAACTTTTACTTTCAAATTTGTGCCCTCAAAGCTTGTCTCAGGATTGTCTCTTATAAAAAGGATATAAATGGCTTTTAATATTTTATCCGATTCAAAAATCTTTGGCTTCCAATTGTATATATAGTCCATTTACGCTTAATGTAATTTCTGATATGGCTGAGTTTAAGTGTATGCTCATTCTATTTGTTTCATCGAGGTTCACAGATATACCTCAGTGTGGCCCTTTGTGTTTATCCCACCTAGGATTGGAGAGCTTCTCCAATCTATGATTTGATGTCTTTCCCTGTTTTTAGAAAACTCTCAGTCAATATTTTTAAAAATATTGCTTCTGTCACACTCCTCTGCTTCTAGGACTCCAAATACACATGTACGTAAAATGTTTTCACCATGTCCCATAAGTCTCTTATTCTCTTCTCTGTATTTCTCCTCTCTGTGCTTCAATCTGGGTATTTTCTACTACTTTTTCTTCCGGTCCAATAATCCTTTATCCTTTTTTTGTGTGTGTGTCTAAACTGCTATTAAACCAATGTACTGAATTCTTACTTTCCCTTCTTATATTTTTCAGTTGCAGAATTTCCATTTGACTTTTTAAAAGAAGATTTCAAAACTTTGTGGAAATCCTCCTTCTCTTCTTCTATATTATTGAACATTGTTTGTTCCCGACTGATAACCCCAATATCTGAATAACCTGTAAGTCTCTTTCTATCATCTTTTTACTCTCCATTTTGTTCATTTGGTTTCAACTTCTAGCGTGCATCTTAATTTTTTATTGGATGCCAACATTCTGTATTAAAAAACTGTAGAGGTTCTGGATGATCCAGATTATCTTCCTCCTAAGAATGTAACATATTCTTTTGGCAGGTACAGAGAATGCAGTCCACTATAATCCTGTCAGGGGTTGGTTTCAAGTTTTGTCAGGGCCACCTTTTTTCAGCTTGCCCTTACTCTGAAGGTGTGGCCTTCTGGGCCTTCAATTAAAGCCTGGGGTATTTACCAGGACCCCTCCATCTTGGCCAGCCTTGAACACTGATCTTTATCTCATCAGTACTATACACGGTTGCTGAAATAGCTACAGAGCTTGTTAGGCTCCCAGCTGTTTCTTTCTGCAGGGATTCTCAGAGTTTTGTTCTGATCGTGTGCACCTCAGAAGTTGGCAAACACCTTAAGGGAAGATTGCACGCCCATATTTTGCTATATGCCCGTGGTTCCCTTTCTCCAGGATTTTGTTCTTCAAATTCCAGATACTTTGGAAGCCCCTGACTCCAACCTGTCAGCCCTGTGGGACTGCTGCTTTCTGCAAAGCCTCCATACCCTGGGCTGTGAATTAGGAAGCACCCTCGGGGAAGGAGCCAGAGTGAACAAGTAGCTCCCCTCAGTGTGCTCCTGTCTCTCAGGAACTGTCTCTCAAGTCCTGACTGCATGGGCTGCTCTCTGAACTGTTGTTTCATCTACTTCAATAAGCTCTTATACTTCTTTTTCTTTTATTGACAGGAGGGTTACTCCCAAACCAGCTACTGTGTCAGAGCCTTCTGAAAGAAGACAGTTTCTTATCCAAGCAGAGTTTAAACTCGGTTCCTAATGAAAGCAGGATGCTGGTGTAGACGACCTCGCCAGCTTCATTCAGCCTACGAGTCCACTCAAAATCAGAGACTGTTAGGACTTACGCAAGGGGGCGAACATTTCCAAGTTTAGCATGAGAAACTGGAAGCATAACCGAAATAGGTGGAGGAAAAAGGCACTTTCTAGTCCAGACTTACTGACTTTGGTTCTGTTTCCTGGGCAAGTCCTCTATTCATTAGTTAAAGCCAAGGATAACTTCTGAGTTATATGATGACTGTTGTTTCCACTAACATTAAGAAGAAGGCAAAGCATCCCAATGAGAATTTCTCCTACTCAAAGAAAATCAGAAACAGATTTAGCTTCCAAGGCCATCTGACTTAAGCTGTCCTGTGGTCGGCCATCTGGGTACAGCCTGGGGGCTGCTGGTTGCCTGCCGCTGCTTCTCAGATACACTCCACTCACTCCAATCTCCTTCCTGCTCAGTCATCTTGCTGCTTTCCCTCCCATCATCCAGCCAAAATACCTACAGTTCATGAGACCTAAAAGAATCCATCTTCTCTGTGAGACCTTTACTGAGGTTGAGCGCCCCCAACATCAACAATCTTCTCTTACTGTGAAACACCACAGCACTTACAGCCTTTATCTTATAGGTCAGGTGTCTTACATTCTGTTCTATCACTGTTTTGCTGCTATTTCGGATGATCGCATTTCTCTCTCCAGCTAGACTGAATTCCTTTGGTGTGGAAACTGGCATTCTTTTATTAGTATCCTTGCAAATGTTAGAATGTTTTCCCTGTTGCAAAGCACTTTTGTATCCATGGTCTCATTTGCTCTTTATTATCAGTTTGTCACTTATTTGGGGCAGATGCAAATCTCATTTTATATGTGAGGAAACTGAGACACAAAGCTGTTAAGTGGCAGTGTCACCACTCATGAATCCTAACTCTAAAGTCAGACCTTTCCCTACCCCATTCTAGAGTATTAAGAGTACCAGCACACAGTAAGTTTCAGGAAACGGTCCTCTACCAAGGAACTGAAAGGAGTAAAAATTCACGGAGAAGCGTGAGCCCCACACATAAACACACACAGCTTAAATATTTACCTCCTTTTCTACCCAAATGGGTCCATCTTCGTAGGTTCTTTTATTTTAAATCACACCACACTCAAACTTAAGCATTCCAAAGCTTTACGTTCACATTGAATCACAGCAGAGACAGCAGCATTTGGGATTTATAGGAAACAATGATTGGTAACAAATCCACCTAGAAAACAGCCAACTGCACGAGTGTAGGACAGAGCTGCTGATTTAAGGTGTCTCAAATCATCTAGCCCTGTCCACCAAATTACAATTTCTCTCAGAAAGGAAGCAAGCTTTGCCAATAATCATAGTTCAAGTGTCTCAGCCTGAGGATAAGTGAACTTTGCAGGCTTAATTATTTCTGCAGGACCTCTTTAACACCTTGAAGTGTTTAGAAGGCATAATTTACAGCCCCTCCAGGACTCAGCGTCAGCCACTTTTCGGCAGAGAGGAAGGAGTTTTCAGCTATGCTGGCAATACATGAAAGCACCAGTGTTCCCATCCAGTGAGCAAATGCAAATGCTTATTATGTTTTGAGGGTTTTTCCCCCCAGAACAGGGGCCACGCTTATCCCTATCTGAAAAGTTTAAATGAGGGGCTCTTCCACAGCTCTGCAAATTCCCTAGGCACTCTACACTGTGGATCTACACAACCGAAAGGCAAGTCACATATGAAACGGTCAGAACAATAACGTTCGACAAAGCATTTAGCTTTTCTTCATTAAACAGGTACCATGGTAATTTTGTAGAACGTGCACATTTCAAAGCATAAGAACTACAAAGTTCCTATGATGCTTTCAAATATTAGAATCATAAAGCAAAGGGCAAGGATTGGGCCAACTTAAAACTAACTTAAGCAAATAAATACTTCAAATTGAAACTGCTACTTTGGTTTAATTTCTTTGATTTTCAGTAACATAAAGCCAACAGGATTAGCAGTAACAAGTGTTTAAAGGAAGTCCGCACAGCATGGTAGAAAGAACCATGGCGATGAGTACCTTGCACAATTTTAAGTGACTTAACCCCTCTGTTTTTTGAAGTATATGAGATGGAGACCACACCACCTTTCTCGTGGAGCTGAAGATCCAGTGAGATGAGGGTTGTAAAGCTCCCTGCCCAGTGCCAGTGCAGAACAGATAATCAGAACACGTTAGCTCTCTGCTCAACCCTTGCATCCATCCTGTCCCCTCAGGGTCTCTGTCACTTATGTTAGAATACACTCAGCACTGTTTTGGGGTGGGAAGGGAGGAAGGGGTAGAGGAGAGACAGGATGGGATCTCAACATTACACTCCATTCATCTCAATTCTTGAAGCCAGTAAAGAAATCCAACTGGTCACAGAACAGAGTTAGATATAATAAAAATAAATCAAGTACGAGTGTGACAGACCTTTATACTGAAAAGTACAGCAACCAATGACATGCCCCTTCTACCTGAATCTCTAAGCTTCCAAGGAAGAGGCCAGCACTCCTCTGGAAACTGTGAGGGTGGGAACACATCTGGTTTTGCTCACGACTGGTCTTGCAGCCCCTAGCCCAGTGCCTGTCAAGGAGTGGGCAGTCAAACGTTTGTTGAAAGAGCAAATCCATCTCCCTCACAGGCATCACATGCATCTCACGGGACTTTCCAAATCTTCTAAGTACCAGCCCATGACCTTAAAGGGGGAAGACCATCATTTAATAATAATGACCGCATCTTGTATACAGAATTTTAAAAGGTAAAAGATGGAGGAAATGGATTTGAGGGGAAAAAAAGGAAAATTTGTTTCTGGGTGAAACAGCAAGGCAGCAATGGGATTATAAGTTGCCCTTATATTACGCACGTAGAGACCACGAGAGAGAGAAACGGTTGTTAAAACTATGCCGTGCAAGTCTGTCCCTAGTGGACAGGCTACCCAACCATTCAAAGACTATACAGAAGGGCAAGTGCCCCAGGATCCCTCGCGGCCCAAGAGCATCTGCCTCCCAAAGCAGTGACGGCTTTCCAGTGCCCTTCAGTCAGCAGCCGACTGTGCAACATGCCCTTCCCGTCAGAACCTCCTGAATGTGACCCACGTCGACAGGCTTCATTTTAGTGCATTAAAGGACTTTCCTAATGAAAACCACAAAATAAAATGATAAACCAGCCAGCTAAGCCTCTGTCCCAAATCGCGAGAGGTAGCACCGTCCAAACACCCGACAACGACATGTAGCCGTGGATCAGTAGGTGCCCCAATTCTGCTGTTTCCCCACCCCCCACCCACTGGTTGGTCACAACATAAAGGATCTGCTTCTGCTTAGGATGCAGAAAGCCACAAGGGAACATGGAATCCACCATAACAATGAGAAAACGGCACCAGATACCCCACTAACACCATAAGGTGTCTTGGGCCGATCGGAGAGCTATGGTCATAAGGCAATCAGGGAGACCAAACTCCAAAGAGTGACACCCAGGAGCAATGGGACACTCAAACTATTTCAGCTTTGGAAAAGCACAGAAGGTAGGGGTGGCTACTGTAAAAGCGGCCTCAAAATACAGCTAAAGTTTTAACCAATTCCTCAAACTGAGTGTGGGCTAGTAGGGCAGTTTGGAAGTTCCAGACATAAGCAGGACACCCCCCCACCAGCAACTCAGAGGGACGCTGCCCTGGTAGCAGGGGCAGACGCAAGAGCCATCTGCCCCGAAGGACAACCAGGTGAACTCGCTCAGATCAGGCTCCTACACGGATACAGCGCACAGGTCAGCTACCACCAAGGGCGGGGCAGGAAACTCCCTCCAACCTCAGACGCCCACAGACAGAGGGCAGACTCTAGCTGCCCAGGGGGAGGAGCAAGAATGCTGAGAAAGCCCCACCTCCAAGGCCCCGGCAAGCAAGCCTGCCAGACTGCGGCTGGACCAGGGGAACAGAATCCTGCTGCTCCACCACGAGCCCGGCACCACACACAAGCAAGGGAAGTCGACCCACGGACGGGAGCAAGGCCTCCTGTGTGGCACAGGCAGGCAGGGCCTGCTGAAAGTGGCGGGTGAGGCTGGAACTCTGAGAAAAACCTTAGTACCTTGTGCCCCACACAGGAACAGGTGACCACCAGCAGCATCTGAAGTGTGTGGTGCGGGAGGTAAGTCTAGCAATGGACAAACCCAAACCCACCTGATTACACACTAGACTGAGTCAACCTCCCATGCTAACAGCTCACAGAAGAAGAGGTCTGCCCATTTCTGGACATGACATTTACTTTAGGTCTCTTGTTTTTCTAACACACAATGTCCATCATTCAGTCAACATTTATCGGAAACAAAATGCGAAAGAAAACAATCCACCGTCAAAACATAAAGCCAGGGGGCTTCCCTGGTGGCGCGGTGGTTGAGAGTCCGCCTGCCGATGCAGGGGACACGGGTTCGTGCCCCGGTCCAGGAAGATCCCACATGCCACAGAGCGGCTGGGCCCGTGAGCCATGGCCGCTGAGCCTGCCTGTCCGGAGGCTGTGCTCTGCAACGGGAGAGGCCACAACAGTGAGAGGCCCACGTACAGCAAAAAAAAAAAAAAATTAAATTTAAAAAAAAAAAAAACATAAAGCCACCAGCAGAACCAGAGCCAAAGATGGCCAAGATGTTGGAACTACTAGATGGGGGCCTTAAACTAACTATAATTAATATGTTGAAGGAGCTAGTAAAAAAAGGCAGACCACTTACATGAACAGATGGCAGACGGGAGTATTCAGTAGAGAGATGAGAACTATAAGAAAAAGAGCCAAATGAAAATGCTAGAAGTAAAAAACATAGTATCATAGAATTTCTTCAATTGGTTTATCAGCACAGTAGATATGGCAAAGGAAAGAAATACTGTAGTGAACTTGAAAATAAAAAAGAAATTATCCAAACCAAAATGCAAAGAGAAAGAGTGTAAGAAAACAGAACAGAGCACCCAAGAACCATATCTAATGTTCTTACAGTAGCTGTAATTGGAGTTCCAGAAGAGGGGTAGGAAACAAGGCAACAGATACATCTAAAGAAATAATGGCTAAGAATATTCCAAAATTAATGAAAAACAATAAAACAGACTGAATAAGTGCAGAGAACCAAGACAGAGTAAATAAAGCATTCGCCTTCTCCCTCAGGAAGTTTAAGAAACAGCTGCGTCGTTAAAGATGCAAGAGCACTTCTGCCTCCGAGCAACCTGGGAGATTCAAGGGATCTGAGTACAGGAGATTCTCTCTCAGCTTACTACACTGACAGAACCATATATCTCAGGTGAAGGGCTGGAAAATATTTCCACGCCTCATGGATTAATTTTTCAAAGCTGTGTCTGAAGATGAATCTGAAAACTTCCAAAGGGATTCTAAGCCTTTCCAAGCACCAGTGCACCACAGGCTGATGAGTTCCTTTTCATTTGTTTGCTGTGACAAATGGAACCAATGAGCATTCCTACTATTGCTCCAAAGCCTCCTATGCAGCAAACGCTGCAGGGTTACACTGGCTCTCTTCCTCGCTACCTTCCCGTACAGATGAGAGGAAGGAGCAGGGAGCCCAGTGCCCTTCTTGCCTAACCTCACACCAGCCTGGAGGCAGCAGAGACAGGCTCGAACAACCTCCACCTGGCAGCCAAAGCCACGCACTGGTGAGGTCAAATGATAATCCGAGCATCCTGATTCCTAGTTGAGAACTACTGCAAGACTGGCTTTTTGTTTATTCTTTTGCTTATCCCACTTTTATAAACATAACAGTTACAAGACAACGTACTTAAAATTAGGGGAAAAAAATATCAACAAAACCCCTCGGGGCACTTCTCATGGACTGAAGGTTTTCTAAAAACGTACTAGGCCTGTGTTGTCAGTTTTTCTAGAGGAGAAGAGGAAGTTCACTAACAGTTGATACCTTTACTCAATGATTCAACAAACAATAATAAAAAGGATTTACCGCCTTTAAAATAAAGAGAGATTTCTGAAGCAGAAAAGGTTAATATATCAGGAATTTATCAGCACTCCAGTTTTTTCTTTCCTTAAAACATTTATTTTGTTAATTACATTTACAATACCTCACTCCACAAAATCTGAGAGTGCTTTTCTTCATTCCCGTACTCATGAAGCTACTTTACTCGCCCTCTCCACACGCATCTTCCACCTAAAAGTCCCTGATGCCCTGGAGGCACTTTTCCATCATCTAGCGCAGTGTTCCCAGGCCCACCATCTCACTTACTTGATCACAGCCCCTGAGGAAGCCACATATACCACTGACTGAACTTTCCTCAAAGCCAGAGACATCTGTTCACATAACAGTAGCAGAGTTCATTCCACAATTTTTTGGTAGGTGTAAATTTTTTTTATTTCTTTACCACGCAAACTTGCAATTGCTTTCTTTTTAACTTTTCATTTTGAAATAATTTTAGAGAACAGTTGCAATGGTAGTACAGAGAGTTCCCGAATACCCTCACCCAGCTTCTCCCAATGTTAACATCCTGTATCACCACGGTACAACGATCAAAACTAAGACGTTAACATTTAGTTAATTCTATTAACTCAGCTACAGACTTCTGTTCTCTTTTTGGATTTTCCCAGGTTTCTTCTAAGGTCACTTTTCTGTTCCAAGATCTAATCTAGGACACTGCATTGCATTTGGTTGTCATGCTTCCTTAGTTTCCTCCCATCTGTGACAGTTTCTCCATCTTTCCTTGTAGTTCATGACCTTGACACTTTTGCCTAGTGTGGTCAGGAATTTTGCAGAATGTCCCTCAATCTGGGTTGGTTTATTAGACTGGGGTTATGGATTTTGGAGAATACTACAGAGCTGATGTGCTTTTCTCTTTACTTCATATCGGGGGACACATGGTATCACCGTGACTTATTACAGGGTAAGTTCACCTTGATCCCCTGGTTAAGATGGGGTTTACCAGGTTTCTCCACTGTAAAGTTACCATCCCCATTTCATAATCTATGCATTAGAAGCAAGTCACTATATTCGGACTGTATTCAAAGGGAGGATAATTAAGCTCCACCTCCTGGAGGAGGGAGTATCAAAGAATTTAGCACACCATTTTTAGCGTTGTTTAAAAGGATTAAAAACTATGAAATTCTATTCACCGAGTATTATATATATGTTAGCTACTCTATGTATACACAGTATAGGATTTTATTAAAATCCTTAAGCCTATGGGGTTTTGTGGCTTCTGGAAATATTAAAACTTTTCTTTCCTCAATAATTTCACTAAATAAAAAATCTGACATTTGCCTTAAATGTTAAGTTGAAGACTGATAACACATCTCATCTACTGAAAAGAGAAAAGCATATAGCCAGCTTTTATTAAAAATCTTAAGAGATTGGGCTTCTCTCGTGGCGCAGTGGTTAAGAATCCACCTGCCAATGCAGGGGACACGGGTTCCAGCCCTGGTCCAGGAAGATCCCACATGCCGCGGAGCAACTAAGCCCGTGCGCCACAACTACAGAGCCTGCGCTCTAGAGCATGCGTGTCACAACTACTGAAGCCCGCGCGCCTAGAGCCCGTGCTCCACAACGAGAAGCCACCACAATGAGAAGCCCACACACCGCAACGAAGAGTAGCCCCCGCTCGCGACAACTAGAGAAAGCCCACCGCAGCAACGAAGACCAAACGCAGCCAAAAAAATAAATAAAAAATTAATAAAAAAACAACAATTAAAAAAATCTTAAGAGATGAAATCTACTGAGACCTCAAATATTCCCAAATTTTAGTTGCTTCTAGTCTCATAGTTTAACTTTACTCTGATATATACACAGAATTACCATCCAAAAATAAAGTAAGCACCCAATTTGATAATTTGGAAAAGAATGAAGGAAACATAAGGAAACTAGTAGAAACAATAAGAAAACAGAAAAAGAAAGGAATTTGAAAAGAAATCCAAGAGCTTTCCATTGATTGGCTATTAAGAAAATCCTAGAGAAGCAACTAAAAACCTATCAGAGCAAATAAGGAAGTTCAGTTAAGTGGCCAGCTACAAAATAGTGTTTAAAATAAATAAAACAAAAAACCAAAACTCTTGTATCCCAGCAATACCCAGTGAGATTGTGTACACACACACACACACACACACACACACACACACACACACACACACACACACAAATTAATGGCAAAGTTCATCCCACTACCCCAACTTCTCACAGTCCAGATTACTATTAGTCCTGACAGATGTTAGTTGCCTCCCCAGCATCCATTACCTTCCTTATCTTTACTAACAAAACCAGCTTAAAATACTAAATTTTCCACCCTCTTGTGCAGCAATGGATGACCGTGTGACACAGTACTGGTACAGCCCCTGGGTATGTGAGTTTTCCTAACTAAAAAGATGAAGTCTTTTAAGGGTAAGCCTTTTGGTTTTCTCCCTTGGTCTTCTCCCTCTGCTTGCCCAGAATGCAGACATGATAGGCTGGAATTGAAGCAGACGTATTGTAAATGAAAAGACAAAGCCAGCATGCTGATGGTGATGGAGCAGAAACAGAGAAAGAAGCCTGCTTCTCTGATGGCATCACTGAATCACTACACTTGCCCTGGATGGATTGCCTACTTCCAGATTTCTTTTAATGTGAGACATACAAACCCTGACTTCTTTAGTGATGGTTAGTGGAGTTTTCTTCTATATTTAGTTACATATCCTCCTGATACTGTTCTCTTATGTGAAGACCATAATATAGCCTTCATTTCCCTAAACACAAAAGCAGTCATTATTTGCAGATGATAGGATTTTATATCTGGAAGACTCAAGAGAATCAGCTAGAAATATGCGAACTAATTACAGAATCCAGGAAGGTGGATAATTGCAAAATACACATAATAAAATTAGTTTAATTCCATCTCTAGTTATGTTACAGAAGGTCGCAAAAGACCACCAGACCACCACGTGTCTCATGACAAGAAAACGAGACAAAGTGTTTCAGCCAAAATTCAAATTTTCTTTAGAGCCAAAGAGTTTGTATTCTAACCTTGCTATAACATCTCTTATTAGTTTAGTAGTTTGTAGATTCCTTTGGCTTTTCTGAATACACAATCATGTCATCTCCAAATGAAGACAGTTTTCCTTTTTCTTTTCCAATTTTTATGCCTTTTATTTATTTTTCTTTTGCACTGTCTAGGACCTTCAGTACAATGCTGGGCACAAGTGGAGAGAGTAGACATCCTTGACATGATTCCAATTTTAGGAGAAGGCGTTCAGTACTGAACCAGTAAGTATAATGTTAGCTCTAAGTTTTTCATAAATTTCCTTTATCATGTTACAGGAGTTCCTTTCTATTCCTCATTTAGCTGAGAGTTCTTCTCAAGAATGATTGCGGAATTTTATCAAATGATTTTTTCCTACCTTTTTAAGATGATCAGGTAGGTTTTCCTCCTTCATTTTGTTAATGTGAGAAGGTACATTAATTAAATTTTTAATGTTAAACCAATCTTATATTCCTGACCTCATCTAGTTATGATAGATATCTCTTTTTATATACTGCTAGGTTCGATTTATATTTTTTTGTTTAGGATTTACGCAGTCCCATTAATGTGGGATAGCTGCCTGACACAAATGATTGTAAGATGCACCATTATTTTACATAACACTAAGAAAGAAAAAGCTTCCAATTAAGATATGATACAATGCTAAAACAATATCAATTTTAACACAATCTGACATCAAAGATTTTGAAGTATGAAAAAATAAGGGTCTGAGAATCAATTAAACATGGTATATACTTTTTCACTTGACCCTCACAACAATCCTATATGAAAAGAGATAATCCTACAGACAAGAAAACAAGGCTCAGAAAGGTTAACAGTAACTTGCTCATGGTCCCAAAGCTGATGACTGAAGATCCAGAACACGAAGCCATTTTGTCTAGCTCTGAAGTCCATGTTCTTTTCATCATTTTTAATGGTCTAAGTACATCAATTAAAAGCTTGTCAGAGTGGATCAAAAAACAAGACCCAACTATACGTTGTCTGTAAGAAACCCACTTTAAATACAAAGACACATATAAACTAAAAGTAAAGGGATGGAGAAAGATATAGCATGCTAACACTAATCCAAAGACAGTGGGAGTAGCTATATTAATTTCAGATGGAGCAGACTTCAGAACAAGGAAAATTACAAGGCATCAAGAGTGGCATTACATAATGATAAAAAGGCCAATACTCCAAGAAGACATAACAATCCTCAATGTGTATGCAGCCAACAAAAGAGCATCAAAATACATGAGGCAAAAACTGACAGAACCTCAAAGAGAAAGAGATGAATCCACTACTAGATCTGGAGACTTCAACACCCATCTATCAGAAGTGGACAGATCCAGCAGGCAGAAAATCAGTAAGGACATAGTTGAACTTATTAACAGCACCAAATAATCGACATCTATAGACTATTTCATCCAACAATAGCAGATTATACATTCTTCTCAAGCTCACAAGTAACATTCACCAAGACAGACCTCATTCTGGGCCATAAAACATACTTGAACAAACGTGAAAGAATAGAAATCATATGATGTATGCACTCAGACCACAATGGAATTAAATTAGAAACAGTGACATGGGGCTTCCCTGGTGGAGCAGTGGTTAAGAACCCGCCTGCCAATGCAGGGGACACGGGTTCGAGCCCTGGTCTGGGAAGATCCCACATGCTGCGGAGCAACTAAGCCCGTGAGCCACAACTACTGAGACTGTGCTCTAGAGCCCGCGAGCCACAAGTACTGAGCCTGCGCACCAAAACTACTGAAGCCCACGTGCCTAGAGCCCGTGCTCCGCAACAAGAGAAGCCACTGTAATGAGAAGCCCGTGCACCGCAAGGAAGAGCAGCCCCTGCTCGACGTAACTAAAGAAAGCCGCGTGTAGCAATGAAGACCCAATGCAGCCAAAAATAAATAAATAAATAAATAAATTTTAAAAAAAAAGAAATAGTGACATGGAGGAAATAAGTCATTATACATTTGTTAAAACCCATAGAATGTACAACATCAAGAGGGAACCCTAATGTAGACTATGGACTTTGAGAGATAAGGATGTGTCAGTGTAGGTTCAACCGTAACAAATGAACCACTGTGGTGCATTGTTATGGGGGAGGCTGTGGGAACAGGGGATATGGGGAGCTCTCTCTACATTTTGCTTCATTTTGCTGTGAACCTAAAACTGCTCTGAAAAATAAAATTTAGTAATTAAAAAAAAAATCATACCTGTACTTCATTTAATCTCAAAATTACACTGAGGCCCTTTTTAAAATTCATCTGACAATTTTTACACAAGAGTTAGCGTCTAATTCTCTGCCCCACTGTTATCTCATGGGGGCAAAAAACCCATCTTCCCAGCCTGATTAAAAACTCTCTGATGGCCCACAGTACAAAGCAAAACTTACCAGGCCCCACTCAAGGGCAAGGGTTCAAAAACTCAGCCCCTAAATACTGCAGATTTAGGGCAGTGCGTTTCTGCGGGTTCTCTCCGCCTCTTTCCACGGGTATCCTGCAGTTCCTCTAGCGTAAGGCCCAACCATCTTGGGAAACTGGAACAGACTAAGGCGACAGATCACCATCCTCAGTGTTTCATTTTACCCAACAGCAGCAACAAAGCAGGACTAGACTTGGCTTAACCAGTAGGGTCTCTATTTTCAGCTGTGTGGCTGCAGGGGAACAGCTGAGAACATTTCGAACGTTCAGTACAGCCACTGCCCAGTGCAAGATCTAATGTGTCACACCTAATGAACAAATTTTTGCTCTTCTCCTAGGATCTCACATAGAGCCCGATAATTCTTGCTAGGAATTCATCTCTCCTAGGATTTAATCTCAATTTTATTTTTACCTTATCCCATATTCCCAGCCTTCTAAAAATATATTAGAATTCGGAATCCACAGTAGGTTTGTTGTTGTTTTGTCTTGTTTGAAATAGTCTCTACCCAGCTGGCACATAGGTGGTGAAAAGAAAAATAAAATCACCTTAATACTAGCGACTGTGGTTATAAAACTCTGCCACACAAAATGGGCCCTTTCTTCTCCTTCTCACCCTTCTCGGGACTTTGAGAACTTGCTGGCTGTAGAGTACTTGCTCCTTTAAATCTAGCTTTCTCCACTCCTAGCATTTTTGTTAACCATCCCTCAACTTCCCCCAATTTAATCCCATTTTCCTGGCGCTGAGATGAAGTGGTCTTTACACAGTCTTCCAGGCCACGTCCCCCCAGCACGCTCCCAAGAACTGCTGAAGACCTCTCAACACCAGCAGCAGCCCCAGCCCCATAGGAATAGTTGTTGAATACATAACAACTTCCATTTGTGCAGCTGATTTCTAGGAGTTCTAGACCTTATTCTTACATCTAAAACCACGAGTCACTCAAAGCTTAGGAAAACAAGCAAGAACATGGACCAGTACTCAAATCCTATTCTGAGACAGAGCTGGCCAGAAAATTCCCAAAAGCCCATATGTAAGCCCATGTCATCCATTTCGAAGCAAAGATTTCCTTCTATTCATCTCCATCCTCAGTATTTATATTTATGGGGAGTGATTAAAGAATTAACATGCAGTCAGTTCCACGTGTAGTTACCGGAGAAAATGGCTCCGGCCATTTCTGATCCTTAAGAATCAAGAAAATGTAAGGAGGCGGTCTGAACGATGAGGCCCAAGACATCTGATGGCAAGATAGTGTGCTCGGTTAAGTTCACAACAGTCTTTAATTAGACAAGGTGTTTTCTTCCAAAGACTAATACATATTTACAGGTTCTTTATAAGCTCACGTGGCATCATGTAATATGGTTGATTCCTATAAAGAGTTTAAAAACCTGAGCTGCCATCAGAGGAAGGATACAGAGGAAGAATTAGAACATGGGGCAGAGAGAGGCAAGTGAAGAATGGGGATTTCAAATTCCTTCCTCTCTCAAAGTCATGCAATAGGATTTAGAATGGGAGAAGTAAATTTGCAATTAGGTGGAAAACAGAAACTAAAGGCAAAGAGAAGCAACCTATAAACCATCACCAATACACAAATGTCCCAAAAGACATACTTATCTCAGTGTAAAAGGGAAATGCCCCTGGAGAAAAGGTGAGAAAAGTGAACTTCTTAATCATATGCCACAAATTCTTCCCAGTCCCAAGCCTGCCACTAAAGCTTTGTGACTACAGGCCATCTACCAGCCTCTAAGGTTCACTGTCCCCCTTCAAAAAATGAGAATAACAACTACCTCATCCGGTTCTCATGAGGAAGTTCCTAACACAGCACCAGACACAGCAGTTAACATAAATATTAACTCTCCCCTTCCCTTTGTCAACTGGAAAGTGTAAGCTCATGACCATACTCACGACCAAAGAAAGAACGAGACAGTAGTAAAACCAGGCCTGTCTCTTCTGATACCTGGGTACCTGCTAAAAACTCAACCTTTACTCTGAAGCAGAAAGAGACCCTGCCAGAGTGTCCTTTCTGCTAAGGATTATCAGTAACGTTCCATTTGAATTCTAGAAAAGCAGAGGAACTCAACAGAGATCATTTGCTCCTTCTCTAAGCTAAAGGCATCTTAAGTAGAAGGCATTTTCTACTCAATATTCTTAGAATGAGTGGTTTGATTTCTTGCCGAAGAAGCTATATTGAAGTCATCTAATAGTCACAGGTCCCTGGATTTGCCTCTCAACACTAAAGCTTTCACTCTTGTTCCTTAGTCTGGAAGCCAAGCAGATGTGGGAGAGCAATCCATGCCACTTCTCTCTCTTTTTGGAAGATCTACTTCTTCCAGAAGACAGAACGGATCAAGAAGACAGGGAAGAGTGCAGCTGGGCTATCTTAAAAGTAGGGCTCATCCAACCTGGACGCACTGGAGCTGAACACGGAAGCCGTGATACTTTCCCTAGACCGTCTTCCCCATCGATTCAGCTCCCAGACACCAAAGATGGCTTAATTTGCGTGTTTTAGCCTTATCTGAAAGAAAAATTCTTTCAAAAATAGATGATACTTGGGGCAAGCCGGGAAGAGAAAGGGGCAAAAGAGCTTGAAAGTAGGGAAGGACTCCGCGAATACTTGTGGGGTGTGCTCAAATGTTACGATCTCCTGCCCTATGGGAAGCAAGAAGGGACAGAGGAGGAAAAGGGGGCAGCCTGAGTTGTGTTTCTTGACGTGTGACAGGCAGCTCCTGAAATAGAAAGCCATAGGTTTCAAGTCTCAGGGGTATCACCTTCAAATATGTCAGGGTTCTAAGGGTGGATCAGTTTTCCCAACTGCTGACACCCTGCTGTGAGGAGAGATCCCAAGCAAAACACAAGCCTCTGACTGGGAGCCTTTGAGGTGGCAGGAGCCATGAGGAGTTCAAAGGCAAGGCCGGCCAATGGCTTGTACCTCCAAGAGCCGTGGGGGTGAAAGGTTACTAAAGCAGGAGCCACTGACCAATAAAACTGTGTTTGGTCAAACCTTCTCAGCAAAGGGACTAGAGATTCATTTCTCCCGTGCCCCGTTTCAGAGTTATCCATGCCTCTGAATCCCACTGTTCCCTAGGTCAGATCAGGGAGCTTCTTTAGTGATTAGCAGCTGACAAGCCCTGCCTCCTGGTTGGGTCCGTGGACTAGCTAAAAGGTGGATTGGAAACCTTTAATCAGACTCTGTCATCAAAAATAAATAAATAAGAGCACGACTTGGGTCAACTAGTTGTAAAGGAATCTGCCTGGGGTGAGATTTCCCGTGTTTGCTATGCTAAAATCAGGAGAAAGCATAAGTTTGTTTGATCAGAGAAGGTAAATATAAAGCAAGTCTCACTGCAACAGACACACTTGAAAGGCCTCTAGCCCTTTTAATTAAGACACACACACAAATACAATGTGTGAAGGGACTGAGGACGGGACTTGAGGGCTCGTTTCATCCCATGTCATGCCACATTAGGGCCATGTTCCCTCTTCCATCTGCTTCCCGTGTAGTAACCATTCCAGAGACGGCCGAGGAGCTAGTTTTTGGCAGGTTCTTTTTTTCTGGCTGTGGATACTAACTCACTCAGCAGTCAGGTCCCATGGGAGCCCTTCCACTGTCCCCACACATTCCCGGAGGAAGAGGAGTTGAGAAGCCTGTGGGCCCAATGCCTCTTATCACTGTGCCAGCTGACCAGAGGCACGTGGGCCCCTATAAGCCGCCTGCATCTGGGAATCTCCTTCTTCTGATCACATGTTATCAAGACAAACTCTCCTGTTGATCCTGAGTGGAAACTCCAATGTACGTTCCGTAAATTGGGACTCTGAACAGAGGGAGAAGTTTGAAATAGCTACACCTGCTATGTCAGTGGTTCTCACTTTTGTTTCCCCTACTCTTTCTTACCTGGATGATGACATATACCTATGAGTAAGAATAACTGAGGTTCATCATGGCAAGGACTCTCAAGAGAAATTCATGTCCCCATTCTCCCACTCAGATTCAGATTTAAGAATCTGAGTGGGAGCAAGAGGGTTGAGAGAACTCAACCCTCAGTCTGCAGCTTCAAACAAAAACTCAAAGATCCCTCTAAAATACAAATGATATAAGATCATCAAAACCTGGCCAAATTAACATGGAAATTAAAAATACTTCAGTACATATATGGACTTCAAATACTTAAGACAAACCACTTGCTCTGTTTAATAAAAAGTATTGGATTCTGAAAGATAAGAAGTGACCTGCTCACCTCCTATTAAAGCCTTATCAAAATGGGAAATAAGTGCACATTTAAATACAACAAATTAGCCTTTAAGTTACAAGGAGAGAGAGAACTGTATTGCCAGAAATGGTTTACATGGAGCTACTTCTGTACCAGTCCTGGTCTGATCCAGTATTAAAGGTCTTTAAGTCAAATTGAATGTAATAAATATACATGATTGTTGTCTTACATTCCGAAGAACAGTAGCCTGGAATTACAAGGTTAATTGTGTTACTGTAAAGTAACCATGCAACTCCAAACTCTCTCAACCTCTTCGATGCTGAGGGAGATAGAAAAATATATAATAATCTATATTGAGATTTATAAATATAGACAGAAATCTAATGGATCAGTTTGACCCTTACTGAAGACCTGACAGTAGTGAATTCTTTACCAAATGTATCAACACTTGATAATTTACAAGTTACTGTTTTGTAAACAAACCTAGATATTTTTCTAAGTAGGTACATAATGAATTCAAACCTGCACTATGTTTCCTGTAATCAGCAATTATTTCTCAGAAATGCTTCACAAATAGTCCCACCCTGTAGGAAACCAGCCCCAAAGAGTCAGACAATCCTTATATAGGCTGAAAATTAATATTTAACACTTTTATTAGCGAGGCCATTTCCGGAAGCAATGCCCCATATCGTGGACTCGTTACAAGGGATTAACCAACCCGTGGTTAATTCTAGAGACAGTTCTCCAACCGGTGCCCAAAGAGGAAACTGACCATTCCACATACCCACACCCCTTGCAAAGGCTGTATGATGAAGACTGTTCATCATCATATATTTACTGAGAATTTCCAATATATTACTTGTTAGACATTTTTAGTAAGCTTATTAAAACTGTACCATAAGCAATAACATCCAGTCCAGTAAACTTCTTACCTAATTCTAGGATATCAATTTGTCAGAAATGTACAAAATAGTAGTTCTGTTGCTTTGGAGTTTGGGGCATTTTATTTTGTTTTATTGCTTGTTTGGTTTTTCTACCTAATTACTCTCCCCACAGGAGCTACATGAGTAATGAAACAAACCAGTATTTTTTATTGTTTGCTCAATGAAAATCAGCAATCCTAGATAAACAGCTATATCATTTGACCAACTTACTACAAAAATTCCTTGCTTTTGCCTCAACCTCAAGTTAAATGACTATTTTAACTTGAACACACTTGCAAAAGTACTCATGTCCAAAACTATTCGAAAAAGGGAAAATAATGTGTTTGTGCCAAAAGGGTGCCGAGCAGTTAAAAATATATGTCCACTGGATTTTGCTTATCTCTACTACCCTCTTCCTAAAAGCTTTAGTTAGGAGAAGAAGAGCAGACAGATATAAAGTAGATTCTTGGGGCATAATGCACCCAGCCAGCCGTCTGGAATCAAGGCTGGAAAGCTGAAAGCAGAAGGAGGGTGAGGATGTACTTTTTGAAACGCCTGGAAAAACATTCTGGTCAGGAGATGCCAGCGATTTTGAGGCTCCATCAAGCCACTGGCCTGGATCCAGGTAATGGTTTTTCCTTGCCCTCAGCTGTCTGCTGCTAGAGTTTTCCAGCGAAGAGAGAAAGGAAAAGTGGTGGAAGAGAGGGAGGGGCAGCTTCCAGTCCACCTCTCTGTAACCGAGAGGGTACGAAGGGCCAAGCACTGCGGGCTGACATTTATAGAGGGCCTGGCGCTTCCACAAAGCAGTCTGGGAGGATTACTGGGGGTTAGCAACCTGGTCTAAAAGGGGCAGTGAAGCAGACTGATGAAAGTCCCTTTGAATTCGCTAACAGTGACGCCGTGGGCACAGAGACAGCGAGCTGGAGCTGGCAGAGACGTGTGAGCAGAGGTCTAGCCAGTCAGATGGCCTTTAGGAAAAAAGCTACATTGTAAAGCTTGCTCCCTTAGCCCTTCAGGGCTGCCCAGCTCGCCTGCTGAAGCCTGAAAGCACAAACTACCAGCGGAACGGCATTTCTAATCGGGGATAAAAATAAAAGCCCTTGGAAAACCCTCCCTTGCCTAACCCTGGCTGCCCTGCCCCCACCAACCAGGAGCCAGGTATCCGGCCAAGGGCGAAGTTCCAGACCTGCAGAGGTTAATTATCTTGCTAGACTTTTCCCTCCAGATCACCGCTGTGCTACCCAATCCCTTCTGCCTGGCATTTTTCTTCAATTTTAATATCAGAAGTTTCACACGCCTGCCAGAGCTCCTGGACTCGGCAAAAGGGCCCATATACCTGTCAGCAAACTGATAAGAACTTTAAAATGACTCCGCAGGGCCTCTTTATAAAGAAGAGCCAAAGAAGCCCATAAAGAAAGAGGGCAGGGGCCACGGAAACCAGCCGCTCACACTGTTTTAACGTGGCATTAAAATGAGCTGCAGATTTATGGCAGTGTTTTAGCCCCTGGCCCAAGTCATCTGGGGATGAAGCGCTCGTCTCCGCTCTCCAGCGGGATTTCAAATATGGGATGGAGCTGACTGGAAAGGGATGGGGGAAGGGCGGCAGAGGCAGCAGGAGGAGGAGAGGAGAGGGGAAGGGAAGCAGCAGAGAACAAGGAAAACCATATTCTTTCATTCTCCTTTCAGTAGGAGGTGAACAACAGCTATTCCTAAGAGGTATCTGACCGGTCCTCTTAAATTCACATAAAAATTTCCTTTATTTTTAGTACGTACCTAGTAAAACTCTAGTTCCTCAACTGTTCACCACCCAAATGTCAATTCTGATTTTGACTTTTCTCTTTAAGCTTATTTTTTAATCTTCTAGTTCAAAAAATGAATAAATGATCTAGCAGAGAACATGCTAAAAGCGGGGGGTAGTAGGGTGGGCAGAGACTCAGTACGAAAACTTTTCTCATTGGAAAGGGGAAAAAGTAATAGTACTTTATCCAAATGTGCCAATGAATTTTTTTTCTTTAAGGTCAGGTACAGAACCACTGATTTTCATAAGCCATCCTGATCCTAACAGAAAAACAGAGAGGTGACTCTCCCTCCACGCCAAGATGAAGAAAGTACACCAGACCCACAGGAAAAAGTTCTGTTTCAAGTTTCCAAGCCCAGAAGCAAATGCATAATACATCCACGTTGGTAACTCACTGTGGTTCCTGAAGACCAAGCTCCACACCAGGAGGCTCCTGCCAGCCTCAGACACAGACCCAGGCGGAGCGCTCCCAGATGACGGCCAGCAGGCGGACCAAGATCTAGATGCTTTAAGTCAGTGATTTCATTTAATCAACACAATTGCTCTATCGTATTATTATCCCCAGGTCTGAGATAAGAAAATTGATGCTTGGCAAAGCTAGGTAATTTGCCCACACTCACGAAGTTGACAGACAAGACACCACAGCGTGGGATGCAAATTCAGGTCTCTCCGAGTCAAAAGCCCATGTGGCTTCCACTACCAACACTTCTCAGACTTTCTGGACTGGGACCCACACTAAGAAACATACAAATACATTTTGTACTGCAACTCACCATGCGCATTCATACAAAACAAAGGCTTCAGGAAATATTTACCCTTGCTATGTCATAGTTTAGTATCTTTCTATTATCTTTCATTTTTAAAAAATAAAATGCCAGTTGAGACCCACTGAACTGACTTCATGATCCACTAACGAATCATGAGACCCTCAGTCTGGAACATACTGCAGTACCCAATGTCCCCCTTTCCCCCAAAAAATCATCGCCTGGGATCAGAAAACCTGGGTTCAAGGGTAGGCTCAGCTCTGACCCTAGCAATTCATTCTCAAGATCACTTGAACTCTAGGGTTTATACGTCATTTATAAAACATGAGAAAGGGGTTGAATAATTTCTAAGGTCCCTTCCAGCTCTTTGATTTTTTTCCCTCAATCTCCTTAATTGATACTGCTTTCCCCTCTCATCACACATCCTTTCATTACTCTCCACTTGTCACTGACCTTCCCTTCCTTCTAACTCCCTACAAAGTTCTCTGCTACTGGGATTCCAATTCCCCCCCTCGGGCTGCTCCATCTGACCTACCGAGTCTTTCCCACAGAAGCCAGCCTCTGGGAGAAGGTCAGTACCTCTCAGAGCATCCTCTCTCCCTATTCGAGGCCAGCCAGTCGTGAAGCCCCCTTCACCTTCTGATCTGTTCCTGACTCTCCACAGTACGACTGAGTGACAGCACTTCTGGCCTCTTCATTCATATACTACTGAAAGTACTCTCCCCAGCACCGTGATGGCCTTTCTTACAGACAGGATCTGTGTCCCTCCCTCCCTCCCTTTTCAAAAATCTCCCTCAGTGTGCCCATACCATTCTAGGAACAAAGCAGGTACTCAATACATATTCATTGGACGGGTTTGCACTATGAAATCAGGGACTCTAATTCTCTAGATTTAGAGAATATTTAGGTGGGCTGCTCTAGGAAAAGTCGCCAAACCAATTAAAATTGGCATCACAATACAATAAGCGAGCATTTACAGACAGAGCTCCATCTACTACCCATGATGCTCGCCATGGACAAGGTATGCCCAGGTTGCCAAGGAAAGCAGCTTTATGGTCTCTCCATCTGGACTGTAAGGATTTAAATCTCAGAAGCTATACAAAATAACTGCAAATCAGCCCATACCTTAAAGACAGGGAAATTTATTTACAGGCCCTAGTGCACTATAAATTTGAGACAGTTCTATTAAAATGCTTTTCTTGGCTTCCCATCAGATACTTGGCAAGAGTCTTTTTCCAATAAGGTTCTTAATACTGAAGTTGAAAAAAAAGGTAAGTTAAACACATAAAAATGCTCTTCCTTAAGAGTTTCGATTAAATGAGTCCTTGTTTTATCCTACTTTAAACATACATTGACCGGTCTCCTTCACAACATGGATTTATACATTCAGGAAAACTCCAACAGAGCATACAGTGCTACTGAAACAAAATTATGAAACTCAAAATATCCCGTAATCACACTCTTCCCCAAGGCTCTCCCACTGGCCAAAGAGCCTGCCTTTGTATCAGACCATGGTTGTCTGTTTCACAGGGAGAACTCCAGGGATCAGGTCAGTGTGTTTGTTGAAGGGTAAGTGATCCAGTAGCTTTTTTTAGGGCAAGTACAAAAGTAGGGATGGGGAAATAGAGCTTGGAGTGGCATGTTGGGACTGGGGAGCGGGGGGGTGGGGTGGGGTGGGGGGAGAGGAAGGGAAGCAGGGAACACTTGGCGTTTTTTAAAAGCCCTGAGAGTTCAGTTTATATATATTAGAAAATTTTCAGTTTCACAGTGGGGGGGATAAGAGTGACAGACATTATAATACTGATCCTGGAAATGAGAAGTGAAATCTTTTCCACATTCTTCATAACATATTTCCAGGGATGTGTCCAGTCCCAAGTGTCTCAAGCAACCACGTTTTGGGGAAGACTATCCCATAAGCAGTTAGCCTGAATTACTGGGAAGGGCATCCTGATTTTCAGCCTCGATCCAGGCCACAAAGCTCTATAATTTGAATAAAGTTGTGGGCAGCAAAAGAGTATGTTCCCTGTCTGTCCCTTACATATTGTGTGGTCTCGGGAGGATCACTTTACATCTCTTCTCTTCAGTTTCCTCACATTAAAAAATTCGGATTACTCCTCTCGCTGCCTATCTCACTACTCTGTTTACAGAGTTTGCTTTGTAAACTGTGTGTGTGTTGCGGGGGGGGGGGGGGGGGGGCGGAGCAGGGGGAGGGAGGGAGGGAGAAATGGACACAGACTGCTAGGTAGCATCAATGGACACAACAGTCAAGCCACCAGCATAGGGAACCCTCAGAGAACACATCCCTCTGGACTGCTGAGGCTTCCAGATATCCGAGGGTTTACACCTTTAAGTGAACCACAAAACCTTTTTAAAAAATAAAAACAAATATTTTAGATAGAAAACTTTATAAAATATTTTACATGAAAGCCAATATTTTTAAAAAATATATATATGCTAAACAAAATTTAAACCCTCACTTAAAGACTGCAGGGCATCACCAAGAAGAGCCATTTCTGTATCTCCTCAGTTTGAAGATGCCCATCAGTAACATCTTCAAGGGGATGAAACAGAAACTATATTCAATGGTCAAAGTGATGGGAAGACTCATTTGGATGCCAGAAATCCAAAAGATGAAAAACAAACAAACACACGCATACTTCTTTGAACCGAGGAATTCCGCCATCTTACAATGACACGCCCATATCGTGAAGCGCACACAGCGGTCTGCATACATCCAAAGTGCTGAGAGTTCTATTTCTAAAACAGCTTTTCCGTCTTCTCTATTCATGCCTGGCTGGCAGATGACCCATCTCACAGACCCTCAGGTGTAGTTTTTCTCTCTTTCAAATTTGTCACTTTTAGACTACTATGGCTATGGAAAGCGGATAATTTAATGTGCTGAAATTGCTGCCTCCCGTCGGGGCTCTCCCCTGAATAAAATGCATGAGCTCTGGTGGACACACACGCACTTACTGTTCTGTGGTCTCTTCTGCTCTCTCCTCCGGCACAGCTACACCTAACTACAGTCCTGCTAGGTGAGGGTACCACAGTTTCTTCGATGGAAGTGTTCTTTTTCCTAATCAGCCCATTATACCTTCAAGTACTCCTCCATGGCACAAATATTTGGTAGGCTTAGTAGGAAAATATGAAGGCAGACTGAGATGGGTCAGTGTAATAGACTGAAAAGAAACGGATATTTTAACTTAGCCAAGCATTAAAGGAGAGATAGAGCAAAGAAGATGCTGAATGTTTCTGCCACCTCAAAGGCTCCTAGTCAATTGAGTACAAAGAAGAGTTCAAAGGCAAGGCAGGCTCCTGACTTCCACCTCCTAGTGTGGCTGAGGTTAGAGGTCACTGCTGGTGGAGCCACTGACCAATAAAAGAATGTTTGGAAACTCCGCTCAACAGATAAACTGGGGATCCGTTTACGCCTTCCCCCCTATCCACACAAACAGTTCTAACTATACAGTCCAGTGTCTATTCAGCCCTCCAATATCCCAGATTGCTTTCTTTTCCATTGTGATTCAAAGGGAGACTGGGGATGTGAATGTTCCATACGACTATAGAAAAATACTTCTTCCTGGTTTCCAATGTGAGAAAGATGGTTGACGGGACTCCCCATCTTTAAAGCTTACATCAAATGCTACCTCCCCAATAAAGCTGTCCCTAACAGCTTTAACCCGTACTTCCTCCCATGTCAGACCCCTGACATCCTTTGGAAAACGTGCACCGTCTTCTCAGCTTTCTTCAGGCTTATTCCCACACATCCCCAAGATGGCTGTTAGGCCTCAGTGGGTGGGGATCACAGGTTGCTTATCATCTCCCATCAACTCCCCTTGGGGGAAAAACATAATTAGGGCTGCACTGAATTAATTAACTAGTTAATTTAGCTCATAGGACAATTAAAGGCTGACTGGTAAGTTGGCTTTATACTGCTGTAACTATTAACCTCTCATTGAAGGAACTGGTTTTTAACTGAACCACAAAAAACCCCATCAGCCACCCCAGCTCTTTCAATGCCATATATGCCAGTACTGCTGGCTGTTCGCCTCTAGGGGTAGATAACACAGATGCAGGTTGTACTTCAAAAATCTTAGCTTGACCCCAGCTCTTACTTCAGGGTCTAGCCCTGCATTTAACCTTATGGCCGCTTCACTAGCGCATCTAAGGTCAGGTGGAAAACTTAATTAGGTTTCCCTGTCAGGCAGAATATCCTTCTCTCTCGGTACATCCTAACTCCTGAGTCATGTTAAGGATTTTCACCATGTATTCATCGATCAGATTATAGCCCCTGAACTCTAAGCTGCAAAAAGTTACTGCAATACCTTCGTCACCAAGATCCCACCCCACATCTCTGGGGTCAATTCAGAAACTCTGGCTCTATTCCATCACAGGAGAGCAGAATCCTGTGCTAAGTGCAGGAAGGAGCGGGTCTCGAGAGAGCGGCTCTGAGGACAATGTCAACGTAGCTCACAGCACTTAGGACTTCTTGGAAACAAATACTCAAAAGGAAAATCAGTCACTTAAAAGTGGATGGAGCCCTCTGCTGGCTACAACTGTCCACGCAGGCCCTTGAGCCGGTTCTGAGTTGCTGAGCAAGAAAATCAGACCCTCTGTTCCTCGGTCTCAGCTCATTCTAACATGATCAACCAGGGGTTCCAAGGTATCAGCTACCGATGCAACCAGGTTTTCCCCTAAAAGTTTATGCCTGTCTTACAAAAAGACTCAAATTTGACCTCCCTAAAGAGAATTCACTAAGGTGTAAAAACTTTCCAGAACCAAGTGTGTGCTATTTTTTCAGTTACTCCTGCCAAGGTCAGATTAAATCAATGGAGGGTATACAGAAGGCAAAATGACAAGCATATTCGGGAAAGGACAAAAGAGAGAGATGATTAACTATCAATAGAAAAGTGGTTCCCAATCACAGAAATTCTGCTCCATGGGGGGCATTTGGTAACGTCTAGAGACATTGCCAGTTGTCACAACTTGGGAGACAGGTGTACTGCTGGCATCTGGCAGCTGAACTTACTCATCCTTTATAACTATCTGGGAATTGCTTCAACCAGATAATCTCACCTTTAGTTGAGATCAGTCCAGTCTAGAAATGTGAGGTTGGGAGAAGAAAAGAGGTCGTTTTGGAGATGTAGAATATTCAGAGAAAGGGGAGCAGGACTAAACGGGGCATGGCAGCAGAGTGCCAGAAGGTCTGAAAACAGCACAGAGAAAAGGGGCATCAGCAAGCAGAGGGAGGTTTAGAAACGGGAGGCAGGAAAGTACCAAGACTGCCTTTATCCTCCAAGTTGACATAATGTGGGTTATTCACCACCAGAGACAGTGACAGGCCCTCATGACAGGAGGTGGTCATGGGAAAGAGATGACCACTTAATTATTAATGTTGTCAAGGACAAGAGTTTCACAGCATTTTTTAACAGCTGAATGAAACATGAGAGATGTTCTAGCCAATGCCTTGATTTCATAAATGAGGAAAGGAAAGTCCAAGGAGCTTTGGTAACTTGTCATGGTTGTATAATTAACAGGGACAGACCCAGAGCTCAAACTCGAGTCTTTTGACTCCAAGTGTGTCTCTTTGAACCAAAATAACCTAAAAGTACACTGTTTTAAGTAACCTTTAGTCATTCCATCTCAACGGTTCTATGATTCCAAGCCTGTCACCGAAAAGGCCGGCCAGGCTCGTCTCAGACCTATGGTTCCCAAACCAAGCTCCCGGAAAACAAGGGCATTCTGTGAGCTGACAGTGGGAGCTCTGCTTGGGAACTAAGTGATTCTCTTTCCAACACGAAGGTGGCTGGGGGGAGAAGGTAACTGGACAGAACTTGCTCATTTTTACCTACCCAGTGTTTTCTTAGCCTTTTAGACTAAATCTAGAAAAAGATATCTGATTTAGCAGATGATTTTCTATTTAATTATGTTAACAAATCAAGATGCCATAAAAAGAAACACAAAGAGCATAAATACCAGCGCCCTTCAAGGAGCATTTTCTTCTACATGAGTTGTAAGAATCACAGGTTTAGATCAAGAACATAGAGATCTCTAGACTGACTTTCTAATTCACTAAAACTCAGATGAGGTCAGGAGTTAAGTAACACACGGGGAAGCCCAGAAACTTAAAACGAACATGGGTGTGCTATGAAAAAACTTCAGGGAGGCTAAGCTCAACCTGTGATTTGTTTTCAAATCAGAACACCAAAATGTTTTACAGATGAGGCTACTGAGGTCCAGAGAAGGCAGATCCTTGGCCAAGGGCACAGAGTTAGTAACTGGGCAAGCTGGCATTCAACACAGGCAGGCTGGGGTAAGAACCTACAGACTTCATTACTGTGTGATGTGTCATCTCTTTGGTTTAAGAAGCTCAGTACCAAAATAAAGAGGGGGACTGACCACATTCACTAACTCCCTCCTAAAACCCTGAAATGACAATTAAGGGGAATTTTTAAAAATTAAGGCATAATCACTGAAAGATAAAGAGAACGGGGGAGGAGATAACAGCAACAAAATGTGGAAGCGGAAAAGCAGAAGGAAAGGTGGTAGCTGACGCTATAGGCCCAAGAGAGCGCATCCTAGATCAGCTGAGAAAAATCTGGGTTCCGCTGCAGAGACTCAGGGGAAAAGGCAGTGCTCAGGGCAGGAGGACAGATGGAAAATGTATTTAAGAAGCAGTCAGAAGCCCAGAATTCCTCCCCATTCCACACACAGCTGGGTGACTGCCCTGCCCTAGCCCAGACAGAGGCCTGAGGCTCGTTCCTGGGACAGGTTAGATACAGGGGTGCACGGGGCAGTTACATCCTCAACACTGACAGCCCTCCAAACCTCTTCTCCAGCTCAGCACCTACATAGATAATTTTGATAGAAATAAAAACTTGTTAAAATCCATTAAAAAAAAAAAAAGAACTAGAGAGAACCATAATCTGAAAGGATACATACACCCCAGTATTCACTGCGGCTCTGTTTACAATAGTCAAGGCATGGAAGTAACCTAAATGTCCATCAACAGATGAACGGATAAAGAAGATGTGGCCCATATATACAATGGAATATTACTCAGCCATAAAAAAAGAATGAAGTAATGCCATTTGCAGCAACATGGATGGACCCAGAGATTATCATACTAAGTGAAGTAAGTCAGACAGAGAAAGACAAATATCATATGATATCACTTATATGTAGAATCTAAAAAAAATGGTACAAATGAACTTATTTACAAAACAGAAACAGAGGGACTTCGCTGGCGGTCCAGTGGTTAAGACCCTGCGCTTCCAATGCAGGGGGCGTTCGGTCCCTGGTTAGGGAACTAAGATCCCACATGCTGCGCTGCGTGCCGCACAGCACGGCCAAAAAAATAAATAAATAGAGTGGCTATATGTATGTGTATAACTGATTCACTGTACAGTAGAAACTAACACAACACTGTAAATCAACTATGCGCCAATAAAAATTTTTTAAAAAAAAAGAAAGGAAAAAAAGAAATAGAGACAACATGCACAGTACCAATACTGGGATAGTCTTTTTTCAGTTTTTAACTTGTTTCACATTTAAGCCCAACTAAACTCCTTTTGGGAGAGAGAAACGGCAGAAGGACTAAACAGGACACGTGGTGGATGCGTTAGACAGTGGAGAGCAGCCCAGAGGAAGGGGCATCAGAAGGTAGACGAGAGACCTGGGAGGGGAAGAGGGAGGGTGTACGTGTTCTGGGGAGAGGAGGGCACCTCCTAATCACGAGGGCCGCTGAAGGGGGGATCCAGGCCAGCTGACACCAAGACACTCTCGGGGTCAAGCCTCCTCAGAAGCATCACCCTGAAACGTGCTGGCTTCCACAGCCACCTCCGTCACCAGAACCCTCACCTGCCGTGTAAACCACCTTCCAGAGAGGGGCAGCTCTGCGTCCTGAGCACACCGCTGAGGTGTGACCCTAGCATCACAGCACGCTTACCTCAGGAGCATTTCTGAATCTCTGATAGTTATTATTCCAAACCTTACCTGATGCAACTCCCTAACGCTGCTTTCCTCTTTTAAGTTTGGCTGGTCAGTGTAGTGGAGGAAACAAATCCCACTCCCGCACTCAGCAGCCATCGCTCTGTACCAAGCAGCCAGGGCCACCCTTCCACGTGACCCACGCCCCCTCGCCCACAGGGCTGCCTGGCCCCTTACCTGTCTCTGCATTTCTTCAATCTGTCTTTGGGGGATGCTCTGCAGAATACTGTACACATCCGACATCTTTTCTTCTGGCACAGCCACAGATGCTCTAGAGACAAGAGCAAAACAACTGATGGACGCGCAGCCCTGTACACAAAGCACTGCTACGTACATTTCTCGTTTAATTCTCACAAGCAGAAGCAACAACACCCAAACGACCCTCAGCCCCACAGTCCTTGCAGGGAGTAGTCCCTCTTCCTCGCCCCTTTCTCAGGGCTGACCAGCTCCCTCTCTCAGCTCCCCAGCACCACTCCATTCCTCTCCCATCCTCTGTCCACTCCCCACTGTGCTTCAGCCACACAGGTACCCTCTCAGTCTCCTGAACATACCACACCCTGCCTAACCACAAGGGCTCTGCGCGTCCAATTCTGCCTGCCTCTTCACTCTTCTTCTTCACTCCTCACTGCCCGCTCCGAATTAACAATGACTCTTCTCCTTCAGCTACATTCCCCAATCCATTCATTTCCTCAGCATGTATTTATGGAGCCCCTACTATGTGCTAGGTCCTGGCAATACCACAGTGAACAAATCAGACATGGAAGGAAGGCCAGGGAGTGAGAGGACCAGGGGAACACCCGAGGGAGAGCATTCCAGGAGGAACAATGAACAAAAGGCCCTGAGGAAGCAGGGTGTCGGGAACGTCGGGAACGTTCCAGCAACAGCAAGGAGGCCAGTGTGGCAGGAGCACAGTAAAGGAGGTGGAGAATACCAGGCAATGAAGAGAAACAGGGGAGGGAGGGTCACAGCAAAGCCTCTGGGGCCTCCCTGGCCATTTAAGGACTTACGCTTTCACTGAGATAGAAAACCACAGAAGGGGTCAGGAAGGCACGGCACGATCTGGTTAGGTTCCAACAGGATCATTCTGCCTGAAGAGTTAGAACAAACTACAGAAAGCAGGAGCGGAAGCAGGGAGAACAGCTGGGGCCCCTTGCAGGGTCCAGGCAAGGGATGCTGAGAGAGAGGAAGTGATGAAAGTGACGAGGGAGCAGAGCCAGCAGGACGTGCCACCAGATTAGAGATGCTGGGTAAGGGAGAGAGGGCTCGATGACGACTTACCCTTCATAGATTCAGCAGAGTTGGTCATTACATTCGTCTAGGTTAATTTATTAAAACCTGAGACCCCCTCCGCCCACTAGCCTAGTCCATTAGGATGGAACCATGTCTGGTCCCAATCACCAGCATACCCGAGCACCTGGCATATTGCCTAGCACAATTGCACTTAATAAATACTTGTTAAATAAGTAAATGATTTCTACCATACAGATGGGAAAACTGAGGCTCAAAAAGGTTAAATGATTGGCAAGATCACAAAGCTAGCCAGGAATAGAGCTGGTTATCTGAACCCCAGCCTTCTGTCTTCAAATCCAGAGCCCTTCCACCACTTATCCCTAATTACAACTACCCAAGCACATCTAGATCCTCGTAGGAATGAATATCTTCTCAGACTCAGCTCAGGGTCACTGCCTCTGAGAAGCCCTACCCGACCCCACAGCCAGCAAGGGTATGTGTCTCTTCCTCCCCCTCCAAGCATCCCATCCAGCCAGGGCTGCATCTCAGCTCTGCATCTGGTAATCACTGGCTTACTTGTCTATCTCCCACCACTGGACTAAGAGCTTCTCAGAGGCAAGACCTGACCTTGATCATCTTTGTATCCCCATACGCAACACAGTACCTGGCAAAGAGAGGGTGCTCAATACATATTTCCACAGATGAATAAGTGACTGGAAGTGGCTCATCACTTCTCCAGGACACAGAGAATCACACACCCTCCTCCTCCAGGCTGAACTGGGCTCCCTCCCTGTTCTGGGTTTCCATAGCACCCCCTGCATGCATCTGTTACAGCGTTTAGCATACAATACTATAATTGTGGGTTTGTCTTCCCCACTGGATTCTCACCTCCTTAAGAGCAGAGCCTGTATTATTCACGGTAGGCTTTCCAGTAAATGTGAGATAAATGAATGTACACATGAATGAATGCTACTTAAATTGTTCAAATACCTGTGGTGACCAGGCTTGAACAGGGTATCAAAAAAGGTGGGAGGGGCTTCCCTGGTGGCGCAGTGGTTGAGAGTCCGCCTGCCGATGCAGGGGACACGGGTTCGTGCCCTGGTCCGGGAAGATCCCACGTGCCGCGGAGCGGCTGGGCCCGTGAGCCGTGGCCGCTGAGCCTGCGCGTCCGGAGCCTGTGCTCCGCAACGGGAGAGGCCACAACAGTGAGAGGCCCGCA